>NC_134354.1:192860631-193460631 GCF_048569485.1 Anomaloglossus baeobatrachus | reverse complement strand
GAAGGTCTCTGCTATCCTCAACTGGCCTCCTCCTTCTGGACTAAAAGCCATCCAACGTTTCCTCGGTTTTGCTAACTACTATCGCCAGTTCGTCCCTCACTTCTTGACCCTAACTGCTCCGCTCTCCGCCCTGACCAAGAAGGGGGCCAATCCGAAGGCTTGGACACCCGAGGCCGAAGCCGCCTTCTGCTCTCTGAAGCGGTCCTTTGCTTCTTCTCCCGTCCTTCACCATCCTGAGTTGAACCGCCAATTCACCCTGGAGGTTGACGCCTCCTCCGCAGGGGCAGGAGCCGTACTTATGCAGAAATCTGCCACCGGGAAGATGGTCACCTGCGGCTTCTTCTCCAAGATCTTCTCAGCCCCAGAACGCAATTATACCATTGGTGATCGAGAGCTCCTGGCCGTTAAGATGGCATTGGAGGAGTGGCGATATCTCCTGGAGGGAGCGGTTTACCCGGTGATCATCTATACTGACCACAAAAACCTGGAGTATATACGCTCCGCTCAAAGGCTGAATCCGCGCCAAGCACGTTGGTCTCTCTTCTTCGCCAGGTTTGACTTTCAGCTACACTATCGGCCTGCGGACAAGAACGTACGGGCAGATGCCCTGTCTCGGTCCTTTGTTCCGGTAGACCAAGAGGAGGAGCCAAGCCAGCCCATCATCTGTCCTAGCAAGGTCATCCCGGTGGCTCCCGTCTCCCTGGCACAGATCCCTCCTGGGAAGACATACGTCACGGAGACCGACCGACTCAAGGTCCTCCAATGGGGACACTCCTCGAAAATGGCCAGACACGCCGGCCAGAAGAAAACCTGGGGCGTCATCGCCCGTCACTATTGGTGGCCGTCTCTTCGTACGGATGTCACCGCCTTCGTCTCTGCATGTTCCTCCTGTGCCCGGAACAAGACGCCTAAGCACCTGCCCTTTGGTCCTCTTCTCCCTCTGCCGACTCCTTCCATTCCATGGCAACACATAGCCATGGACTTTGTCACGGACTTGCCCTTGTCCTCCGGTCATACGGTCATCTGGGTCGTGGTGGACCGATTCTCGAAAATGGGAAAATGGCTCATTTTGTTCCTATGGCCGGATTGCCCTCTGCTCAAGAGCTTGCGGACGCCTTCATACAGCACATCTTCCGGCTGCATGGCTTTCCTGCCCATATCGTGTCCGACAGAGGAACCCAATTCACCTCACGCTTCTGGAGGGCTCTCTGTGAACACCTGGGGGTGTCTCTGGACTTTTCCTCTGCCTACCACCCTCAGTCAAATAGACAAGTGGAACGAGTCAACCAGATCATGACCACCTTCCTTCGTCACTACGTCAATGTCCACCAGGACAACTGGTCCACGCTCCTTCCTTGGGCTGAATTCTCTCATACCCACCAGGTCAGCGAATCCACCTCCAGTTCTCCCTTCCATGTTGTCTATGGTCTCCAGCCTTCTGTGCCGTTACCAGTCTCTCCAGCTTCCGATGTACCTGCAGCAGATGCCCTGGCCAGAGACTTCTCCGCTATATGGGCCTCAGTCAAGACCTCCCTGGGACATGCTGCTGTACGAATGAAGAAACATGCGGACAAGAGACATCTTGATCCTCCTTGCTTCTCTCCTGGGGACTTGGTCTGGCTTGCCTCCAAGTACGTCCGACTCAAGATTCCTTCGTACAAGCTGGGTCCGCGGTACATCGGTCCCTTCAAGGTCCTCAGGAAGATCAACGAGGTGTCCTACAAGTTGCAGCTACCGCCCTCCATGCGGATACCCAACTCCTTCCATGTGTCCTTGCTGAAACCTGTTGTCCTCGGTCCCTTCTCCTCTGATGCCTGTCCTCCTCCTCCCATAGCCGATGATGACATCTATGCGGTAAGAGATATCGTGGCCATGAAGATCGTCAGGAGACGGCAGTACTTCCTGGTCGATTGGGCAGGTTATGGTCCCGAGGATAGGTCCTGGGAACCCCGGGAGAATGTGGGTACTCCTCTGATTCGTGCCTTTCTGTCCCGGTTGCGGGGAGGGGGGCCTGGGGGGGGGGGTACTGTCACGCTCCCCGGGTCCCGACGTCGTTTCTCACTCACCGCTCCTGTCCCCGGGTCTCCTGCCTCCAGCCACACGTCCTCCTCGGCACCGCTCCCTGCTCTGGCCTCCGGCACCCGGGCGTCACGCATGTGCATTAGGGCGCGCGCGCGGTCACTGACTTCCTCTTAAAGGCCCTGCACTCCCTAACAGGATATTGCATCAGTCAGGGTCAGGTATATTAGGAGCTCCCTGCCTGGAGGGCGTCGCCTGTTCGTCAAGTTCTGCAAGCTAGGAGTCCAGGTCCCCATGTGCCTTGCCTGTGCTAACTCTGTCTCTTTCGTAGAGTCTGCTCTGCCTCCGTAACCGGCTCCTGAATCCGGGTTTGCCAAGAGGTCCTCCGGTGTCGTCAGCGGGGAATCCCACCACCGTTACGTCTGCCCGTGCCTGTTTGTGATCCCCGGCTTCACCCGGCTGCCTCCCCGTCACATCCAGCTAACCCGGATCCCGTCTGAGCTTCCTAACCAGCACCCGTACCGGACTCCCTTAATTGTCTCCAAGAACTCTGTGGCTCTAAAGACTCCGTTCTACCCGTTCCCTGAGGGACGCTATCCCGGTTCCGCTAGTACTCCGGCTACCGTGTACCTAGGCCCTCTGGTGGGGTGACCGGACAGTCCCTGTATAGGGGTTAGCTCCAGGTTGCCTCACTGGGGGAGTCTGGTGCACGGCCCAGAGGATCCACCATCACCCGGACCTAACAAATTGACATGTGGAGTATACTTAGATTTCTTCTGCAGTAAGGATAGTATGAGTGAGGATAATTAGTGGGGTACTGTGCTGTTATAACATGGTCCTTCTCTTTATAGGGTACCTGTGAGAAGTCAAATTTTCTTTTGAGTTTTTTGTTCCTTCTCCTCCTTTTGCTTTTTTTGAATAGGTTATTCTTTCTGAGGAATCCAATACAGAATCTGAGAGGTCAAGACTATCCATATGAGTGTCGGAGGTATTCAGTTCAGACGATGAAAAATTGACGTTCGGAGCGATGACGGTTCCTACTGTGTGTTGTGTTTTGAAGTATGGACTTGGGTGTAAACTGAGACCTATTATGTTTCCATTGGTAAACTTAATCTTGCTTATAGTTTGTTAGATCCCGATGAATATTTTTCTATAGAAATAAAACTGCATATCTACATACAGTATATCTCAAATACTGTGATCCCTCTCAGAGATCAACCAGTGAGTTATTATCTTTCAGGTGAATTATGAGTTCTCTCTTATCTCTCAGGTGAATTATGAGTTCTCTCTTATCTCTCAGGTGAATTATGAGTTCTCTCCTATCTCTCAGGTGAATTACAAGTTCTGAGAAGTTGGTCTTTGAGAGGGATCACAGTATTTGAGATTTATGTAGATACCCAGTTTTTTTTCCATAGGGTATAATAATTCTACATTACTACAGCTGTTAAGGGCGCTTTACATGCTGCGATTTCGCTAGCGAGATCGCTAGCGAGCGTACCTGCCCCCGTCGGTTGTGCGACACGGGCAAATCGCTGCCCGTGGCACACAACATCGCTTACACCCGTCACACGGACTTACCTTCCCTGCGACGTCGCTTTGGCTGGCGAACCACCTCCTTTCTAAGGGAACGGTTCGTGTGGCGTCACAGCGACGTCACACAGCAGCTGTCCAATAGAAGCGGAGGGGCGGAGATGAGCGGGCGGAAGATCCCGCCCACCTCCTTCCTTCCTTCTTTTCCGGTGCATGCAGGTAGGAGATGTTTGTCATTCCTGCGGTGTCACATGTAGCGATGTGCGGTGCCGCAGGAACGACGAACAACATCGTATCTGCAGCAGCAACGATATTATGAAAAGGAGTGATGTGTCAACGATCAACGATTTTTGACGATTTTGCGATTGTTGATCGTCGCTCCTAGCTGTCACACGCTGCGATGTCGCTAACGACGCCGGATGTGCGTCACAAACACCGTGACCCCGATGATATATCGTTAGCTATGTCGCAGCGTGTAAAGCACCCTTTAGGCCTCTGTACCTTAGGCAATAACATTGATGATAGGGTATTCAGTTTTAATTTTACTAGTGTTAACCACAGTAACAAATAAATATTAAAATCTATTAGAATAAAAAAAGAACAAGGAAAAGCTCACCCTGAAGGTATGCCTGGGTAAGTCCTTATTATGCCTTCCTTCAGATTCAAGCAGGAGACGACATAGCCAGCCAAGTCAAGAGTGAGACCAGAAGAAGCCATCGCTAATGAAATGCATCGTTTTCATGACCTATGACGACCTATGAGGTCGATATTGTTATTGTCGGTGTGATGAATAATCTTTTAAGAAAAGAAAATAAAAGTTAATTTTTATTGCTACCACGGATTCCCAGCGATTTTTTTTTTTCTACATTAAAATCAATTGGTAGATTGGTCAGGAATAGAATAGCTTTATTGTAATGATATCAGCACTTTGTTGCAAGGATCTGATTAATCTAAAGATTTGATCTATGCACTGATAGAACAGTATGAACACTTGACGTATCTATAAGGGATAAGCGGGTCTCCAGTGACAAACTTCCCCTTAATTTAAATATATTAGTAACGACACAGACTCCGACTTTATTGCCGAATGGCCACAGCTTTATTAAACAGTATATATGAACCAAACTTGTGGCTCAACATGCCACCCCATTAACACCTGAACCTGTACATATATACATATTCTCCACAAAATGACACCTGATAGGTCCATCCGAGAGGGCAACCATCATTCCTATCTCCCAGCCGTAACCTCCAACCGGCCCAGGGGGCCACCCCGGCCGTGACCAACCGACCCGAGGTGTAGGGTAATTAACGTTCCATCGTTAATTACCCCTCCCCAGAACCTGCAGGACCTCCGCCTACAAGTTCCCACCCAACTCGAAGCCACTCCCCCTGAGTGGCTTCATACCAACAAACCTACTGTCGGTACACCAAACCTCTCTGAACGGACCTGTCACCCCGCTGTGACAACAAACTCAAAAGAAAACAACATCCTTTTTTTTTTTTTTTTACATTATTCCAGGGCAAGTGGGCAGGACACGCTGTCCGTAGGTCAAAAGGGGCAGTGACCTCTGCACAGCCCCCTTTATACCCACCACACCAACCCTCCCATATCTTGTCCCTCACCCAATCCCTTTTCCCGACTCTCCCACCAATCAGGCAGCCCCTATCTACCTCCACCCTTAGCACTTAACTCTTTCCTACCCTAACCCTCCCGATCGTCATGGGCCTGTTCACCCCTATGGGGCTCACTGCCCGTCTTGACGTATCTATAAGGGATAAGCGGGTCTCCAGTGACAAACTTCCCCTTAATTTAAATATATTAGTAACGGGGGGCGTGGCCTGGACATGGAGGGATAGAGTCGTGAAGTGTCTTTGCTCCTGCCCTGACCCGGGCATTTATAACACCAGGGCAACAAAAACGGAGATTGGAGCAGCGGATGGGCAACAGGAGGAGGGGAGGAGGCCCCCGACATACTTTTAAAACACCGGCCACCACAACGCGGGATATCAGGAGCTATCTGAGGGATCCGGAGCGGGCAGCCCCTGAGCACAAGATGGCGGACGCAGCGAGGCATACGAGAAGCGGCCGCTCCCTGGGCGCAGCCGTGGCGGCGGCAGTGGCGGCTGAGGACCCGGAGGATGCAGCTGACGCCCGGGCTCCGGCTGCGGACACAGGCGGCAATGAAGAGCGGGCACAGGTCAGTGAGGGGCAGGCCGGAGCGGCACCTCGAGCGGCTCCTCAGGCGGGAAGGCAAAATGGCGCCGAGGCCCAGAACGCCGGCGGGACAGTGACGGAAAACTCAGTCTGCACCCAGGCGGCACTTACCATGACTGGAGCGGGAGGGGAGGGCAGTGATGCGGGGGGGTCCATGATGTTGGAGGATTCATCTGGCCCCACTTCCACTGGAGGATCGCCAGCTACTCTGGGCCTGGAGACTCGGAGGGGGGAGGGAAGGAGGGCTGCCTCACCCGACCACTGTGCTGCTGCAGGCACGGAGCTGTGCGTCTTCCCTGTGCAGATGGGAACCGCTGGGACTGTGTTCTTTGGAGGGAGCCCCCCTGCAAGCCTGTGTTTCTCAGCTGCTACATTTAATGGTGCTGCTCAAGAGGCCGGGCACCCTGGCACCAGCGGGGGAATAGGCCACACAGATCATCAGCCTTTGCTCCAGATGTGGAAGGTGTTAGAGGGCCTCAGTAGTCACATCAAAAATATCCCTACAAAAGCTGATATGGACTCATATGTAACTAGATTGGAAAGCTCCTATCGCGCAGAGCTCTCAGGCCTGAGAGACGAAGTACAGCAGATGGGGGAAAGAGTGGGGGCTGTTGAAGCTGCAGCACAATCCCTATCACTTAAAATAACAGAGCAGGATTCCCGCATTTCTTCCCACAATGCTCACTTTCAGTATCTGACTGACCTCATTGACGATATTGAAAACCGCAACCGACGAAACAATATAAGGGTCCGTGGCTTGCCGGAATCGATTGAATCTGTGGATTTGGACAAAACCCTACGCCACATTTTTAATGCTCTGTTACAAGTCCCACTAGACTCTCCCCTGGAGCTGGACCGATCACATAGAGCTTTGGGTCCCCGCTCTCAGGACCCGGACCGTCCTAGGGATGTCATCTGCAAGGTACACAGATACCAACTCAAGGACGCCATAATGGGGCGGGCCCGCTCGGCAGAGAATCTAAGACACCAGGGACGGAGGATACAACTTTTGCCTGATCTCTCCAGATGGACACTCCAGAAAAGGAGGGCATTACGCCCGCTCCTGGACTCGCTGCGCCAACGGAATATCCCGTACACGTGGGGGTTCCCTTTTCGCCTGCGGGTACGGCAGGCGGGCAGGGTGCACGTATTGAGCCACCCGGTGGGGGTTCCAGCGTTTACAGCGGCCTTACGGATTCTGGAGGTGACCATCACAGACTGGCCGTGTTTGCCCCCCGGGGGACCAGGGGGCGTCCACCCTGCGGCGGTCTGGGAGAGGAGGAGAAACCAGGAAGAAGTGCCCGAAGATCGTGGCTGAGGTCGGACATTCACAAGGAGGCGAAGATTTATGAAGGTTTATAAGGCGTATAAGTCATATTACTGCAGAGATGTGGTTTGATTTTTCTTATTACAGGTTAACACACTACTGACAGTTAATGTTATATTGCATTACCAAGGAGGTGTTGGAGGGGCCTCCTTTTGCCTTTTGTCTAAAGGTTGTGGCCTGAGTTTGCGTCGTCGTGGGGATGGTGAGAACATCTTAATTGGCCGCCAAGCCCCCGCGAGGAACACACTCGGTGCTAAAGTTGAAGGCTGAAGGGCGGCGTAACTTTAAAATGAAGGTTGCTGATATAAGTTGTTAAAATAATATGCTCTGGGTCAGGCGGAGCTGCCTTCCGTGTGCAGTCCGCTTCTCTATTGGGGTTGTTGCACTTGGCTGGCCTAGGTGCAGCTTTATATAGTTCTACCCCATTAACTCCGTCAGGTTTGGCGGTACGCTTTAGCCCTTTCTTGGTGCTGAAGTATTTTCTGTTCTAATTGTTCTAATTCTCCTTCTAACTCTTCTTATTTTACTTCCTCTTCTCTCTCCTCTTCTTTTAATTTTTTTTTTCTTCCAACTCTTCTTCTTCCTCTTTTTCTTTCTCCTCTTCACCCTTCCCCCCCCCTCTTTTTTTTTTTTTTTTTTGTCTTTCTCTGTTTTTCCTACAACCTTCCCCAACTTCCCTATTATCCTTTCTCCAAACACAGGTGATTGATTGGACCCTAGGTGCGGAACCATGGCGGAACTAAAATTCGGCTCTTTGAATGTGAAGGGACTTAATACTCCCCAAAAAAGGACCCAAATTCTTTATGATATGCACAAGCAGAGGGTGCACATTCTTCTTCTCCAAGAAACTCATTATAAAACTGGTTGTGTCCCCAACATGAAAAATCGTTACTACCCGACCTGGTACCATGGTACTAACGCAGACTCTAGATCCAGGGGGGTGTCTGTTGCCTTGCATAAATCATTGAGTCACTCCTTGATAGACATGAAGTTGGACCCAGAAGGCAGATACGTTATGGTTAAATTGAGAATCTCAGGTAATGTGTTCACGGTTGCGGGTTGGTATTCGCCCAATGTAGATCAGTCAAAAGCGGGACGGGGATTTCTCAGAACCCTTACAGAATTCTCAGAGGGAGTGGTCATCTTGGGGGGAGACTTTAATATGCCCCTAGACCCACAGGTGGATACTTCAACTGGCCGAAGCGCGATCCCCTTATCCCACTTACGGTCCTTTAAACGGGAGGTGCATCAGGTTCAATTGACGGACGTGTGGCGGGTATTAAACCCCTCGGGAAGGGATTATACCTTTTACTCAAACCCACACGGCTCATATAGCCGTATTGATTTTTTTTTAGTAAGTCAGCATGTCCTCACATGGCACCCAGTTGCTGAGATCGGAAGCGTGGTTTGGTCCGATCATGCACCTATTTTCCTAACAGTTTCGCCCCCGGGGGGTCAGACGCGTGAGTGGACATGGAAACTTAACGACAATCTATTGAAGGATACACTGTGCGCAAATGATGTCAAGGAAGCAATAGAGGTCTTTTTGGCAACACACGCCGGGGACTCCACCTCCCTACCTTTTCAGTGGGAAGCATTCAAGTGCGTAATTCGGGGAGTTTTAATAAAACATGGGGCACGTATTAAGAAGTTGAAGACTTTGCAAATTAGCACACTACTTGATGCGATACATAGGTTGGAAACCACACATAAAAGAAACAGATCAGCTGGGGTCTTAGCAGACCTCGTTAAAAATAGAGAGGACTTGAAGACGCTTCTTAACGAAAAATACCTTAAATACCGCTCTCATTACCAACGTTTCCTATATCAACACTCGGACAAATGTGGTAGGCCCCTGTCACGCTTTCTTCACCCCCGCAACAACACATCATTCATACCGAGAATACAGCGGCGTGGCGGCACTGACACGAGTAACCCGGTGGAGATCATGGAGGAAATGAGGACATTTTACTCTGATCTATATAACATTAAGGGACGCCTGGCGGATATGGAGCAGAGTAAACTGATGGAGAGGATCAATGAGTACATCACAGACACGGCATCCACACCGTTGAGGGAGGAGGAGGTCTCACAATTAGAAGAACAGTTTACAGAGGAGGAGGTGGGGCTGGTGATTAAAAGCTCTCCTGCAGGAAAGAGCCCGGGTCCGGATGGGTTCTCCCCGGCATTTTACAAGACATTTAGAGAATTGATAGCCCCATTCCTTACAAGGGTTTTCAATTCGGTCTCAGACACGACTCCATTTGCGGCGCAGTCCCTGGAGGCGTTCATTACAGTCTTGCCGAAGCCCGGCAAGGACCCATCTCTGGTTACCAATTATAGGCCGATATCTTTATTAAATGTGGATGTGAAATTGTTTTCTAAAACACTGGCCAATAGACTGGCCCCTCTCCTCCCCTCAATTGTTAACTCAGATCAGGTCGGATTTGTTCAAGGTAGGGAGGCCCGCGACAATGTGAATAAGACGTTATTACTCATGGCTAATGCGATCTCTTCTTCTTCACCGGTTGGCCTTTTATCTGTGGATGCGGAGAAGGCATTCGACCGGGTGCATTGGGATTTCCTCCGAACCGCGTTACAAAAGATTGGCTTGGGCCCGCTCTTTTTACAAAAAATATTGGCGTTGTATACGTGTCCCTCGGCACGGATCAAGGTCAATGGAGCATTGTCTCGACCCATTGCGATAAGGAATGGCACGAGACAGGGGTGCCCTCTCTCGCCATTGCTGTATGTGGTAGTGATGGAGCACCTCGCTAACGCTATAAGGAGGAATCCCAGTGTACATGGTCTACGGGTGGATGAGGAGACTTATAAGACTTCCCTGTATGCTGATGACCTATTGATTTATGTTTCTCAACCCCACATTACACTACCCTCTTTGATGAAGGAGTTTGAGAGATTCGGAGAGGTAAGCAATTTCAAAGTGAATTACTCAAAAACGGAAGCACTGAGTGTCACCCTAAGATCCCACGAAGTGGCATTGGCTAAACAGAATTTCCCATTCAGGTGGCAAACTAAAGCAATTAAATATTTGGGCATACAGATCCCGGCTGACCTCTCTCTCCTCTACGCATTAAATTATCAAACCCTATTGACACGCACACTCAAAGATCTCCTATCATACCACAAAAAACCTATTTCGTGGTTTGGACGTATCAACTCTTTCAAGATGGACGTACTCCCACGGTTTCTATATGTTTTTCAAGCGGTCCCCATATCTCCACCCGCTAGCTTTTTCCGCACACTCAAATCGGCGTTGATCAAGTTTGTATGGGGACACTCGAGGGCGAGAATAAAATATCATACTTTAACCAGACCGACGGACAGGGGAGGGGCTGGACTGCCAGACCTCCGTAGATACCATCAGGCTACTCTATTAATGCGCATGTTTGACTGGCACTTTTTTGCTGAACATAAGAAGTGGGTAGCATTAGAGCAAGGGGGAGCGCATGTACCCTTGCGGTATCTACCTTGGTTGGAGTCACGAGAGGGAGTAAAGTTGCCTACGGCTGACTTCTTGGTAAAGGCCACACTAAAAGAATGGGATCGGACCCGACAAAAAAGTTCGTTATCTGGTCCTCCACTCCTGCTCACCCCGATCCTTTCCAATCCGGAATTTGCTCCGGGATCTGACCGTTCCACTTTCTTGCGCTGGGGAAAAGATGATGATGTTAGGATTCATCATGTATTAAAAGGACATGACATCATGTCCTTTGGGGATCTGCAGGGTCTGGATCCCCCTTGTTCATTATCATGGATAGAGTACAGACAGTTGCACTCATTTGTAAGCAATAGATTGAGAAAAAGGAAACATCTACCCAACCCTTCCTTGACCCCATTTGAAGGGTTGTTCATGCAGAAGTCCCCACCTTCTCACTTAATATCATTAATTTATAAATTGTTGAGTCAGGCAGCTCCTGAGGCAGATACGGATCCACACTTCATGTCACAATGGGAGAAAGAAATGGGCACCACCTTTTCTGAAGAAGAAAAACGGAAAGCATATCTGTTTACCCATAAGCTGGCCACGGCAGGCTATGCGAAAGAAAAGAATTACAAAATTTTATCAAGATGGTACCTATACCCAGTGAAGCTGCATAGGATTTTCCCCTCTGTATCTGAGCTGTGTTGGCGGTGTGGAGGTTCCCCGGGGACAATGCTGCATATATGGTGGGAATGCCCGCTAATTAAACCCTTCTGGCTAGAGGTGTTTCGGACATATACCAATATCTCTGGAGAGAGGGTGCTGCCCTCCCCACAGATCTCTCTGCTGTCCATGTTGCCCGGCTCAATTAAGACACAAAAAGGAGACTTACTTAGATTCTGCCTTTCGGCAGCCCGTGCGGTGGTACCTAGACACTGGCGGAAGACAACGTCTCCTTCTAAGCAAGAATGGCAGCAGGAACTCTCCTCCATATGTTATATGGAGGAGCTTTCCGCGGAGGTGACAGAGGACAGCGAGAAATTCTTAAAGATTTGGCAACCTTGGATCCTTTTCAAAGAGACAAATGCGTATAGAGAACTGTTTGGTCCTTGAATAGAAGGGGAATACTGGCCGGGCCTGGTTTCTCCAACAGCCGCACCTGGGAGAACATGGACATCCCTTCCCCTCGGACTTACCCACCCTTCACCTTCTTTCTCTCTCTATGTAGTTACTATCTTCACTGCTAGCTCATTTCCCCCCCCCCCTTTTTTTCTCTTTTTCTCTTTTTTTTCACCCTGTTTCCTGACCTTAAGTTGCATTCTTAGTGCCTAATGTTCTGGTATACGAGTCAAGTGGGTACGTAGACTCCCTCTCATTATATTTTGGTTTTGAAATAATACCCTATCCAAAGTAAACAGAGGGAGCAGAGTCAAACAAATGTGGAGGGGGGGAGAGGGGCAGATAACATTCGTAATTGAAAGATCTTGAGATATGCATGTCCCCTTCCTTTCTTCCCTTCCCTCTGTTATTGCCTTTTGCTACTTTCCAGAAGGATATATGTCTACATGACTCTTTTTTGTATTTCTAAGGAATTGATTTGTAAGTCAAATTTGTATGCAATATTTGATCCTATGCTTTGGTTCTTGTCATTTGTATTGTATTTTTCTTAATAAACAAAGATTATACATAAATATATTAGTAACGACACAGACTCCGACTTTATTGCCGAATGGCCACAGCTTTATTAAACAGTATATATGTACCAAACTTGTGGCTCAACATGCCACCCCATTAACACCTGAACCTGTACATATATACATATTCTCCACAAAATGACACCTGATAGGTCCATCCGAGAGGGCAACCATCATTCCTATCCCCCGGCCGTAACCTCCAACCGGCCCAGGGGGCCACCTCGGCCGTGACCAACCGACCCGAGGTGTAGGGTAATTAACGTTCCATTGTTAATTACCCCTCCCCAGAACCTGCAGGACCTCCGCCTACAAGTTCCCACCCAACTCGAAGCCACTCCCCCTGAGTGGCTTCATACCAACAAACCTACTGTCGGTACACCAAACCTCTCTGAACGGACCTATCACCCCGCCACAGGCCGGCCAAGTGACACCTTACTTGGCCCGGGCCCCCCACACCCCCAATGCTCGTTCCAATCCATCCCTCAAACCCAACATCCACAAATCCAAACCGACATCCGTGAGATGGACCCCATCACGCCTCAAATACTGCTCGGTGGACTTCTCCAACTCCTCAAATCGAACCAGCAAACCTCCATTCCACGCTTCAAACCTGCCAATCGCCCAGTTCAATTTTTTCCGGGCCCTGTTAATCCGATCCACCGCCCTCCCAAAACGCCACTGCATCCGGGCTACCATATCGGACCACACAATCACAATGCCATGGAACGCCCTCCACAAATGAAGTAAGTCCAACTTGATATCCCTTTTTAACTCTCTCGCCGTCCACACTCCAAGGTCATTCCCCCCCAAATGCAGCATTAAAACATCAGGTTCCCTGTCAATCCGGCTATAATACGCCAATTCAGGGTGAACTCTACTCCAAGTCATGCCCCGAACTCCGAGCCATTTCACACGGGCTTCCTACATCGCCGCTCCGTACGAAGAAACTGCCCACCAAACCATACTCAATAAAGGACCCCCCTGTCACCAAACATCACCTAATCAGATGTGGTCTAATATACAAACGAAACCTGGATGAATCCCAGCTCCCAATCCGCCGGATCCAATCCTCACTCAGCCCCCCACTTAGCCGCTTCGGTCGCTGCCCCAATCCGAAAGGAGTGGGACCCATAATCCCTTGGCTCCTCCCCCGGCCCGTACTAAAGCCGTCTTCAGCACTGCCATACTGGAATCGCGATAAGGCAGATCCATCCACATGTCTAATGAAAACACCGGGGTAGCCACCCCACACCTGCAAGAATTCCGCCACCTGAACTACTGGGCATAGGTGGTGCCCTGGCAATTCAAACAATGTCACCAGACGTCCCCGACCTATTTGATCTGTCTTTGAAAACCGTAGCCGGCACTCGCGCCATCCTTTCCAAGCGTAACAACCTCCAATAACAGCCCACCTACCGCATGCCTGGAAGGGCTACCCAATTCTCTGATGCAGAAAGCCCCAAAAATGCCAATACGAAGGCAACCGTAAACAGCCTCGTTCCTAATCGGACGAGCATATATCCCCCAAACACCTCACCAAACAAACCAACGACGGAAACAATAGTGGCCGTCTCCTGTCTCGCGACCGCGCGCCCTTTCGAAAACCCTTCATCACCTGCCGCACCAGAAAATCCTTTGTCGCGTCCCGAACCCCTTGCATTTTAAACAAGAAGGCCAACACCGCCCAACTTGTAATCAGCACCGAAACAGATCGGCCTGCTGAAAAATCCCAGCTAATCAATGACAAAACCCCCAGCACTCGGCCTGTCTAACCAAGCTCCATAAAATCCGCCTTCTCCAATTCCTCCCATTCCTGCCACACAGCCTGGTATCGGCACAAGTAGCCTCAGCCACCGGTCTCCTGATTCCCTCAAATGCTACACCGACGCCAGGTCCCACAGCCATGCCGGGCATAGTTCTCCAACCTTGTCCGCTCCTGGCACCAGTCGCCTGAACCTGTGGAACTGAAACCGAGAGAGCGCATCAGCCACTTCATTTTGCACTCCGGGCACATGCTGCGCCACCACGCACATGTTGAGTTCTAAGCAACCCAACACCAGATGTCTCAAGTAGCACACTACCGGGGGCGATTTTGCCGACAATGAATTGATCGAATGCACCACTGCCATGTCATTACAATGCACACAAAGCTTCTTGCCTGCAAATTCTGGGCCCCACAACTCCACCGCCACTATGATGGGGAACATTTCCACCAGCGCCAAATTCGTCACAAACCCCTTTTTTCACCCAAAGCCGTGGCCATTTGCCCACACACCAATGCGTCCTAAAATTGCCCCAAAACCTGATGCCCCCGCCACATCAATAAACAGTTCCAGCTGGCTATCTGATACTGCCCTGCTCACCCATAACGACCATCCGTTGTATCGTTCAAGGAATGCAGCCCCACACCAGCAAATCTCCTTTCCTCATCATTGTCACTCTGACAAACTGATTTGTAGCAATCACCCCTGCTGTCGCGCTCGCCAGACGCCTGTTAAATATTCGCCCCATCGGCCTAATGCGACAGGCAAAATTCAACTTCCCAAGGACCGACTGAAATCCCGTAACCGCACCTACTTAGTCCGGTGCAACAACTGCACCGACGCCTTCAAATCACGCAGCTCGTCCTCCGGCAATCGGCATTCCATAGCCACCGTGTCAATTCCATTACCCAGGAAACATCGGGACGTCACTGGCCCTTCTGTCTTCTCCTGCGCCAACGGAATGCCCAGGCTTCTCGCAGTGCGTTCTAATGTAAATAGCAGCAAGGAACAAACCGAGGAGCCCACTGGAGCCACGCAAAAGAAATCATCCAAATAGTGTATTACTGAGTGGACACCCGCCACATCCCTGACTACCCATTCCACAAACGAACTAAACGCTTCAAAATGAGCGCATGAAATAGAACAACCCATGGGCAGGCACCCATCCACATAGTATTCCCCATCCCACATGCACCCCAAAAGGTGAAAACTCTCCGGGTGCCCCGGAAGTAACCGGAAAGCTGCTTCCACGTCCGCCTTGGTCATCAGGGCCCCTTGCCCACTACCCACACTAACTCCAAAGCCTTGTCAAACGATACACAACAGACCGCCGGCAACTCGGGTGAAATCCCACCGTTCACCAACAACCCAGCCGGGTAAGAGAGATGATGAAGGAGCCGATACTCGTTCGACTCCTTCTTGGGTACCACTCCCAGCGGCGAAAAACCTCAAGTTGGGGAGTGGTGGGTCCTGGACCAGGACCCGCCATCCATCCCCACTCCACCTCCTTCTGCAGCTTTTCCGTCACCACCTCCGGATGTTCTTTTGCGGACCCCGAATTACCTGGGCGAAACACCGGCGCCCCCAAATTCAAATGGAATCCGGAAACCTTCCATAAAAACCCGTCGCAAACAGCTCCGCCGCCCAATCATCCGGATATCTATTTAAATAGGGACGCATCGCCTCGACCCACACTGGCGTCCTCCCTGTTTCCAAAACCTTCCCCCGACTTTTCTTTCCCCCTTTGAAACACCTGGCCAAAGAGTGGGAAACCTCCACAACTGGAACACTCGTGTTTGAACTGACACGCTGCCCCAAACTTACATTGCCCCTCACTAAATTTCCAACACGCCCCTTTCTTTTTTCCAGCCGAAGACCCGCCACTCGCACCCGGGCCCCCTGGCACCCCCTCGAAAGGGCTGCGCCGCAGCCGTTATCAAACGCATGCACAGAAAATATATCTTTGTGTTCCCACCGGATGCCCGGCCGCATAGCCTTCCGTTGCCAGTTAGCAAACGTCCTCGGGATCAACCTACACCTCCCCTTTTTTTTTTTTTTGTTTTTTATCCTCCTTTTCTTTTAGGGTCACTTGGCTTCACTGTAACCAAGTTAAACTTTTCCAAGGGAAGCAGTGAAAAAATTTCCCCATACTCCCCTTTCCCTATCTACTCCCTCACCTCCTTTTTCAAATGCACCCCTAACGGACTCTCAAAGCACCCGTAACTTCGCTCCATGCCCTATCATCCAAACGCACAACCTCATCATCCTTTTCCACGTCCTCGCTAACCAACGCCACGGCCGCCGCGCCGTCCGCCTGACCCGCAACGACCGCCGGCACAACCTCCTAAGCCTCTACCTCGCGCACCGGTACCACCGGCAGCCACCCCGACCGTGGGACCCACCCACGCCCCCCGCCAAGGGACCCAGGCCCGATTCGACCTGACCTCTCAGCCGACAACCCCTGCAACACCCCTAGCAGCTACCCCCAAAACTCCGCCCCGGGTAACCCCGACTGACCGACCGCACTAAACCCCCGGCAAACCACTCCCCGCGGTGGAACCCCCGCCCTCGCTAACACTACCCACAACATTAAACATATTGGTTGTCCTCTCACCGGGCTGCCTCTGAACCGAATCCGGAGCAGCCGTACCGCGAACATCCTGCTGCCGTTCCATCCGTCCTGCCGCCTCCTCCGGTCCTTTTTCCTCGCCAGAATAAGAAGAGCTGCTGAAGTCCGCTGGGGGGACCAGCGAGGGGACAGCCCACACCTGGCGGCCGTCAACCCCCATGGTCACCACACCCTGCTCCTCCGTGCGCCTCCTGCTTGTCCTCTGTTTCATGCCGCGGCGCAGCGTCCTGCCGCCGTCCTTCTTTGCTGCCCCCTCCTGTTGCACCGCTGTAAGCTCTGTAGCTCCCGGTGGTCCCCCTCCCTGCCGACTGCAGGAAGCCGTGCCTCTCCGTCCGGATGCCGGGAACACCCCCCAGCCTGATCCCTGCTGGGAGGTACCGTAATAACTGACCACCGCAAGGGCCCTGCAGACTGCATGACCCTGCCACCAGCCCCCTCCGACTACCGTTCCGATCCGAGCCGCCCCTCCATCCATGCTCTCTCCTCTGCCGACTGCAGGGAGTCTCCCCGTCCGCTCCGTGGTGCCGGGCGCCACCCCCAGCCCGCACCTCACTGGGGGCTGCCGCTGCTCTGGTCCGTGGCCGTGCAGGCCGCGGACCGGAAGTAGGTCTCGCAGAAGCTCCGCCCACCCCCGGCCCGTGGGATCTCCGGCGAGGATTCCTCCCGGCGGCCGGAGACACGTCTGAAGGTGAGGTGCACTCCGCTGCCCCGGAGGGTCCCCATCTGCAGCGCAGGTCCGGGCGCAGGAGCAGAGATAGCCGCTCCAGCCCTGCAGACGCGTCCTCGCCGATGTCCTCAGATGCCCCCCGCCCCCAGCTCCAGCACCGCCACCATTCTTCAGTCAGGGAGGCAGCAGCGCAGGGGGGACACGCTGTCTGTAGGTCAAAAGGGGCAGTGACCTCTGCACAGCCCCCTTTATACCCACCACACCAACCCTCCCATATATTGTCCCTCACCCAATCCCTTTTCCCGACTCTCCCACCAATCAGGCAGCCCCTATGTACCTCCACCCTTAGCACTTAACTCTTTCCTACCCTAACCCTCCCGATCGTCATGGGCCTGTTCACCCCTATGGGGCTCACTGCCCGTCTTTACTGTAAGGTTCTGGTGTACAATGATAATGCAGTGTTATTAGCACTATCAGGACGTAATAGGATCTGATTTATCATAGGATCTGATCTACCCACCGATGCAATGGCATGAGCACTTTACTGCAGGCATATCAGCACTGTCAGGACCTGATTGGTTTAATACTTATAAATAAGTGCAATAATTCTGGAACTTTTTGTTCAGAAAGACTGTTACGTCTCCTTGACAAGATCTATGTTGCTGGTGGACAAGGCAGTATTAATAATACAATAATATTTAATAAAAAATGATTTTATTGTATATAATCCACCAGGTGACTGTAATATAGTAAGTCAAAAGAAAAAAAATGTAGACACAATTACATTTTATTTATAAAAAAAAAGCCATGCAGGTCTCACATACTTCAAGAAATCCGATGTAGTTGAGGTAATCCAACGCAGTCCAGAAAGAGAAACCTGAAATACATAAAAATAGAGAAATAAAAATAAGACACTATTCCTCTTTCACAAATTTATTAGAAAGTAAAGTTCCCACGTCTGACGTAGTCCATCGCTTCCCACAATGATCTCAATTATGTAGATCAAAGGCTAGGGTGCCTCATAAAGGGCTCCATAGTCTTTGAGCAGCAGCCACTTCCCGGTTAGGCTTCGCTCCGAGAGACTCAGCATCTGTGACATGCGGTGATGACATCAGTAAAGTTACTGACATCACCGCTGTTGCCAGATCACACAAAGTAGAGCATGAGACCCGTTATTTGATAAGAGGAGACTTCAGTAACTGCGTAACATGATCGGTCCCTTTTTGTGAAACAGCAACAGCAGTGATGTCAGTAAGATTACTGACGTCATCACCGCTCATCACAGTCGCGTGGTGTCACAGAGGACGGCATGAGCCGTGAGTGGCTGCTGCTCAAATGCCAAGGAGCCTTGTTCTGAGACTGCATAGACTTTGATGTAAGTAATCGAGGAACATCATGGTAAGCGCTGGACTATGTCGCACCTGGGAGCTTTGCTGTCTAAGAAACTGGACAAGAGAGGACTCTTGTTTTTATTTCTCACATTTTATGTTTCCAGGTTTCTATTTTTGGACTACATCAGATTCATAATTACATAGTTACATAAGTTAACGAAAGACCTAGGTCCATCAAGTTCAACATTACACTACCATTATATATTTTTGTCAATAAATCATTTATAACCCACAATGTTAAATGTACTGAGAAAATCATCCAACCCTTTTTTAAAAGCTGTTATAATGTCTGCCAATACTAGCTTATGTGGTAGGGCATTCCACAGTCTGACTGCTCTAACTGTAAAGAACCCTTTCCTAGTTAGCTGCCGGAAACACCTTTGTTCTACCTGATATTAGTACTGCCTGGTCCTTAGTATGGTCTTTGGAAATATTTGGTCATGTGCCAGTCTTTTGTATTGATCTCATGTGTGTTTGTACATATAAATGAGATCTCCTCTGAGACATATGTTTTCTAAGATAAACAAGCACAACTTTTCCAACCTCTCATCATATGGGAGGCCTTCCATTCCTTGTAATAATCTAGTTGCACACCTTTGAACAGATTCTGTCTTCTGAATGTCCTTTTTAAAATGTGGACCCGAAAACTGTATTGCATAATCTAGATGTGGCCTTACAAGTAATTTATAGAGCGATACCAATACGTTGGGATCACTGGATCTAATCTCTTTTTTGTATACACCCTAAAATCTTGCTTCCCTTTAGCTGCTGGTTGACATTGAGTACTGCTGTTCAGCTTACTTGTAACCAAAATACCCAAGGTCTTTTCTTGTTCTGTAGTAGACTTTCATTTAATGTATTGTATATGCAGCAATAGGATTACTCCGTCCTAGGTTTATTATTCTACAATTATGACATTAAATCTCATTTGCCAAGTGTTAGCCCATTCAGACATCTTATAATAGTGTAATATCAAGGTCAATTTTTGATATTCTACATAGTTTGGTATTGTCATCAAAGACTGATACTTTACTCATAAGGCTTTCCACAAAGTCATTAATAAAGGGATTAAAAACAATTGGGCCTAGCACAGATCCCTGTGGTACCCCACTACTGACTATAGCCTATTTAGAGAATGTGTCATTTACGACCACTCTTTGTTTTCTGTCTTTAAAGGTGGTGTCACACACAGCGACCACGACAATGACGTCGCTGCTACGTCACCATTTTCTGTGACGTTGCAGCGACGTCCCGTCGCTGTCGCTGTGTGTGACATCCAGCAACGAGCTGACCCCTGCTGTAAGGTCATTGCTCGTTGCTGAATGTCCTGCTTCATTTTTTCGTCGTCGCTCTCCCGCTGTGAAGCACACATCACTGTGTGTGACAGCGAGAGAGCGACGAAATGAAGCGAGCAGGGAGCAGGAGCCTGCATCTGGCAGCTGCGGTAAGCTGTAACCACTGTAAACATCGGGTAACCAAGGGAAGACCTTTCCGTGGTTACCCGATATTTACCTTCGTTACCAGCCTCCGCCGCTCTTGCTGCTAGTGCCGGCTCCTGCTCTGTGCACATGTAGCTGCAGTACGCATCGGGTAATTAACTCTATGTGTACTGTAGCTAGGAGAGCAAGGAGCCAGCGATAAGCAGTGTGCGCGGCTCCCTGCTCTCTGCACTGTCACATGTAGCTGCAGTACACATCGGGTTAATTAACCCGATGTGTACTGTAGCTAGGAGAGCAAGGAGCCAGCGCTAAGCAGTGTGCGTGGCTCCCTGCTCTCTGCACATGTAGCGACGTTATGATCGCTGCTGCGTCGCTCTGTTTGACAGCTAAGCGGCGATCATAACAGCGACTTACAAGGTCGCTGTTACATCACAGAAAATGGTGACGTAACAGCGATGTCGTTGTCGCTGTCGCTATGTGTGAACCCAGCTTTAGACAATTTTTTACCAATCTGCATATAGTTCCCTAGTCCCTGCTGATTCAGATAGCTTTCATTAACCTTTTCGTCTTTAAGTCAAGGACACTTAAGCAATCCCAGCAAGTAAAACCTGCTGTTTTCTTCAAGCTTGTGTTCACTCACAGTGTCAAAGAGACAATATAACTGTCTGAGGCTTTGTGCGCACTGGAAAATGGAATTTTCTCAAGAAAATGCTGCAAGCACTGAAAGATTACCGCACCCGCGGTAAAAAACCGTGGCATATCCGCACCCGAAAACCGCATGCGGTTTGCCGCGGTTTGCTGCGGCTTTACCGCGGTATTGTTCGCGGTATTGCCGCAGTTTTGCCGTGTGCGGGTTGGTACATGTGCTTTAATGCATTCAATGCAATAAAGCACATTGAAAAAAAAAAATTTCCTTAGATAGCAGATAGATAAATAGATAGATAGAAGAATAGATAGAGAGATAGCTAGATAGTTAGATAGAGGGATAGATAGAGGGATAGATAGAGTCCCTGTGAGCACACGCTGCATTTCTCACGGTCGGCAGTGTGTTCACATTACCTGCTGTGGGAAATGCCCTGTGGTTACCTCTGTTGTCTCGCTGCGATGCTGCATTCAGCGCTGTGTCTGTGTCAGTCGCGGCTGGATGCAAGCATCGCAGGACGTGGATTACGCCGGAGCAGTGTGTTTCGGGGGGTTAATAAACGGGTGAACCAGGAGCTTTTTTGTGTTTTATTTAAAATAAAGGATTTTTTGGTGTGTGCGTTTTTTCACTTTACTTACAGGTTGATCATGTCACCTGTCACATAGACGCTGCCATGATCAAGCCTGGACTTAGTGGCGGTGATCCGCCGCCATTAACTCCTTATTACCTGGATCGCCACCGCATCACGGCATCTAGAAGAGCTAGGGACACTCCGGTACTGCCGCATAATGCATGCGACAGTCCCGGGGCAGCTGCGGCTGATATTCTCGGCTGCAGGAGGAGGGGGGACATTAACCCTGCCCCTCGCCCTCCCCAGCCTGAGAACACGGGGCCGCCGCTGTGTGCTTACCTTGGCTGGAAGGTAAAAATACAGCGGAGCCCACGTGTTTTTTTTTCTATATTTCCGTTTGCTTTCTATGTGTATTCTATATGTCTGTATCTGTGTTCTATTTCTGTGATGTCTGTGATCTGTGTGTGTTTACTCTCTGCTCCACTTCCTCTTCCTGTCATAATGACATCACTTCCCTGCAAACCGCAGGCAAGCGATGTACATTACCGCAGGTAAACCGCGAAATACCGGAGGGGATAACGCAGGAAAACGCAATGAACCGCACAGAATTTGCTGCCTGCGTTATTCCCTGCGGGATTTCACGATTACATGGCAGTCAATGGAGTGAAATCCCGCAGCGACATGCGGAAAAGAAGTGACATGCAATTGTTTTTGCTACGGGAATCCCGCAGCAGAACATGCAGCTGTCAAATTCCGCATAGTACGCACAGCATTTTTTTTTCCATAGGTTGTTATGAACATTTTCTGTAGTGAAACATGCACCAAAACCGCAGGAAATCCATGGGAAAAACCGGTAAGTGCGCACAGGGCCTAAAGCGGGCTTTACACGCTACGATATATCTAACGAGATGTCGGTGGGGTCACGTCGTAAGTGCCGCACATCCGGCATCATTAGTGATATCATAGCGTGTGACAACTATGAACGAGCAGAAATACTCACCTTCTCGTTCATCGCTGACACGTCGCTCATTTTCTAAAAATCGCACGTCCTGTTGTTCATCGTACCTGGGGCAGCACACGTTGCTCCGTGTGGCAATGGTGAAGGAAGGAGGTGGGCGGGATGTTTACGTCCTGCTCATCTCTGACCCTCTGCTTCTATTGGCCGGCTGCTGTGTGACGTCGCTGTGACGCCGAACGTCTATCCCCCTTCAGGAAGATGTTCACCGCCCACAGCGAGGTCGTTTGCAAGGTAAGTACGTGTGACGGGGGTTACAGCATTGTGTGACACGGGCAACAAATTGCCCATGCCGCACAAACGATGGAGGCGGGTGCGATCGCAAATGCGATCACACGATTAATTGTAACATGTAAAGCAGGCTTTCAAGAGAACCAACCATCGGGATTTTCATATATAAAGTAAAGCCAGTGATATACTGGCCCTAGGATGCTGAATGTAACCATAGCTTTTGTTCTGATTGGATGTTTTATTTCAGAAATATGTGCAAGTAAAGTTCCAGAAATGTACTGCTATTTGATTAATAGCAGCTACAAAATATAGGTGGGTTTGGTTTTGCTATTTATTCCCATCCTTGTCTGCTGCCTGACCTTGGTAGATGCTTTTCTCAGTTACTCACTCAATCACATTACTACCGTAAGGACAGATAAATCAGAAATAAAATACAATAAGCTTGCATAACATAAAATCATGAATGTTCTGTAAGAAATACTGTACTGACCTCCCAAATCTGAATGAGATAGTTATCTGATGAAGAAGAGAGAATATGTAAGACAACGGCTTACTTACCCCATTTTTTTCCTTCTTCAAAAACATTTCTTTTGGATCTTGAAAAGTATTTTGGAATCTCAGCAATGCCTCCAGAAATGCTAGCACAGCTCTTTCTTTACTCAGTGGTTTTAAGGATTCCATCAGTGCTGGTGAGATGTATATACAGTACATGCACAATGATTTCCTTAAATCTATACCTCATAGCGGATTGGACCTTTATTATATATGGTCAGTGAATAAAACTATATCATGAATAAATGTAGGTGTTTCTATAATAATAAACAGCAGAAGACATAGCAGTATAATAGCTACAAACACTCATCTACCCAACTTATTCACACCTCTTCAACAGTTCTTTGTTTCAGTGTTCTTACCACACCGTATATTTGGGCAGGCTTGAAGACGTTATCTCCTTCCTTACTTTAACAATAGCAATTATAAGCTTTCCATTATTGAAATGAGGTCAAATTTATTCCCCGTGAATCAAATTTTTTTGGACATTTCTGCAAACTCAGCAAATTTGTATTTCAAAAGATTCACTCGTCATCATACAAGGGTACGAAACATCATGTAATACATTCTCTTTAGAATACTGTATATATCAAATAATAAAGGAAACTGAAACAACAATGTTTCAACCAAGATTAGTTTTATGTTACATAAAACACATTGAATGCCTCTTATCAGGAGCCTGGAATTGATATTTATCCGCTCATGGGTTGAGTCCCACCTTTGTTTTGGATGGGATAACAGGAAGAGATTGGTCAGCAATTCCATGAATAAGCTTTCATGAAGGAAAATCACACTTGGTGTTAATTATATCACTTAGCCTGGTGTCCGGTAGCATAATCTATGGTAGTTGGACCACTCTAGACCTCATTCCAGGTACACTAACAGCTCGGCATTACAATAATTTAATTGTGGAGTTAATGTGGCACATCCCACCCAGAAACACACACATAAGCGGGCTTTACATGCTACGATATCGTTAATGAATTATCGTCGGGATCACGGTGTTTGTAACGCACATCCGGCGTCATTAACGATATCGCAGTGTGTGACACTTATGAGTGACCTTAAACGATCGCAAAAGCGGTCAAAATCGTTTGCTGCGGAGAGGTCGTCCTGAAACAAAAAAATTGTTTTCTGCTTATTAGCAATGTTGTTCCTCGTTCCTGCGGCACCACACATCGCTATGTGTGACACCGCAGGAGCGACGAACCTGCCTCCACCGGCAATGCGGAAGGAAGGAGGTGGGCGGGATGTTACGTCCCGCTCATCTCCGCCCCTACGCTTCTATTGGACGCCTGCTGTGTGACGTTGCTGTGACGCCACACAAACCACCCCCTTAGAAAGGAGGCGGTTCGCCGGCCAGAGCGACATCGCAGGGCAGGTAAGTGCGTGTGACGGGGTTAAGCGAGGTTGTGCGCCACGGGCAGCAATTTGCCCGTGTTGCACAACCGACGGTGCCGGGTACGATCGCTTGCGATCTCGCTAGCGAGATCGCAGCGTGTAAAGCCCGCTTTAGTATGATGCCCCAATAGCTCCCCCACAGTATGATGACCCACACAGTCCCTCACACACAATATGATGTTCCCACAGTGCTTCATGAAGTATTATGGCCCCACAATAAGGTGATCCCCACAGATTCTCCCTACAAGTGTTAACTGACAATAAAAAATACTTAGCTCATTTTATTGCCTCAATGCACTGCTCCACTCTATGCAGCATGTGGCCTGCAATCTAGTGTCATTAATCCCAACAAATGCGCTAGAGAATCAGAAGCACAGGTTGAATGGTGGAAGTGTGAGCTGATAGCTCCTTGTTGCACTATTGTATTCAACTGTATCAAAATTAAGGCACCAGGCAGGGTGAAGGGGGATGGCTTTTTCTAGTCCTTTGGATATCTCGATCCATGGCCACTTAGGAATATCCAAAGGTCCAGGTCGGGGTTACATAATGTTTGTACATGCAACACATTATCCATGGTCAACTTACAGAAACTATTATGGCTTGAAAGGGCAGTTTGTGGAGCAATAATAAAGCCCATTGGTTTAGTTGGGCATGGCAATCAAGCTATGAGATCAAAGGCAGGCTAAATTCACTGATGGATTGTGCAAGCTGTATACAGGCTTCTCAGGTTAGTGCTTACAATTGACTTCTCTCCAGATATTTCATAAAAACATGTACTGTGTTGTGTATTTAATACTGTAAGTGGTTTTGTGTGTAGCATTAATGGCATGCGTACTCCTAAAGCCTGCTTTACATGCTGCAATGTATTTTACAATGTGTCGGTGGGGTCACGTCGTAAGTTACATTGCAGTGTGTGACAGGTACGTGCGACTGCGATTGAACGTTAAAACGTTCATCGCATACACATTGTACCTTTCTCTAGAATTGCACGTCATATTGTTCATTGTACCCGGGGTAGCACACATTGCAGTGTGTGACACCCCGGGAACGATGAACAGATCTTACCTACGTCCTGCGGCTCCCGGCCCACAATGCAGAAGAAAGGAGGTGGGCGGGATGTTTACGTCCCGCTCAGCTCTGCCCCTCCGGTTCTAATGGCCAGCTGCCGCGTGACGTCGATGTGACGCCGAACGTCCCTCCCACTTCAGGAAGTGGACGTTCGCCGCCCACATCGAGGTCAGTACGTGTGACGGGGGTTAATCGTTTGTGCGGCACGTTCAACAAATTGAACGTGCCACACATACGATGGGGGCGTTGCAAATCGCATACGATATCGTATGCGAAATTGCAACGTGTAAAGCAGGCTTTACACATTACCATTGATGTGGAGTATAGGCATTGCTAGAAATCTATACATATTTCATTGGTCTTGTACCCCTAAATCTAACTACTGTATAAGCTTCAAACTTTACTTTAAATTGAGAAAAAAAACATGCAGACAGTTAACTAAGAGCTGTTAATCCAATATGTGCTTCATAACCCTGTGTGAGCCATTTTAATAGAGCAAGCGGATACACCGGAACTTTCACAGTAAGTAGTCTTGTGTAATAGAAACTTTTCTCAAAGCCTCGACTCTCATCCCTGTAATCCATGTGAGCTCTTCTTACGATAAGCAGCATATTTCAGTCAATAAAATCCACAAATTATACAGTGTAAAATTATGGTGCAATGTTATAATATAATTTATTTAAGCTGATCATATTTCCTTTTACAGCACATCACTGGACAGCCTTCTTGTTATCCATACTGCACACATAGGGTTGCCACTAGGAATTTCAGGGCCCCATACTGGCAACATTTTTGGGCCCCCATGAGATTCTGCCCAGGCTCCACCCCAGCTCTGCCTCCACCTCTCAAACCTTTCACAGTACCACCACCACTCTTGGAAAAACTGCACTACGGCACCACATCCTCACCATCACACATTTAAAGGGTTGTCCACTACTAGGACAACCCCTTCTGTTTACACTTAACTGAGTACACCAGATAAAATATAAAAACCTGTACTCACCTCCCATGCTGCCGCCATTCCAGTGCTGTTGGTAATCGTGGTTCAGGGCTCACGTGACATTGTGATGTTATGTGAGCTCTGTGTCCTATTGTGGCGCCCCTGAGGCTTCAGGCGCCACAGGGTACTGCATCCACATTAGGGTGTAGTACTTATTCCGGGTCCAGGGAAGGTCGATACCGGATTCCCCTCACACAAACATACAATGACACTGGGTCACCGGGCCAGGGTAGGATCACAGTAGGGGGTCACTACAGCGGTGGGTTTACAGGACACCACCGCACCAGGGGCTCTCCAGATTCACTGGACTGAGGACTCAGGGGCAGGGAGAAGCAACCACCAGGGGGAGTCAAGAGCACAGTGGGAAGAGCAGGTTCACCTAGTGAGAGTAGTGAACCAGCCGGTGGCAGTGTGGGCCAAGGTGTTCAACACGGTCGTTGGGGAGAAGCAGGGCAGCTGATTCCACAGGACTGGCGCTGTCGGCATACAGAATCCTAGGGCAGGCATACATCAAGTTGTCTACCAACTCTGCAAGGGTCGCGAGGAATGGCTATGAACAGTCACCCGACCCGTCCCATGAGTCTGCAGCAATTAGCATATAGGATCCGGGATTGAGGACCGGCCCATAACGGAACCACGCTATCAGCATACAGACACTTTTCTGACACCGGGACCCTCAAGTGCTTCACGCCACGTGGGTCCGATACTTAGCGCATCAAAAGAAGAAGGGGCTCAGAGGCTGACACACACACCGGACTTGACCTTTCACGGATCCGGGATTGGCTGGAGCCCATCGTGGCAGAGAACAGTAACCTGGGAAGAGCTTGAAAGATTTGTGAGTAAAAAAGACCTGGATCCGCAGCCCCTGTCTCTGCCTCTCCTTTACCGGCTCTATCGCCCAGCGCTGCGGCACCAACGGGGACTACCACCATCCCCACCATCCTCCGGTGGTAATCCCGCTCCACTTGTGGGGAGCGACACCATCCCGGCTGCACTTAACATCTGCCCCGGAGAGAGACCCTGCAGCGGCGGCCCACATTCCTGGCCGCGTACCACAGGTGGTGTCACGATCACCTTAAAAGACTTTCCTAACCGTCACTACCACCCCCATTCTCCATTCCTGTCTTTCTGCCACCCTCTTATCCTCTTTCCTGTACGCCTCGGGGCAACGGAACTGGGCCAAGCCAACAGAGGATCTGCACCCCTGGCCCGGCGACGAGTAGGTTAAAACACCTGTCCTGTGGGGAGCTACACTATCACAACCAAATTCTCTATCCCAGCCTTTGGATCAAATGAACAATCAGCAGGAAGAGATGCTGCAGCTGCCACTCTCCATACTCTGGCTGTATATATAGACCATAGAGGCTGCTGGCTCTGACTGCAAATATACAATATAAAGGCTGCTGGTTGTATATATAGACTATACAGGCTGTTTAGTTGGCTGTATATAAAGAATATAGAGGCTGCATGGGCTGGCTGTGTATATAGAATATAGTGGCTTGCTGTTCTGGCTGTATATACTGTATAGAATATAGAAGTTCTGGCCATATATATAGAGTCTGAGGGCTCTGGCTGTATTTGTGGAATATAAAGGCTGCAGGGCTGGCTTCATACATAATATGGAGGCTGCAGGGATGGCTGTATATAAGTACTGTGCATGAGCCAGGAAAAGGAGCCTGAAAACAGACACATATATGAATGAATTCACTGCACTCGTCGGGTATTACCCCATTTTCACTAGCACCATCCTCAACTCAGCCTGAGTGCAGACCATTCATTTGTTATTTGAAAACAGACACACAGAGGTCATACTCACCTCTGACACTGAAAACTGAACATTAAAATCCCGGCACGCTCGGCATTGATTGGAGGATCACAATAACAGCATAGTTCTTAGTTAAGTTCATGTGTTTGTACTGCGCATGGCAGCCTCTTTAGCACATGCACAGTACAAACTTCAGAATGAACAGAGGGTGGACCGGCCGTGTCTGACGTCATTGCTGTCAGACACAGCCAGGAAAGCCATGTCTGTTGCTGGAATCATAGCTGTGGCGGTGACTGGGGCTGGGGCTCAATAAAGCGGTAAGTAATTGCCCCAGGGCCCACTTTTCACCGGGCCCCATATGCTAGTAAGGGCAGTAACTAGAAGGAAGTGAAGTCCTGTTATATATCCTACATTCAATTTAATTTACTACTACTTAGCCCACCCAATTGTTATTTCGAACCAAAAGGTGTTTTAATGGAATAGTATTACCTTTTTTTCACATGCCATGAGCAAGGGAACTTTGTGCCAGAAACACATTGGAGGTATCTTTTTTATGTACTTTCTGTACCTGTTTTAAACATTTTGGAACAATGCTTGAAAAAAAAATGTAATACACATTTGTTGAGTCTGACCATTCTTTCTATGGATCTACAAGGCATGCCAATTGGTGAGATTCCGAGCCCATAGTAGTTATCTATGGTGAGCTGACTATTTTCATATTTACAAACCATACAATTTTGTAATTCGGTAACAATAATGACCGATTTAAATGGCTTGTGAAGCTCAATCTCTCATTTGGGATTTTTTTCACGTCATTCTCATTTCTTCTGGATATGGGATGGACCCTCATTTATTAGCACATGGCTCAAACTACATAGCTCAGTAGAATAAAATACACATCACGTTATTTTTTGGCGTCAAAAGGCCACAGCTTTTTATTTAAAATCCCATGAGTATAGTAAGAGTGAGGTCACATTCTGAGATTTACAGATACCATGCAGAAATGGCGGGCAGCAATCCATTGGCGGCACACTTCGACTTGCCACAGTAGCAAACTCAGTCCACTTCAAGGGCTTCAAAGACCCTACCAAATATCCTCATTTCTGTGCTTAACATCCACACTTTGATGATGTTACCATTATCACATCCTTCAGGCTGGTCACCACAGCCCTGCCTATTCACCACCATTCTGTAACAGCTTCTATTAAATTAAAATTAGTCAACCGTAACTTACTGGTCAGTTCCACCTGACTCTCCAACCACCACAAGAGAGGCCATTTGACACCTTAAATGGATCAACACCCCCACCAATTATCCAATCCTAATTCCCAATGTAATACTTTATCAACTGTAATAAAACATTCAACAGCCCAAGACTTGATTATTGCTAAAGTTTGATTTATGTGACAAAATTATTGAAATAAAATAATCCTGGCATCGCACTGTCTGCCAGTAAAGTATTGAGTCCATATTTATAAAACTCAACACTGCCAAAGCAGTGAGGCAAGTGTAAACTGGTATCTAAATGTAGAGCTCTCTTACCTCTAACCCCTTAAGAAAAACTCAATAATAGAAAGTATAACAACCCAGACTATGAAATAAAATACTTACCCAAACATGTTTCTGTATTGCCTGCACTGGAAAAAATGATGCACCCTTATTGATAATATGTAGCCAGACACTTGATAACTATCGTGTCTGAAATCACCACAATCCAGTAGCCACAGACCAACCCTAGCTACAGTGGTGCCATCTGGATATTGCTCGTAAGAAAACAGTGTGATAATATACTGTATAGTTCCGCTTTACAAAACTGTAGACAGGTTTAGGAAAGACAAAACCTTTCTTTGGACCATACCACAAACCACTAACTGCAAAAACAAATTAGCTATACTGGCATCGCCTGTTTAGTATAATCTGAAAAACTGTGCAACAAAATTAGGTTGAAATAACCAGAATCAGCATCAATACAATAAACCAGTGTCTCCCAACTCCAGTCCCCAAAATCAACCAACACAGCGCATGACCCAGGACACCCCCAGCATCGCACAGGTGACAATCTAACCACCCTCGTCATAATGATTCTACACCAGCACAATGCCAAGGAAGCCCAAAAAAACATGAATGACCGGCGGCCCCCAAGGACCGGATAAAGGAACACTGCTATAAACAAATAGCTGCAAAACCAACTGCATAATGACAAAAATCTATATATGTCTCCAAGCATTTGCCCATGCACAAAGCATATGCCCATGTGCACAAATATATGCAGAGTTAACCTCCACCACTAGCCGCTTCACTTAAAATGGTTCACTTAAAAAAAAAAATCAGCCATCACTCCCCAGGGTCCACCACTTAAAGGACATATGTCTATGTGAACAGATATGTGCAGTTAGGCTTCTCTTTACTAGCTTTCTCTACTAACCACTAAAACCTCCAACCAGCTACAATGGTATACAACGGCACACTCAAAAAAATCAGCTATAACTCTTCAGGGTGCTCCCTTTAGAGGACACATGTCCATGTGAACAGATGCGTACAGTGTTAGCCTCCACCAGTAGCCACTAAAACCTCCACCCAGTTACAGTGGTGTACAATTCATATTGGAATGGCTGCCTCTGTTACTGCTATGGGATCAGTCAATCCTGTTGGTCCTCCACAGCTGAAGGAGGGTGTGAGCACCCATTACCCAGCCAGCGACTCTTTAATGGCAGCCTGAGTCCTCTTACAGCGTTCTAGCGATGAGGCACACCATCTTGCGGGCCCCATGCATGTGCCGTGGAACTTTCGGTTTCATAGTGCTTACGTCATACAGCCACGAATACAGACACCGCCACATGCTTCCAGATCTTTGCCCGGCACACTCTACTTCAGGGCCAGCAGACCCAGGTGGCTCCAGGCAGAGGATCCACCGACCCTGTAATGCCTGCGACCGCCAGCGCAGGGGAGCCGAGGTCCTGGGGAGACGCATCCGAGGCTAAGCACCGGCGCCACGGCAGATAAGTCATTCTTTCAGCTGCTGGTTTAGCCCCAGGATCAAAGCCGCCATCTTTACCACTGCACTCTACAGATGGTTAGACTTTTGGGTCTCCCATTTTGGGACAGGAAACTGAGTTGATGCAGAGGAGAGGTGGTGCCCCTTTATTTCAGTGGGTTTCCTGTCCTAAGAAGAGTGGACCTCTCTCTATCATGGTGCTGTCATGGGGAAGGGAAAATTCAGATTTTGATTTGGCAATGTGGCACCCCTGAGGCCCCAGTCGCCACAGAGGTACTGCACCTCATCCAGAGGTGTGGTATTCCATCCTGGGTACGAAAGAGAGACCAGCACCGGTGAAGTAATGGAGACGACAACCCCTGTTACCCTGGTAGCTGTGGATATACTGGTGGGACCCCTTACAACTCCCTCGGCCCTTGCACCCAGTCAGGTGCAGCTACGCTTGGCCTGGGACATCATGGCCGGTAGTGGGAAAGGACTGGTGGCCCCTTTAACACCCACCCTGTCTGACAGTGCCATTGAAGTGGCATGCCAACAACAGCTGCTGCAGCTGCGAGCAGAGCAGAAACAGTGCCAGACGAGATGGGAGGAAATGGAGGCCCGCAACATGGCTATAAAACAGCGGCTTTCCAAGGTCTGACAATCTGAGAGGGGACTGCAGAGGTATGGGACGGTAATCCGGTTTGATCTGGAATGGGGATGGGGCTTTATCAGCGAGACCGGCCTCACAAAAAACGTCTTCGTCTCTTGGCGGGAGGTAGAAGCCTACCTCCAAAAGGGTCATCCAAGTCGCGACCTATACCCCGGCGATATGGTAGCATACAACAGCTACAAAGGCGAAAGGAAGTGGTACGTCCTGAATGTGCAGCACCTGAACGTTGCACCAGAGTGTGCGTCTGCCCGGGAGGCTGCCAATAAGGTGCAAGCAAGTCTGCAGATAATGTTTTGTGAGTGAGTTAAATGGACAACTGAGTCACTGGACTAAGGGTGACCAGGACTGCCTTGTAAATAATTGCGCTGATTACAGTGCCCTCTAGCAGAATTTACAGACCACTGGAGATAAAACCCGTCTTGTGTGGCAGAAGTAATGAAGCGGGGTCAGGAACGCTCAGTCGCCCACCCAGAGCCTACATTGGGGGTTTGTTTGTGGCGGGTCCCCCACATTGTTCAGTTTGTTGCTGATGTTGCACAGAATCAGGAGCGGTGCAAGGAACTTTGGCATCACGGGCTCCTCAGCAAAGTTAATTGTGTGAAAATGATGTTTCACATTGTCGAGTTTTATATTGTAATGCAAAAGTTTATCATGTTGGTAACGTTCAAGATAATGCCTCCCATAAAGGGAACAAAATGTTTACATTGTTTGCAGTATACATAAACTTGCGTGTCATGACACCACTGTAGTTTTGTTTTTGTTCCAGTCCGAGGACATGCTGGGATTTGCTGTGGGGGAGTGTGGCGCCCCTGAGGCAGTCGCCACAGAGGTACCGCACCTTATCCAGAGGTGTGGTATTCCATCCTGGGTACGGAAAAGGTCATCCACCGGTATGCACACAAACACACAACACTCTCACTCAGCAGCACCTCATCAGACATGGTCATTGCATGGTGAAACCGAGGCCAGGCTGGGGAGTGGAGTCGAGTTAGTGAGGGAAGACTAAAGTATTGGAGAGTCGAGGGGGAGCAGTGGAGGAGTGGGGACCTGTGGCCTGGAGCTGGTGCAGCTCGGACCGGGCATAAGACAGAAGGGGTCTTAGGGACCACGGGAAATGTACCATACTCCCGTGGCCCCGTTCTACATACAGAAACGGAGTGGAGGGACTTGGTCACAGATCGGGGACTGGTCCCTAGGCTAGAGGAGAAGAACCTACATACTCCGCTAGTAAAACCAGAGGCCGAGGGCACATCTAGTACCGAGGCCGAATCCGCACACGAATCTGCTGGAAGGTGACCACATAGGGCAAGGGATAGAGCTTTACGCCACACAAAAGGTTCCACGGACACTAGCTCCGGGCTCTGTGTGTGAGGGCGCAAAGCAGGAAGGAGAAGCAATCGCAGGAAGATGATGAGGGAAGGTACATAAGAAAGGTGCACAAGACTTGTCCTCCGAACTACCCGGGATCGGCTGGAGCCCTTCACAGTGGAACCCAGCACTCCAAAGGTGGTCACTCACGTTGTGTTACCTTGAAACCTCCTACAGTGAGTAAACATCTTGGGACTGCATCCCTGTGTCGCTCTGTTATTCACCTGAGCCTCCAGCCCTGCAACTCCTGCCATCACCTACTACTACCCCCATCTGCCCTGGGGCCCAGCTCTGCCTGTGGAGAGCCGCACCATCTCAGCTGCGTCACCATCTGCCCCAGAGGTCTCCATCTCGCAGCGGCGGCACCTAACTTGACGCATACCACAAGTGGCGTCACAAATAAACTGTCATCATCCCCTTTATATTTAAATGACACTGCTGGGGTCACGGGACTGGGCGTCCCAGAAGCAAAACCACGGCCCGGTAACGAGTGCCCCACGGCTCCAGCGCGGGCGTGTCAGCAACAGAATAGTTTTCCATTCAGACTCAGTGTATTTGAAATAAGGTTTGGCCCAGAGAAGACATTGGCGTTTCTGGATTGTGCGGATATTTAGTTTCTTTTTGCATGATAGAACTTTACGTTACCATTGTGGACTGTACGGCGAACTGTGTTCACAGCAAGTGATTTCTGGAAGGAAGTATTCTGGAAGTTTTCCTGAGCCCATGTGTAGCGTCCACGGGGCCTTATGGTACTCGTCACCATGCCAGTGGTTCCTTGGGGTAGCTGTGACTGGCCTGACCTGGTTTCGTGACCCCGTCGGCTACATGTTAAATAAGAACAGCAAATGGACAAGTGTCCAGTACAGATGGGGATGGAATGAGGGTGACAGGCCCCTGGGAAGTGTGTCACCGGTTGCAGCGGTGACTGGGGTCTCGCTCTCCTTTGCCACCGACCCTTCCTGTGACTAGTCCTCTCCCAGGGGCAGTACTGGATGAGGAATGGCCATGCTTCACAGCGCCACCCGCAGGTATGCGGCCAGGAACTAGCTGCCGCTGCACAGTCTCTCTCCGGGGCAGGTGTTATGTGCAGCCGGGATGGTATCGCTCCCCACGGGCAGAGCGGGGTACCCCAGGAGGTTGGTGAGAACGGGGGCGGCAGTCCACGGGAGTGCCGGAGCGCAGGGCGGCGGCAGTTACTCACAGAGTCACCAGGTGCGGGTTCCAGTAACTTTATTTACTGGCTCAGGTGGTATTGCACCCCGAGTGCTGGTCCTCGCCATCAGAGACTCTGGTCGCTTCCTGGGCAGGTCAGAGGCTGGATCTGGTTTGGTAATCTGTGGCCTTTCTCCTCCATGCACAACTCTGTACTCTTCCCTGGTCTCGGTCCGCATGGCCGACAGCCTGGGCCTCTCGTGGGTTGGACTTCTATCCCCCTCTCTCAGGCTCCCTCTCTGCTGCCGCACCTCGGCCACTCGAACTATGGCTCTGTACCTCTCGTGCCCAGTCCCGTCTCTCTGGCGACTGCTCCCTTTTAGTCTACGATTACAGGTGAAGGGTCCCGTCTCTCTACATGTTACTGGCCCCCAGCTTGGTGGAGCTGTCTGTTCAGTGTTACATCCAGACAGCTAGGTTCTGCCTCCCTGAAGGCCTGACAGCCTCCCCTTCAGGGAGCTGCACCACTGTGTGTCTGCTCTGTCTCGTGTCCAAGCTTATTCTGAGGTAAAGTGAAACTGTTTTCTACTCCTAACTGCTCATGTCCCCCACCACTTTCCCAGGTTGCTATAGCAATCTGGGTCTGCTAAGAACTGGCTTCCTGTGTCTGAAGAAACATTGTTAACCCTTTCCTAGTGACTGCTTCTCCCTGCTGTATGGTTGTGTGAGGTGTGTGTACAACTTACTAGATTAGCAACTTGACCTGCCAGGGAAGGATATTATGATATACCCTGTTGCGACACAGTCTCAGGGGCACTACACATGCATTGATTTGTATTGCTGAATCATTATGATCTATGCCTGCTTTTAATGCAGTGCTGCTTGATGGCATGTACAGCATGGTCATCAAATATTGACAGTCAGCCTTGTGTACATGGGTTTCTCCAGAATCTCTGAATCTTTTGATTATATTATGTACTGTAGATGGTGGGATATTCAAAGTCTTTGCAAATTTACACTGAGGAACAATTCTCTAAAATTTTAGATGCAGTTGTTTAGATCAGTGACCTCTGACCATCTTTGCTTCTGACAGACTCTGCCTCCCTAAGGCCGGTTTCACATTTGCGTTGTTTTGATAGAAACAGAATCCAGGACAGTTCATTTATTTACAGTGGAAATGCGACACCATGTGGACATGTGTGTGTATGAAGCACACATTCGCATGGTGTTGCGCTTCCACTGTAAATAAAAGAACTGTACTGCATCTGTGCTGGATTCCGTTTCTGTCAAAACGATGCAAATGTGAAACCAGCCTAACCAGCTCCTTTTATGCAGTTATATGACTTACGTGAAAATTAAGCCTCCATCTGTTTTCAGTAGCACCACTTACTTTTATAGCCGTTTGTTAACTGTGTCCCAACTTTTTTGAGATATTACTGTCATCAATTTAGTTTTTTTTTTTTCAAATGAAATGGAAAAATGTTTAATGTTCATCTTCTATGTTCCGTTATGTATAAAATCTGGTTGTAAGAATTTCCCAAACATCGCTTTTTTGTTTTCTGTACATTTTACACAAAGTCCAAACTTTTTTTTAATTGAGATTAATGATTTGTTTCTTTCTTTACTCAGACTAAAGGGTACTTTACACGATGCGATCGTACCCGCCCCCGTCGGTTGTGTGACACGGGCAAATTGCTGCCCGTGGCGCACAACCTTGTTAGTCCCCGTCACACGGACTTACCTGCCCTGCGACGTTGCTCTGGCCGGCGAATCCCCTCCTTTCTAAGGGGGCAGTTAGTACGGCGTCACAGCAACGTCACAAAGGCAGGCGTTCAATAGAAGCGGAGGGGCAGAGATGAGCGGGACGTAACATCCCGCCCACCTCTTTCCTTCCGCATTACCGGCGGGACGCAGGTAAGGAGATGTTCATCGCTCCTGCGGTGTCACACACAGCGATGTGTGCTGCCGCAGGAACGACGAATAACATCGCTAATAAGCAGACAACGATTTTTGGTTTCAGGACGACCTCTCCACGGCAAACGATTTTGACCTCTTTTGCGATCATTTAAGGTCGCTCGTAGGTATCACACACTGCGATCTCGTTAATGAAGCCGGATGTACATCACAAACACCGTGACCCCGACAATAATTCCCTAACGATATCGCAGCGTGTAAAGCCCCCTTAAGAGTAAAATCCTAGTAAGTCCTCAAACACAAGAATAAGGAAAAAGGGGCAAAAAGAACCTCAGTGAGCTGCAGTCAGTTATGTCTAATCTTGCCTGTGACGCACAAACAACGGGGGCGGGTGCTTTCATGAGCGACATCGCTAGCGATGTCGCTGCGTGTAAAGCAGCCTTTACAATTTGGAATTTTGTAGATAGGCAGCCAACACTAAATGGAATGACCTGGCTCTCAGAGGCGACTGTTAACGAGCAAAAATACTCACCTTTATCGTTGCTTGTTGACACGTCGTTCATTTTCAAAATATCGGTCACATTCCTGGATGCAGGTTGTTCGTCGTTCCTGAGGCAGCACACATCGCTCAATGTGACACCTCGGGAATGACGAACACAGCTTACCTGCATCCCGCCAGCAATGAGGAAGGAAGGAGGTGGGCGGGATGTTACGTCCCGCTCATCTCCGCCCATCCGCTTCTATTGGGCGGCCGCTGTGTGACGTCACTGTGATGCCGAACGTCCCTCCCCCTTCAGGAAGAGGATGTTCGCCGCCCACAGCGAGGTCGGTCGGGAGGTAAGTACGTGTGACAGGGGTGACCGACTTTGTGCGACACGGGCAACAAATTGCCCGTGACGCACAAACAATGGGGGCGGGTGTGATTGCACATGCGATCGCATGATAAATCGATGCGTGTAATGGGGCCTTAACTATTGAGTCCTTTTAGGCTGCCATGTCCTTCACTATATGTATGGACAGACACCTCTGAGATAGACTGGTTAGACCATTCTCCTTGTAGACTCTCTCTTGGGGCAGTACCCTATTGTCGGTGGGGGGCGATCTAGGGTTGAACCATCACTCATGGCTTTTGAGGAGCCCATGCAGCTAGGGGGAGCTACTACTTTGCATTTTCTCACTGAAATCTGCAAAGAGAAGAGTTGTTTTTTTTTGTTGTAAAGAGGGTCATTTTATTAGAGTCTATCTCTCAATTCCTAAGCAAAAAGGAATATCTGTTACTTGGCTTACACATGGTAGTGTGGGGATGGACAATCAGCGTGTATGTTTGTCTTCCACATGTAATTCTCACTTTATCCTGACAGCAGAGGTGGTGCTAGAGAGCAGAACTGAGAAAGTGTTTGTGGACAGTGGAGCAGGAGTCAGCAGGAGTCAGTGTGCCGCCCCCATGTCAGCAGCCGAGCTGCTCGGATCCGGATTCGCAGTGGCTCGAGGGTCTCCGGACCCGGGGTTCATGCAGCCTCTCAAATAAAGTGGGTATTTACAAGGGATTATAGAGTTCGTGACGCCATCTGTGGTGTGTGGTAACTAGGAGTACCACCGCTGCAGTTGGGAGTACCCGGGGGTGATGGAAGGGGGCAGCAAGGTGTTAAAACCCTCCATGGGTAGGGGGAAATGCCCCAGGACTCGGTGTGCAGATAAGGCCGTAGGATGCAGGGATAATTCTTGTACACACTCAGTCCATTAAGCAGACACCGACAACTGGGTAAACCAAATCTCTGAACACCGCTGCCGCTGAGGGGAGCTAGTTAAGGTCCCGTCCCCAATGGTGCTGCTTGATGATCCGTGACCTTCCTTCTGGCACTAAGTTTACTTCTCTGGTGGTCCCGGTAGTGTGAAACTTGCTGGGTCCCGCTCCCCACTATGGCTAAGCGTGGGAGCTTGCTCTCAGGGTTCACGCTTGAGATTTTGTGGACCGTTTTGGGTGGAAAGTCCTATCCCCCTCATTGCGCTAGTACCCCGATTTTGGAGCAGTTGGGAAAAAATCTTGAAGACTCCGTTCGCCACGGGTAAATTATCTGGTTGCATGCAGCTACTCCCCGACCTAGGGTCCACGTACCCCGTCGTGCCTTGGTCCCAGCCCGGTAATGGTGCAAGGCCGCCGGCCATCCTGCTCGACAGACCCAAGCCCCTTGCCACGATCCCCTGCGACCGGGGGTCCAACTCCTCTAGGCCCAGACCACCGTCTGCTACTTAGACAGTTTCATTATGGGAGTCACCGCTCCCGGCCTCCTCAGAGCTCCTCACAGCTCGAGGGCTACTTTCACCACCATTCCTACTGACTAACTCACTAACTAACTGACTACACTCCTCCCCTCCCTGACCCCCCAGGTGGGCGACTCTATTCCACTCAAGCCGTCCACTAGTGTGTCAGGTGGGTGTGGCGCAGGGTGTATCTAGGATTTGATTAGCTGATGTAGGCAACACCATTTGGTTAGGGACCCATAACCAAGAGGGAGGTGAATACTGCACGGGAGGGCAGATTGTGCAATACCCTGTGACGACCTGATAGTCCAAGGGCGTCACATCAGCATGGTGGATGCTTTATTTGTAAGAACTCATGGGCTTACCTGCATTATGTTAACTAACCCCATCTTCATCTATGCCATTGACTCAGCACCACTTGCTCAGGGATGCCTGACACAAATAGTACATGGTATAAAACTGAGGGTAGGACCCCTGCATTATAAAGTTATTTCCTGTTATGTCCTGAAGGACCTTCTCCTCCCATTGTACTTGGTCTACCCTGGTTGGTGAAACATAATCTAGTAGTGGATTGGCAATCCATGGAAATTGTGGAGTGAGGAAACTACTGTATTGATAATTGTTTGAACACTTCTCTCCCTATGGTCTCTACGGTGTCCTTACCTGCATTTTTGTCTGGTTTTGAGGATGTATTTTCTGAGAGAGGTTGTCAGGATTTGCCTCCCCTTCGTGTATGAGTGACCCATTAATCTGCTTCTTTAAGCAAAACTTCCCAAGTCCAGACTGCATAATATTTCCAGCCCAGAAAGACAGACCATGAAAGATTACATTGCTGAGAGTCTGGAGAAGGGACATATCAGATCTTCATCTTCACCCATGGTGGCAGGGTTCTTCTTCGTTAAAAAGAAAGGCGGGGTTCTCCGCCCTTGTTTGGACTTTCGGGAATTGAATTAGATTATCGTCCGAGACCCTTATCTTCTCCCTCTGATTTTAGATTTATTCAACCAGATTGTGGCAGCTAAGGGGTTCTCCAAATGAGACTTAAGGAGGGCCTACAATCTGGTTAGAATCAGAGAGGGTGTTGATGACGTCCCTTTGTCACGTGATAGGGGCGTGTTCAAAATACTATCACGTGACAAAGGGACGTCATCCCTGGAAGCAGCCCATACAGTCTAGCATCTACACTGAGCACAGTGTGACCGCTGGAGCGGTTTGCGCGCTCACGAGATTATGGGCGGGTACTTGCTGATAACAGTCACAGTCCCGCCCATAATCACTTGCCTGCGCACACGTCACCAGCAGTCACAGTGCTCAGTCCCTGAGACTGGCACTGGGCATGCGCGGGGATGGCTGGAGCAGTGGGCGGCGTCCAAAAGTATGGAAATCAGCGATGGGGGCGGCATACAGGACCAGGGGGCAGAATAACGGACACCAGAAAGTCCGCCCCCGTGTCACATTTATAGAATCCGAAGCCAAAAAGGTACCTCTTTATAAACTCTTTTTTTTGGTCAGAAAGGGGGCACAATAATAACAGGGACCTTTCTAGAATGCAGCCCAGGAGCTGCAGAGGGGGAATCTGTTAGGTTTTAGGGGAAATTTCTGCTGACAGGTTCCCTTTAAAGATAGAAGGCACCACAGTTTGTAGGATCAAACCCAAATACACATCAAGGACAAATTGAGAAAAGAACAAGAGGAAAGCTGATGTACAGAAAAAATTGAGGATCATCAAAATATCAGAATCAATATGATAGTACACAAGAAACAAAAAGGCACTATTTAAAAACATTTAAAAAGCACTATAGCCGATACAAAAAACACAATGGGTGTGCTTATTACAGGACAACACCAATCCTTCAAATCCCAAAACATTAAAGATGAAAAACTCTGCCATGCCCTGATATAACCACACGCTAATCCTTATACAAAAGAGTGTGCAGCAAAACCTGGGATAATACAGTCTATCCCTGAGGAAGCCACCTTGGCGATACACATGGGCGTCTCCTCTCCTTCCAGCTCTCCTATAATTTTGTTCATTTAAATGCTCTGCCCTTGCTGAAACAGGTTTTGTTCTTTTCTATCACGTCTTATGTCTATTTTTAATATTATGCTATTGTGATATATTTTTTTATCTTTTGTATTCTCAACTTGTTCATGTTTTTCCTGTGTTGATTTTTATAAGATCGACTTCTTACTTCATATGTATTATCCCAGGTTTTGCTGCACACTCTTTTGTATAGGGATTAGAGTGTGGTTATATCAGGGCATGGCAGAGTTTTTCTTTCTTTAATGTTATGGAATTTGGTGGATGAGTGTTGTCCTGTAATATGCACACCCATTGTTTTTTTGTATCAGCTATAGTGCTTTTTTGTTTCTTGTGTACTCAATAAACTATTGATTATGATATTTTGGTGATCCCATCATTTTTCTGCACATCAGCTAGCTTTCCTCTTGTTCTTTTCTCAATTTGGTCTCACTAATGTCCCCTTCTATAGTGTTTAGTGGGGTTGACGAAAAACTCATCCCATCTGTTACCTATTTAGGGCCCAGCAATAGGGATACCTAGGGTCAGGTAATCGGCTTGGCACATCGGTGCGGAACCTATCTAGGGTAGTGAGGGACTCTAGAGACCAGCAGTATGTTCGGTCAGGGGTCACCATCTTCCCTCTCCCTACACATAGGGTTTTCCTTCTCTTTTGCTGTGCGCTTGGTATTTCCCCATACCTAGCGTGACAATAGTAATGCTTTTTTTTTGTCAGGAGGCGTAGATTGGGTGCAGGAATATGGTGTAAAAAATGTCAGCACCAAATCTGCATCTCTTGGCAAACAAATGCACAAAAAATGGCTTTGACAGATTTCCTGCCAGATTGTGCAAATTTGGTGCTGAAATCTGGTGCAGACATTTCAGCACCAAATTTGCACCTCCCGGCAGAAAACCACACCAAAACAGCGTTAAAACTGTTATTGTGCATTTGTTGGCCATGAGACGCAGATTTAGTGCTGAAATTTTCACACTGTATTCCTACATCCAATCTACACCTCCTGGCAAAAACATTGCATCACTATCACATCAAAAACCGCATGGTGTTTTCACGTGTTGTTTTTTTGTTTTTTTTTTGCCAGGAGGTGTAGATTGAGGAATATGGTGTAGAAATTTCAACATCAAACCTGTATTTCTTGGCAAAAAACATGCAGTGTTCTGCCAGGGGATGAAGGTTCAGGTGAGGTCACTCAGTTAAATGAGGTCACCTGAAGTCAGGATACCTGTGGTCACAGGTGGAGAAACATGAGAACATCCAGCTGTGACCACAAATAACCTGACTGACGTCATCACTCATCTCTGCCGCTCAGTCTCTGCCTAAAGCCCACAACAGGTGGTCATGTTATATGCTGATGCACTGTCACTTTAGATGTAGCAGTGCTGGAATCGTCGTGGGAGCTTGTGTGGATTATGTCGAATCTGGGTGTTTTCGGGGTTAATAAAGGGGTGAAAGAGGGTGGGTTTTTTGTATTTTATTTCAAATAAAGGATTTTTTTGCTGTTTTTTTTCTTTTCACTTACATATTAGTAATGGGGGATCTCATAGACGCCTCCCATTACTAATCTAGGGCTTAGTAGCAGCTGTTAGCTGTTATTAACCCCTTAATACCCCAACTGCTACCGCAACAGGGCAATTGGGATGAGCTGAGTAAAGTGTCGGGATTTTTGCATCTAATGGATGTGGCAATCCTGCGCAACTGCAGGCTGCTATTTTAGGCTGGGGAGCCCAAAAACAATCTCCCCAGCCTGAGAATAACAGCCCTCAGTTGCCAGCTTTATCATGGCTGGGTATCAAAATTTGGGGGACCGCAAGTCATTTTTTTAATGAAATAATTAAGAAAAGCCACATGTGGTCCCTCTTATTTTGATACACAGCCAAGCTCAGCACACGACTGGGGGCTGCAGCCGGTAGCTGTATGATTTAGCTGTGCTAGATATCATTATATGGGAGGACCCTACACCTATTTATTTTTACACCAATAGAGATGCACACACTGTGTCTCTGATTGAAAGCAGTCAGACACACTGTCACAAAGGGTGAGGGTGTGTCTCACTGCAACCAATGAGATGCGGGGACTGTTGGTAGGCAGGGGAAGCAGTGCATATGCATGAAGAATAATCAGCGGTTCCGGAAGTAGTATGAGCAGCCCTGAACTAGTGTACAGCGGCGTGATAGACTCAGTAAGTATAACACTGCTTTCCTTTTTCTTTTTCTTTATTTTTCCTTTATTTTTTAATTACCTGAATTTCCAAACCTGGACCATTACCCAGAGATCCCTGAGAACTCTGGGCCCGCGGTTGGTGCTTGGATACTTTTGAACCCGCGCAAATCCAGACTTTTACAGTCCACTTCCACCCATCGCTACTCATATACATTTTAACAAAATACAGTCTAGATTTTTTTATGTCTCTGTGTCAACAGTGGCGTCCTCTTTGGTCTCCTTGCATATGGTTTCATTTAATTCAAATGTTGATGGGTAGTTCACACTGACACTGATGCACCCTGAGCCTACAGGACAGCCTGAATTTCTTTGGAACTTGATTAAGTCTGCTTATCCACCCTCTGTGCTATTCTGTGTTGAAACCCTTCATTAATTTTTCTCTACCATCCACATCGAGGGAGATTAGCCACAGTGCCATGGGTTATAAACTTCTTGATTATGTTAAGAAAACCTAAAATGGCCATGTAATTATATGGGGCGGCTCTACTCAAAGTTATAAAAATTTACATAAAAAGGAGTATTGAGCCAATATTTAAAGGTAAAGGTATGCATAAAACACAACTTTATTGAAATAAGAGGATAAAAAGAAGAGATGTCACTCAAAACAGACGATTGTCCACAAATGAATAACATATCCACCTTGTGCAGAATTATTGGGCAAATGAGTATTTTGATCACATGATACTTTTTATAGATGTTGTCCTACTCCAATCTGTATAGGCTTGAGAGCCAACTACCAATTAAGTAAATCAGGTGATGTGCATCTCTGTAGTGAGGAGGGATGTGGTGTAATGACATCAACACCCTGTATAAGGTGTGCTTAATTATTAGGCAACTTCCTTTCCTTTTGCAAAATAGGTCAGAAGAGAGATTTAACGGGCTCTGAAAAGTCCAAAATTGTGAGATGTCTTGCAGAGGGATGCAGCAGTCTTGAAATTGCCAAACATTTGAAGAGTGATCACCAAACACTCAAGCGTTTCATGGCAAATAGCCAACAGGGTTGCAAGAAGCATGTTGGGCAAAAAAAGGCGCAAAATAACTGCCCATGAATTGAGGAAAATCAAGCGTGAAGCTGCCAAGATGCCATTTGCAACCAGTTTGGCCATATTTCAGAGCTGAAACGTTACTGGAGTATCAAAACGCACAAGGTGTGCCATACTCAGGGACATGGCCAAGGTAAGGAAGGCTGAAAAACGACCACCTTTGAACAAGAAGCATAAGATAAAATGTCAAGACTGGGCCAAGAAATATCTTAAGACTGATTTTTCAAAGGTTTTTTGGACTGATGAAATGAGAGTGACTCTTGATGGGCCAGAGGCTGGATCAATAAAGGGCAAAGAGCTCCACTCCGACTCAGACGCCAGCAAGGTTTTCGGGTTGAGGATGGAGTGAAGCTCAACTCCCAGACCTACTGCCAGTTTCTGGAAGACAACTTCTTCAAGCAGTGGAACAGGAAGAAGTCGGTATCGTACAAGAAAAACATGATTTTCATGCAGGACAATGCTCCATCACATGCATCCAACAACTCCACAACGTGGCTGGCCATTAAACGTCTAAAAGTTGAAAAAATAATTACATGGCCCCCTTGTTCACCTGATCTGAACCTCATAGAGAACCTGTTATCCCTCATAAAATGTGAGATCGACAGGGAGGGAAAACAGTACACCTCTCGGCACAGTGTCTGGGAGACTGTGGGGGCTGCTGCACACAATGTTGATCGTAAACAGATCAAGCAAGTGACAGAATCTATGCATGGGAGGCTGTTGAGTGTCATCATAAAGAAAGGTGGCTATATTGGTTGCTAATTTTTTTAGGTTTTGTTTTTGCATGTCAGAAATGTTTATTTCTAAACTTTGTGCAGTTATATTGGTCTACCTGGTGAAAATAAACAAGTGAGATGGGAATATATTTGTTTTTTATTAAGTTACCTAATTCTGCACAGTAATAGTTACCTGCACAAACAGATATCCTCCTAAGATTGCCAAATCTAAAAAAAAAATCCCACTCCACCTTCCAAAAATATTAAGGTTTGATATTTATAAGTCTCTTGGGTTGATTGAGAACATAGTTGTTGTTCAATAATAAAAAAATCCTCTAAAATACAACTTGCCTAATAATTCTGCACACGGTGTATATGAAAAATGTGTATGCAAAATTATGTTATAAAGAATATATGAACACAAACATTCAAAAGTACATTACTTAGGTCCACATTGAAAAACAAATAAACACAAAGGGCACAAAATAACAATCCAAATCTAAATGATATGGGATGACCAAAAAGATTCACTAGATGGCATTTGTATGCTGATATTGACCTGAATGAGATCATTGGATGGAAAATACAGTGTGTCCACCCATATCCTGTCCACCGCCATTAACTTGAGAATGACGGCAGCTATAGGCATAGAAATGGTGTCTAGGTATAGTAGAGTAGACATGTGCTACGCAATGAAACTACCTATTGCGCCTCCTGGTGGAAAACGGAGTTAGCATTTTTATCCCAAAAACGGAACGAGATAGAGAAAAAAAGTGAATTAAAAAATTGTAGGGCATCATCAATCCAATACGAATCGATACCTTGCATACAGAAATTCTATGATATGAAACCCATGACTCCCCCCCAAAACATTGAATGCTGGTCACGCATATGGCGCTCATTTAACTTTAATGCTCAAAGTGGCCACCAACAGCTGCAATGCACATCTGGACTCTGGACAGCATACTGTGTCTTGCTGCACGTTGTGCAATATGGTAGGTGACACGCTTGCACAAACATCTGTGATAAGTCCAATGGGGTCAGGTCAGGTGAATGTGGAGGCCACTCCACGCAGCCGCCATACCCAATGACTTGTAGGAAGGTCTCCATGAGGTATCGCTTCACGTCCGCAGCCTTGTGAGTTTTACACATTCTAATCATACCATTTTTGTATGCAAGGTGTCGATTCTCATTGAATTGATGATGCCCTACAACTTTGTAATTCACTTTTTTTCTCTATCTCGTTCCGTTTGAGATAAAAATGCAAACTCCGTTGTTTTCCACCAGGTGGCATAATAGGTTCCATTGCGAAGCGCATGGCTACTTTACTATACCTAGACACTACTTCTATTCCTATAGCTGCCGCTGTTCTCAAGTTAATGGCGGTGGACAGGATATGGGTGGACACACTGTATAAGTAATCACTACTGGAATGATTTGAAAAAGAAATGCAAAAATTGCAGAAAATGAATGTAGAGAGGGGATGCAAAAAAAAAAAAAAAGAATGTCAGCCATAACCCAGTATTGAAATGTTGCACCATATTATTAAAGATCACTGATACTGCATAAGAATGTTCATAATTCAAGTTATGCAAAAATACAAGAACACATAGTGTGTGGTTACACTCAGAAAAAAATGTATGGGAAAAATGCATAGTAAAAAATGCAAAGTATTAGTTATAATGTGGACAAAAAGGAAGGGTGGGACAAACAACCTTGATGCGGGTCTGATGGTCCACATTGTTCTGTTCTCCATTATTATGGATGACTAATTTGCTTTTCCCCAAACATATGCATTCTTGTATTTTTGCACACCTATAGATCCTATTCACTTGAATTATTAGCATTCTTATGCAGTGTCAGTGATTTTAAACGTGTTCCTTTGGTGCAACATTTCATCACTGTATTGTGGTTGCCTTTCTCTTCTTTTTTGCATCCCCTCTCTGCATTATATTTTTGCGATATGCGCATTTCTTTTCCAAGTCAATCCAGCAGTGACTACTCTTTACTTTTCCACTCTAGATCTCATTCAGGTCAATATCAGCACACTACTGCCATCTAGTGGATCTTTTTGGTCATCACATATCATTTAGATTTGGATTGTTATTTTGTCCCCTTTTGTGTATTTTTTTTTTATTTTTCAATGTAGATCTAAATAATGGAGTTTTGAATTTTTGTATTGATATGCTCCATGTAAAATAATTTTGCATACATATTTTTCATATATATAAATTGTCTCTCCAGGAAAGGAGACAAACTCTAGCACCACCTATTGGAAGCAGTAATCCTATTGCTGCTTCCAATAGGTGGCGCTAGAGTTTGTCTCTTTTACTGGAGCGACAATTTGAATAATTCCCAGAGGGGCATTGCAGCTATAAGCCCCCTTACCACTGACAGCCAGACTGGGTTGTCAGGTGTCCATAAAGAGTATAGTCTTCCCCCGTGGTCATATATATAAGTTATCCATTTGTGGACAAACACATCTTGGGGTCTGTTTCGAGTAACGTTTCTTCTTTTTATCCTCTTATTTTATTTTCAAGAAAGTTGTCTTTACACATACTGCACATTATCATTTATTATTGGTTCAAAACTTTTTTTATTTATGTTTTAACTTCTAGATTTATATGGTGCACTATGGACCAAGGAACATCAAGATCTCTAGATATGGACTTGTAACCTTGAGATTGTTAATATATTTTTTTAATAATTTTGGTTCTCAAATCCTTGGAAACTTCTCTTCTCCTCTCTCTGTTCTCCATGCTTAGTGTGGCACACACAGACACTTAATGCAAAGATTGAGTCAACTTCTTTCCTTTTTATCTGGTTTCAGGTGTGATTTTCATATTGCCCACTTGTTACTTGAGTTTGAACGAGCATCACATGCTTGAAACAAAGCACAATTTTGGAAAGGTGGCAACAGTTTTCTCCTGAACGTTTTTGGGGTTTTACGTGGAAATATGTCAAATTTCCGTTTCTTCTCAGTTTTTTTTATGTTGTTCCAATACACACTAAGGAAATAAACATATGTATGACAAAAAGTGTAATTATAATAATTTTCTGGGATAAATACTTCATTTTCTGGAACAAGTTCAAGGATGCCAACACTTTCGGCCATGACTGTAGATAGATAAATGATAGACAAGATATCCCATAATACTGGCAGGTTTTAGCCTTTGCAGTTATTTTTTTTTACTAAGGCCAATGTATAGGTGAGACAGTAATGTTACTTATAACGGGACTAGCAGAGGGGCCGGAACTGTACGCTGAAATGGTCACATGTATCAACCAGTACAGTACTCACATCATGCTGCCTTCTTCTGCCTGCCGGAGGGGGGCTTCAGTTTGTGACCAGTGGGGGAGGTCGGACAACCTTGTATCCTGGATAGCTCTCTGGATAATGATTGGGCAGGAGATTTGTGTTGTTTGTTTAGTGAGGAAGTGGCAGGTAGTGATGGGCAGGCTTGCTCTTTTTGGTTATCCGGCTCTCTTGGCTCTGCTCACCAAAAAGAACCTGATCTTTTGGATGCTAAATCGATCCCTACTAAATATGTGGTCACCCCAGGTGAACATATATTTAAGATGACATTAACGCTGTTGAAACTACGCTCACTTGCAGCCAGCCAATTATATTGATGAGTGAGTGGGATTTTGCTTGGGTGGGCAGGGTTTCGTTTGCCATAAACTGCAATTTTACGTCCAATGAGAGCCATTATAATAATTTAATGATTTCTTACAGGGGTGCCGGCTCTCGTCATTCACAGCAGGGAGCCGCTGCTTTGTCTCAGATCGTTCATGAATGACACATCACTATTGGCAGAACACTGCTCACCTACTTGGGGGTTCAGGACCAGATCCTGCATTGTGTGATCAGTAACCAAATATTCATGTAACACAAAATGTTTGGCCGGGGTGAGAAATATAAACCTTAATTGTCCTGTTTCCCCATAATAACTTGTGGAATACTACTTCAAATATATTAGCAACAAAAACGTGGAGTAATCATAAACCAGTGAAAGAAAAAAATACTACTTTATTGATTCACATTAAAAAATAAATAGCATGTAAATGTCATATACAAATATAGGTCAAATAAGGAGGAAATTTAAAAGAAGGGAGGAAAACCCCACAGTAATGAGTGGCAAACAACAGGTCAAGGAAGACAAACACTAGAATTCAAAATTCCCCATAACTATCTTAGGCATAATCAGGCATTTGTTCTATCATGAATAAGATGAAGAATGTTGTGGTCCACAGTATGTTGGAAGAACCATTCAGCCGATGCACTGCAGACTCAATAAACATCATCACAACATTAATCATGGCATCCTAAATCACAGCATTTCCAAACATTTCCTCACTGAAGATCACAAAATCCTGATCATTTACGGTTATTCATCATAGAACAAATTGCTGATTATGCCTTAAGGCGGCGTTACACGCTACGATATATCGTGCAATCGCATGAGCGATCACACCCGCCCCCGTCATTTGTGCGTCACGGGCAATTCGTTAACCCCCATCACACGTACTTACCTGCTGTGGGTGGCGAACATCCTCTTCCTGAAGGGGGCGGTTTGTGTGGCGTCACAGCGACGTCACACAGCGGCCGCCCACTAGAAGCGGAGGGGGCGGAGATGAGCGGCCGGAATATCCCACCCACCTACTTCCTTCCTCATTGCCGGAGGACGCAGGTAAGCTGTGTTCATCGTTCCCAGGGTGTCACACAAAAGGATGTGTTCTGCCTCAAGAACGACGAACAACCGGCGTGCAGAAGAAGGAACGACATTATGAAAATGAACGACGTGTCAACGAGCAACGATAAGGTGAGTATTTTTGCTCGTTAAGAGTCGTTCGGAGGTGTCACACGGTACGACATCTCTAACGATGTTGGATGTGCGTCACGAATTCTGTGACCCCGACGACATATCGTTAGATTTATCGTAGCGTGTAACGCCGACTTTAGATAAATAGATATGGGGAATTGATCAATAGACTCTTAAATTGGCCACTCTAACACCGGAAGGCCTTAATTTCAGTATAGAGAACACTACCCACTGATACTGAGTTCCCTCCCAGCAGCCATTAATATTGGGTTCCTTCCAGTAACCATTAATATTGTGTCCATTTCCGGTAGCCAATTTTTGATGCTTATTTATACAAAGAAAAGTAAACAAACAAGATAAATCAATGCTTCATAAATAAAATAAATTGATATATTAAAATTAATAGATATTTCATTGCTAGGGTATATGTAGGACGTACTGTATATACATGCATTTTAATCAATCACATTTCTTTTAATTTTTGATATTTGTATTAATTTTATTTATGTTGTTTAGTTAATTGATTGAGGGAATCAATTATTTTTAATTATCCTTGTATGGTGTTCATTATAAATGGGTCCCAATGTGGACATAATGTTCACCTGATGAAGGGACAGTGGTCTCAGAAATGCGTTGTGCCTGAATAAACTAACTTTCATACTCCACCTTTGGCTCCCTGATACCTGCAGCACCTGAGAAACCAAGCAACCTTTTTGTCGCATTGAACAACTACTATACTAACGCCTGCCTGGATCCACAGACTCAGACTGGCTGTGTTGGACAGGCTAGAGGAAAGCCGCTCACAAAGCAGGACCCCCGAGAACCTGAAACCCTTTAACCCCTATACAGGGATTTGGAATTACACAGGCCCGGGAGATCACTACCTGTGGTAGGCTGCAGTGCGATGAGAGTAGTAGTCAGGCAGGGTCAAACTGGGAAATGCAAAATAGGGACAGAATCAGACAGGCAAGGATGTAATCAGAAAAGAAAGCAGCGGTCAAATCCGGATCAGGCAGCGAGGTACAAGTACAGCAGACAGGAGAGTAGTCAGAGAGCAGGCCGGGGTCAAAGCAGGAATCAATAATCAGAGCAGGGGGAACCAGAGTCTAGCAGGAATACAATCTGTGTCTGGCAATGGCCAGCAGACAGAAAAGGGGATAAAAAGGGTGTGGTGTCTTTCCATTGGCTGTAGTTGAATAGTGGCAACTTCAGCTGGAAGACACACACCACTTACTGTATTCTCAGCCATTGGTACTGCAGGCGTCAGGAAAACCCAGCCTAGTGGATGAGCGGAGCCTGCGCCCAGCACAGACACTGGCACAGACTCCTCCCCCATCACCAGCACAGTCCACAGCGGGAATACGGCGGTGCCTGGTCACTGAAGCAGAAGTTGCAGGAGCGGACTCTGATGAGGACATGACACTATGAAGGGCATACGTTATACACAACGGCTGCTACAGTTCCATTGTTAAAGGATGTTTGCTAGAAAGAAAGGGGTTACTACCGACCTGCCGTGGGTAATAAATTGAAGATCAAATCCAGATGAAGGACATGATTTTGTCATTGCACAGGTGAGTGGCATGAGAGGGTGGAGTACTGTGATCGAGGGGGGCTCAAACTGTTGGGTCTCAAATAATGAAGGTGCAGGAGCCAAGGAACAAATGGAGGAGGATAAAGAGGATGAGGAGAAAGGCACGCAACAGTCAGGAGATGAAGAAGATATTGATCCCCTCTCTGTTGTCAGTGGTTGGTGGGAGGTTATAACTGCAATATTTTGTGATGCTGTAAAACACTAACATTTCTTCCCTTTATGGGAGGTATGGTTTCATGAACAATACAAACTCTTACATTTTCTACATTAAGACATTTAAAACTTTTGGGACAATAAAATGCAATAAAACATTCACTTTTGCACCTTGCATGGTTTCAATCAAGTACAACAATTTAGGAAATGGCAGCAATATGAGGGACCTGCCTCAAACCCCCATGGTAGGCTGTGGGCATGCTTCAGAGTGTACCAGAACACTCTTCGTTACTTCTGCACGCACGACAGGTTTTGGGATCCTGTGATCATAATAATTCTGGTAGGGAGCACAACAGGTGCATACTTTTTACAGGCAAAGTTCTGACCACCCATAGTTCAGTGATCCAGGTGTCCATCAAACAAACAAAAAAAAAAACTGTATTAACAGGGACGCATTTCTAATATGGGTAGGGATACTTCACACCAATAGGCATTCCAGAGCTTGCTCCCAACAGTACGAGCTGGAATAGGCTCCTGGCGGGAGACCGGGACTGAGTTCTGTTCCTGGCACAACCCCCCATCCAGGGCATTCCAGCCCCGCTCACCCTTGTGCCGGATGTAAATTACCACATCTCCTGGATAAAGGTGACGACCCGGGTGTCCCTGTTCCAGATGGGCCTCAACATCCCGCTGAGAGACTTAAGCCTGCTTTACACCAGGCAATCTATCGTGCGATAGATCGTCGGGGGCACGGTTTTTGTGACGCACATCCGGCATCGCTGGCGATGCCGGCCTGTGTGACACCTCCTAGCGACGCAGTATCGCTCACAAATCGTGAGTCGGGTACTGCTCGTTAGGTTCCATAATATCGTTTACTTTAGTTGACCATCGTTTCCGTGGTAGCACACGTCGCTCCGTGTGACACCACGGGAACGATGAGCAGCTCACCTGCCTCCCGCGGCCGCCGCCGTCTCTATGTGGAAGGAAGGAGGTGGGCGGGATGTTTACGTCCCGCTCATCTCCGTCCCTCCGCTTCTATTGGCCGGCGCCCGTGTGACGTCGCTGTGACGCCGAACGTCCCTCCCACTCCAGGAAGTGGACGTTTGCCGCCCACAGCGAGGTCGCACGAGAGGTAAGTATGTGTGACGGGGTTTAGTAACTTTGTGCGACACGGGCAGCGATTTGCAAGTGACGCAAAAAGGACGGGGGCGGGTACGATCAATTGTGAAATCGCACAATCGGTCGTACCGTGTAAAGCAGGCTTAAGATCTCCTTGGACTTTCATGGCTCGGAGATGAAGCCCCATCCTTTATCCAGGTTGAACTGGACAACCATTCCCTTCCTCAGCGGTCCCCGGGCAGATGAACGGGTCTTCCGGAGCCGCTGCTTTGCGGCCATGCTCCGGGCCTCCATCGCTTCCCAGCGGGCCCACCGCTGCTCCTCCTTGGCTGCCAGTTTGGCGATCATCACCTGGCAAGCCTCAAAGTAGGTGACAAGGGTGGATAGCAGTCCCCCCAAGCCACACATGACGGAGCTTGACCATGGGCCATGGTTTCACTTGCGACTGGGAGGTAAGGCTCACTGGTCTGAGCCATTGTTGCGGGCAGCTTGATGTCATCAGCTGCCGGGTCAGGAACAGTGTCAGCGGCTGCCAGGTCAGGGACAGGAGCAGGGGGATGGGCAGTGGTCTCCCCGAAGGTGTCATCGGCCACCGGGGCAACTGGATCAGCCATTACCTCCACACTGGTCTCTGCCTCCTCCGGGGTTGGCGTCGCCTTCCTTTTATGGACGCGCATCTCTGACACCGCTCCCATCATGGACGACTCCTAGAATTGGATGGCATCCAACTGCATCTCCTTCAGCTTCCAACTCAGCCGCTCCACTTCCACTGCTAAGTAGTCCGCATCGATCACCGTTAGTAGCACCGGTTCACCTCCAGGACAGCCAGAGGATGACATTTTCTTTACCCCGTGCTCCAGGTAGCTCTGATTTCTGCACACACTCCAGTGGTCTCCTGCCGACTGTCCAGTTAACCCATCCTCTTCCGCATGTTCGGGGGGTGGGACTTCAGGGACCTTAGGTAAGTTTTGTTTTTGGTCACTTGCTGCAGGGGACTGGCGCAGCTCTTAGCGCCAAACCGCCACCCAGCCCAAGAAGGGCGGATACACCCAGATCACTAGATGACACATGGCGCCAGTTTTTCTTTAATGGCCGCTAGTGTGATATAGTTACAACATACAGTCTGTAGGCGCACAGTACCAGCGGTTGTGGGCACGAAATCCTGTTCGTGACGCCAAGTTGACACGTCCACGGGGGTCTTGGGGATCACTCGACACTGGGCCAGTGTAGGAATAGGGATGTCATAGTAGCCAGGCCCGGTTGTGTGACCCCGGCGGTGTCAATAAAAATGGAGGGGTTATTTACAGGGGAGAATAAAGTTTGTCTTCGTGACGCCACCTGTTGTTTGCGGCTAATATGGGAGCCACCTCTGCAAGAGGTTTCCTCTGAGGGCAGATGGTAGTGCAGCTAGGTTGGTACAGCTCTCCACCGGTAGAGCTCAGGCCCATAAGGAGGTTGGGAGTAGTAGTCCACTCTAATGAAGGAGCGCAGGGTGCGGGAAGGATTGGACGACACAGCGGTTGCAGTTTAAGTTCTTTACTCACTAAGATGTCACCGCCTTTGGACTGCCAGACTCCGCTGTGATGGGCCCCACCCAATCCTGGATAGTTTGGAGGCCAGAACCGGTGTTTCTGTCTTTGAGTCCTTCCTCTGCCCTATGTGGTGTGAGTCCCTGCGTGAGTCCCTGCGGCCTGAAGCCACGTGGGGATCTGGGTCCTTGGATGGACCCCGTTCCTGTCCCATATAGCAGGCAGCGCGAGTCCGTTACTGGTGCCGCTCAGTTGTCATGACTCCTGGCTCTATATGCTGCTGTGCCCCGGGCGCTTTGGGTGGGCCAGAAGACTTAAAATCCTCTGCTCGGCGGATTCTGGTGACGGGACGTGAAGTGCCCACCAGCCTAGGGCTCTGCACCATGTCGTGTGCGCTTGGTGCTGAGGGAGCTATGTCGCAGCTCTCCTCTCAGCGACCGTGTTCTGCGTCTCACTTGTTCCGTGTCTTTGCTAGACTGTCTGAGTGTACGTCTGTTGCCTTGCTCCCCTGTGTCAAGCTCCTCCCCCCGGGTTCCTGAACTAGTGAGCAGAGGGTCCACTACATTAGTGATGGCCACCCCCCAATATCTCTACCCTAGCCCGGTCCCAGTGAGAGGGCATCTATCTGTGTGTTTTGGTGGATTGTGGTGGTATACCGGCAATGACCTCCTCCATACCAAGGATGAATACTGCACCTCTGGTGAAATGCAGTACCCTGTGGCGACTGAAACCTTAAGGGTACCATATAGGCCCATGCTACGTGTTATGACATACTTCAGCAGGGCTACCACAGTCGCTACAACATGTGCAGAGTGGCTTTCCACCATGTTGGCACATTGCATATCAACGGTTAACCAGTAAGCTAAAAGACCTCTGTAGCAATGATAGTCGATAAACCATGGGGTTCAAACAGCGGAATTGAGCTCACAGAGACTGTGCCTTTTGCAGCAGCGCATCCAGGCCAAGATAGTGACCTAGTAGTTGCTGACGTGAGCCATGCAACTGACGTGTGTGAGGTTGCCCCGGCATAAAGCCACCACCAGGTTTGCAACATTATCGCATACGTACGGCCTTCTCTGGCTCCAGGTTCAGTGGAAACAAGCCATTGCTGAAGCTCGGCCTGGATAGCTGTCCACAACTCTTCAGCTGTGTGACTGCGTTCTCCAATGCATTTTAATTTCAACATTACCCGATTGTGGTGAGCCCTGGCTGCACAGTATGGAGGTGGTGAGATACCCTCTGCTCTGCAGGAACATATGTCACACTAGGAGACAGGTCGAGGGTGCAGATTACATGCGCATGTGCTGGTTCATGCATGTAGTAGTCAAATTATTGGAATTTTTACCTCTATAGAGTCTTTTTTTACAAAGTTGGCATATTACAAAAGTTGGGTCATCCTTTGCGGTTTCAAAAAAGGCCCAGGCTTGGCAATCCTTGCCGCCCATGTGGACTGCAGACCCACGACCGCTGCTGGCCACAGCAAGAGTTGCTGAGGATGCAGTGTTGTAGCGGTTACAACTCTCTATATCTGTGCAGGAAGCCAGAACGTAAACTCTTCATCTTCCTTCTCCTCCACCCCCTCTGCTAAGGCTTCTCAGCTGCATGCCTCTGGGTTCACCCCACGTGGGATCTAGAACCTCTTCATCAGTCTCTCTGTTATCCTACTCATCGCCCTGAGAGTTACCTTCCTTCTCATCCTGGCCTGACGGCACAGTACAGTATGTGTATGCATAAGGTATCTGAGGCTCATCATGATCACATCCACCCCCGTGGGTTAACATCTAGTGACGAGGGTCTGGATTCTGCTTGGACCCTACTTTGTCCGGCCCCAGATCCAACTGACAAAAATTTTGGTCATTGGTGCAGATACATTCATTCTCTTCAGTCTGTGAATGTTTGGAGTAGACTTCTGATGTCCATGGAATACACTATGTGAACAGCTCTGCAGACTCGTCAATATGTGGTTCCCCACAGTCAGTTAGACCCGCAACACACATCCGTTTAATTTGTACGTGTGCGGTACGTAATTGCACGTACCGGACACACGTACACACGAAGACTCATGTTATTCTATGGTAGATGGCACACACACGTAAAATCACACGGAACGCGATCAGCTGAGCTGTCACTGAGGTTTCTCGCGGCCAACGCTGAATACAGCTGATCGCGCTATTCCCTTCATTAGCTGCGTGGAGCTGACCGGAGCGGCGGTGTCTTCTGCAGCTCCGGTCACCTTCATGCAGCAGAGCTGGATGCGACGTTGGACCATCCTGGAGTACGCCGGACATGGAGGGCTTTTTCGGGCTTATTAAATTGGTGATGATGAGGGAATTTGTTAGTGTTTTTTATTTCTAATAAATGATTTTTTCAGGTGTGTGTGTATATTTACTGTAATTTACAGATTAATCATGGAAGGTATCTCGGGGAGACGCCTGACATGATTAATCTAGGACTTATTGACAGCTATGGGCTGCCAAAAACTCCTTATTACCCCCGATTTGCCAACGCACCAGGGCAAATCGGGAAGAGCCGGGTACAGTCCCAGAACTGTCGCATCTAATGTATGCGGCAATTCTTGGCGGCTGCTGACTGATATTGTTAGGGCTGGGGGGCTCCCCATAACGTGGGGCTCCCCATCCTGAGAATACCAGCCTTCAGCCGTATGGCTTTATCTGGCTGGTATTAAAATTGGGGGGGGACCGCACGCCGTTTTTTTTAATTATTTATTTATTTATTTTACTGCACGTCATAGACACGCCCACCGGCTGCTTTGATTGGTTGCAGTGAGACAGCTGTCACTCAGCGTGGGGGGGGCGTGTCTGACTGCAGCCAATCACAGGCGCCTGTGGGTGGGGAAAGTAGGGAATACGAGATTGATTAATCAGCGGCCGGCATATTCAAAGTAATTGTTGCCGCGTATTCTCTGCACAGCTGTTCCTCGCCGCGCTGGTGATCGGGGAGCGGTGAATATGAGAGAGGGCTGCTCACTTCAGTCACTCGGGGGATTAGCGGTCACTGGTGAATCCTTCACAGGTGACCGCTAATAAATACGCGGCACACAGACAGAGCCGTGGCATGACAATGAAGTCGGGTGAAGTTCACCCGAGTTCATTCTCATCGCGCAACTCTGTCTGCTGTCAGCCGACATGTATCAATGACATTGTGCAACACACAAATGGACATTCCACACGGACATTCCACGTACACATACACGGGCATTTTACACACAAACACGGACATTTTACACGTACACACGGCTCGCATACGCCATCACACGGATGCCATACGTACCGGAGAAACGCCCCAAAAAAACGGAACACGGACCTGAAAAACGGACCGTGTCACACGGACGTTTTTTTTGCGGAAGTGTGTTTTAGGCCTTAAGCGAAGAGTTGTGACATGGGGGGGAAACAAGGGTAATTGTGGTGCCACCTCTGAGGACTGTACTGTGTGTAATGTTGAGGTGGAGGAAGAGGAGGAGAAGCCACTCGATGCAGCGCATGCCATCCAATGTAGCATATGGTTTTTCTGGGTCTCATATACAAGTTGTATCACTGTACAACTGCCAAAGAAAGGTAGTCGAGTAGTCTTTCTAGTAACAGAAGTTGTCAGTTGTCTTTGGATAGGACGAGTCAGTGTTTGTTCAGTATAGCTTCACCTCGAACTCCACGCCTATTCCCCCTTCCACCACAACCTCAAGATTTCCCACTCATGGTTGATGTACCCTTGCCCTCTTTTAACCAGCTGTTTCGCAACCTTAGGCCCACACCTATCAGTCACCCATCACAAAATTAACAATCAGTATTTATATGGCACAACCACAGAATTATCACTCAGAGCTTACACTGTGTTCCAAATTATTATGCAAAAAATATTTTTTCATATTTTCCTAAATTAACTTTATGAATTGCAGTCATTGTTATTTTCCAGTGATCTACTATTTGAGTATAATTGAAATGTTTTTGATCAAACTGCCTATGAAAACAGTATATTTTTAAAAATAATAAACACTCAAAATGCACTTAAAATGCATATTCCAAATTATTATGTGTCGCGGGCGGAGGGGACGCGCTCGCCATGCTCGGGTCCAGGGCTTCTGCTGCTGCTGCTCGGTGGCTCGAGCGGTGGGCCGGACCTGGGGACTCGTGCAGCGCTCCTCGCCCGTGAGTGAAAAGGGGTGGTTTGGTTAGGGAGATTGTTCGTGACGCCACCCACGGGACGTGGTGATGATGGCACCACCGCTGCTAGTGACGGGGATCCCGGGAGAGATGGTAGGGAGCAGCTAGGATGTTGTCCCCTCCGTGGGTAGGGGGTTGGTGATCCCGGGGCTTGGTGGTGTAACGGGGAGGCTGGATGGCTGGGGTGCAGGGTTGCAGGGACAGCGCGGCGCGGTGCCAGACTGCACTGGTGTACTCACTCAGACAATTACTGACAGAGTCTCTGGTAAACCAAAACGGCCGGATGGACGGGTCCCGCAGCTGGCTGCAGTGCTGTTGTTGTGCTCTCCCCGGACGGCTGATGGTGGCCGTCTTTCCCTGCACCTTTTAGAATGTTCTGACTCCTGTGGTTGCCCACCGGTAGTCCGCTCCCCGGCGTATAGGTGCCGTAGGAGCCCGTTTTGCCCGCAGGCGCTGGCCCTTGGATCTCTAGCCTGTGGCGGTGGCTGTATATCCTCTCTGGGTGGACTGTTGCCTTCAATCGGGACTTGGTTGTTAGGAAACCCCTGGGGTTCCTGCCACATTCGGATTTTACTATTGACGGCGGCTCCAAGCCTGGTCGGGGTCCGATGGCCCTGCTTGTGTGCTCAGCTTCACTCCGTTCCCCGGTCCGGTACCGGCGGGCCGACGCTCGACTCCGGTCCTTATGGCTCTGCGGAGTTCCACCAACTCCTGCAGATGGCCACCACCGTCTGCTAACCTTGCTGTCAGTGCCTGGGCTCCGACCCAGACACCTCAAGTGTTCACTTCTCTCACTTTCACCTCCAAAACTGATCTGACACCTTTTCCTGCCTCCAGGCCTGTGAACTCCTCGGTGGGTGGGGCCAACCGCCTGGCTCCGCCCCACCTGGTGTGGACATCAGGCCCTGGAGGGAGGCAACAAGGATTTTGGATTGACTGTTGTAACTGCCTAGGGTGGGGGTGTGTATGTTGGTATGTATGTGACTACCTGGCTAGTCCAGGGCGTCACACTCCTCCTTGGTAAAATGCAGACCATCCGCGGGCTGCCCGTCCATCACCGGTTTTAATTTTCAAACTGTAAGAGATAAATTAACATGTAAAACAGTCAAAATAAGCATGTTTAGAAATCTTCCCTTACGGGAGGCACGGTACTTTAACGTTTCAAATATTGAACAGTTTTATTAAACGGACGGGTTTGTGGTCATCCGCTCCCCCACCCAAATAACCTGATCCTCGATGCTGCCCCTAAGAAACGGGCAGCACCCCTCTACCCCAGTCCTGGTCCAGGTTACCCGAGCGGGAACGGGTACGGTGTCTCGCACCCGGCTGTCACTTCAGGGGAACCCACGTCCAAGGGGGACCCCCGACCCCCGGAGGATGGCCACCGGTCCAGATGGTGGCCGGACCCCAGCCTCCTCTGCTGCGGGCTCTACCTCCAATCTGCCTCTCCGAAGGCGGCACGGACGGAAAACCAGCCCACCAAACTATTTACAAACCCACAAGTTCGTGGGTTGCCTGCCAGTTCTCGGCCATGTCCATGAGCAGTTCCTCATGCGGACGGTAAAAACACATAGGGTTCCTCCGGGGACAACTTGCCGGCAACGGCCGGGATAATCACTGTCGACAATCAGATGAAAAACTCTGTTTGATTTGTATTCATTCATTCAAAGTGCTGAGGGTCCCAACGGGGACAACTTGGTTGCAATGGAGGACCGCTGCCACTATTTGAGGTCGCACTCATCAAGGACCTCCTCCAGCTCGATATCCGGACGGCACGGTGGAGGAGGGGGCTGTGGCCGCATCTGCACACCGCGGCTTTCCCTTTGTTTAACATCCAGGGTGAACCAGCCCCTCTCCCCGCAGTGTCGGGTGTAGGTCACCAGGTCGCCCGGCAACAGATCGCAACCTGGGTGGCCCGTTGGGAGGTGCGAGTTCATGTCGCGGTGAGCCACAAACACTTCGGCCTCCAGGCCCAGTTCATAAATAAAGCCGAACCCCCTTCGCTGGTCCAAATGCCGAACTTGGTCTTCATACACCGGGCCCCGCACCCGAAAGGTGGCATTGCGGAGAGCGTTTTTCTCCTTGATAACTCGTGCCATCACTTCGGCCCTCTGCTGCTCCCTGGCGGCAATTTCTCGGCCCAACTGGCTTGGCTCCCTGTCCCAGTAAGGGGCGTTGGCACACCCCTGCGCTCGGGTCGGGCCCCCTGGACCACGCCCACACCGGCCACAACCAGTACTCTCTTGTGGGGGTCCTGCGGTGACGTGGCCTGGACTGCTGCTTTGCAGTGGTGGCCCGGCGCAGCCTCAGCCGAGGCATGGGATTCAGGGACAGCTGGCCTCACTGGTTGGGCCTTCGGGCCCACAGCGGCCGGTTCTTCCATGGCCGGGGCCAGGATGGTCTCAGGTGCGGCTGCTTCCGGGGCCGACGGCTTCTTGTCGTGGACGGGCACCTCCCGCGGGATCTTCCATGGCAGCAGGAGGGATGCGGGCCGTTCACGGAAAACGCCCCCAGGCCGGTCCTCCAGGGCGGACGGGTTAGATTCCGCTACCGATGTTGGGGGTAGCGGACCGAATGGAGGGGCAACAGCAACCGGCACGTATGGCGGGGGAGACAGGAGGGTGAGTGGACGCAGACTGGGCCCCTCAGCCGCAGTGGCCGGTCCTTCTCGGACACAGGGGCGTGGGTCGCTTACCCGCTCCTCCAACATTGCCTCCACCTCGCATCTCCGCACGGCCGCCACCACTTCCTCCATCTCGGCCACCCAGCGCTCCATTAAGAACTAGACCTGGTCGTGCAGGCGGCAGCACATTTGTGCGGTCCGGGCTTCCACCCACGCCGCCGTTCCTGGAGTGGGCTCAGGAATTTCGGCATCACCGGATGGGATGGACATGCTTGCTGGCAGACTTCCAGGAACCGGATATGTTGCAGAGTCCTGGCGTCCCCGCTTTTTATGCCCTCGGCTACATTAGGCAGGCCTTCACCCGCCCCCCCTTGGTTCTTTCTAGCACTTCCTCTTTGGGGGGCGGGGCTTCGCTTTTCGCGCCTTCCCTGCTCGGGGAAGACGCTCAAGCGGGAAATCTTCGCTCCAAAAATGGCGGCGCTTCAAATTTTTCGGCCGGACGCCGCCGGCGGGGACTGCAGGGTGCACTTCTAGCGGTAGGTAGATTGGTTCTATCCTGTTCGTGACGCCAAGTTGTCACGGGCGGAGGGGACGCGCTCGCCACACTCGGCTCCGGGGCTTCTGCTGCTGCTCGGTGGCTCGAGCGGTGGGCCGGACCCGGGGACTCGAGCAGCGCTCCTCGCCCGTGAGTGAAAAGGGGTGGTTTGGTTAGGGAGATTGTTCGTGACGCCACCCACAGGACGTGGTGATGATGGCACCACTGCTGCTGGTGACGGGGATCCCGGGAGAGATGGTAGGGAGCAGCTAGGATGTTGTCCCCTCCGTGGGTAGGGGGTTGGTGATCCCGGGGTCCGGTGGTGTAACGGGGAGGCTGGATGGCTGGGGTGCAGGGTTGTAGGGACAGCGTGGCGCGGTGCCGAACGGCACTGGTGTACTCACTCAGACAATCACTGACAGAGTCTCTGGTAAACCAAAACGGCCGGATGGACGGGTCCCGCAGCCGGCTGCAGTGCTGTTGTTGTGCTCTCCCCGGACGGCTGATGGTGGCTGTCTTTCCCTGCACCTTTTAGAATGTTCTGACTCCTGTGGTTGCCCACCGGTAGTCCGCTCCCCGGCGTATAGGTGCCATAGGAGCCTGTTTTGCCCAGAGGCGCTGGCCCTTGGATCTCTAGCCTGTGGCGGTGGCTGTATATCCTCTCTGGGTGGACTGTTGCCTTCAATCGGGACTTGGTTGTTAGGAAACTCCTGGGGTTCCTGTCACATTCGGATTTGACTATTGACGGCGGCTCCAAGCCTGGTCGGGGTCCGATGGCCTTGCCTGTGTGCTCAGCTTCACTCCGTTCCCTGGCCCGGTACCGGCGGGCCAATGCCCGACCCTGGTCCTTATGGCTCTGCGGAGTTCCACCAACTCCTGCAGATGGCCACCACCGTCTGCCAACCTTGCTGTCAGTGCCTGGGCTCCGACCCAGACACCTCAAGTGTTCACTCCTCTCACTTTCACCTCCAAAACTGATCTGACACCTTTTCCTGCCTCCAGGCCTCTGAACTCCTCGGTGGGTGGGGCCAACCGCCTGGCTCCGCCCCACCGGGTGTGGACATCAGGCCCTGGAGAGAGGCAACAAGGATTTTTGATAGACTGTTGTAACTGCCTAGGGTGGGGGTGTGTATGTTGGTATGTATGTGACTACCTGGCTAGTCCAGGGCGTCACATTATGCACAGCAGAGTTTTCAACCTTTTTATTTTTATTTTGAAAAACAAAATGGTCAATTGTGAAATTATTAGCTTTATCAGCTTATTACAAAATGAAATCAAACAGTTTTCAAGTCAAGACTTAATTCTAGGTGATGTTACATTTGCACATAGGACCCCTTGTTTGAAAGAAGCTTCTGAACTCTCTCGTCCATTGAATTTGTCAGTTTTTGGATGGTTTGTGCTTCAATTGTTTTACATGTAGACAGAATACCCTCCCAGAGCTGTTGCTTAGATGTGAACTGCCTTCCGCCATCATAGACACTCCTCTTGATGATTGTCACGTCCCCACCGGAGTCCACTCCTGCGACTTCTGCTCCGATCGTCAGATGACACCATGTTCCCACCATGGATAGTGCTGGTGATGGGAGAGGGGTCGGTGCCCGTGGCTCTGCGGAGCACCGGCTCCGCTCATCTCATCCGCTCATATTTTGATTCCTGTGCACTGACCTTTGCTTGTTGTTTGACTACCCTCCTGTAGACCAGAGCAGCACCCGCACCTGAGTGAGCCCCAGGATACTCACTCAGGCGCCCAGGTACTTCCTGCAGACCCTATAAAGTTAATGTTAACTGTCTCATTGTCTCACCAGGGAAAAACTGTGTGGCTGCAGGCCTTTATTGATTGTGGCTCTGCAGCTAATTTCATAAACTCTGATGTAGCAAAAGAGCTGGGTTTGCCTTTGCTGAGACTGAACTCTCCCATTAAAATCTCTGTAATTGATAACACTGGGGAACGCAACTTTTTAGGAGTTAGGTCAGGCAACTGTTCTTAATTAATTTTTGGATGCTAAATCCAGAAATGATCTCAGTTTTTCTCTATCACGTCAAGTTTTTGAACTATAGGATTTTTGTCTTCTCAAAAATGTGTAAACTATTGTACCTAAAAAGTGTTGTTTTTTTTTAAATAGTACAAATATGAACAAAAAATGAAATATATAAGAAATAGGCATGACAAATATGTTTTTTAACACTATCACGTTTTTTTTTACAAAGGATATATATACAGTTAGGTCCAGAAATATTTGGACAGTGACACAATTTTCGCGAGTTGGGCTCTGCATGCCACCACAATGGATTTGAAATGAAACCTCTACAACAGAATTCAAGTGCAGATTGTAACGTTTAATTTGAAGGTTTGAACAAAAATATCTGATAAAAATTGTAGGAATTGTACACATTTCTTTACAAACACTCCACATTTTAGGAGGTCAAAAGTAATTGGACAAATAAACCAAACCCAAACAAAATATTTTTATTTTCAATAATTTGTTGCGAATCCTTTGGAGGCAATCACTGCCTTAAGTCTGGAACCCATGGACATCACCAAACGCTGGGTTTCCTCCTTCTTAATGCTTTGCCAGGCCTTTACAGCCGCAGCCTTCAGGTCTTGCTTGTTTGTGGGTCTTTCCGTCTTAAGTCTGGATTTGAGCAAGTGAAATGCATGCTCAATTGGGTTAAGATTTGGTGATTGACTTGGCCATTGCAGAATGTTCCACTTTTTTGCACTCATGAACTCCTGGGTAGCTTTGGCTGTATGCTTGGGGTCATTGTCCATCTGTACTATGAAGCGCCGACTGATCAACTTTGCGGCATTTGGCTGAATCTGGGCTAAAAGTATATCCCGGTACACTTCAGAATTCATCCGGCTACTCTTGTCTGCTGTTATGTCATCAATAAACACAAGTGACCCAGTGCCATTGAAAGCCATGCATGCCCATGCCATCACGTTGCCTCCACCATGTTTTACAGAGGATGTGGTGTGCCTTGGATCATGTGCCGTTCCCTTTCTTCTCCAAACTTTTTTCTTCCCATCATTCTGGTACAGGTTGATCTTGGTCTCATCTGTCCATAGAATACTTTTCCAGAACTGAGCTGGCTTCATGAGGTGTTTTTCAGCAAATTTAACTCTGGCCTGTCTATTTTTTGAATTGATGAATGGTTTGCATCAAGATGTGAACCCTTTGTATTTACTTTCATGGAGTCTTCTCTTTACTGTTGACGTAGAGACAGATACACCTACTTCACTGAGAGTGTTCTGGACTTCAGTTGATGTTGTGAACAGGTTCTTCTTCACCAAAGAAAGTATGCGGCGATCATCCACCACTGTTGTCATCCGTGGACGCCCAGGCCTTTTTGAGTTCCCAAGCTCACCAGTCAATTCCTTTTTTCTCAGAATGTACCCGACTGTTGATTTTGCTACTCCAAGCATGTCTGCTATCTCTCTGATGGATTTTTTCTTTTTTTTCAGCCTCAGGATGTTCTGCTTCACCTCAATTGAGAGTTCCTTAGACCGCATGTTGTCTGGTCACAGCAACAGCTTCCAAATGCAAAACCACACACCTGTAATCAACCCCAGACCTTTTAACTACTTCATTGATTACAGGTTAACGAGGGAGACGCCTTCAGAGTTAATTGCAGCCCTTAGAGTCCCTTGTCCAATTACTTTTGGTCCCTTGAAAAAGAGGAGGCTATGCATTACAGAGCTATGATTCCTAAACCCTTTCTCCGATTTGGATGTGAAAACTCTCATATTGTAGCTGGGAGTGTGCACTTTCAGCCCATATTATATATATAATTGTATTTCTGAACAAGTTTTTGTAAACAGCTAAAATAACAAAACTTGTGTCACTGTCCAAATATTTCTGGACCTAACTGTATATATATATATGCAAGTATTTAAGGTAAAAATGTACATTTATAGCTTTTTCTGGAGTGTTTAACTTGAGGACAATCACGTTTGATGCTCCAGCAATAGTCAGCCATCATATGTACATCCCATCTACCCTGGTAACGGTCTTCCATAACCTTCAAATCTTAGTGAAATCGTTCACCTTGCTCATCGCTAACAGCACCAAGATTTTCCGGAAAGTTGGCAAGATGGCAATGCAGAAAATGTAGTTTAATACTCATGTTGCAACCAAGCTCTCCAATAGTTTCTGAACAATTTCTTTGTAATTACTTGCACGTGTATTTCCAAGAAAGTTCTTGACGACGTCTTTGAATGATAACCAAGCATTCTTCTCAAGATCTGACATAGTCCCGGTGAAATGTTCATCTTTGATGAGCTGTCGAATTTGTGGACCATCAAACACACCAGCCTTGATTTTTTCAAGGGACAGTCCAGGAAGTGCCAACATGATGTACTTAAAACAGTCGCCGTCAGTTGGCAATGCTTTTACAAATTGCTTCATGAGACCTAGTTTTATGTGCAGAGGTGGGAATAGTATATTCTTCCTGTCAACAAGTGGCTGATGTAGAATGTTAGGATCTCCAGGTTTAAGACCAGATCTTGGAGGCCAATTCGACTCAACCCAATGCTTTTCTCGAGCTCTGCTATCCCACATTCAGAGAAAGCAGGGATACTTTGTGTACCCATGTTGCTGACCAAAAAGGAAGCAAACCATTTTAAGGTCAACACAGATGATCCAATTATGTGTGTCATATTTCAATAACTCAATAACTCTCTTTACATCTCCATGTTCTTCACGAAGAGAGACAGAATGCCCAATAGGGACTGCACCAAATAAATTGCCATTGTGTAGAAGGACACAATAGGATGCGCTATCAATAAACAGTCGCCATTCATTTGGATTGTACATTGAAAGCCCTAATTCTTGTAGTAAACCAAGAATATTATGGCAAAACACAAAACCGCTGTCACACCGAAAGTACTGCAAAAATGTACTTTCTCTAGTACGAAAGTATGATACCTTCACTCCTTGTTCAAGTAACTGTTTCTCATTCAGCCTTGATGCTAGTAATTCTGAAGCTTTTTTTTGATAAGCCCAATTCACGTGCTAAATCATTTAACTCGTGCTGATCAAATCCCTTACGAACTGAATCCTTGTGAATTTCAAATTCTGCATCATTGCTGTCACTGTGTTCGTCAACATCACTCAGAACTTCTAGAGATGGTAGCTGTTCGAAAACTGGCACTGGAATTTCAGCTGAATGAGGCATTGGTCTGATAGCTGACGGTAGATTTGGATTTTCTATTTTACTTTTATTTTTCCTGTTAAATCCTGATGTTTTCACTAAACAGAAGTAACAGTCTGTGGAATGACTTTTTTGCTCTCTCCACACCATGGGGATACCAAATGCCAACTTTTCATGTGTTCCTTTGGTCCACATCCGTAAACTCTCGACACACTGCTTGCACACTATGTGAGGGGCCCATGGCTTATCTTGATCACCGAGTTTTGACAAATGCACTGATGTTTGCCCTTTGAAGTGGAATGGTGAAAACACCACAAATATAGCAGAAGGTGTCAGGGTTGTTTAGGCATTTACGACGAGAGGAAGAAGGAGCAGACATGATCTGAAACAAAGGAAATATGTACATAAGTAAATAAAACACTGAGATGGAAAATTACAAGCTTTGAAAACTAACAAAGAAAAAAATCATAAAAGATATATAAATTACAACTAAGCGCCCAATGTAAAGAGAAAAGCTATCACAAATCCTATTTATTCCTACTATGATACATTTTTTGTGTAAAGATATTGATAATTATGACGTATTGGGAGCTGCACTCACCTCTCACTACACTGTCTCAGTTGTGACTACTCTTACAAGTTGCCACGTAGCTCTATATGAGTCGAATTGTACTCAGATAACAAGTCTTATTACAGAAATCAGTGCAATTGTGCTTCTATGGCAGGTAAGTTGAGGAGGAAAAACTTGACGTGATAGAAAAAAACTGACTACAGTTTTGGAAGAATCAGCATGCCAATTCTAGTATAAATCAGCTCAAAAACCTAACTCAACAGAAATTTTTTTTTCAAATTGTTCCCCAGTGTAATACTCCTCTCACTCAGGGTGTGGTTAACCTTGTTACCTGTTGTGAATGTCAGTTATGCTTTTGCTGCTGTGAGGCTCCCTCTTGTGTCCAGGAATGGTTTGGACAGAGACCAGGTGTGTTGAGCAATGGGCGTTTCCATTGCTAACTCTCTGCCTATTGAAACCCTGATCTGCTAGCAGGCTATGCCGGAGTTGTTCTTTGTACACCAGCCTGCTTCATCCTGCTCCAGACCACATCTACCCCAGATAAGTGCTTGGCTCTTTATTTGTTGTTTGGTTCTTTTTGCTCTTATCTGAGTTTGTCATTTGCTGTGGTTATTGTCAGTTTATTTGCTTGCAGGAATCTTCCCTCTCAGTTGCTTAGCTGGGAAGTTCCCTGCAGCTATGTTTGGAGTATTGCTCCTCTAAGTCCACGTGTTTGTTGCTTCTTGAATTTGTATGGTTCCTGCTTTCTGTTCATTGGTATGACAAGAGCGCCTGGTATAGGACGGAGTTCAGATCTAGCGATCTGAGGACTTTTTGTACTATCAGGTTTTTGAATTTTTGTAGGGTTTTTCTCTGGCCACCATCAGTCCCTTTCCTATCCTGTCCTATTTAGTCAGTAGGGCCTCACTTTTGATAATCCTATCATCTATCTGTGTATTGTGTTTTCCTATATCACCGCAGTCTTTGAATGTGGGGGGCTTGCTATTCTTTGGCAATCTATTTTCTGAGGCAGAGAGTTATTCATCTTTCCTTCCTTTAGGATAGCTGGTTCTCCGGCTGGGTTCGTGGTGCACAGGATGTTAGTTCACCCCTCGGCTACTTCTAGTGTTGATGGTTAGTAAGGGGATGGCGGCCAGATTAGTTGCCAATGCTCTTGTCACCTTTTACCAATGATTTATGGTGGTCTTCCATGGTTCCGGATCATAACAGTTACCCCAGAGATCTCCATGCTTGTTGGGGCTCTGCATGTAGAATCAGTGTCATTTTTTGTTCTTGAGAACCTGACTGCAGCAGTAGTATTGCGTATGCCATCACTGCGCAAGCATAACCCGGTCATAGACTGGCACCAGGGTGAGATTGTGCGCTGGAGCCCTGAGTGTCAGGAGACATGCATGTCTTTATCTATTAACCTGACTAGAGCTGAACTGTCCTCATATCTCATGCATTCAGGGATTTTGCTGACGTGTTTTCTGTTTCTGACTCTGAAAAATTACCTCCACACAGAGATTATGACTGTCCCATAGATTTGGTCCCCAATTCCCGACTCCCCAAGGGTAGGATTTATAATCTTTCTGGTCCAGAACGTCAGGCCATGAAAGATTATATAGCAGACAGTCTGCAGAGAGGGTTTATCAGACCATCCAGGTCACCAGTCGGCGCTGTATTATTTTTTGTGGAGAAAAAAAGATGGTGGCCTCAGACCTTGTATTGACTACTGTGAACGTAATGCTATCACTGTAAAGAATCAGTACCCTCTGCTACTAATCCCTGATCTCTTTAACCAGCTCACAGGAGCCCCATACTTCACGAAGCTGGATCTCAGGGGTGCATATAACCTAATCCATATCAGAGAAGGAGATGAGTGGAAAACGGCATTTAACACCCCAGAGGGACACTATGAGTACTTGGTAATTCCTTTTGGGTTAAATAATGCGCCGGCTGTCTTTCAGAACTTTGTTAATGACATTTTCAGAGATATCTGTGGTCAATATGAGGTGGGCTATCTGGATGACATCCTGATTTATTCTCCTGATGCTAAGTCACATGTCAAACATGTCCGCACTGTACTCCAGAGACTCAGAGACTCCCTAATTGCTAAGTATGAAAAATGTGGGGTTTTTTTGTTGATGAGGTCAATTTCCTGGGTTATATATTGTCTGCAGAAGGCTTCCGCATGGATCCCTCTAAGCTGCAGCCGATTAAGGAGTGGGTGCAACCCAAGTCCCTGAAAGCCTAGCAGCGTTTCCTTGGGTTTGCAAATTATTATCGCAAATTTATTAGGGATTTTTCAAAGATTGCCAAACCCCTCACAGATTTGACTAAAAAGGGGGCTGATGTGGTTAATTGGAAGCCAGAGGCGATCCATACCTTCTCTACATTAAAAGAATGTTTTTCCTCAGACCCGATTCTGGTTCAGCCTGACCTTATGCATCCGTTTATTGTAGAAGTCGATGCATCTGAAGTTGGTGTGGGGGCGGTGCTATCACAAGGTACTCTGTCTCTCACTCAACTTCGTCCTTGTGCCTTCTTTTCCCGCAAATTTTCTCCCACCGAGACAAACTATGATATTGGTAATCGTGAGCTGTTGGCCATTAAATGGGCCTTTGAGAAATGGCGCCACTTCCTCGAGGGTGCCAAACATAAGGTCACAGTCATCACAGACCATAAGAACCTCACTTATCTGGGATCTGCTAAGAGACTCAATCCTAGGCAAGCTAGGTGGGCATTGTTCTTCTCCAGATTTGATTTTGTGGTGACGTTTCGGCCCGGTACCAAGAACACGAGCTGATGCACTTTCCCGTAGCTTCTGTCCCTCTCAGTCAGAAAACATTGAACCAGTTCCTATTTTAGGTAAGGGCATTGTTGTACCATCAGTATCCATGGATTTGATAGAACAAATCCGTGATGCCCAAGACCAAGCCCCTGAAACCACTCCTGACCGTAAACTGTTTGTCGCTCCCCCACTTCGTCTACGTGTACTTCAGGAGTCTCATAATTCTGTCCTTGCAGGTCACCCTGGTATAGGCAATACCCTCCGACTTGTAACTAGGAGCTTTTGGTGGCCAACCATAGCAAAGGACCGTAAGGAATACGTACTGGCCTGTGAAACTTGTGCTCGAGCCAAGACACCCGGTACCCGTCCCGCTGGATTTCTCCAGTCCCTACCTATTCCAGAAAGTCCTTGGACCCACCTCTCCATGGACTTCATCACTGACCTTCCACCCTCAGAAGGGAAGACTTGTATCTGGGTAGTAGTGGATAGATTCAGTAAACAGTGTCATTTTGTCCCATTGTCCGGTTTACCTAATTCTGAAATGCTTAGCAGGTTGTTCATTAGGCATATTGTGCGGTTAAACGGGGTTCCTGAAAATATTGTTTCTGACAGAGGAACGCAGTTCGTCTCGAAATTCTGGAGGGCTTTTTGTAAAAAGATTAATATAGAGTTATCTTTTTCTTCCGCCTACCACCCAGAGACCAATGGTCAGACTGAACGTTCTAATCAAATCTTAGAACAATATCTCCGGTGTTATGTGTCTGATCATCAGTCTGACTGGGTGGAATATCTACCACTAAGTTTGCCATTAATAACCAGTATCAGGAGTCTATCCAGACTACCCCTTTTTTCTGCAATTTCGGGTTGCATCCACGTTTTGGGTCCTTTTCTTCTGCTATGGTGGATACTCCTGAGGCTGAAAGCACTGTGAACAAACTGAAGACTATCTGGTCTGAGGTGAAAGAGAACTTGAAGAGGATGCGGGGTGATCAAGCCTCAGCTGCTAATAAGAGGCATTCCAAGGGCCCAAGCCCTGGAGTTGGGGATAAGGTATGGTTGTCCACCCGTCATATTAAACTCAAGATCCCTTCTGCTAAGCTGGGTCCCAGATTTATTGGACCTTACGAGATAGTCGAGGTCATCAATCCCACAGCTTTCCGCCTGAACCTCCCTCAGTCCTTCAAAATATCGAACGTGTTCCACAAATCCCTTCTCAAGTTGTATCGTGTTCCCATTCACCCAGTCAGGCCCCCCCTCCTGTTTTGGTCAAGGGTAACCTGGAGTATGAAGTACAGAGAATCCTTGACTCCCGTATTGTTAGAGGGGTGGTGCAGCATCTTGTACATTGGAAGGGTTATGGCCCTGAGGAGCGATCATTGGTCCCAGCAAGTGAGGTCCACGCTAAAAGTCTTGTCAGGCGATTTCACCTCCAGTTCCCTGACAAGCAAGGTTTTGAGGGTCTGGTGGCCCCTCGTGGAGGGGGAGTACTGTCACGTCCCCACTGGAGTCCGCTACTGCGACTTCTGCTCCGATCGCCAGACGATGCCATGTTCCCACCATGGATAGTGCTGGTGATGGGAGAGGAGTCGGTGCCCGTGGCTCTGCGGAGCACAGGTTCCGCTCATCCACTAGGCTGGGTTTCGCTGGAACCTGCAATACCACTGACTGACTGTAGGTGGAGTGTGTCTTCCAGCTGAAGTTGCCAACATTCACCTGCAGCCAATGGGAAGACACCACACCCTTCTTATTCCCCCTCCTGTCACATGACCACTGCCAGAGATAGTTCTGTACTCCTGGTTCATGTGCTGTTTGTATTTTGATTCCTGTGCGCTGACCTTTGCTTGTTGTTTGACTACCCTCCTGCCTGTCGTTTTTGTACCTTGCTGCCAGTTCCAGATTTGACCTCTGCTTTGTCTCCTCACTACGCCCTTGCCTGCTGATTCTGTTCCTGTTTAGCATCTCCTGGTTTTTGACCCTGCCTGACGACCACGGACTACAGCCTACCACAGGTAGTGATCTCTGGGGCTCTGTGTAATTCCAAATCCCTGTATAGGGGTTAAAGGGTTGCAGAGTTCTTGGGGTCCTGCTTTGTGAGCGGCTTTTCTCTAGACTCCCCTTACAGCCAGTCTAAGTCTGTGGCTCCAATCAGGAATTACAATGATGCTCCAGAGGTTCTCAATGGGGTTGAGGTCAAGGGAAGATGGTGGCCACACCATACGTTTGTCCTCTTTTATGCCCATTGCAGACAGAGATGCAGATGTGTAATTTGCAGCATGAGACGGTGCATTATCATGCATGAAAATGATCTTGCTGCGGAATGCACGGTTCTTCCTCCTGAACCATGGCAGGAAGTGCTGTTTTAGAAACTCCACATAGATTATGGAGTTCATCTTTACCCCTTTTGGGATTCTAAAGGGGCCGACAATCTCTCTCCCCATAATTCCAGCCCAAAACAGTACTCCACCTCCTCCTTGTTGGCGCATTAGCCGTGTTTTCATGGGGTGTCCATCAACCAGCCATCCTCCACTCCATCCATCTGGACCATTGAGCGTTGCACGGCACTCATCGGTGAACAAAACAGTTTGGAAGTCAGTCTTCATGTATCGTATTGCCCACTGGAGCCGTTTCTGCTTGTGTGCAGTGGATAGAGGTGGTCGACAGGATAGCTTACGCACAGCTGCAAACTTCTGAAGGACCCTGCATCTTGTTGTTCGGGGGACGTTGGAGGCACCAGCAGCTTCAAAAACTTATCTGCTGCTATGAGAAGGCATTTTAGCAGTTGCTCTTTTAACCTGACGCAATTGCCTGTTGGAAAGAGTCCCCAATTTCTCCTTATCAAGTGTGTGTTGTCAATCACCTACATACTTCTGGATTGTGCGATGATCACAATGAAGTTTCTTGGCAATGTTGATTGTAGTCATGCCTTGACTTAAATATTCCACAATTTGTTGCTTCTCAGCAGCCAACACATCCTTTTTCTTTCCCATTTTGGCAAAAAATGTAGGCTGCTTAATAATGTGGAACAGCCTTCTTAGGCTATGTGCGCACGTTGCGTACTGTCACTGCAGAAATTTCTGCAGCGATTTGAACAGCACACGTGCGCTTCAAATCGCTGCAGAAAAAGTCCGTAATGAAAAAAAAAAGCCGATTCCATGCGCTCTGACTGCAGCCCCTCCCATAGACAGAGCGGGGGATGCAGGCAAAGCGCAGGGAAGAAGTGACATGTCACTTCTTAGAACTAAGACGCCACGTGCGCACGGCTCCTGCATAATCTTCATAGATTATGCAGGGGACGCAGGATGCATGCAGTTATGCTGCGGTGCAGATCGCAGCGTAACTGCATGTAATTACGCAACCTGCGCACATAGCCTTAAGTAGTCTTGCCTTTATTTGGACACACCTTCCAAACTAATTTGCACAGGTATCTGCAATTGCTTTCAGTGATATAAACAGCCCTGACACACATCACCATCAATGAGTTTAAATGACAAACAAAAAATTTCTGACCTTATCACTCCTAAATTCTTTTTGCATAATAATTTGGAACACAGTGTATATGCTGAGATGTCTTTTTGTGGCAGGCCTGCAGGACAACAGATTTAGCAATTAGAATTTAAATGCTGAAATTTCAATTTTTGATAGGACCACAGAATTATCAATCAGTATATACTGTAGATGGTGAAATGTCTATCTGTCCCAGGAGCACAATGTTATGAATTAGTATTTATCTGCAGTGAGATATATGCTGCAGCAGCACCCTCCCCAATCTGTAGCTGTCTCAAAATGGCACCACCGCCTCATGTCCGTTTCTTATATGCAGAGGTACATGTGACTTAGGCAGCCAATAACACAAGACCTTGTATCTGAACATTGTGGATGGTTACTATACCCTAATTGGCTGTTGGAACATCCACACATTAAGTCAAGAGAAAAAACAGTCCAACATTCCTCTGACCTCTCTTTACCCCCTCTCTTTATTAAACACCTCCCCCATTCATCAAATAGTCCCACTATTCTAGCCATAGTCATAATAAGGTAGAAGAAAAGCATTAGTGCAACTGTGAACAGTTACCAAACAAAGGCCGAATTGTACGGATTTACTGATAAAAGTGTTTGCGAATCCGAACCCAAATTCGAAGTTTGCTCATCTCTAGTTCTAACCTCAGTTCTGAGCCGTGTACCGGACATCCCCTTGCCTAAGCATGACATTATAACCCGCCCCCTAAATATTTTGGATTCAATATGAATCCGGCTGCCGCTTTTGCACAACACAACCAGAGTCTATCAAAACAGGTGATGAATTTGTGGTTGCAGGTTGTGCAGAAGCTGCAGCAAATTGTGGGTCTGCTTGTCTCGGCTCATTACCAGACACAGCCCAAACCCAAGATTGCCCTCCCAGACAGGTTTTTTAGGGGAGGGATAGATTCATGGGGTTTAGAGATGTTTGTAAATTATATTTCAAACTCCCCCCTCATTCCTCAGAGAGTGAAGAACAATGAGTGGGGATTCAACAAATAGAGAAAAAACGAGTGTATATGCAGAAATGTATTTATTCAAAAAAGACACAAGCAAAACAGCAATAGAACAAGGATTAAAAACAACTACCACAAAATCAAGGTGGGCATACATGGTGTCAGGGCAGGGAGCACTGGTAGGCCCAGGAGGTGGATCCACTGGACCATGCACCCCACCGGAGGGCAGGGTACACGGCAGCTGGAGCACTGGCGTGGCAGGGACAGGTATAACCAGGTCACCAGGGTTACGGAGTTCTTTAAGACGGTACAGAATGCTGGTACAGGTAACAGGACATGGAACAAGGGGACCTGAGAACCTAACTCAAAAGAGAAGGCTTCAAGACACGTTGATCAGGCCCCGCCCACATGGAAAGGCAAGTCTCATATACCCAGCACAGCCCTATGTCATTTCCTGCTTCAGGTGTGCTGGGCCTATAAGACCAGGAGAGTGGGCGCGGCCTGGTTCTATACAGAGGCACTAGTCAGAGTCAGACTCCTGAGACCAGGAACAGAACACAGGAGAGCACGAGCGGGGGCGGTAGCCGTGACCGGAGGACACGTGGACCGGATCAGTGGTCACGGAGCGGTGCCGAGATGGTGCGACCGGGTCAATGGGTAAGGAGTGGTGCTGAGGCATCGGGAGCGTAACAGTACCCCCCCTCTAGGCCCCCCCCTCTGTGCACAGTACCCCAGGGGCACCCCGGATCGAATCACCGGACCAGGAACCAAGGCAAAGGTGGGGAAGGACCGCTGACCCCGTGCCGCCTTCTTGGCCACACGACGCTTAGCCGACGATCTACCAGTAGTGGCAACGGGGGCAACGGGAAGCGGAGGACAGACAGAAGTAGGACCGGGGTCATGGACGACCGGATCGGGCGTCTCGGACCGGGTACAGGACATTGTCTCATCCTCAGTAGCCGGGGACATCGAAGTCTCAATAGCCAGGGACAGTGGGGCGACGCTAGACTGCGTCGTTTCTTCATCAGGGCCCGGTGGTACCAAGGACTCAGGCGACAGGAGTTGTGGTACGACGCTGGACTGCGTCGTCTCCTCTTCTTGTTCTGGTGGCACCACAGGTACAAGAGACAGGAGTTGTGGTACGACGCTGGACTGCGTCGTCACTTCTTCCTCCTGTTGTGACATGACAAGCCCAGGTGACAGGGACCGAGGAACAGGCTGTAGACAGGTATCCTGGCACAACGGACTCCAACGAGTGATTGCGCCAGAGCGCCAACTGATGTCAGGGTCATGGAGTTGTAGCCAGGGCAGACCCAGCAGGAGGGCGGGAGTCATTCTCGGGATGTCGTACAAAGCAATAGTCTCAGTGTGCAGGGCCCCAACACAAAGTCTCATGGGTTCGGTGGTGTACCGGACGGGTTCGTATAGCGGTTTTCCGTCCACAGAGGCGAACCAAAGGGGTTTAGCAAGCGGGATGACCGGTATTCGATAACGGTCCACTGTAGCTTGTAGGATGAAATTACCCGCTGCCCCCGAATCAATGTGAGCCTCTGCCGTGAACCGGGTCTTCTCAGTCATTACCTGGACAGTCTGTGTAACCGGGACTGAGGGGATTCCGGTACCAAGGGTGGCGGTTCCCACCATCCCTTGGACTTGGGGTCTTCCTGGCCTCTCAGGGCAAGAGCGGAGCAGATGTGAACTACTTCCACAATAGAAACACAGGCCCCGGGCGAGCCGCTCTGCACGGCGTTGTTCGGCCTGGCTCAACCGGTCTATTTGCATAGGTTCGGGAGTTGAATCACAGGAAGGCAATGGCGGGGGAATGGTAGACCTCTGCGGAATGGAGATGTGACGGATTGGTCGTTTCTCCCGAGATACTTCCTTGGTTCGCTCTTGAAAACCGAGATCAATCCGGGTAGCTAGTGATACTAAAGCATCCAAGGTACGGGGAACATCACGACCGGCTAATTCGTCCTTGATGTGACCGGAGAGCCCCTCCCAGAAGGCGGCAGTCAATGCCTCGTTGTTCCAGCCTAGCTCAGAGGCAAGCGTGCGGAACTGGATGGCGTACTGGCCCACCCTCAAGGTTCCTTGGCGTAGCCGGAGGAGCGAGGAGGTAACCGCGGTAGTGCGTCCCGGTTCATCAAAGGTACTTCGAAAAGCCTGAAGGAATTCCCGGATGTCGGCCTTTACCGGATCCTCATTCTCCCACAATGGATTTATCCAGGCCAACGCTTCGCCTTCCAAGTGGGACATCAGAAATGCCACTTTTGCTTGGTCAGAAACAAACAGGTGCGGGAGCAACTGGAAATGCAGGGAGCACTGGTTCAAGAAGCCTCTGCAGGTCTTTGGATCTCCCGCATAGCGAGGTGGTGCAGCGAGGTGGAGTTGCGAAGCCGGGGAGACAACGGGTTCGGACGTAGTCGCTGTTCGATGCGTAGACGGGGTCGAGGCGGTAAACAAACGGTGGTCCACAGATGTCAAGAAATTCAATATGCGGGTCAGGGTCTCTCGCTGTCGCACCAGTTCCTGGCGCAGTTTGCCCAGTTCGGACGGTTGTGCTCCGGCGGAATCCATGGCCTGATCAATCTGTCAGGGCAGGGAGGACTGGTAGGCCCAGGAGGTGGATCCACTGGCCATGCACCCCACCGGAGGGCAGGGTACACGGCAGCCGGAGCACTGGCGTGGCAGGGACAGGTATAACCAGGTCACCAGGGTTACGGAGTTCTTTAAGACGGTACAGAATGCTGGTACAGGTAACAGGACACGGAACAAGAGGACCTGAGAACCTAACTCAAAAGACAAGGCTTCAAGACACGTTGATCAGGCCCCGCCCACATGGAAAGGCAAGTCTCATATACCCAGCACAGCCCTATGTCATTTCCTGCTTCAGGTGTGCTGGGCCTATAAGACCAGGAGAGTGGGCGCGGCCTGGTCCTATACAGAGGCACTAGTCAGAGTCAGACTCCTGAGACCAGGAACAGAACACAGGAGAGCACGAGCGGGGGCGGTAGCCGTGACCGGAGGACACGTGGACCGGATCAGTGGTCATGGAGCGGTGCCGAGATGGTGCGACCGGGTCAATGGGTAAGGAGCGGTGCTGAGGCATCGGGAGCGTGACATATGGTGCAGAAAGATACAGTATGTAGGCCGCCAGTAGTCATGGGAGAGATAAACGTGTGGTAATGTTGTACAAAGAGATACTAAGTTGGTTGGAAAATAGTAATACAATCAAATGTTCATCATCCCTGTTAGCCGTGGGAAAAATAGGTGGTCAAAAGAAAAAATACAGTCAACCAGTAATTGTCAATATATAGCCGTGGTCAAGAGGAAATGCAAATTAAAGTATCGTTCTCTAGTCGTGACCCAGGCGTATGAAAATTAATGCATACACATAATAACCAAAGGCTTAATACAGTAAACAGTAATTAATAATATATAGCCGTGGTCAAGAGGAATGCAGAGTCTAGTTCTTTCTCTAGTCGTGGCCAGGGTGTATGGAAGTTAATGCATACACATAATGACCAAAGGCAATAGATTACCAAAAACATCTTTTTGTGAACATATTATCAAAATTATAAAGTGCAAGTGCACTGTTACGGTTGCTGCGAGCACTGGAGACTATGTCCAGATTTCTTGCTACTGCACATGTGCGAGCGCTGGAGACTAAGTCCAGATTTCTTGCTACTGCACATGTGCGAGCGCTGGAGACTAAGTCCAGATTTCTTGCTACTGCACATGTGCGAGCGCTGGAGACTAAGTCCAGATTTCTTGCTACTGCACATGTGCGAGCGCCGGAGACTAAGTCCTATATTGGAGCCATTGCACATGTGCGGGTGACATCATCGCTGACACGAGGTCACATGTCTCTGACACCTTCTATGCCGATTTGTCGCTGGTCATGTGCTTGTGATGCCTTGCTCGGTGATAGGCCAGCATGACGTCACTCCTGTCGTTCTGGCAGCGGATTGGCTCTGGTGTCCTCCATCTTGAATGAGGCACAGAGTCTATATAAGACCCTGACACATGCCGCATGGCGCTCAGTCCTCTTGGTTCATGCATAAGAGTAGACGCTCTGTGCGCGTTCCTCTAGGCATTCCTCTGTCTATGCTAGGTGAGCGCTACCGGCAGGGTAGCGTTCTTATACCTTACAGCTTCGGCTGCTGTCCGTATCCTTACCTCTTAGGGGAGCGGACATAGGCAGGTGCCTGAGGCACATGGTCTGGCTGGGCCTTGTGGTTCGACTCGTAGGTGGACGTTGCCGCTAGGGTAACGTTCCTTATACTGCGTCTGGCAGTTGTTCGTATCCTCGCACACTAGGGGAGCGAACAGAGGTAGGAGCTTTGTGCGGCTTACGCTGCTGTTCGTCTCTTTTGCACCACTAGAAGAGCGGACCTAGGCAGGTGCCATATCTAGTGGTTCGTGTCCTCGCACACTAGTGGAGCGAACGCAGGTAGGAGCTTTGTGCGGCTTACGCTGCTGTTCGTCTCTTTTGCACCGCTAGAAGAGCGGACCTAGGTAGGTGCCATTTCGCACACATTGCCTTTGTCTCTGTGAATATTAACAGAGATCATTCCACACACCCTCCAAGTAAGGGAGGAATTGCTTTACTTTCTTATTATATCCTTCTGTGAGTTAACAGAGGTATTGCACTCTGCCATAGTCTGCAGCAGAGTCTTTGCACGGTGGACCCTGACTGTCTGATACTCATTTAGGTTATTATCAGACAGCCCCCCGTAACATTAGGACTGAGCCAAGGGTCTGGCAGTTATGGCAGAATATCAGCAGTTACACCGTTACATACAAGTACTTGAGTCACGGCTCAAGAGTATAGAGGATAAACCTCAGACCATGGTGACATCTGCACATGATCCTCGACTTGCTCTGCCAAACAGATATTCTGGTGATGCCAGATCATGTCGTGGTTTCATTAGTCAGTGTCAGATACACCTAGAGGTCAACTCTTCTCGCTTCTCTACGGAGAGGTCCAGAGTAGGCTTTATCATCTCCTTACTTCAGGACAAAGCCTTAGAATGGGCGACTCCCCTATGGGAGCGCTCTGATGTGGTTACTCTGAGACATCAAGATTTTCTTGATGCTCTTAAGGCGGTATTCATGGGTCCGCAGGTTACACATGATGCGGCCCTGAGACTGTTAGATCTATCTCAGGGTTCGGTATCCACTAGTTCTTATGCCATTGCTTTTAGAACTCTGGTGGCAGAACTAGATTGGCCAGAGAAGGTGTTGATTCCTATCTTCTGGAGAGGGTTGGCAGGCTATGTAAAAGATGCTCTTGCTACTCGTGAGGTCCCTGCTTCTCTGGAGGACTTGATCACAGTAGCAACGAGGATCGATGTACGCCATAAGGAACGTAGACTCGAGGTCTCTTCCTCACGCCCTAAGCATCGGGCTATTCCAGTTGTTGAGGGTCCACTACCATCTTCCTCAGCATCTGAAACATCTCCCACTCCTATGGAGTTAGGTCATACGTCTTCCAGATTACACAAGTCTGGTCCTCCTATATGTTACGTATGTCGTCAGGCTGGGCACTATGCCAACAAGTGTCCTAGTCGTCAGGGAAACTCCCTGGCCTAGTAACCATTAGAGGGGGGTTACTAGAGACGTCTTCTGCACCCTCTAAGTGTTGTATCCCAGGTCAGCTCTCGTTATCTGAGAATACATGGCCTATTATGGCTTTTGTGGATTCCGGAGCTGACGGGACTTTTGTGTCCTCAGGATTTGTAAAGGGACACAATATTCCCTCTATCATGTTAGAGGCGCCTATTCCTGTCCGTGTTGTTAATGGAACTATGTTGTCTGACTCCATTACATTGAGGACAGTTCCCTTGCGCCTTTCCCTGTCTCAGGGTCACATAGAGGAGATTTCTTTTCTTGTTTTGCCTGAGGGTATAGACGATGTCCTTCTGGGTCTCCCATGGCTTCGGACTCATGCTCCTCACATTGACTGGGAGTCTGACAGCATTATTAGTTGGGGTTCGAAATGTCAGTCCCGATGTCTTCCCTTACCACCTAAGGTCATTGCGGTTGCATCTACTGATCTCTCTCCCATACCTACACCCTATCTGGATTTCGCTGACGTGTTCTCCAAACAGGGTGCTGAGGTTCTTCCACCCCATAGGCCGTATGACTGTGCCATAGACCTTATCCCAGGTTCGGTTCCACCTAAAGGCAGGGTTTACCCCCTGTCGATACCTGAGTCGGAGGCCATGTCGACCTATATAAGAGAGAGTTTAGAGAAGGGGTTCATTCGTAAGTGTGTCTCTCCCGCGGGAGCTGGGTTTTTCTTTGTTCGGAAGAAAGAGGGTGATTTGCGTCCTTGCATAGATTACAGGGGTCTCAACGCAATCACAATAAAGAACAAATACCCGTTACCTTTAATTTCGGAGCTCTTTGACAGACTGAGAGGAGCTCAAGTTTTTACGAAGTTGGATCTGCGGGGTGCGTATAACTTGGTACGAATTCGAAAGGGTGACGAATGGAAGACCGCTTTTAACACCCGAGACGGTCACTATGAATACCTCGTCATGCCTTTTGGGTTATGTAATGCACCCGCAGTATTTCAGGACTTCGCAAACGATGTGTTCAGGGATTTACTGTTATCCTCAGTAGTGGTGTATCTGGACGACATCCTGATTTTTTCTCCTGATCTGGAGACTCATCGTCAGGATGTCGTTCGTGTCCTTTCCCGTTTAAGGGAGCACTCATTGTTTGCTAAACTCGAGAAATGTGTATTCGAGCAGTCCTCATTGCCTTTTTTGGGTTACATTATCTCACAAGAGGGTCTGGCTATGGATCCTGCGAAGCTCTCTGCTGTCCTGCAATGGTCCGAACCTCATTCCTTGAAGGCGGTGCAACGCTTCTTAGGATTCATAAATTATTACAGGCAGTTCATACCCCATTTTTCTACTTTGGTGGCCCCTTTGGTGGCCTTGACTAAGAAAGGTGCTAATCCCAAAGCCTGGTCTACTGAGACATCTCAGGCTTTTGAGGCAGTAAAAAGACACTTTTCAACTGCTCCCGTTCTTCAAAGACCCGATGAGAGTAAGCCCTTCCTCTTAGAGGTTGATGCCTCTTCAGTGGGTGCTGGTGCGGTCTTGTATCAAAAGAACGGTGCAGGTAGAAAAAGGCCCTGTTTCTTCTTTGCGAAAACCTTTTCACCGGCAGAGAGAAACTATACCATTGGGGATAGGGAACTGCTCGCCTTGAGATTAGCCTTGGAGGAGTGGCGTCACTTGCTGGAAGGAGCGAAACATCCTTTCCAGGTCTATACAGACCATAAGAATCTGACGTACTTACAAACCGCTCAGCGTCTGAATCCTCGCCAAGCCCGCTGGTCCTTGTTTTTCTCCCGCTTTCACTTCTCCATCAACTATCTGTCTGGGAGTAAGAATAACAAGGCAGACGCCCTGTCTCGCTCTATGCTTTCTACCCAGGAAGACATTGACGAACCTCGTCTTATCCTTCCCTCCAGGGTTTTTCATACGCTCTCCCCTGTGACGTTAGACCAAATCCCACCGGGCAAGACCTTTGTTCCGCCTGATCGACAGAATGATATACTGTCATGGGCCCACACCTCAAAGGTGGGTGGGCATTTTGGTATTAGGCGGACACGAGAGTTACTGGAGAGGTGGTATTGGTGGCCACACTTAGCCAGCCACGTCAAGAGATATGTCGGTTCCTGCTACTCGTGTGCTCGCAACCGTCCATTACGGCAGAGACCGGCTGGGCTCTTGCATCCTTTACCAGTGCCAGATAGACCATGGGAGGTGGTAGGCATGGACTTTGTGGGTGATCTTCCATGTTCACAGGGACATAGATTTGTGTGGGTCATTACGGACCATTTCTCCCGGATGGTTCATCTCGTACCGTTATCGAGAATCCCATCTTCCAGGGTACTAGCCAAACTATTCCTCAAGCATGTCTTTAGGCTTCACGGGATGCCAGATCGTATCATTTGTGATAGAGGCCCTCAATTTACTTCCCGTTTCTGGCGAGATCTTTGTAGCCTTCTGCAAATTGAGTTGAATCTCTCTTCGGCATACCATCCGGAGACCAATGGTTTGGTTGAGCGTACCAATCAATCTATGATTATATACCTTCGACACTTTGTTGCTGAGAACCACGATAACTGGTCCTCCCTCCTACCCTGGGCAGAATTTGCCCTTAACAATTCGCTGGCTGAGGCCACTGGGCAGACACCGTTCGTACTCAATAATGGGCAACACCCTAGGGTACCGGTACCGTTTCCCGCTGCTGCACCTCCTCCTCTTGTGGCCGACTGGGCAACTAATGCCAGAGAGGTTTGGGATCGGACTCAAGAGTCGATCCAAGCAGCTAAGGACCGTATGAAGACGGTGTCCGATCGGTTTCGTCGCCCGGCTCCTGTCTTTTCTCCAGGGGACTTTGTGTGGCTCTCTGCAAAACACGTGAGACTTAGAGTGAGCTCTGTCAAATTTGCTCCTCGCTTCCTGGGTCCTTATGAGGTTCTTCGACAGGTAAATCCTGTAGTCTACCAATTGAAGTTACCCGTCCATCTTAGGATTCATGACAAATTCCATGTCTCACTACTAAAGCCGGCTATTTTACCTCACGCTCGTGAAGTGCACTCTCCTGCCTCTGATTCCTCTCGCTCTAGCTATGAGGTACGAGCCATAGTTGGTTCTAAGATGGTTAGAGGGCGCAGGTTCTTCTTGATAGATTGGGAGGGTTACGGCCCGGAACATCGCTCTTGGGAGCCAGAGGAGGCTGTCCATGCTCCCGACTTAGTTGCCGATTACCTGCGTCGCCGGGAGGGGGGCCCTTGAGGGGGAGGTACTGTTACGGTTGCTGCGAGCACTGGGGACTATGTCCAGATTTCTTGCTACTGCACATGTGCGAGCGCTGGAGACTAAGTCCAGATTTCTTGCTACTGCACATGTGCGAGCGCTGGAGACTAAGTCCAGATTTCTTGCTACTGCACATGTGCGAGCGCTGGAGACTAAGTCCTATATTGGAGCCATTGCACATGTGCGGGTGACATCATCGCTGACACGAGGTCACATGTCTCTGACACCTTCTATGCCGATTTGTCGCTGGTCATGTGCTTGTGATGCCTTGCTCGGTGATAGGCCAGCATGACGTCACTCCTGTCGTTCTGGCAGCGGATTGGCTCTGGTGTCCTCCATCTTGGATGAGGCACAGAGTCTATATAAGACCCTGACACATGCCGCATGGCGCTCAGTCCTCTTGGTTCATGCATAAGAGTAGACGCTCTGTGCGCGTTCCTCTAGGCATTCCTCTGTCTATGCTAGGTGAGCGCTACCGGCAGGGTAGCGTTCTTATACCTTACAGCTTCGGCTGCAGTCCGTATCCTTACCTCTTAGGGGAGCGGACATAGGCAGGTGCCTGAGGCACATGGTCTGGCTGGGCCTTGTGGTTCGACTCGTAGGTGGACGTTGCCGCTAGGGTCACGTTCCTTATACTGCGTCTGGCAGTTGTTCGTATCCTCGCACACTAGGGGAGCGAACAGAGGTAGGAGCTTTGTGCGGCTTACGCTGCTGTTCGTCTCTTTTGCACCACTAGAAGAGCGGACCTAGGCAGGTGCCATATCTAGTGGTTCGTGTCCTCGCACACTAGTGGAGCGAACGCAGGTAGGAGCTTTGTGCGGCTTACGCTGCTGTTCGTCTCTTTTGCACCGCTAGAGGAGCGGACCTAGGTAGGTGCCATTTCGCACACATTGCCTTTGTCTCTGTGAATATTAACAGAGATCATTCCACACACCCTCCAAGTAAGGGAGGAATTGCTTTACTTTCTTATTATATCCTTCTGTGAGTTAACAGAGGTATTGCACTCTGCCATAGTCTGCAGCAGAGTCTTTGCACGGTGGACCTTGACTGTCTGATACTCATTTAGGTTATTATCAGACAGCCCCCCGTAACATGCACTTACCATTCACAATATCATATGACTCAAATGTGGTAAAGTACCGCATGACAAAAAAAAAAAAAAATGTTTGGACTACTGGCAATAGGCGTATACAGGAATCATCACATAATGCACATACCCAAATAGAAGAAAAAAGGGATCACCACCAACGCGCGTTTCGCGAGGTGTTGTTGCTTTTTCAAGGAGGAGACCCTACTGGCAGTATAGAGCTGCTGGATATAAATAGCCTAGTAAATGAATCTAATCCAAATCAGGTGTCGGTTCCACAAGGAGGAAGTGTGTACAGAGGCGGGTCAAACAATCAATGATCCAATAGGTCCACGGCTCACTACAGGCATGTGTCAATCATACAGCTCCTGCAATATGGTAAATATTTTTTTTTTTTTTCTTTGTATCATCTTGTCTTTTATTTTAGTTTTTTAACCTTGTCTATCTACCTCTAGTTTACTTAGTTTATCTGGCATGTATATTGTTTGTCTATCTGCTGGATGTCTCATATGTGTTATCTATTCCCTTTATCTAGTATCGTTTTTGGCCTGTTTTGACACTCTATTGGTTCCCCGGATTTGGAGTTTTCCTACAGTGATTTCGGGTCTCTTCAGCAATCACGACCATCGGCCCTGAAAATTATGGACGTTTCTAATATGGACTGTTCTCATTTTTCATCCTGTTTCATCAAATTTTTTTTTTTTTTTTTTATATATATATGTCTTATACATTGCGCCACCTTGTTGGTAGACTGTTGGTCCCTGACCCGCGTACACATATGCTGCATAAACATCCCTGATATATATTATTGTAGCTGTTCTGTTTTGTCACAAGTCAGCTTATGGGATCACCAGTGAGGTCCTCTGAATTAGGCCTCTTCAGACCTAATCAAGATCAAGCGCTCGGAGAAAAAGACCTGCATTCATGTGAGGATGATCAATTTTCTGTTTATTCAGCTAAGGTACAATTTATTTATACCATTTACAGATCAATGTGATATTGCAAAAAAGGCTTCTAGCTGGACTTTACAAGTTGCTCATATGACCTTTAAGTTTTAGCAAATCAAAAATGTAGAGTCATGCATATGAGATAAGAAGAAGATAAGAAGAACATTTAAGGTACCGTCACACTAAACAACTTACCAGTGATCCCAACAACGATACAACCTGATAGGGATCGCTGGTAAGTTGCTAGGAGGTTGCTGGTGAGAGGTCACACAGTCAGACGCTCCAGCGATCCCACCAGCAACCTGACCTGGCAGGGATGGCTGGAGCATCACTACACGGGTTGCTGGTGAGCTGTCACCAGCAACCAGTGACCAGCCCCCAGCGACGCACTGAAGCGATGCTGCGCTTGGTAACTAAGGTAAATATCGGGTAACCAACCCGATATTTACCTTGGTTACCAGCGCACGCAGCTACACGTGCAGAGAGCAGGGAGCAGCGCACACCGCTTAGCGCTGGCTCCCTGCTCTCCTAGTTACAGCACACATCGGGTTAATTACCCGATGTGTGCTGCAGCTACATGTGCACAGAGCAGGGAGCAGCGCACACCGCTTAGCGCTGGCTCCTTGCTCTCCTAGTTACAGCACACATTGGGTTAATTACCCGATGTGTGCTGCAGCTACATGTGCACAGAGCAGGAGCCGGCACTGACAGTGAGAGCGGCGGAGGCTGGTAACGAAGGTAAATATCGGGTAACCAAGGACAGGGCTTCTTGGTTACCCGCTGTTTACTGTGGTTACCAGTGTCCGCAGAAGCCGGCTCCTGCTGCCTGCACATTTAGTTGTTGCTGTCTCGCTGTCACACACAGAGATCTGTGCTTCACAGCGGGACAGCAACAACTAAAAAATGGCCCAGGACATTCAGCAACAACCAACGACCTCACAGCAGGGGCCAGGTTGTTGCTGGATTGTTCGTTAGCAGCGATGTTGCTAGCGATGTTGCTTAGTGTGACGGGGCCTTTAGAGACAATAATAATCCTTGAGCTTGTCTCTAATTCTGAAGGCTCCATGATTATTATGAACTACCACCAAATATACTTACTAAATTTCAATAAAATATCTTTAAGAAAGAAATAGAGAAACTATTAACCCTTCTATATCAATTTCCCCCTTTTGTAAATGGTATAACCTTCACTACAGGGTCAGTAGGTGCCCAAACAGGAGCTGCTGGCTCCTGGGCCTAGTACCCATGAGGGGTCTTCCTACCACTTCACCCATCCACCCTCAGTGTGGACACCTACTGCCCGTCAGTAGAGGCCATTTGGGGTCCGTAGTAAACTACAGAGGGTTCAATACTGAAACTCTTAGAACATACATTATTCAGTAGTTTAGCTAATGCATATATCAATGCTTTTACAGCTATATAAAGCAATAGACAGAATAACAATATTTGCATACAGGATTGTATAATGCCAGAAACCCAACCTGCTAGGCCCTTAAACCAATTAGCTGGATTCATAAAAGAAAATGTATTTCCCCACCAGGAGTCTTTGCTGGAATCATCCATATATATACATATATACATACACATGTATATACATATAATAGGAGAACAGACAAAAACTGGTGACTATGTATGTAGATACACACATAGACACAAACACATGGAAACAATCATTGTCCTTTCCACAGATAGCAACATCATTATATTGAAGACTGAACCATAATCCATCGTAGGTAATGGGGCCTGAATGAGGGATCTTAGTCTTTACTTTGGTAACTACACCCTCAATGTCCGGATTGTATTCCATCCACCACGACTGTCTCCTAGGCTGTGTGATATTTAGCTGGAACCAGGGATTAGTGACCTTTCCAGCTATAGTCAAGGTGGCAAATACATCTTTTCACCAGAATATCGATAGAGTCCAGGTTTCATTGTACATACAGTCTGATATCAACACCTCCTGTGGTTCCAGAGGTAAGGCTAAATATGGCATAGTCTTTGAAGAAAATAAAACTGTGTGTGCAGATCCAACAGTCTTTTGGCTTTTCTCCTTCCATGTCCTCAGTAAGAGAAATATGGTGGCGAATGAGTTTATTATCCCAGTCCGTATTTAAAAGTTCGCTCAGTGTCTTTGTTTGGTGCAGCAACCCTGCTACACCTAGCAGGATAATTAGCAAAACTGTCATTCTGCCGGTGGAGTGACCTTTTTACAGTGACTGGCGTGGATCCAGGTGGGCTTTCCCTCAAGTTTCACTGAGGTGGATGTGACGCTGGACTTGGAATGGGCCATCAAAGCGTGGATCTAGGCTCCTTCTCACGTGTCTGCGCACGACCACCCAATCACCTGGATTCAGCTGATGCACATCTGCACTTGCATTGGGATCTGGAATGGATGAAAAGACATGTTTATGCACCATATTAAGTCTTTCCTGTAAGGCCTGGACGTAGGCTGTCATAGTGCCGTGTTGCATCTGTAACACTTGTGAAAAGTACAGACCTGTTTTTGGGGCACTACCAAACAGGACTTCAAAAGGAGACAAGCCTGTCTTTCTATTTGGAGTGTGTCTGACTGAAAAGAGTGCCAAGGATAAGCACTCTACGCAATTCTTTCCTGTCTCTGCCATGGCCTTTTGAATTTTTAGTTTAAGTGTCCTGTTTAATCTCTCTACTTTTCCACTGCTCTGTGGATGATAAGGGGTATGGAATGCCTGCTCTATTCCCAGGGCATGCATAATGTCCCTCATTATTTCTCTAGTGAAGTGCGTACCCCTGTCACTTTCTATGGCTTCTGGGATGCCATACCTACAGACTAGTTCCTTCATCAGTTTATCTGCAGTTGTTTTAGCATTTGCACATTTTACTGGATAGGCCTCAACCCATCCTGAGAAGAGATCTACACATACCAGGACGTATTCATACACTCCTACCTTGGGTAGTTGTATGTAGTCTATTTGCAGTCGTTGACACGGTAGAGCGGTCTGGGTGTTGCTTTCTTAGGGACTTTTACTGTTTTACCTGGGTTGTGTTGTGCGCAGATAATGCAGGATTGTACGTGTTTGGAGGCTACGTAACTGAAGCCAGGAGCGATCCAGAAGGCATTCACCTGGTTACATATGGGACTTTTTGAGGCGTGAGTGGGGCCATGTGTTGCTTGTGCCATCATAGGGAACAGGGACCTTGGTAAACACAACCTATCCTTACTTTCCCATACTCCATTTGAGTTCAGCCCAGCTCCCATTTTCTCCCAGTGTTCCTTCTCTGTTTGGGCAGCCTGATGCTGGAGGGATTTCAGGACATCCAGACTCACTGTGGCTGGGACTTGCTGGCTCCCTGCCACTATCCTCTGATCCCTAGGCCTCTTTGCCGCTGCTTTCGCAGCCGCATCCGCCCTTCTATTGCCCACTACCTCCAGTGAGTCACCTTTTGTGTGTGCTTTCACCTTAATGATGCCAACCTGGACTGGTAACATTAGTGCCTCCGTTAACCGTTTTACCAATTCTGCATTTTTAATAGGCTTACCAGCTGACGTAAGAAAAGCTCTACTTCTCCAGATAGGGCCAAAATCATGACAGATCCCAAATCCATAATTTGAGTCTGACTAAACATTAATTTTCCTACCTGATCCCGCTCTACACGCCTCAATGAGCGCTGTTAGCTCTGCCTCCTGCGCGGACATGTGCGGCGGGAGTGGTTCAGCTCGGATTACCTCATGTGAGGATACTACTGCATATCCAGGTGGTATCTGGAGCCATCTACAAAAAACTCAAAATCTGCATTAGTAATAGGTGTATCATAGACATGCGGAAAACCTGCTGTCTCCTGACTCATCAGCTCTATGCAGTCATGTTCATGCGTCATGTCAAAGTATTCATCCTCACTTGCTACCATTGTCACCAATTCCCCCTTTTCTGAATCTACTGGCAAAAGGGTGGCTGGATTCAGAACATTACACCTCTTGAGGGTGACATACTCAGGAATCAGAAGGGCACATTCAAGTCTGAGCTGTCTGGCCATAGACAGGTGTTTCGGTTGGACTTGCACAAGTTTAGCATGGATGTCAAGCGGGGAGTAAATTGCTAAGGGAAATATCAATGTGATCTCGCAAGCTTTCCCTAGCAGTACTGCAGCAGCCGCTACAGCACGGACACACGTGGGAGACCCTCTGACAACTGGGTCCAGTCGCGCTGAGTAGTTTAAGGGAATGAAAGGAATCAATAGCTTCCTGAGCAAGGTCAAAGGGGTCAGATGACAGACAATCATAGAGGGGTTGCATCATTTGCGAGGCAGACCTTATCCAAGGCCTGCAGTATGACACTAAGCCCAAAAAGGTGCGCAGTTGCCGGTGGGACCTGGGTAAGGAGAGATTTTGGATTGCTTGTTTTCTCTCCTCAGTCAGGTGTCTTGTACCTTCAGAGATACAGTGACCCAAAAATGTTACCTTTTGCTTACAGCACTGTAATTTTTCACATGAAACTTTGCAACCATTCTCTGCCAGAAAACACAGCAAAGAAATTGTGGCTTCCTTGCAGGATGTCTGGTCTGGACAGCAGAGCAAAAGGTCATCCACGTACTGCAATAGCGTAACCTGTGGATCAGGCGGTTGCCACTGCTCCAGAATTCCTGCCATAGCTGTAGAATAAATGGTAGGTGAATTCATTCCTCCTTGCGGGAGGACTGTCCACATGTACTGTTTCCCCTCATGTGTGAAGGCAAAAAGATACTGACAGTCAGGGTGTAGAGGCACAGAGAAAAAATGCATTTGCCAAATCAATTACTGTAAAACATTTGGAGGTCCCTGGGATTTGTGACAGTAAGGTATGTGGGTTTGGAATAATGGATGTTACACTCTCAGTGACAGCATTGACAGCTCTCAAATCATGCACCATTCTGTATGTATCAGGGGAACCTTTGGGCCCTTTTTTTCTTGATTGGATACAAGGGAGTGTTACAGGGGGGGGGGACCTTTGTACTAGAGCCCCTGCTTGCACATATTCTCTTATCTCTGGTCAGGGCCATTGATTTGGCTGGGCTTAAGGGATACTGTTTTGTCAAGGGAATTTCAGACACCAATCCCTCCAGTCCCTTCGTGGTCACCAGTTTCCTAGGCCAGAGGCAAAGGAGAAGGGAGGGAAGGAGGAGAGTCAGTCTGCTCCCTCTCCTATTTGGGGTTTTTGCACTGTCTGGCGTAATGTCCATTCTGTCCACAATTCCAGCACTGTACGGTCACTAGGTCACCTGGTGCCCTCCCTCTCTGTTTCCACTGTTTTCCTTGTGCTCTAGCATACATAACTGGTCGCTTGCATTTTGTCAGTTCAAGCTTAGTTCTTAGCTACTTGCAGAACGTCTGTTGGGTCCATGTGTCGCTGGCGGAGGAGGGGACGCTGCGCTCTCCCACTGCTCGGGTCCGGCTGCTGCTGCTCGGTGGTGGCTCGAGCGGTGGGCCGGATCCTGGCGACTCGAGCGGCGTTCCTCGCCCGTGAGTGAAAAGGGTGGGGATTGATTGTGGGGATTGGATATTGTCCGTGACGCCACCCACGGTTGTGGTGAGATTGGTGACACCACAGCTGCTCTGGACGGGGATCCCGGGAGCGATGACAGGGAGCAGCCTGGATGTTAGTTCTCCCCTCCGTGGGTAGGGGGTTGGTTGTGCTGGGGCCCCGGTGATGGGGTAGGGATGGATGGCCGGCGGGTTACGAGGCCTGGTGACTTGCAGGGTCGCGGGGGCAGCGCTGTGCCGCACGGCACGGTGGTACTCACTCAGCCAATGATGAAGACTCAGTTCTCGGTAAAACACACGGCTGGATGGACGGGTCCCACTGACGGCTGCGGTGTTTCTCCTCCCGGCAGGTTGATGGTGACTGCCTTTCCCTGCACCTGTGTAGCGTGTATGGTTCCAATGGGTTCCCACCGGTAACCCGCTCCCCCAGCTTGGATGGGTGCTGAAGAAGCCCCTTTTGCCCGCAGCCTCTGGCCCTGGGAACTTTAGCCTTGGCGGTGACTGTGTTTCCCTCTCTCGGTTGGACTGTTGCCTTCTGTCGGGACTTGGCTGCTGGGAAACCCAGGAGGTTCCCTTCGCTAACGGATTTGGCAAATTCACGGCGACTCCTAGCCTTGCCGGGGTACGTAAGCCCCTGCCAGATGGTGCTGGCTTCTCTTTGCGTACCGGTCCGGTACCGCCGGGCCACCGCCCATCTACGGTCCTTACGGCTGGCTCCAATAGGCCTCTCCTGCAGACGGTCACCACCGTCTGCCAACCTTGCTGATCCGTCCGGGCCACACACCCGGACCAACTTCAGGCTTCTCTACTGCCACTTTCCTCCTTCCACTTGTACTTCCAAAACTAATCTGCCTTACTTTTCCCGCCTCCAGGACTGTGAACTCCTCGGTGGGCAGGGCCAACCGCCTGGCCCACCCCCTGGTGTGGACATCATCCCCTGGAGGAAGGCAACAAGGGTTTTCGTCGGACTTCGGTGTGCCTGACCGGGAGTGTGGGGTGTGTTGGTGTTGTGCTTGTGACGTCCTGGCTTGTCCAGGGCGCCACACATGTTTCTCCAATCAGGTCTGGCTGTCTGTACTGCTTCTCGTAAAACCTTATTCATACCGTTAACGAATATACTCATCAGTATTTTGTCATTAAGGGAGGTTCTGACTATGTACCCCATGTCTGCCCACTTCAGCTGTAACCTCCAAAAGTACGTCTCTATACTCTCCCCTTCCTGCTGTATTACGTCAGTCAGGGAAAGAGGGAAAGGTTGGTCTTCAGGGTCAGATAACTGTTTTCTTTCCTCACCGTCAGAGTAATGTCCAGCTTCCTCCCCAAAACTCAATTCCTTCACTACCTCTGTCTCAGTGTCAGCGTCCTCTGTCATCACATGTGATCTGGTTCGAACAGGATTTAGTGCAATCTGCTTAGGGCGAGTAACATTACACGTAGCACAAGTACTTCTCCAGTCTGGGTTTTTCTGACTACAATGTTTACAAGTCCATTCATCTGGTCTGGGTTTCTGACCATGTGAAGGGGGGCGGTAGCAGTCACAGATTTTGCTCTTGGTGCATTAAAACATTTATAATACACTTTACATAACAATAATATAATAATACATCCCACTGTTATTTCTTTACATCCACAATGCTGCACCTCTTCCTTGAATCTGTGCCATTTCTCAACATCCAAACACCCACACTCTGACATGTCTGCCTTTCTGATATTGGTCTGATATTTTTCACTGCTTCCTTGACTTTCCTTTCTTGCACTATCTGTTTGGCTGTTTTGGATCCCGCTGGAGACCCACACTGCACACTGAACAAGTTACCCATGGCTTCAACTTATTCCCACACAGCCCACCTTTCTGCAAATGCCCTCTCAGTTTCCCTGGACCTTGTCAACAGGCCACACGTCTCCTGGCAAGTCAGAATGGGCTCTCAAGTGGTAGCTGGAAGGCTAAATCAGCATTCACTCTCACCTGCTACACTTGCAGGGCGTATTGGGAAGGGTTAAAAAACACCTCTCTCACCCAATAGACCAGATGACTAAAGCAGGAAGGACCAGGTGTGATAGTCCTCTCACCTACTAGACCACCTCCATGTAAGTGGGAAGGCCACACTGCTCTCTAACCCACTTAGACCTGATGTGCAGTTGGGTACCTCATGCTGGTCCTTTACAAAGTATTCCAGCAACGTAAACTAGAGTTAAACCAAAACAATCCTCAGAGCTGACTTCTCACAGAGGGCAGAAGACAGAAAATCACACAGCTGTTCACTTGCCCCCTCCCAACAGAATAGCAGCGCACAGTTTGTTTAGCAAGAGTCTTATCTCGTCCAGATTAAGCTTTCCAAAACACAATCCTAGCAGAAAATTGAGATTACTTATATACCTTCACAGTACTAATATTCTACTTAAAGGGAAAAACTACTTTGCTATAAAACCTTCATCCCTATTTTGAGGGGAAGAAACACACAATATCTCACTATAAGGACAGATCCCAGGACCACTTGTCTTACTCATTCATTGATTCCAGAAACATATGTAACAATACACCTTCCAAGGATCAGTTAACCTCACATGCAAATAAAATTATCTAAACCGCTCTTGACACTGATGGGAAAAAATACATATGTCAGGTATACACTCTATATGGCTATGCCCTGTGACATTTCACAACCGGAACATCTTTTCACAGTCCACAGTATGACCTATAACCATTAGACTTATACATACATATTATTTCACCAAGTCTCTTATCTCAATTACTCATCACTTTATTATTCAGAGGCTTCTCATCAATATACAACAACTTACTGCCTGCCTACTTTATCTAGGCATTAGTATGGAACCATTTATGAACACATATCCCTAGACCAGTGTATTGCCCATCAAAGATGGCCAAAGCAAAACACAAAACACAGCAACACAGCAAATGTAATTATACAGAGACTGTCCCAACTTCTGTGCTATGCAATCTATGCAATCAGTTAATGGATGGACAACAGATTATCTTATTACTCTATATTTCAACTCTCATTCAGACATGCATGAGAAAAAAAACAATACTCACTGGTGATGCCAGAGTTCTTGAACCGTGTGTACAGCCTTACCCAGAATATTCAGGAAATCAGAGAGAGTGAAATAAAGTGTAAGAATAAAGCTTCTCACCTTGCTGCAGCTGAAATTTCACTGTCTCAAGAGTCCCCAAAACTTCTTCCGAATAGGATGGTTGGCCACGGCCCCACGTTGGGCGCCAAAAACTGTTGTAGCTGTTCTGTTTTGTCACAAGTCAGCTTAGGGGATTACCAGTGATGTCCTCTGAATTAGGCCACTGCAGACCTAATCAAGATCGAACGCTCTGAGAAAAAGACCTGCATTCATGTGAGCATGATCAATTTTCTGTTTATTCAGCTAAGGTACAGTTTATTTATACCATTTACAGATCAATGTGATATTGCAAAAAAGGCTTCTAGCTGGACTTTACAAATTGCTCATATGACCCTTAAGTTTTAGCAAAACAAAAATGTAGAGTCATGCATATGAGATAAGAAGAAGATAAGAAGAACATTTAGAGACAATAATAATCCTTGAGCTTGTCTCTAAAGGTCCAGTCACACTAAGCAACTTACCAGCGATCCCAACAACGATAGGGATCGCTGGTAAGTTGCTAGGAGGTTGCTGGTGAGATGTCACACTGCGACGCTCCAGCGATCCCACCAGCAACCTGACCTGGCAGGGATCGCTGGAGCGTCGCTACACGAGTTGCTGGTGAGCTCACCAGCAACCAGCCCCCAGCGCCGCGTGGAAGATGCTGCGCTTGGTAACTAAGGTAAATATCGGGTAACCAACCCGATATTTACCTTGGTTACCAGCGCACGCAGCTACACGTGCAGAGAGCAGGGAGCAGCGCACACTGAGCGCTGGCTCCCTGCTCTCCTAGTTACAGCACGCATCAGGTTAATTACCCGATGTGTGCTGCAGCTACATGTGCACAGAGCAGGGAGCAGCACACACCGCTTAGCGCTGGCTCCCTGCTCTCCTAGTTACAGCACACATCAGGTTAATTACCCGATGTGTACTGCAGCTAAATGTGCACAGAGCAGGGAGCAGCGCACAATGCTTAGCGCTGGCTCCCTGCTCTCCTAGCTACAGCACACATCAGGTTAATTAACCCGATGTGTCCTGCAGCTACATGTGCACAGAGCAGGAGCCGGCACTGACAGTGAGAGCGGCGGAGGCTGGTAACAAAGGTAAATATCGGGTAACCAAGGACAGGGCTTCTTAGTTACCCGATGTTTACTGTGGTTACCAGCCTCCGCAGAAGCCGGCTCCTGCTGCCTGCACATTTAGTTGTTGCTGTCTCGCTGTCACACACAGCGATCTGTGCTTCACAGCGGGACAGCAACAACTAAAAAATGGCCCAGGACATTCAGCAACAACCAACGACCTCACAGCAGGGGCCAGGTTGTTGCTGGATGTCACACACAGCAACATCACTAGCAACATCGTTGCTGCTTTTTTTGATTCAGGGACACCTGTTGTTGTCATTTATCCATCTTTTATTGCAATATGTACTATAGGGACCTTTGTTTCACAGTAAGTGAATAGTTACTATTCAATTTCCTTTTGCCAACATGACGTCCCTTGTCCCTTTGTGGCTCACTGTGGATGCTTGTGCTCTGCCCTCTGGTTGCGCGTGCCAGGGGTAATGCGCCTGCAATCCATGGTGTGTCACGTCGGGTGTTGGGACCGGTCAGCTGACATGGGATATAATTTTCACTCTTTATAATTTATTTTTTCATTTTCTATTTATTTAATTTTTATTTTTTATGTTTAATTTTTTTTTTTTCTCTCTCTCATTCCTTCATGTGTGCACGGGTTATGGACCATGACTGCTCATAGTATGGCTATAATATACTTATTAATACATCCCTGATTATGACATCTGCTATTTTATGCGGGGACGTTCATACTTTTTTGTCTTGTGGTATATATATTTGTTATATTTTGGCTATGTTTCTATTTCTCCAGCGCCCTATTTATGGCCACTACACCTTTTTACTATTACATACGTCTTTGCAATCAATCGGACCTTAGTGTCCAATGTCACGGCTTTGCGTGGCATGTGTCATCATGCAGTGTGTTTCGATGGGCGGGATTTCCGGGGGTGTTCCCATCCGCAGCGTCCTCCGCCCTCGTTGGCCTATGGCTTGGTTGGAGCGTGCGATCGCCATGGTTACGCGTCCGTGGCGTCGCATGCTCGTTTCCGGTCTGGCTTGGTGGCGGGGCGCTCTGCGTGCTGGGACTTCCTGGATCCCCGTGCACAGCACCGCTTTTTCATTTCAGCGGTTTCTATTCTTTTAACACATAGAGGTATGTCCCTCATAATGATGTTTCTTATAGTCGTGCATTTGGATTCACTCTGATGGATAAAGTAAGGGAGATTTACCGGTTCCGGATAGATCTCTTTATTTACCATATTGCAGGAGCTGTATGATTGACACATGCCTGTAGTGAGCCGTGGACCTATTGGATCATTGATTGTTTGACCCGCCTCTGTACACACTTCCTCCATGGGGAACCGACACCTGATTTGGATTAGATTCATTTACTAGGCTATTTATATCCAGCAGCTCTATACTGCCAGTAGGGTCTCCTCCTTGAAAAAGCAAAAACACCTCGCAAAATGCGCGTTGGTGGTGATCCCTTTTTTCTTCTATTTGGGTATGTGCATTATGTGATGATTCCTGTATACGCCTATTGCCAGTAGTCCAAATTTTTTTTTTTCTTGTCATGCGGTACTTTACCACACTTGAGTCATATGATATTGTGAATGGTAAGTGCACTTGCACTTTATAATTTTGATAATATGTTCACAAAAAGATGTTTTTGGTAATCTATTGCCTTTGGTCATTATGTGTATGCATTAACTTCCATACACCCTGGCCACGACTAGAGAAAGAACTAGACTCTGCATTCCTCTTGACCACGGCTATATATTATTAATTACTGTTTACTGTATTAAGCCTTTGGTTATTATGTGTATGCATTAATTTTCATACGCCTGGGTCACGACTAGAGAACGATACTTTAATTTGCATTTCCTCTTGACCACGGCTATATATTACCAATTACTGGTTGACTGTATTTTTTTCTTTTGACCACCTATTTTTCCCACGACTAAGGCCCCTTTCACACGTCAGTGATTCTGGTACGTTTGTGCTTTTTTTTAAACGTACCAGAATCACTGACATACGCAGACCCATTCTAATGAATGGGTCTGGTCACACGTCAGTGATTTGTCACTGCACGTGTCTCCGTGCAGCGTACCCGCGTGTGCGTGATTGCTGCACGGAGACATGTCCATTTTTTTCTGGCATCACTGATGTTCCACGGACCACGCAGTGGTGTGGTCCGTGAAACACGTGCCAGAAAAAAACGTGCTTTTAAAATAATAAACATTTTAACTCACCCGGCGTCCAGCGATGTCCTCTGCAGCCCGTTCTCCCTGCTCCTTCTGTGCCGGCTGATTACTGTCGCGCATATTCATTATGCACGACACAGCCGACCCGGAAGCAGCTGCTGCAGGGGTCACCGCCGGCCGGATGCTGCACCGCGGGAGCGATCAGCACCATGGACAGCGGGAGCGGGCGCAGGTGAGTGAATCTCTAAGTGCAATCACGGGCCACGGAGAACGGAGCCCGGATTGCACTTAGACAACCCACGTGTGCCGTGATTTTCGGCACACGCAGGGACATGTGCGTGTTTTACACGCCAGTGAAAAACGTCACTGTTTTTCACTGACGTGTGAAACGGGCCTAACAGGGATGATGAACATTTGATGTATTACTATTTTCCAACCAACTTAGTATCTCTTTGTACAACATTACCACACATTCATCTCTCCCATGACTATTGGCGGCCTACATACTGTATTTTTCTTCACCATGTATGCCCCCCTTGATTTTGTGGTAGTTGTTTTTAATCCTTGTTCTATTGCTGTTTTGCTTGTGTCTTTTTTTTAATGAATACATTTCTGCATATACACTCGTTTTTTCTCTATTTGTTGTATTCTATTGCGAGTGGTGCATATATTCCACCAACGCAAGTGTGCTGGCGGAGTATTTACTATATGGCTCATAATTTGGGATATTCCCTCATAATGAGTGGGGATTGTAATCTCTTTCCTTCAGGGAGTTCTCCATTTCTGGTCCTTCTCTCTACCGATCGACTCTCAGTAGTTGCGGTCGATGGATGAGGTTTTTTGTGGCTTTGTCCCATGTTTATGATGACCCTGATTGCGTCTTTCTTGGTGAGTCTAATCTCCATAAGCCCCAGCAGGGGCCACGGTCAGTGGAGGAGTATTGAGTTCCGCAGATGGGCAACTGACACCAAATGCAATGATCCTGCGCTTAGGAGTCATTTTTGCCGGTGTCTGGTAGGTAGGCTCAGTATGCTACTCAAGAGTAATTAGAAGCCACCATGGCCATGATATAAGGGTAGATAGATGCCTCAGGAATAGACGTACAGTGACCCCATCATCTGTAGTTTTCCCTGGGGAGGAGGTTCCACCGGTGTACTGACGAACCCATGCAGTTGGGTGGGGGTCATCCCATCAGACAAGGTCGCTTGTGGTTCACCGTGGAATGGGGGCATGTTTTTACTTCCATTCCCATACTGGCCATTGATTCTGCTCCTCTCAGCCAGATATGTTTTTCCCAAGTCGTGCATAATGTGAACTTGCGCATAGGGACTCTTCTTAAGGAGTTCTTTTCCTGCTATGTCATGGAGGGTCTTCCCACTCTCATTGTTTTGGGCCTTCCCTGGCTGATGAAACACAATCTTGTGATTGATTGGTGGTTTAGAGATGTTGTCAGTTTGGGTAGTTTTTGTGAAAACAACTGCTTTTCCTTATAAAGTCTACACCTTCTTTTCCATCTGAAGGGTCTAAGGTGCTTCTGGTGAGAAGGGGCGGTGTTCTGCCCTCACTTCAGGTTAATTTCAGGCCTCGGTGTTCCTTTGGGCAGGTGGTAGAGGGAGAGTGGTCATTCCCACTGAGTGTCCTATTCCTGAGGGTAAGGTTTTGAAGACACAGGGGATACCTCTGTTGTCTGTCCTTCAGGGGGTTTATCTACTCCTAACAAACCCATGGCAGTTAATACATGTTCATTTTCGGACCTGTGTGTCAATGACTAAGTATGGGCTGTAGGTTTATTGTTCCGTATAGAGTAGCAGCTATTTTGTTTACATAGAAACATTTTTCTATCTTTGTGTTCAATTCATGAAAAATGGGAGCAAAACAAAAGTGTTACAATTATATTTTTGTTCAGTATAATTTTTATACAGTAAATAAATGGTGTACTAGTATACAGTCATATGAAAAAGTTTGGGCACCCCTATTAATGTTAACCTTTTTTCTTTATAACAATTTGGGTTTTTGCAACAGCTATTTCAGTTTCTTATATCTAATAACTGATGGACTGAGTAATATTTCTGGATTGAAATGAGGTTTATTGTACTAACAGAAAATGTGCAATCCGCATTTAAACAAAATTTGACCGGTGCAAAAGTATGGGCACCCTTATCAATTTCTTGATTTGAACACTCCTAACTACTTTTTACTGACTTACTAAAGCACTAAATTGGTTTTGTAACCTTATTGAGCTTTGAACTTCATGGGCAGGTGTATCCAATCATGAGAAAAGGTATTTAAGGTGGCCACTTGCAAGTTGTTCTCCTATTTGAATCTCCTATGAAGAGTGGCATCATGGGCTCCTCAAAACAACTCTCAAATGATCTGAAAACAAAGATTATTCAACATAGTTGTTCAGGGGAAGGATACAAAAAGTTGTCTCAGAGATTTAAACTGTCAGTTTCCACTGTGAGGAACATAGTAAGGAAATGGAAGAACACAGGTACAGTTCTTGTTAACCCCAGAAGTGGCAGGCCTAGAAAAATATCAGAAAGGCAGTGAAAGAAGAATGGTGAGAACAGTCAAGGACAATCCACAGACCACCTCCAAAGACCTGCAGCTTCATCTTGCTGCAGATGGTGTCAATGTGCATCGGTCAACAACAATACAGCGCACGTTGCACAAGAAGAAGCTGTATGGGAGAGTGATGTGAAAGAAACCGTTTCTGCAAGCACGCCACAAACAGAGTCGCCTGAGGTATGCAAAAGCACATTTGGACAAGCCAGTTACATTTTGGAAGAAGGTCCTGTGGACTGATGAAACAAAGATTGAGTTGTTTGGTCATACAAAAAGGCGTTATGCATGGAGGCAAAAAAACACATAATTCCAAGAAAAGCACTTGCTACCCACAGTAAAATTTGGGGGAGGTTCCATCATGCTTTGGGGCTGTGTGGCCAATGCCGGCACCGGGAATCTTGTTAAAGTTGTGGGTCGCATGGATTCAACTCAGTATCAGCAGATTCTTGACAATAATGTGCAAGATTCAGTGACAAAGTTGAAGTTACGCAGGGGATGGATATTTCAGCAAGACAATGATCCAAAACACCGCTCCAAATCTACTCAGGCATTCATGCAGAGGAACAATTACAATGTTCTGGAATGGCCATCCCAGTCCCCAGACCTGAATATCATTGAAAATCTGTGGGATAATTTGAAGCGTGCTGTCCATGCTCGGCGACCATCAAACTTAACTGAACTGGAATTGTTTTGTAAACAGGAATGGTCAAATATACCTTCATCCAGGATCCAGGAACTAATTAAAATCTACAGGAAGTGACTAGAGGCTGTTATTTTTGCAAAAGGAGGATCTACAAAATATTAATGTCACTTTTATGTTGAGGTGCCCATACTTTTGCACCGGTCAAATTTTGTTTAAATGCGGATTGCACATTTTCTGTTAGTATAATAAACCTCATTTCAATCCAGAAATATTACTCAGTCCATCAGTTATTAGATATATGAAACTGAAAAAGCTGTTGCAAAAACCCAAATTGTTATAAAGAAAAAAGGTTAACATTAATAGAGGTGCCCAAACTTTTTCATATGACTGTATATAAGAATTTATAACCTGATCCTGAAATCAGAATTTGCTACCTAAAATGGCTGGGTGATCTGTATTATAATACCAATCTTACAGCAACTTGGGATAGATGAGCAGTCTCATGACAAATGGTGTCAGGACTGTCAAATGTTAGTATAATAAAAACAATATTTATATACATGAAAATGTGTGCTTAATTCTATATCATGAGACACAAAATACAAATATCTCCATGAGAAGAACAAACAGGATCTACAGTTTCGTAATTATTGCTGAAGCCAGTCTACAAGATTTTGCATATTAACCAGTATGAGCATCACAAGAAAAGTGAACTATCCTGTGGTATTCAATCATTCTGCACTTCATGAATGACATGGCGTGTATTAATAGGGTGGGATTCTTAGCTTACATATTTATGTCATATCCACAGCCTGGTATTTTTGTAGCTTGGTGCAGTGACTTGTGAACACAGAGGTGTCAGAGCATGTGCTTCTCTCTATATAAGCTTCCATCAGAGTTTCCAATACCGACGAGTTCATTTGCTTGACTATATTGGAAACTCAGTTATGCCACTTTCACACGTCCGTTGATAAACCAAGTACAGCACTAGAATTTGATGCGCCACTTCTGGGGTGGCTGCGGGATGCAAATTTTAGGCTGAGAAGGGCCAAATAACCATGTGCCTTCCCACTCTAATAATACCAGCCCTCAGCTGTCTGCTGTACCTTAGATGGTTATGAAAAATAGGAGGAACCCAACACCATTTTTTAAAAAAAATAATTTATTTAAATAATTTAAAAAAACATCATGGGATCCCCTCTATTTTTGATAACCAGCCAAGGTACGGCAAACAGCTGGGGGGTTGCAGCCGCACCTTCTGCTTTACCTGTGCTGATTATGAAATATAAGGGAACACCACATACATTTTTTTCCTTTTATTTATTTATTTGGCTAAATAGCTGCCTATCTATCTATCTATCTATCTATCTATCGTTGCACGTCTTTTACACATAAAAACCCATCATTTCAGTATCATCCATTTTTTCTGGTACTTGTCACATGGATGTCACACAGATGCTATCACTTTGATGTCCTTATTTTATCCATGCTGCCAGAAAAAAAACATTTCTCTGTGTGGATCACACAGATACGCAGGTGGTTCACACGGACACACAGTCCATATGAAAATACGGAGGTGTGAAGATCCCCATTGATTTTAATTAGTTCACCTTTTGGATCTCATAGTTAGAGGCACGACGGGAGGAATTTTTTACTTTTGTCATGCCCGGCAGTCAGCACTCACTCAGAACATGTCTTCACCACTGCTGGTGGTGTCCTGATGGATACCATCTGTCCCCTGAAAGTGTATACTGCCTAACTTTCATCAAGATGAACGAGTCATGGATCTCCAATGACTTTTCCACCCCAGTCGCAGACTGTGCAGATTAGGCGATGGTGTAGTTTTCAGTGTGCTGCATTGATCTTGCATTATTGCAGTCTATCTTTGTCGTGGCTTCTGTGGCTGTTGTTGCTACTGCTGCTGATGTTATTAACAAGTGCCTTAGTGGCACAACAATCAAACAGTGTGTCCACCACGGTTACATTCACTATTTGGCTTTTTTATGCTAATTTTAAGCTGAAAATCACTTGAAAGAATTTGTAGGCCCAAATGGCTACAAATAATAAAAAAAATTGTTTAGGTTATGATCAGACCAGTATGAAAAAATGGACATGCAGGTGACATTGCATTGCCACATCTGTACAAAGAACGATTAGTAGGTAAATTGATATCGCCTGCCAGTCATCCAATCCAACATGATGGTGCATGATCAGCATCTGCTGACAACTTAAACAAAAACAACCCACTTAAAAATTGCAAAGATGTTTTAATTGAAAAATAAGTTAAACTTTTTAATATATAATTTAAAAAATGTATGTGGTGAGCAATGAGCACCTGCTGAAATTTGCTATAAAACCCAAGTGTACTGCTAGGTCACATTACACCTGCAGTAATGTGTGCATGATCTGCTCTCGTGCTTGATGTCTCCTCCCTTCTAGGTTTTTTAGCTTAAACTTCACCCTCCCTTATCCTTTTGTACAGTGCAGAGACATTACTGGTGACTAGAGATGAGCGAGCCGGTCGCGGTTCGGCTCAAGCTTGGTTTGTCGAAGGGAGGTCTAGTTCGAGTTGGGTTCAGCGAACCACTCAAACCCATATGAAACAATGGGAGGCAAACACAAACACATAAAAACACATTATAAATGTACAAATATAGTTAACCCCTTCAGCCCCCGGGCACTTTCCGTTTTTGCGGTTTTTGTTTTTTGCTCCTTTTCTTCCGAGAGCCGTAACTTTTTTATTATTCCGTCAATCTTGCCATATGAGGGCTTGTTATTTGCGCGACAAGTTGTACTTTTAAATGAAACCATAGGTTTTACCATATATTGTACTGAAAAACAGCAAACAAATTCCAAGTGTGGAAAAACTGCAAAAAAAGTGTGATCGCACAATAGTTTTTGGGATGTTTTATTCACCGTGTTCACTATATGATAAAACTAATGTATCTATGTGATGCCTCAGGTCAGTGCGAGTTTGTAGACACCAAACATGTATAGGTTTACTTGTATCTAAGCGGTTAAACAAAATTCAAAAGTTTGTCCAATAAAAGTGGCACACGTTTTGCGCCATTTTCCGAAACACGTAGCGTTCTTATTTTTTGGGATCTATGGCTCAGTGATGGCTTATTTTTTGCGTCTCGAGCAGACGTTTATAATTGTACCATTTTTGCGCAGATGCTACGTTTTGATCGCCTGTTATTGCATTTTGCGTAAAACTTGCGGCGACCAAAAAACATAATTTTGGCGTTTGGAATTTTTTTGCCACTGCGCCGTTTACCAATCAGATTAATTGATTTTATATTTTGATAGATCGGGCATTTCTGAACGCGGCGATACCAAATATGTGTATATTTATTTATTTTTTAACCCTTTAATTTTCAATGGGGGGAAAGAGGGGTGATTTGAACTTTTAGGTTGTTTTTTTTTTTTTTTATTTTTTAAAACTTTTTTTTTTACTTATTTTTTTTATTTTACTAGTCCCCCTAGGGGGCTATAGCAATCAGCAATCCGATCACTGATCGCTATCTGCTGATCACAGCAATACAGCTGTAAACAGCAGATTCAGTCACTTTGGTTTTCCCTCTGCTCTCGGCCGAGGGAAAACGAAAGTGAAACATCATAGCAGCAGGCATCATCACATGACCCTGTGCTACGATGGCAACCACCGATAGTCACGTGATAACACACGTGACTTTCGGTGGGGGCGGCGGTAAGTAACAAACATGGCCGCGCGCATTTAAATCTTGCTGCCAGACTTTGGCAGCAAGATTTAAGGGGTTAATGGCCGCGGGTGGAAGCGATTCCACCCACGGCTAGCAGGCACACATGTCAGCTGTTGAAAAGCAGGGGGCGGGGCTTAATGGGACACGATCCTGGATGGATAGATCCGTCCAAGGTCGTGAAGGGGTTAATAAACATTTCCATAACACTTACCGGTCCCCGCGACGCGTCCTGCACTCTGTCTCCTGCCGCTATTCCATCCGATGATCGCTGAATCTTCCCGGTAACCAGCACTGCCAGCAGTGATGCAAGACCTATCGTGACGTCAAAATAGCCATGTGACCAGTCACGTGTCTGTTATCTCATTGGCTACAGACTGGTCACATGACTATGACGCGTCATGTAGGACCTGCGAGTAGATCTATCCAGTACACGGTGATCGTTTGTGTATCGCCGTGTACCGGGGACATGCTCTGGCACGCGGTCAGGTTCCCGGTCTGCTTCCCCGTTCCGTTATAAACCGGCTGCCACAGCCGGTCGATAACAGAGATCACCGTTGCTATAGCAACACGCTTGTCAGTGGTGACGTCACCGCTCACAAGCAGCAGCTCCGGGAATAGCACCGCCTTCTTCCTATGCAGCGCTGATGTAGTAGAGCTGCATGTGTTGAAGGAGAAAGAAGACAGAAGAGCCAAATCGTGGAGGGATGCGAGGGAGTAATAAACATGGAGTCTCTAATGTGTCTGTGTATTTATTTCTATTAAAGTATTTTTTCTCTGTGTGGTGTCTTTTTTTAACCCTTTATTGGAGATTCTTAATGGCCGGGTCAAACTTGCCTGACATTAAGAATCTCTGGCTTAATACTAGCTAGTAAAACAAAGCCAGTATTAACCCTTATTACCCAGCAAGCCACCGTCACCAGGGCTGTTGGAAGAGTTGGCTACAGCGCCAGATGATGGCGCTTCTATAAATGCGCCATTTTCTGGGGCGGCTGCGGATTGCAATTCGCAGCAGAGGCGCCCAGAAACCTCGGGCTAACCTGTGCTGCGGATTCCTATCTTTTGTATGCTAGCCAGGTCCAGCAGGCAGCTACGGGCTGCCCCCAACCCCCAGCTCCCTATTTGTACCCAATTGGGAACTAAAAATATAGGGAAGCCCGTTTTTTTAATTATTTCACTTATTTCATGAAATAATTAAAAAACAAATGACGTGGGCTTCGCCATATTTTTGTTTCCAGCCAGGTACAACTAGGCAGCTGGGGATTGGAATCCACAGCACAGGTTGGCCTGAGTTTTCTGGGCCCCTCTGCTGCGAATTGCAGTCCGCAGCCACCCCAGAAAATGGTGCTTTCATAGAAGCGCCATTATCTGGCGCTGTATCCAACTCTTCCAGCTGCCCTGGTGACGGGTGGCTTGCTGGGTAATAATGGGGTTAGGGCTAGCTGTATATTATCAACTGGCCCTAAGCCCGAAATTCATGGTGGCATGCCAATATTAGACATAGCCACCATGAATTTCTAGTACCGATAAAAAGAACCACAACACACAGAAAAATATTTTTATTATAAATAAAACACAACACAATTAGTGACTCCATCTTTATTGAAATAAAGAACCCCCCTCCGCAGTAATCCTGGGTCAAGGGTCCCGCGTCGTCCAATCCGGATCCAATATCATCTGATCGGTTTTCTGGAAGGCAAAGCGATCAGATGATGTGTCAGGTTCAAGGGCCTGATTCACATGACACAGCAGCTGATTGTAAAAATGGCTTTTATACAATCAGCTGATGCATCAGTGCAAAAAAAACAAAAAAACAAACTACACACTTCAGTGCAGACTCCTGTCCGACAGCATCAGCTGATAGTTTAGCCGGCCGGGCGGTAAAAAAACGGCCTCACCGCTCGACTTATAGTGTCAGCTGATTCTGTCAGGTGACCGCATCAGGTGATCATCGCCAGGTCTGCGAAAGAGAGAGAGAGAGAAAGAAGATAGAGAGAGAAAGAGAAAGAAGAGAGAGAAAGAAGCAAAATAGGAGAAAGAAGAGAAAGAGAGAAAGAAGAGAGAGAAGAAAAAGAGGAGAAAGAAGAGAAAGTAGAGAAAGAAGAGAAAGAAGAGAAAGTAGAGAAAGAAGAGAAAGAAGAGAAAGTAGAGAAAGAAGAGAAAGAAAGCAGAGAGGGAAAGGAGAGAAAGAGAGGGGAGAAAGAAAGGAGAGAAAGAAAGGAGAGAGAGAAAGAGAGAGAGAAAGGAGAGAAAGAAAGGTGAGAGATAGGAGAGAGAGAAAGAAAGGAGAGACAGAAAAAGAGAGAAAGGAGAGAAAGAAGAGAAAGAGAGAAGGAAGAGAGAGAGAGAAAGAGAGAAAGAAGAGAGAGAAGAGAAAGTAGAGAAAGAAGAGAAAGAAAGGAGAGAGAGAAAGGAGAGAGAGAAAAAACGGAGAGAGAGATAGGAGAGAGGGAAAGGAGAGAGAGAGAGAAAGGAGAGAAAGAAAGGAGAGAGAGAAAGAGAGAGCGAAAGGAGAGAAAGAAAAGAAAGAGAGAAGGAAGAGAGAGAGAGAGAAAGAGAGAAAGAAGAGTGAGAAGAGAAAGAGGAGAAAGAAGAGAAAGTAGAGAAAGAAAAGAAAGTAGAGAAAGAAAGGAGAGAGAGAAAGAAAGGAGAGAGATAGAGAGAGAGCTCACAGCTGATGTCCGGCTCCTCCCCTCAGTGCATAATTAAATTATATTTATAAAAATAATTTATTAAAAATAAATAAAAAAAAAATTACCGGGTTTAGAACTCACAACCCTATAATCCCTAGGTGAGCACTCTATCCACTCAGCTATTGATTCTAATATGAATGATTGGCACATTTGGTAGTCTTGAAGTCTGGATTGCTGAAGTGATTCATTTAAAGCTATGTGAAGCTCATGCAGAGCACTCATGTTCTGTAGCAGAGATAGCAGAGATGACAGTGTCATGTGGATTACGTCGGACCTGGAGGGGTATTGGAGGATTTTAATAAAATGGTGAAACTGTGTTTTTTGTCTTTTATTCCAAATAAAGGATTTTTTGCGGTGTGTGTTTATTTAATTTCACTTTATAAATAGATAATAATTATAATTTGAAATTATAAATAAAAAAAAAAAAAAATTCTTTACCAGGACTAGAACTCCCAGCATCATACTTCTTAGGCGGGCACTTTACCCACTAGTCTATTGCTTCTTTCAAAAGAGATAGGAAGTCCCTGCTTCATTGCTACAGAGCCACTACATCCCGAGAGCGCAGAGCTGACCTTGTCATGTGGATTACTTCGGACATGGAAGGGTATTTTTGGGATTAATAAAGGGGTGAACCAGGGTTGTTTCTTTGTCTTTTATTTCAAATAAAGGATTTTTCACGGTGTGTGTTTCTTTACTTTCACTTACAGGTTAATCATGGAAGGTGTCTCGGGGAGACGCGTGCCATGATTAAACTCATTATTACCCCAATTGCCACCGCACCACGGCAATTCGGGATGAGCTGGGTAGAGTCCCAGGACTGTCGCACCTAATGGATGCGGCAATTCTGGGCGGCTGCAGGGTGATATTGTTAGGGTGGTGGGCTCCCCATACCGTGACGCTCTTCATCCTGACAATACCAGCCTCCAGCCGTGCGGCTTTATCCTGGCTGGTATCAAATATGGGGGAAACTGCATTTTTTTTTAATTAATTTATTTATTTTAATGCACGATACAGACCCGCCCACTGGCAGCTGTGATTGGTTCCAGTGAGACAGCTGTCACTCAGCTTGGGGACGTGTCTGACTGCAACCAATCATAAGCGCCTTGTGGGCGGGGAAAGCACGGAATAACTAATTGACTAATGAAGCGGCAGCCATTTTCTAAAGAAGAAAAGACGCCGCAGATTTGTGACAGCCGGGGAGCGAGACGCCCGTGATCGGTGAGTAGGAAAGGGAGAGGGAATGTGCTGGGGACGCAGGACACATGCAGATAGCAACATGTGCACATAGCCTTACTGTGAAAAGCCACATTTATAGTGATAGAACCGTTCTCGAACGTAACTCGAGCTACCAAACTTTTAGCAAAAAGCTCGAGTTCGAGTTCTAACTAGAACACCCCCCAAAATCACTTGAACCGCGAACTGGAGAACCGCGAACCACGAACCACACTCAACTCTACTGGTGACTGCAAAGTGATACTTTCATTTGGACAGGGACACGAAGGACGGCTGGTAGAGCTGTTTGTTAGTTGGTGCTGCTCGCTGTGTCACGTAACGATTACATATGCACTTTGGAGTTAGATACATGGATCAGTGTAGTGTATCACACAAAATGTGATTAGATATGTGACCCTGCTCCATACACTTCAATGTAAGCTCTGGTGTAATCTGTGAGTCCGCACCATCTATTTTTATGGGATCAGTGGTGTACTATGACCCCTATGCAAGCAGTGGGGGAATGTGTGAGAGTTGTATCACAGATGGTGGATTAGGCTGTGGGGGTGACCTGGACAGCTGGGCACATGCAGGTCACAGCTGGGTGTCCTTTTGTGATGCCCTGGCCTATCAGGTCGTCACAGGGTATTGTGCAATCTGCCCTTCTGTACAGTATCCAACTCCTCCTTGGTTACGGGACCCTGACCTTTGGTGTTGCCAAGAACAAGCTAATCAAAATCCTAGGAACACTCTGCACCACACCCACCAGACACACCAGTGGACGGCCTGAGTGGAATAGGGTTGCCCACTTGGGGGGTTGGTTAAGGGGAGGTCAGTAGTGTTAGGAGACAGTCAGTTGTAGAGTGACTCTTGAGAGGAGAGGTCAGGAGCTGGGCTCCTTAAGACTATTAGGTGGCAGATGTTGATCTGGGCCTGGTAGGAGCTGGACCCCGGTCGCAGGAGATCGTGACAAGGGGCACGAACTGTCGAGGAGGACAGCCGGCGGCCTTGTGCCATCACTGGGCAGGGGCCAGGTCACGACGGGGTATGTCGACCCTAGGTTAGGAAGGAGCTTCAGACGTCCTGACAATTTACCCGACGAGGACGGAGCCTTCAAGATCCGTTCTCCACCCGCTCCAAAATCGGGGTACTAGCGCAACAAGGGGGATAGGACTTTCCAACTACACGGTCCAGAAAATCCCAAGCCTGAACCCTGGGAGCAAGCTCACCCAGTTAGCCATACTGGTGAGTGGGACCCGATTTGTTTGAGGCTAAAGGGACCAACTTGAAAACTAGGTGCCAAGGCAAAGGTCACAGACTAACAGGCAACACTAATGGGCATGGGATCCAGGCGTGCTCCCTCTCAGCGGCAGCAATGTCCAGAACTTTGGTTTACTACAGTTGTCAGTGTCAGCGTTATTGGACTGAATGAGTATGCAAGTGACCCTTACCATCCCAACAGCACCTCCCTGTCACCATCACTGAGTCCCGGGGCATCCCCTACCCATGGAGGGGTTAAATACCTAGCTGCCCCCACCATCGCCACTGAATACTCCCAATCACAGCAGTGGTACTCCATCTTACCACGCACCACGGGTGGCGTCACGAACTTCAACCATACCATTCCATGTAAATATCCCCCCTTTTATCCGAGCGGCCGCATGACCCCGAGTCCGGATACCCCTCGAACCACCGCGGATCCGGATCCGAGCAGCCTGGCTGCTGATGCGGGGCAGCACACTTTTTGTGTGTTGCCAGTAGTTGAAGAGGTCTCAGAGCACCAGGCCTACAGCTCAAACTGTTGCACCTCTTACTAATCAATGTTTATGGTAGAAATGCAGGGCCAAGTCGTGTCCTAGGCCCTGTCCCATGCATTAATGGTGCACCATTATGCAATTTGTACTTTGGGGCAATTAATGCCACTTTAGTGGTGTCTGCCCCTAATTTTGGGAAATATGGAAACTCCAAGATGGGTCTGCATGTTTTTGTTGCCTGTAGTGGCAGGGGTCTCAGAGCACCACACATACCCCTGTCACTGATCCATCTCTTCATTTTCAATTAATTTGACAGCTATAAATGCTGGCCCAGACCCTGTCTCATGCATGGCGCATGCTTGACTGCTGCACCATGACACTATGTGTACTCTGGGGCAATTGATGCCCCTTTCATGGTGTCTGCCTCAAGGTTTTAGAAATGGGCACAGAGTTATCAATTAGTATTTATCTCCAGTGTTGTACATGTGTTGGAGGTAGAGATGAGCGATCCTGATCAGCAAAGATCAGAAAATGTATGCGCTAGTGATGTTTTTGTTTGCCAAGAGTTGTAGATTGGGTGCAGGAATATGGTGTAAAAATGTTAGCATCAAATCTGCATCTCTTGGCAAAAAAATGTGGTTTTCTGCCAGGCAATGCAGGTCTGTGAACTCAGTGAGAGTTCATTGAGGTGCCCTGAGGTCAGGTTACGTCACCACTGATTGCTGAGGCTTTGTCACTGCCATCTCTATCTTTGAAGACTAGTGACAGGTTCAGGACCAGTGCTACCCCTAACACTTTATAGCCATAACAAGGTCCACAGGTCATTGCTCCGGAGATGTGTTTTACCTTCTAAGCCAACATTGTTACTACCGTCTCCAGGGTGCTTGGTGGATGCCAGAGGGACCTGTTCACATTCGTTGAAGTGAACAATATTTTCTAGTCTTGAGAGTCCTGAGGCCTCTCATTAAAGAGGGCTACTGTTACGGTCGTCTCTCTATCTTTGAAGACTAGTTACAGATTTAGGACTACAGTCATTCATTATCATCTTAGTCTCTATATTTAAATAGTTTAATTTCCTTTGGGACTTAAGGAGTTAATGTCAGTATTGTTGCCAGCAGCTCCCAACAGAGCATTTCAGCTGCAGCTGCTTTGTAGCCACGCCCCTTCAGGTATAAAGTAGCAGTGTATTCCCAGCAGTCCTTGCTGAAGATACAAATCCATTTGTTCTCAGGACAACTTGGTGGAAGGTCCTGGGAAGGAGTGTTCCAGAAACCAGACTTTCTTGTTGCTGTTTTCCCCTGTTTGTCTTACCTTAACTTGTGTCATTTAGTGCAGCGGTGGGGCCAGTGTCTCCCACCTGCCAATTCACTAGTCAGGGCATCTATAGGGATTTTCAGAGTCTCAGGTTCCTGCTGAGTGACAGTTGAGTAGAAAGTATAGGGCCTGGCTAGGAGAGTAGGATAGGAGGTGTCTCATATACCCCTCTCACTAGATATAGGGCCTACCATTGTTATTGTGTCCCCAGTGTTCCCCCATACTTGTTGTATTGTTTGTTGTATTTTTGTAGTGCATCAGGCTCCCATTGATCTGGATGCATATGCCACACTTGTCATTCCCTGTCTCGTTACATAGGGCGCTGTATGTAGGGTCTCTGTATGTTGCACTTAGGTAGGGTCCGGGCGACCCGCCTGATCTAATAGTATGGGTGTGACCAATAGGTTGCTAGCCGGACACCGTGCACTTACAAGTGTGAACAGCACCCTATACATGCCACTAGTGTGCAATTTTATCATCTAGCATCACCTCTTCCACTAGTGGTAGCATGTGAGTGATTGCTCTACCTTGCACCTGTGAAACCTCCATCATTAAGGGGTCTGGCTGTATTCTGTTAGTGCAATAGATTTCTTGGCCTGGGCTGACTGAACTAGTTGTCCTTTTTTTTGCTGTAAGTAACAGCTAATTAATTAATTAATATATATATATATATATATATATATATATATATATATACACAGTACAGACCAAAGGTTTGGACACACCTTCTCATCTCTAGAACAACTGTTAAGAGTAGACTTTGTGCAGCAGGCCTTCATGGTAAAATAGCTGCTAGGAAACCACTGCTAAGGACAGGCAACAAGCAGAAGAAACTTGTTTGGGCTAAAGAACACAAGGAATGGACATTAGACCAGTGGAAATCTGTGCTTTGGTCTGATGAGTCCAAATTTGAGATCTTTATAGATCCCAGGTACCTTCAGCTGCACCACAACCAATGTGGTGTACTTAATTATATGTACCAAATGTCCAACTGGGGGTCTGTATGTAGGGGAGACAGGACAACAGCTCAGGACAAGGATGAATTCTCACCGCCACACAATTAAGGAAAAAAGAATAGATCTACCTGTGGCCAAACATTTTTGTAACCCCGACCACAGCATCATGGACATGAAATTGCTGGTATTGAAAGGGAATTTCAAGTCCCAGAGAGATACGAGACTATGGGAGTACAAACTTATGATGACCTTTGACTCATTTAGAGCAGGAATTAATGTGTCTCATGGATTCATGTCTTTTTACATCAGTTAAGAGATGTGCTCCTCTGACCATCCGAGCGCATCACAGCCCTGGACCAGACCCTAATCAGCGGACAATAAAACTTTCACACTGAACTGCAGCAATATTTATGGCCACAACAGTTTGCCCCCCTGCCATAGTGAGAGTTCTGTTTCATATAACTTGTGTTTTTTTTTTCTTACTGCACTATTCTATGTCCTGTTGTGTATAAATATGTGACTCCTCAGATTTTGTGTTATACTGAGCCTGATGAAAAGACCTGAGTAGTCTCGAAAGCTTGCAATTATTACCATCTTTTCAGTTAGCCATTAAAAGGTATCAACCACTGAGGACTTCAGATCTTTTAAACAATTTTTTTATATCTTGTTAGGGCCAGGTGGACGGGCAGACCCAGGAGGTGGATCCACTGGGCCGAACTCCTCACTGAAGGCAAGGGGTCCGGTAGCCGGAGCACTACAGGTAGCAGGATAGTCGTGCAAAATAGTAGAATGTAGAAGTCCCTGGGACCACGGAGTCACAGATGGTAGTCCGGGTGACGGAGCTCAGGTTCGGAGGCCAAGATGTTGTCAGGCAGAGTCCGGAACTGATGGAGCGAGAGGACGGGTCACCACAGGAATCAAAGATGGTACGGACTGACGGGATGGCAGGTAGTCAGCGTGCGGGGTTCGGGAATCGGCAGGACCGGATGGCGAGGCAGGTGCGGCTCTAGAAGAAAGAGAGGTGAGTATATCACAGGGACAAGGAGACCTGACTCCTAGCTTAGGAAACACGAAGAACAGGCCCCGCCCACTTGGACATTAAACCCCTTTATACCCTGTACCTGTGTGTTCAATATCCTGTCTGTGGACGCTGGCCCTTTAAGAAAGGGTCAATGACCGCGCGCGCGCCCTAATGCGCATGCGCGAGGCCCGGGTGCCAGAAGCCAGGGCAGGGAGCGGCGAACAGGAGGCAGGGGAGCCGGGCCGGAGCGAAGCTGACAGCGGACGCTGGGAGCGGGGACCGGGACGCCTGGGGATCCTAGGTGAGGAGGCCTGGAGGCTGTGGAGCGGTGGACGCTGGACAGAGGAGCCGGGGAGCGTGCCAGGGAAGCCGGGGAGCGTGGCAGGGGAGCCGGGGAACTGGACAGGGGACCCGGGGAGTGTGACAGTACCCCCCCCCACACCCCCCTCCCCGCAACCAAGATAGGAAGGCACGTATCAGAGGAGTACCCACATTCTCCCGGGGTTCCCAGGACCTATCCTCAGGACCATACCCTGCCCAGTCCACCAAGAAGAACTGCTGGCCCCGTACGGTTTTCATGGCCACGATATCCCTTACCGCATAGATGTCGTCATCGGCAATAGGAGGAGGAGCCGAACTGGCAGCAGCGGAGAAGGGACCAAGGACAACCGGCTTGAGCAGGGAGACGTGGAAGGAGTTGGGTATCCTCATCGTGGCCGGGAGCTGCAGCTTGTAGGAGACCTCATTGATCTTGCTGAGGACTTTAAACGGCCCGATGTAGCGAGGACCCAGCTTGTATGACGGTAGCTTCAATCGGACGTACTTGGAAGCAAGCCAGACGAGATCTCCTGGAGAGAAACACGGGGGATCCAGACGCCTCTTGTCTGCGTGTCTCTTCATCCGAAGGGAAGCACGTCCAAGGGACGTCTTGACAGAGTTCCAAATTGTTGCAAAGTCACGTGCTACAGCATCAGCAGCAGGGACATCCGAGGAAGAGGATACAGGTAATGGGACGGAAGGCTGAAGTCCGTAAACAACATGGAAGGGGGAGCTGGAGGAGGACTCACTGACGTGGTGGTTATGGGAGAATTCAGCCCAAGGAAGAAGCGTGGACCAGTCGTCGTGATGGGCGTTGACGTAGTGACGTAAGAAGGAGGTCAAGATCTGATTGACTCGTTCCACTTGGCCATTCGACTGAGGATTGTAGGCTGAAGAAAAGTCCAGAGTCACTCCCAGATGTTTGCAGAGAGCCCTCCAGAAGCGGGAGGTAAACTGAGTTCCTCTGTCGGACACAATGTGTGATGGAAAGCCATGCAACCGGAAGATGTGCTGTATGTAAGCGTCAGCGAGTTCCTGGGCTGAGGGCAGTCCAGCCATAGGGACGAAATGAGCCATTTTGGATAACTGATCCACCACGACCCATATGACTGTGTGTCCGGAGGACAAGGGCAAGTCCGTAATAAAGTCCATTGCAATGTGTTGCCACGGAACAGAGGGTATAGGCAGAGGCAGAAGACGGCCATATGGCAGATGTTTGGGCGTCTTGTTCCTGGCGCAAGAGGAGCAGGCAGAGACAAAAGAAGCGACGTCCGTGCGAAGGGATGGCCACCAGTAGTGACGTACAATTGTACTCCACGTTCTCTTCTGACCAGCATGGCCGGCTGTTTTCGAGGCATGGCCCCAGTGCAACACTTTTTGCCTGTCAGTCTCAGAGACATAGGTCTTCCCGGGCGGTATCTGGGCCAGGGAGACAGGGGCCACCGGAATGATTTTTCTAGGGCAGATGATGGGCTGGGATGTCTCCTCCTCCTGCTCCATGGGCATGAATGACCTGGACAAGGCATCTGCGCGTACATTCTTGTCCGCGGGTCGGAAATGGAGCTGGAAATCGAACCTGGCAAAGAACAAGGACTACCTGGCTTGCCGTGGGTTCAGTCGCTGAGCAGACCGCAGGTATTCCAGGTTCTTGTGGTCCGTGTAAATAATCACGGGGTACACTGCTCCTTCCAGAAGGTAGCGCCATTCCTCCAGAGCCAGTTTGACTGCCAATAGCTCCCGGTCACCGATGGTGTAGTTGCGTTCAGGCGCAGAGAAGCACTTGGAGAAGAAACCGCAAGTAACCATCTTCCCGGAGGAGGACTTCTGCATGAGCACTGCTCCGGCTCCCGAGGAGGAGGCATCCACCTCCAAGGTGAACTGTCGGTTTAACTCCGGATGGTGGAGCAGAGGGGAGGAAGCAAATGCCCGCTTCAGGGAGCCAAACGCGGCGTCGGCCGCAGGTAACCAGTCCTTGGGATTAGCCCCCTTCTTGGTCAAGGCGGAGAGAGGTGCAGTCAGAGCAGAGAAGTGAGGGATGAACTGACAGTAATAGTTTGCGAATCCCAGAAAGCGTTGGATTGCCTTCAGTCCAGAAGGAGGGGGCCAGTTGAGAATGGCAGAGACCTTCTCCGGATCCATCTGCAGGCCGGTATCGGAGATTACGTAACCCAGGAAGGGAAGAGAAGACTGCTCGAAGACACACTTCTCGTACTTGGCGTACAGACGATTCTCCCTCAGTCTTTGTAGTACCAGCTGCACGTTCTCTCTGTGGGTCTGGAGGTCCGGAGAAAAGACCAGGATGTCATCAAGATACACCACCACACAGACGTAGAGAAGGTCTCGGAACACGTCGTTCACCAATTCCTGAAAGACTGCTGGTGCGTTACACAGGCCGAAGGGCATCACACAGTATTCATAGTGCCCATCGCGAGTATTGAACGCGGTCTTCCATTCGTCCCCTGACCGGATGCGGACCAGGTTGTAGGCACCCCGAAGATCCAACTTGGTGAACACACGAGCTCCTCTAAGCCGATCAAACAATTCGGGGATGAGCGGCAGGGGGTACTTATTTTTCACGGTGATTTGATTCAATCCCCGGTAGTCTATGCATGGGCGTAGGTCGCCCTCTTTCTTCTTAACGAAGAAGAAGCCTGCTCCAGCAGGAGAGGAGGATCTCCGAATGAATCCCCTTGCCAGGTTCTCTGTGATGTAGGTAGACATGGCCCTTGTTTCGGCAGGAGACAGCGGATATATCCGTCCTCGAGGTGGTGTAGTTCCCGGGAGCAGGTCAATGGCACAATCGTAAGGACGATGTGGCGGAAGTACCTCAGATTCCTTTTTGTCAAAGACGTCCGCGAAGGACCAATAGGCCGAGGGCAGTCCTGGTAGGGACTCTGGAACCGGAGGTCGTCGGATGGGTTGTATGGTCTTCAGACAGTTCTCGTGGCAAGAGGAGCCCCATCGGGTGATTTCACCAGTGCCCCAGCTGACTGACGGTTCGTGTGTCCGTAACCAGGGGAGTCCCAGCAGGATTTGATGTGACATGTGTGGGAGGACGTAGAGAGCGATGTTCTCAGTGTGCAGGGCACCGATACGCAGTTCCACCGGCTTGGTGATCCACGAGATGGTGTCAGAGAGGGGTCTCCCATCCACAGAGGCAATCACGAGGGGTTTGTCGAGTGGAGTAACAGGCACCTGGTACTTGTCCACCGTGGCCTGCTGGATGAAATTGCCTGCTGCCCCGGAATCGAGGTACGCCTTGGCCGTGAACCGCATCTCTCCCGTTGTCACTTGAACAGTCCACGTAACCGGGTCTGAGAGAGTCCCAGCATCTAGGGTGGCCTCTCCTACCAACCCTAGGCTTTGGAGTTTCCCGGCCTCTCTGGACAGGAGCGTAGAAGGTGTGTGCCCTCTCCGCAGTAGAAGCAGAGGCCCTTGGCGAGCCGTTCTGCTCGGCGTTGTTCAGACTGCCGCACACGGTCGATCTGCATGGGCTCGTGGACGGAGACACCAGATGCCGTTGACTGAAGTACGGCGGGCTTCTGCGGAGGAGAGGAATGCCGTATCGGATGTCTCTCACAGGACACCTCTTTGGATCGTTCCTGAAAGCGGATGTCCACTCGAGTTGCTAGCGCAATCAGGGCATCCAGGGTAGACGGCACGTCACGACCAGCCAGCTCGTCTTTAATTCGACCCGAGAGACCTTCCCAGAAGGCGGCGGTTAGAGCCTCATTGTTCCACCCGAGTTCCGAAGCCAAGGTGCGAAAACGGATGGCATATTGACCCACCGTCAGAGTCCCCTGACGTAACCGGAGGAGAGATGAGGCAGACGCGGAGGCGCGTCCGGGCTCATCAAAGGTGCCACGAAATGCCTGCAGGAACTCCTGGATGTTAGTGGTCACAGGGTCCTCCTTCTCCCATAAGGGGTTCATCCACGCCAGTGCCTCACCCTCTAGATGGGACATCATGAACGCGACCTTGGCTTGGTCGGAGGCAAACAAATGCGGCAGTTGCGTGAAATGGAGGGAGCATTGGTTTATGAATCCCCTGCAGGTCTTGGGATCTCCGGCGTACCGGGGTGGTGAGGCCAGACGAAGCCTGGAAGCATCCGAGGAGGCTGCCACGGGAGCTGGGGCCGTGGATCGTCCAGTGGAAGCTCGAGATGCCGAAGATGTAACCGACGCTTGTAGCGTGTTCAGGCGGGCGTCCACAGAAGACATAAAGTTCAGCATATGGGTCTGGGTCTCACGCTGGCGTGTGAGTTCCTCCTGCAAGGCCGCTAGTGCTTCGGCGGGATCCATGGCCTGTTCTTACTGTTAGGGCCAGGTGGACGGGCAGCCCCAGGAGGTGGATCCACTGGGCCGAACTCCTCACTGAAGGCAAGGGGTCCGGTAGCCGGAGCACTACAGGTAGCAGGATAGTCCGTGCAAAATAGTAGAATGTAGAAGTCCCTGGGACCACGGAGTCACAGATGGTAGTCCGGGTGACGGAGCTCAGGTTCGGAGGCCAAGATGTTGTCAGGCAGAGTCCGGAACTGATGGAGCGAGAGGACGGGTCACCACAGGAATCAAAGATGGTACGGACTGACGGGATGGCAGGTAGTCAGCGTGCGGGGTTCGGGAATCGGCAGGACCGGATGGCGAGGCAGGTGCGGCTCTAGAAGAGAGAGAGGTGAGTATATCACAGGGACAAGGAGACCTGACTCCTAGCTTAGGAAACACGAAGAACAGGCCCCGCCCACTTGGACATTAAACCCCTTTATACCCTGTACCTGTGTGTTCAATATCCTGTCTGTGGATGCTGGCCCTTTAAGAAAGGGTCAATGACCGCGCGCGCGCCCTAATGCGCATGCGCGAGGCCCGGGTGCCAGAAGCCAGGGCAGGGAGCGGCGGACAGGAGGCAGGGGAGCCGGGCCGGAGCGAAGCTGACAGCGGACGCTGGGAGCGGGGACCGGGACGCCTGGGGATCCTAGGTGAGGAGGCCTGGAGGCTGTGGAGCGGTGGACGCCGGACAGAAGAGCCGGGGAGCGCGCCAGGGAAGCCGGGGAGCGTGGCAGGGGAGCCGGGGAGCTGGACAGGGGACCCGGGGAGCGTGACATATCTATTGGCTAACACGGTACAAAGATATATTTTACCTGTATCAAACTTTTTTAAGTATTTCATTCCACATGTTTTAATTCATAGTTTTCATGCCTTCAATGTGAATCTACAATTTTCAGAGTCCTGAAAATAAAGAAAACACTTTGAATGAGAAGGTATGTCCAAACTTTTGGTCTGTACTGTATATATACACACTGCTTAAAAAAATAAAGGGAACACTTAAATAACAGAATGGTATTTTAGTGTTCCCTTTATTTTTTTTAAGCAGTAGATATATGCGCGTTACTAATTCAGAACCTGATCCTGAAATGTCCAGGTCAGAAATTTCTACCTAATATAGCTGAGTGATCTCTATCATAATACTATGTTTACAGCAACTTTGGTAGATGAGCAGTCTCATGACAAATGTCAAGTTTGTCAAATGTTGGTAGAATAGAAACAATATTTATGTAGATGAGAATATAGACTTAATTGTAAATCATGAGACTGAAAATGCAAATATCTGCATGAGAAGAACAAACAACATGATTTACAGTTTCGTCATTATGGCTGAGGCCAGCCTTCAAGTTTTTGCTATATAAACCAGCGTTAGCTTCCCAAAAAGTGAACTGTTCTGTAGTACCAGTTGTTCTGCAGTTGGCACCTCCTGAATCACACGGTATGTATTATTAGTGAGAGTCTTATCTTAGACATTTATGACATTTCCTTACCTTGGTGACGTGACTTGTTAACTCAGAGGTGTCAGAGCATGTGCGGCTCTCTGTATACACATTAAGTGAAGTTTCGAATACAGGCAAGTTGACTTACTTGACTATATTGGAAACTCCATTGGAACTTAATAGGAGTATGGGAAGTGGATATGGTGTCTGGGCGTTTGTGGGTTTCTTCCATGTAAATACCTTTATTTCAAAAATACTAAATTATTCTAGGAGTGATACCCTTATTAGCTAACCAGAAAAAAATATATTTTTGTAAGCGTTCGGAGCTCAGATACCCCTTTACTACTAGAATATTTGTCTTTTTTATTACATAAAAATATTTTCATACTTTAGTCTGGCCACTATGTACCATAATATTTTTTTGTACATGACCAAAAATTAGTTTATCAGTTCTGTCGGGATATGGACTGATGTGTATAATGACAATCTATGAACAGCACTATGAAATTTGTTGCCAGTATATGAGTAATATCAATAAATGCAAACAAATTGTTATCTTTACTAACAAAAAGAAAGTAGCAAAACTGAGTTGTTGGATTTTTTACCAGATGCTAAAAAGTTACTCTATATATTTTTCAGACCATGGCTTTCTTGAAGAAATCTATTCTCCTTGTTCTAATCCTTGGATTCATCACTCTCTCCGTTGATGCAGGATGGTAAATACTCATGTAAATTAATAAAGCAATGAACAATAAAAAGGACTATTTATATTTTTTAAAGTTGCACATAAATAGGATATGCAATTATTTTGTGATTGGTACAAACCCCAGCCAAACTTGAGAATAACAAAGGCACAGTGCCAATATTTTTCATTCGTAGTGAAACTCCTGCCTATCCTTTATGCAGGACACTGGTCATCAAATAGGGTCAATATTTCAGTTCCTTGTATAGTAGAAATGCTGGAAAAGCAGCTATGTAAGAAAAATGGTGGGTGCTGCCAAGCTAAACCAAGCTCATTCTCAAGTAGTAGAGGTCAGATCCACACATATTTTAAAAAAGTGAACTCTTACCAATGTATGACTTTGAGATAGAGATAACTCTTTATTAATCAATTTTAAGGCCAAACTTACTGGACATGATATTTGTGACTCTCCACGTCTACAATACACATGTTCTTTAAAAAAAACAACACACAAATTTGCAATTGGCACAGAAAAAAAGACTAACTTGTTTCCCCTTAAAAAGTCAAACTATGAGTCGGGTGCCACCACATATAGTCATGCAGCCTCATTCTGAGACAATAAGGCTGTGTGCCCACGATCAGTATTTGCAGCGTTTTGGACGCAGCATGCTTCAGCTGCGTCCAAAATGCTGCGTTTTTACAGTACAAGCACAGTGGATGGGATTTCTAGAAATCCCGTGCCCACTGTGCTTGTTATCTCTGCAGTAAACACTGACCTGTGGAGCGTCTTTCCAGACTGCAGCATGTCAATTGTTTGTTGCGGAATCGCATGTGTTCTCCTAATAAATTAGAATGGTCTTGCTGACACAAGTACAGTCCATGGTATATAAAATCTTCTATAATGTGTATATATAGCAGACACAATACGGGACAAAATGAAACCAAAGAAAATATTGTCCATGGCATCTCAAATTTCAATCTATAGAAATAGTGATTTTTGAGTATTAGAAAAGCCCTTTTTTTCTAATCATGGATTTCCCTCTCAAGTGTATTTGCAATAGTTTACTACATCTCATAGAGAGACTGTTATTATCTGTATTAGCACCAGATCATAGCCTCTGTGGATAGATGCATTTCTAAGTATCACCAGAAGGATAGAAATCAATTAAACTCTAATTTCAACTGAAAAAAGATATCATTGTCATAGTATTTCATACAATATATATTACTGCCTAATACAGGAGGAGAGCTGAAAAGGAGGAAGATGAAACTGAAGAGGAAGAGGAGGAGGAAAAGGAGGGAGAAAGATCGGCTGAAGAAACTGAAGAAAGAAGGGCTGCAGAAAAAAGATATGACGAAAAAAGGGATGATGAACAAGGAGAAGAATATGATTCTGGCTATGAGTACAGTGAAGAAAAGAGATATTCTGAGTAGAAGGATTCTATGGCAGTCTGCTTGCAGGGAATGTTTGGAGTTCTTATACAAAAAAAACCTTGAATAAAATACAATACTCTAAACTACAGGGATCTGTATTTGTATTTGTTGTGCCAAAAATCTATTAAAAATGTTTCATTGATAAGATGGTCAGTTGTTAATATTTAAGCATTATTTTTAACGGTTTGTATTCTTGTGATCACGTACTGACTAGATTTGTATTTGCTCTTCTGAAAATAATCACACACTGTTAGTATTCAGCTAGCTGCATTGATTGCCAAAAGTTTGCCATTTGATCTACAAACTCTTTAATATTCACCATTTAGAAAGGGAATGGGAAACTTGAATAATTTTCCCTAGGATCTTCCAAGGAGGTCTGGGAGCGCTGGAAAAATGCTGCAATGGATCTAAAAGTGCGGAAACTGAATGGGAACAGCATGTGGAAAATGGCTGGATGCATTTTTTTACTCACTGCTGGTTTCTAGGAATAATGTTGTCAGAATATTATGCCACCTTTACAGAGTGACATTAAAAGCTCCAAAACCAAATCTAAATTCAATTTTACAGGAAAAAATGTTAAACATTCTTTCCTGTATAATGACTTGTATATAAGGCAAAATAACAAAGGAAATAAAAATTATCCCCTTTAGCCTATGTTCACACATAGCATTTTTGCGTTTGTTTTTATTGATTATAGTACAAGAAGTTATAAAAATGGAATCCAAAAATCTCTGCCTTCAATGACATAAGCTCTCCATACACTAACTCCAGACGCACTGCACACAAGATGGCATCTGCGGATCTTAGTTTTTTGGGGAGGCCTCCTTCTCCTCCACCATATCCACAGAGTCATCATGGACCCTCAACCATAATTTTTGGAGGGTCATCAGGGCCCCCTGTACTATATATTTTGGAAGGCTGTCACTCATACATTTGGCAGGGCCCTCTTTCATGCTCTCAAACACTTTGGAGGGCCCTCTCACATACATTTTGCTCTTTTATACATTTGTGAGGGCCCTCTCTCATACATTTTGGGAAGGCCCTTACTTATACATTTAGGAGGGAACTCACATATTTGGGAGGGCCGTCACACATATATTTGGGAGGGCCCTCTCTCATACATTTGTGAGGGTGCTCACTCTTAAATATGGGAGGGCCATCACTCATACATTTGGGAGGGCCCTCTCTCAATCATTTGGGAGGGTCCTCAGGCGGTCCTTTACAGAAATTTAGGAGGGCCCTCCCTCTAGTTCCTGTCATCTTAGTCTGAATTACCCTCTCCATCACTCCCAAGCTGGAAGCACTGCAGCACTGTCTTGGTGAAGCAGCAAACGGCTCTGCTTAAACTTCTATCTTTAGGTGATAAACCACACACTGCAGCAAAGTTGTTGAAAGGTCTAACAGACCAGACAAATCTGTGGCATTCACCATCTGAATCTATAGTGTGTGATAATTCCTGTAACCTGGTGAGTGATCTGAAGCTGGGCAAGCTCACATGTACATGCCTGGGCGACATGCTCAACTTAGTGGTTCATCAGTTTCTGAAAAGCAAATCCAATTTTGCTGAACCACTTGTGAAGGTACAACGTTTTGGGCCCATTTCCACAAGTCAGCTACAGCTGCCACTTGTCTGGCGGTGCTTCAGCAGTGCTTGCAAGTAGCAGTGAACCGACCGATGTGTGAAATCCCCAACGCTAAATCTCCACATTGAACATGTTATTTTGCAAGGCTTTCTGATTAGCAGAGGGCATTAGTTGAATACCAGTTACAGAACAATAATAATAATTTTTATTTATACAGAGCCAAACATATTACGCAGCACCAGCTACAACATGCCCATCAGTATTCTGGTTAGCTTCCACACATAAGAACCAATGAGTGAACATGGATATCTGACATCTGTGAGGTTCTACAAAAATTTGAGGAAACAATGAAGATGGTGATCATGGCGCTATAATCAGTGTAACCATCCTGCTTCTGTGTCTCCTCAAACACTCCATGCTCACATTTAAAGAGAAAGCTTTTAATGTGTCAGATGGAAATGGAGGAAGAAAGTACACAGGGTGCTACATGCTTGCCAATGATCACCTGAACAAGATGTAGGTGCAGATGCCTCCCGCCCTGCAACTGTAGTTGCATATTTGCAAGCATCATCAGCAACATAGACTGAATGGAGCCCACAGCGGAGCCATGGGCAAAGTGACCCATGACTCACTTTGGAGGGCAACGAGGGGTTAACAGTAGGGAAGGAGGGAAAAGGGCGGGCTACTGATGGTTACAAAAAGATGGCGACAGTCCATTCTGGCAATGCTCCTGTCAGGGGGACCACTGGAGTCAGCTGCAGCAAGTCCACTGGAGCGCTCCCTGGTCTGGTGGGTGCAGCAGTGCCTGAGAGGATGTCATCACCAGTGGCAGCGGCCAGGAGGCAGTCATCCCTAGGGATGAGGTCACCGTGTCGGTCACCATCTGCGAGTCGGGCAGAGCGGAGGTCATCAGCTGGAAGGATGTCGGCTTCTGGGTCCAGGTAGCCGAGGAGATCGTCATGCCGCCAGAGGTCTCCATATGGGAGGAGGTTGCCTACAGGGAGGAGGTTGCAATCTAGGAGGGAGTCCCCTGCGTCCCGTGACACAACGCATCATGCAGTCTACTCCCTGGTGTTCCAGCCTAGTCCAAACGTGGCGGCTTGCCGGGGTCTCCCTGTGCGAGCTGCTGAAGCAGCTTTATTGCTTGAGGATGCGGGTGCAGTTCGTCATCTGGAGATGGCAATTCCAGCTGGTGGGACCAACGCAGCCTGGTGAGTATGTTTCTGTGTTACGTACGTCCCTTGCTAGTTCAGTTGTTCCCTGGGGGTTTCGTTCGGCTCAAGGTAGTGGCGGGGGTCTCAGTATCCGTTCGCCGGGGGGGTTGTCGGGGTCCGATAATAGGATCAGCAATGTTCTGGGGAGTGTACGGGAGTTACTGGAGAGTTTAGAGCGTGCAAATACCAGAACGATGGAATCCTCCGTTCCTGTGTGGGTGCCGGGCGTCGAGACGGTGGGGAACGTTGCTAGTAAGTCAGCAAGTGAGGCGACACCTGGTGGAGGGGTTTCTGTGTCGGTGTAGACGGAGAAGGATAAGGAAGGGGATAAGATAGTTCTAGATGATAACGCAAAAGGGAAGGTATATGTGTGTTTTGAGGTTCCACTCGAGGCCCACTTGAAGAAGGAAGTCAGGGAAAAGATTTGGAAGGACGAATATGTGGAAATATTTTCCCTCCTTCCTTTAGAAAAGTTTAATCTGGATAAGGGTAAAAAGGATGAAAGTAAGGAGGATGAAGAGAAGAGGAGATGGCGGCTTATACCCCAGACTTTTGTTAATTGGCTGCAGGCATTTGCCATTTTGGCGAGTGTTATAGATGAGAAGGCCGCGGAAAATTGTTCTGGGCTGTTTAGCTATATGGATACGATTGGAGAGGCTCATAGGGTTTATGGCGGTCAGATCTGGTTGAGGTATGATGAGCAGTTTAAGCAGAAAAAGGCAGTGCGGCCCAATATAAGGTGGGATCAGAAGGATATAGGGCTTTCGCTGAAAGTTATGTCACCGTCTCGTTATTGGCAGTCCTTTCAAGGGGGGGCTGGGTCCTCCAGCCAGCATGCCATGGGCAGGGCCTCTGCCCATGGAGGGAGCGCCGTTTCAAAATCAGGAGTTTTTTGGCAGTTTAATGAAGGGCAGTTCGGCGCAAACTTCAGATTCAAATATCAGTGTTCAGGCTGTGGAGGTTCCTCACATGGAGCATCCCACTGTTTTAAGAGAGGCAAGAATAAACCTGGCGGGGTGACTGGAAAAGGGGGTGAGTCCGGAGATTCTTCCCGCGATGGCCCCTTATCTAAATAGGTACCCTAAGCGGGATAAGGCGGCGTAGTTGTTCGACGGTTTTTGTTTTGGGTTTAAAATTCCTTCCCCGTCTCATGTTGTTCCTTTTCAATTAAAGAATTTGGCCTCCACTTGCCAGCATCCACTGGTGGTAAGGGAGAAGATTGGGTGTGAGGTGGCATGCGGGCGTATGGCAGGCCCGTTTGATTCTTCCCCGATTCCTGATTTGGCTGTTTCACCATGGGGGTTGTGCCAAAGAAGGAGCCGAACAAATTTCGGCTCATTCAGTATTTGTCCTTCCCAAAAGGTTTGTTGGTTAACGACGGCATAGACTCAGAACTTTGTTCTGTGGTTTACACTTCGTTTGCTGCAGTCGGCTGGGTCCGGGAGTACGGAAAAGGGGCACTGTTGGCAAAGACGGACATCGAATCGGTATTCCGTGTGTTGCCAGTTCACCCTTATAGTATGCATCTGCTGGGATGTTTTTGGGACGGTTTATACTTCATAGATAGGTGTTTGCCTATGGGATGTTATATCTCTTTCATATTTTGAAGCTTTTAGTTCATTTTTGGAGTGAGTTCTGTGTGACGTGGCTATATTATCGTCGGTGATTCATTACCTCGACGACTTTCTTTTTATTGGGCCTCCTAGTTCGATGGTCTGCCAGTCATTGCTGCAAACTATGGTATAGGTGGCGCACCATTTTGGGGTCCCACTAGCGCAGGACAAGACGGAGGGGCCCACCACATGTTTGAGTTTTTTGGGCATCACCATTGACACTGAGAGATTGGAGTGTCGGTTGCCGGAGGAGAAGATTGTGGATTTGCGGGCGGAGGTACGCAAGGCAGGTCGCCTGAAGAAAATTCAGTTGAGGGACCTTCAGCCGTTGTTGGGCAAGCGTAATTTTGCTTGTCGCACCATACCTACGGGGCGGATTTTTTCCAGCCGGCTGGTGGCTGCAACGGTGGGTGCGAGGTCTCCCAAGCATTACATATGTCTGTCAAGGGAGATGCAAGATGACCTGGCATTATGGGCGGGTTTTCTCGATCGATATAATGGAAGGTCACTGATGATTTCAGAAGTGGTGGATGATTTTGATTGCAAATTGTTTACAGATGCAGCAGGGAGTTCGAGTTTTGGAGCCTATTGTAGGAGCAAATGCTGTGTAGGGGTATGACCGCCATCTTGGGCGGAGGCTGGATTTACGAGGAACCTGACATTGTTGGAGCTATTTCCGATAGTAGTGGCGATGTCTGTTTAGGAGGAACAATTTAGCAATAAGAAAATCTGTTTGCATTGCGATAACATGTCCGTTGTTATGGCAATTAACAATTTGTCTACTGCTTCTCCTCCGGTGGTGTGGCTGTTGAGGTATTTTATGGTACAGTGCCTTTGCCTTAATGTTTTGATAACAGCAGTGTATGTACCAGATGCAAAAAATTAAATTGCTGATTCTATATCTCGATTGCAGTGGGAGCACTTTCGAAGCTTGGCACCAGAGGCGGAGTCCGATGGCTGCACATGGCCGGCGGAGCTCTTGGAGCTGGTATTCAAGCGTCAAGCTTTTTAGTTCGAGCATCCCTTGCGGAAGGTACATAGCTGGGATATAAGGCAGCTTGGAGAGAATGGGAAGAATGGCGGATGGAATTTGGTCAGGGGCAGGATGAGGAGGATTCAGTGGGAGCGTTGTTGTGTTGGTTAAGTAAGGTGGCGTCTGACGGATGGTCCGTGGCTAACGTTAATCGTTTTATGGCAGGGATGGCCTTTGGTTTCAAATTTCGGGGACTGAGTGATGTCACTAAGCATTTTCTGGTTAGTCAAGCATTGAGGGGCTTTAGGAAAGGATTTCATAAGCTGGACAAACGCAGACCGGTCTCGTTTCAATTGCTTGAGGGAATGGGGGCACAGCTTGGCTTTGTGTGCCATTCCCATTTTGAGGAGGCGTTGTTTCATTTGGCATTTTCCTGGTTGTTTTTTGGGGCCATGAGAATTGGGGAATTAGTGTCTCCATCATCTTCACGAGGAGGTGGTGTGTTGGGGCAGGATGTTGTGATGTTAGACATCTCGGTGGAAATATGGGTACGTCGGTCTAAAACAGACCAGCTTGGTAGAAGAAAGAGGGTGAAGTTGGGGGCATTGAGTGGGTCGTTAATGTGTCCAGTGGGGTGTTTACAAAGTTATTGGTCTTTGGAGGCTGATAGGATTGGCCCATTGATAAAGCATAAGGATGGGTCTTTTTTGTCTCGCTACCAGTTTGTAGCAGTTTTCAGAAAATGTTTGACTTGGATGGGTTTAGAAGCCGACAGGTTTTCGGCCTACTCCTTCCGAATTGGGGCCGCGACTTAGGCGGGCAGGTGGGGACTTCCGGCGGAGGTTGTAAAAAGAATTGGTAGGTGGGGGTCCACGAGGTACAGGCTATATGTTCGCCTGCATCTGGTGTGATCTGGTTGTGGGGGATGGTGAGGGGTATGGGTGAGCAGATGTTGGAGGGGTCGTGTTTGGTTATGGACAAAATGTTAAATGTATAGTCTGATATGTATATTGCATGGTCGTTTACTTACTTCTTTTTTCCCCCTCCGCCCCCTCCAATTTGTTTTCTTTCCTAGGCGGTGGTCAACTAGTTTGGATTTTTAGTCACTCGTTTGTATACTAGGGGGCCTTGCGGGCTGATATGCAGAGGAACGGGTGCCAATTGGGCTGGTCGAGAGACCAGGTAATAGTGAGGTGGATTGGGATTCGCGGTATAAGTTGGTGGCGGGTAGCACCAGATTTTCATCATTTTTCCAGGTTGGATTGCTCCCCTGATGTGTTAGTGCTGCATGTGGTAGGAAATGATTTGGGGGTTCGGCCCTGTAGGGAGCTGATCAGAGATATTCGTTACGACTTGCTTCGACTATGGTCCCAGGTTCCACAGATGAGGATAGTCTGGTCGGATAACCTGCCTAGAAAAATCTGGTGGGGGGCCAAGTTAGTGGAAAGGACTAATAACACCAGGATCAAGGTAAACAGGGTGGTGGGGAGTTTCGGCACTCGGAACGGTGGGGTGGTGGTGCGGCACATGGATTTGGAATCAGGGGTGGGGCATTTTTGGAGAAGTGATGGGGTGCATCTTACTGCGGTTGGCATTAATCTCTGGGTTTTGGCCATTCAGGAAGGAGTGGAGAGGGCGCTTGGTTTGGTGGGGCATCTCACATTATGAGGTTTCAGTAATGCTTGCAGTGGCGGTGGTGAGGAGGGGGTCTTGGAGTTGGTGGTAGAATGGTGGTTGGGGGTTATACATCAGGGGAACGGTAACCCCCTCCTTTTTTTCCTTTTGGAATAGTAATTATCTGGCGGACTTTAGGGCTCTCCAAGGTGGGGTCCCCTGGGAGTCGGTGTTAGGGAAATGTTTTTCCCGGCAAGTGGTGTTCCCGAGCTGGTTGTTGTGGCTGGGGGCAATGCCGGATGGTCTTACCAATATTATTGGAATGTGCGCCAGATTGTTTGGGGGCTCCAAGAACCCTCCTCGCTAAAATAAAATTATTTACTGTTGTTTTGTTAATAAATGCCGATTTTGCCAATTTATCCAAGCTGGTGTCCTGGGTTTATTGGGGGGGAAGGGACTCATGGGAAAAATTGTTAAAGTTAGGAAGGAGGGGGAGTTTTGGTTAAAGATGGGGAGGAAGCGTCTACAATAGTGCAGTGATGTAAGTTTTCTTTTCCCAGGCCATCTTTAAGAATAAGTTATGGAAAATGAGTGCCTGTATCGTCGTTGTCATGCTGGCATGTAATCTATTTTAAGTGAATGTGTGGTTGTGTAGAACAATGGTCTGTGACCTGTCCTGCACCCCTGAATACAACATTGCTTTTACAACAATGTGTACTTATGTATAGTAAGTGTACTTATGGTAGTAAGATGTTTAACCCCTTAAGGCCCAGTCACACACAATGACTTACCAGAGATCCCGACAAGGATACGACCTGATAAGGATCGCTGATAAGTCGCTGGGAGGTCACTGATGAGATATCACACAGTCAGACCTTATCAACGACGCAGTAAAGATACAGGTCGCAGTAGCAACCTTTATAATGATCTCAGCAGTCATTGGGACCCTTTCACACTGTGTCAAATACAGTGATGTGTCCTGCCCAGCAGGACATCGCCTTTGATTAAAATGGTCCGGGCCACTCGTCAATGCCACTGGTAGGTGTCACACATAACGAGACAGAAACTGTGACTCAGCAACGATCTCGTTAGCGATCTCATTGTGCGTGACAGGGCCTTTAAGAACGAAGCCAATTTTGTACTTAATGCCCAGGCCATTTTTTTCAATTCTGACCAGTGTCACTTTCACAGGTTATAACTCTGGAACGCTTCAAAGGATGCCAGTGATTCTGAGATTGTTTTTTTCATGACATATTGTAGTTCAGGATAGTTATAATTTTACGATGATATTTTTTGCTTTTATTTGTGAAAAAATTGCAAATTTGATGAAATTTTTTGGAAAATTTTGCAATTTTCAAAATTTTATTTTTATGCCCTTAAATCAGAGTTATGTCACACAAAATAGTTAATAAATTATATTTCCCACATATCTACTTTACATCAGCGCAATTTTTTAAACAAAATTTTTTTGGGTTAGGAAGTTAGGAGGAGTAATAGTTCATCAGCAATTTCCCATTTTTTCAACAAAATTTACAAAACCATTTTTTAGGGACCACATCACATTTGAAGTGACTTTGAGAGGCCTAGATGACAGAAAATACCCAAAAGTGACACCATTCTAAAACCTGCACCCCTCAAAGTACTCAAAACCACATTCAAGAAGTTTATTAACCGTTCAGGTTTCTCACAGGAACTAAAGCAATGTGAAATGAAAAAATATATATATTTTACCTAAAAATGTTGCTCTATCGCCAATTTATTCACTTTTAAAAGAAATAACACAACAAAATGGAACCCAAAATTTGTTACCAAATTTCTTCTGAGCATGCTGTTACCCCACATGTGGTCACAAATCTCTGTTTGGACAAAAGGGAAGGCCCGGAACAGAAGGAGCAACATTTGAATTTTGGATAACAAATTTGTCTGAAATAGATTGCAGGAACCATGTTGCATTTGCAGGGCCACTAAGGTACCTAAACAGCAGAAACCTCCCACAAGTGATCCCATTTTTCAAATGACACCCCCCATTGATTTTATCTAGGGGTATAGTGAGCATTTTGAACCCACAGTTACTTCACAGATTTTGATAACATTAGGCCGTCATATTTAAAATTTTCATTTTTTTTCACAAAAATGTTGCTTTAGCACCAAAGTTCTCACTTTTTCAAGAGGTAACGCCAAAAAATGGACCACACAGTTTGTTACCCACTTTCTTATGAGCGTGATGATACCCCACATCTAGTCAGAAACCTCTGTTTGGACAAATGGGAGGGCTTGGAACAGAAGGAGCAATATTTGAATTTTGGAAAGAAAATTTGGCTAAAAAAGATTGTGGGCAACATGTTGAATTTGTAGAGCCCCTAAGGTACCTAAACAGCAGAAATCCCCCACAAGTGACCCCTTTTTGTAAACTAGACCCCTCAATGACTTTATTTAGATGTTTGGTGACAACTTTGAACCCCTGGGGGCTTTACAGAATTTTATAACGTTGAGCTGTGAAAATAAAAAAAATAAACTTTACCACAAAATTGTTACTTCAACCAAGTAGCTTTTTTCACAAGGGTATTAGGATAAAATAAATCATAAAATGTATTGTGCAATTTCTTCTGAGTTCGCCAATACCTCATATGTGCTAGAAATCAACTGTTTTGGTGCACGGCAGGGCTCAGAAGGGAAGGAGCGCCATTTGACTGCAAAATTGGCTGCGATCATTAGAGAATACCATGTTGCATTTGGAAAGCTCCTGAGGTGTCTAAACAGTGTAGCTCCCCCACAAGTTACCCCTTTCTGGAAACTAGACCCCTCAATGATTTGATCCAGTGGTATAGTGTGCATTTTGATCCCACAGATACTTTGTCATATTGAAAATTTTGAAAATTTTCATTTTTTTCACAAAAATATTCCTTTAGCACCAACTTTCTCTCTTTTTCAAGAGAAAACACCAAAAAGTGGACCCCACAGTTGGTTATCCAATTTCTTATGAGAGCAGGGATACTCCACATGTGGCCAAATACCTCTCTTTGGAAAAACAGGAGGACTTGGAATGGAAAGAGCACCATTTGAATTTTGGAAAAGCTGAAATAGATTGCAGGCACCATGTCGCATTTGCAGGGCCCCTAGGGTACCTATACATCAGAAACCGCCCACAAGTGAGCCAATTTTGGAAACTAGACCCCTCAAGGATTTTATTCAGGGGCATAGTGAGCATTTTGAACCCCCATGGGCATCATGAAAATGTTGCTCTAGCAGCAAATTTCTCACTTTTACGCTATGTGCTCACAATCCGGCGACACGGAGTCTGCAGAGATTTGAGTGTTGTCTACAGGAGAACGCAGCTGCCTGTGACCACGATCCAGGTTGTGGCCGCTGTTTGACTTTAGCTCTATTCTCTTCACAGAGAACTCTTGTCTCCGTAGCTTAAGTTGACCTGCTTCAGTCCCAGATGTCAGTTTATGCTGTGGAGAAAATGAGCACAGTGGGCAGGAGATTTCTAAAAATCCTTCCACTGTGCTTGTACTGCACAACGCAGCATTTTGGATGCAGCAAAAAACAGCATCCAAAACGCTTGAAACAACAATCGCGGGCATGCAGCCTAAAAACCTAAGATAGATGGATAGATAGATAGATAGACGGACAGATGTCAAACACATATATAATGTGCCACCACGCTGCATATTCTAAGCTGGCACCCTTTAGTGACTTTGATGTGGAACTAAAAGGTGCTTAGCCTTGCATTTAGTAAAAAATAAATAAAAAATTTAAAAAATGACATGGGGCCCCCCATTTTTGATAGCCAGTAGGGTAAAGCAGATGACTGCAGCTTGCAAACCACAGCTGGCAGCTTCACCTTGGTTGGTGATCCAATTTGGAGGAAACCCCTGGCTCTTTTTTTTTATTATTATTTAAAAATAAATAGTGAACAAAAAAAATGTGGGGTCCCCCCCAAATTGGATCATCAGCCAAGGTAAAGCGGACAGCTGAGGTCTGGTATTCTCAGGGTGGGAAGGTCCATGGTTATTGTCCCTTCCCAGCATAAAAATAGCAGGCCACAGGTGCCCAAGAAGTGGTGCATCCATTAGATGCGCCAATCCTGGCGCTTCGCCCTAGTTCATCCCATTGCCCTGGTGCGGTAGCAAAAGGGGGAATATATGGGGTTGATACCAGCTGTAATGTCACCTCGCTTCAAGCCCTGGAGTTTTTGATATCACGGCGTCTATCAGATACCTGACATCACTAACCCAGTCAGTAATAAAAAAAAAATAGACGACAAAAAATTTTTTTATTTGAAAAAATCCTCCCCAAACCATTCCCTCTTTCACCAATTTATTGAAATGAAAAAAAAAAAACAAATGTGGCCTGCTGTAATCCATTTTGGAGGTCTCACGACAACTCTGTGTTCCAGGATATGGAAGTATGCTCAGGTAACGTATCCAATATTTTCTGGAAGTGTAGACCCTCCATTTTAGGTGTGTGAGTGCAGTGATACTGCACTCATGCTCCCCTGGTCCACAGCAAGCCAGTGTTAGCCTGCAGTAAGCTGTGTCCCTGCGTGCAGAGAGTCGGCTGACAGCCATTGTCTGCACATGCGGCCAGATTTTCTCCTGAAGACAAGAAGGAGGGGTGCGGGAGACCGACACTGCAGAAGGAAACGGGGGAGACGAGAGGAGACCGGGGGTGACAGCCTGACAGGGGGTGACCTGGGAGGACCTTTCTGTGTCATCTGCCGTGTCAGGTCGCACAAAAATCAAAGAAGAAGGATGAATGCAGCGGGAATACCACTCCTGCGGCGGTGACCATTTTAGATTGTCGGAACGGGTATGGGGACGGGGAATGGGGACCGGGAGGGTGAGGAGACTTTGGCCAAAACATGACCAAAAATTAGTTTATCAGTTCTGTCGGGATATGGACTGATGTGTATAATGACAATCTATGAACAGCACTATGAAATTTGTTGCCAGTATATGAGTAATATCAATAAATGCAAACAAATTGTTATCTTTACTAACAAAAAGAAAGTAGCAAAACTGAGTTGTTGGATTTTTTACCAGATGCTAAAAAGTTACTCTATATATTTTTCAGACCATGGCTTTCTTGAAGAAATCTATTCTCCTTGTTCTAATCCTTGGATTCATCACTCTCTCCGTTGATGCAGGATGGTAAATACTCATGTAAATTAATAAAGCAATGAACAATAAAAAGGACTATTTATATTTTTTAAAGTTGCACATAAATAGGATATGCAATTATTTTGTGATTGGTACAAACCCCAGCCAAACTTGAGAATAACAAAGGCACAGTGCCAATATTTTTCATTCGTAGTGAAACTCCTGCCTATCCTTTATGCAGGACACTGGTCATCAAATAGGGTCAATATTTCAGTTCCTTGTATAGTAGAAATGCTGGAAAAGCAGCTATGTAAGAAAAATGGTGGGTGCTGCCAAGCTAAACCAAGCTCATTCTCAAGTAGTAGAGGTCAGATCCACACATATTTTAAAAAAGTGAACTCTTACCAATGTATGACTTTGAGATAGAGATAACTCTTTATTAATCAATTTTAAGGCCAAACTTACTGGACATGATATTTGTGACTCTCCACGTCTACAATACACATGTTCTTTAAAAAAAACAACACACAAATTTGCAATTGGCACAGAAAAAAACACTAACTTGTTTCCCCTTAAAAAGTCAAACTATGAGTCGGGTGCCACCACATATAGTCATGCAGCCTCATTCTGAGACAATAAGGCTGTGTGCCCACGATCAGTATTTGCAGCGTTTTGGACGCAGCATGCTTCAGCTGCGTCCAAAATGCTGCGTTTTTACAGTACAAGCACAGTGGATGGGATTTCTAGAAATCCCGTGCCCACTGTGCTTGTTATCTCTGCAGTAAACACTGACCTGTGGACCGTCTTTCCAGACTGCAGCATGTCAATTGTTTGTTGCGGAATCGCATGTGTTCTCCTAATAAATTAGAATGGTCTTGCTGACACAAGTACAGTCCATGGTATATAAAATCTTCTATAATGTGTATATATAGCAGACACAATACGGGACAAAATGAAACCAAAGAAAATATTGTCCATGGCATCTCAAATTTCAATCTATAGAAATAGTGATTTTTGAGTATTAGAAAAGCCCTTTTTTTCTAATCATGGATTTCCCTCTCAAGTGTATTTGCAATAGTTTACTACATCTCATAGAGAGACTGTTATTATCTGTATTAGCACCAGATCATAGCCTCTGTGGATAGATGCATTTCTAAGTATCACCAGAAGGATAGAAATCAATTAAACTCTAATTTCAACTGAAAAAAGATATCATTGTCATAGTATTTCATACAATATATATTACTGCCTAATACAGGAGGAGAGCTGAAAAGGAGGAAGATGAAACTGAAGAGGAAGAGGAGGAGGAAAAGGAGGGAGAAAGATCGGCTGAAGAAACTGAAGAAAGAAGGGCTGCAGAAAAAAGATATGACGAAAAAAGGGATGATGAACAAGGAGAAGAATATGATTCTGGCTATGAGTACAGTGAAGAAAAGAGATATTCTGAGTAGAAGGATTCTATGGCAGTCTGCTTGCAGGGAATGTTTGGAGTTCTTATACAAAAAAAACCTTGAATAAAATACAATACTCTAAACTACAGGGATCTGTATTTGTATTTGTTGTGCCAAAAATCTATTAAAAATGTTTCATTGATAAGATGGTCAGTTGTTAATATTTAAGCATTATTTTTAACGGTTTGTATTCTTGTGATCACGTACTGACTAGATTTGTATTTGCTCTTCTGAAAATAATCACACACTGTTAGTATTCAGCAAGCTGCATTGATTGCCAAACGTTTGCCATTTGATCTACAAACTCTTTAATATTCACCATTTAGAAAGGGAATGGGAAACTTGAATAATTTTCCCTAGGATCTTCCAAGGAGGTCTGGGAGCGCTGGAAAAATGCTGCAATGGATCTAAAAGTGCGGAAACTGAATGGGAACAGCATGTGGAAAATGGCTGGATGCATTTTTTTACTCACTGCTGGTTTCTAGGAATAATGTTGTCAGAATATTATGCCACCTTTACAGAGTGACATTAAAAGCTCCAAAACCAAATCTAAATTCAATTTTACAGGAAAAAATGTTAAACATTCTTTCCTGTATAATGACTTGTATATAAGGCAAAATAACAAAGGAAATAAAAATTATCCCCTTTAGCCTATGTTCACACATAGCATTTTTGCGTTTGTTTTTATTGATTATAGTACAAGAAGTTATAAAAATGGAATCCAAAAATCTCTGCCTTCAATGACATAAGCTCTCCATACACTAACTCCAGACGCACTGCACACAAGATGGCATCTGCGGATCTTAGTTTTTTGGGGAGGCCTCCTTCTCCTCCACCATATCCACAGAGTCATCATGGACCCTCAACCATAATTTTTGGAGGGTCATCAGGGCCCCCTGTACGATATATTTTGGAAGGCTGTCACTCATACATTTGGCAGGGCCCTCTTTCATGCTCTCAAACACTTTGGAGGGCCCTCTCACATACATTTTGCTCTTTTATACATTTGTGAGGGCCCTCTCTCATACATTTTGGGAAGGCCCTTACTTATACATTTAGGAGGGAACTCACATATTTGGGAGGGCCGTCACACATATATTTGGGAGGGCCCTCTCTCATACATTTGTGAGGGTGCTCACTCTTAAATATGGGAGGGCCATCACTCATACATTTGGGAGGGCCCTCTCTCAATCATTTGGGAGGGTCCTCAGGCGGTCCTTTACCAGAAATTTAGGAGGGCCCTCCCTCTAGTTCCTGTCATCTTAGTCTGAATTACCCTCTCCATCACTCCCAAGCTGGAAGCACTGCAGCACTGTCTTGGTGAAGCAGCAAACGGCTCTGCTTAAACTTCTATCTTTAGGTGATAAACCACACACTGCAGCAAAGTTGTTGAAAGGTCTAACAGACCAGACAAATCTGTGGCATTCACCATCTGAATCTATAGTGTGTGATAATTCCTGTAACCTGGTGAGTGATCTGAAGCTGGGCAAGCTCACATGTACATGCCTGGGCGACATGCTCAACTTAGTGGTTCATCAGTTTCTGAAAAGCAAATCCAATTTTGCTGAACCACTTGTGAAGGTACAACGTTTTGGGCCCATTTCCACAAGTCAGCTACAGCTGCCACTTGTCTGGCGGTGCTTCAGCAGTGCTTGCAAGTAGCAGTGAACCGACCGATGTGTGAAATCCCCAACGCTAAATCTCCACATTGAACATGTTATTTTGCAAGGCTTTCTGATTAGCAGAGGGCATTAGTTGAATACCAGTTACAGAACAATAATAATAATTTTTATTTATACAGAGCCAAACATATTACGCAGCACCAGCTACAACATGCCCATCAGTATTCTGGTTAGCTTCCACACATAAGAACCAATGAGTGAACATGGATGTCTGACATCTGTGAGGTTCTACAAAAATTTGAGGAAACAATGAAGATGGTGATCATGGCGCTATAATCAGTGTAACCATCCTGCTTCTGTGTCTCCTCAAACACTCCATGCTCACATTTAAAGAGAAAGCTTTTAATGTGTCAGATGGAAATGGAGGAAGAAAGTACACAGGGTGCTACATGCTTGCCAATGATCACCTGAACAAGATGTAGGTGCAGATGCCTCCCGCCCTGCAACTGTAGTTGCATATTTGCAAGCATCATCAGCAACATAGACTGAATGGAGCCCACAGCGGAGCCATGGGCAAAGTGACCCATGACTCACTTTGGAGGGCAACGAGGGGTTAACAGTAGGGAAGGAGGGAAAAGGGCGGGCTACTGATGGTTACAAAAAGATGGCGACAGTCCATTCTGGCAATGCTCCTGTCAGGGGGACCACTGGAGTCAGCTGCAGCAAGTACACTGGAGCGCTCCCTGGTCTGGTGGGTGCAGCAGTGCCTGAGAGGATGTCATCACCAGTGGCAGCGGCCAGGAGGCAGTCATCCCTAGGGATGAGGTCACCGTGTCGTTCACCATCTGCGAGTCGGGCAGAGCGGAGGTCATCAGCTGGAAGGATGTCGGCTTCTGGGTCCAGGTAGCCGAGGAGATCGTCATGCCGCCAGAGGTCTCCATATGGGAGGAGGTTGCCTACAGGGAGGAGGTTGCAATCTAGGAGGGAGTCCCCTGCGTCCCGTGACACAACGCATCATGCAGTCTACTCCCTGGTGTTCCAGCCTAGTCCAAACGCGGCGGCTTGCCGGGGTCTCCCTGTGCGAGCTGCTGAAGCAGCTTTATTGCTTGAGGATGCGGGTGCAGTTCGTCATCTGGAGATGGCAATTCCAGCTGGTGGGACCAACGCAGCCTGGTGAGTATGTTTCTGTGTTACGTACGTCCCTTGCTAGTTCAGTTGTTCCCTGGGGGTTTCGTTCGGCTCAAGGTAGTGGCGGGGGTCTCAGTATCCGTTCGCCGGGGGGGTTGTCGGGGTCCGATAATAGGATCAGCAATGTTCTGGGGAGTGTACGGGAGTTACTGGAGAGTTTAGAGCGTGCAAATACCAGAACGATGGAATCCTCCGTTCCTGTGTGGGTGCCGGGCGTCGAGACGGTGGGGAACGTTGCTAGTAAGTCAGCAAGTGAGGCGACACCTGGTGGAGGGGTTTCTGTGTCGGTGTAGACGGAGAAGGATAAGGAAGGGGATAAGATAGTTCTAGATGATAACGCAAAAGGGAAGGTATATGTGTGTTTTGAGGTTCCACTCGAGGCCCACTTGAAGAAGGAAGTCAGGGAAAAGATTTGGAAGGACGAATATGTGGAAATATTTTCCCTCCTTCCTTTAGAAAAGTTTAATCTGGATAAGGGTAAAAAGGATGAAAGTAAGGAGGATGAAGAGAAGAGGAGATGGCGGCTTATACCCCAGACTTTTGTTAATTGGCTGCAGGCATTTGCCATTTTGGCGAGTGTTATAGATGAGAAGGCCGCGGAAAATTGTTCTGGGCTGTTTAGCTATATGGATACGATTGGAGAGGCTCATAGGGTTTATGGCGGTCAGATCTGGTTGAGGTATGATGAGCAGTTTAAGCAGAAAAAGGCAGTGCGGCCCAATATAAGGTTGGATCAGAAGGATATAGGGCTTTCGCTGAAAGTTATGTCACCGTCTCGTTATGGGCAGTCCTTTCAAGGGGGGGCTGGGTCCTCCAGCCAGCATGCCATGGGCGGGGCCTCTGCCCATGGAGGGAGCGCCGTTTCAAAATCAGGAGTTTTTTGGCAGTTTAATGAAGGGCAGTTCGGCGCAAACTTCAGATTCAAATATCAGTGTTCAGGCTGTGGAGGTTCCTCACATGGAGCATCCCACTGTTTTAAGAGAGGCAAGAATAAACCTGGCGGGGTGACTGGAAAAGGGGGTGAGTCCGGAGATTCTTCCCGCGATGGCCCCTTATCTAAATAGGTACCCTAAGCGGGATAAGGCGGCGTAGTTGTTCGACGGTTTTTGTTTTGGGTTTAAAATTCCTTCCCCGTCTCATGTTGTTCCTTTTCAATTAAAGAATTTGGCCTCCACTTGCCAGCATCCACTGGTGGTAAGGGAGAAGATTGGGTGTGAGGTGGCATGCGGGCGTATGGCAGGCCCGTTTGATTCTTCCCCGATTCCTGATTTGGCTGTTTCACCATGGGGGTTGTGCCAAAGAAGGAGCCGAACAAATTTCGGCTCATTCAGTATTTGTCCTTCCCAAAAGGTTTGTTGGTTAACGACGGCATAGACTCAGAACTTTGTTCTGTGGTTTACACTTCGTTTGCTGCAGTCGGCTGGGTCCGGGAGTACGGAAAAGGGGCACTGTTGGCAAAGACGGACATCGAATCGGTATTCCGTGTGTTGCCAGTTCACCCTTATAGTATGCATCTGCTGGGATGTTTTTGGGACGGTTTATACTTCATAGATAGGTGTTTGCCTATGGGATGTTATATCTCTTTCATATTTTGAAGCTTTTAGTTCATTTTTGGAGTGAGTTCTGTGTGACGTGGCTATATTATCGTCGGTGATTCATTACCTCGACGACTTTCTTTTTATTGGGCCTCCTAGTTCGATGGTCTGCCAGTCATTGCTGCAAACTATGGTATAGGTGGCGCACCATTTTGGGGTCCCACTAGCGCAGGACAAGACGGAGGGGCCCACCACATGTTTGAGTTTTTTGGGCATCACCATTGACACTGAGAGATTGGAGTGTCGGTTGCCGGAGGAGAAGATTGTGGATTTGCGGGCGGAGGTACGCAAGGCAGGTCGCCTGAAGAAAATTCAGTTGAGGGACCTTCAGCCGTTGTTGGGCAAGCGTAATTTTGCTTGTCGCACCATACCTACGGGGCGGATTTTTTCCAGCCGGCTGGTGGCTGCAACGGTGGGTGCGAGGTCTCCCAAGCATTACATATGTCTGTCAAGGGAGATGCAAGATGACCTGGCATTATGGGCGGGTTTTCTCGATCGATATAATGGAAGGTCACTGATGATTTCAGAAGTGGTGGATGATTTTGATTGCAAATTGTTTACAGATGCAGCAGGGAGTTCGAGTTTTGGAGCCTATTGTAGGAGCAAATGCTGTGTAGGGGTATGACCGCCATCTTGGGCGGAGGCTGGATTTACGAGGAACCTGACATTGTTGGAGCTATTTCCGATAGTAGTGGCGATGTCTGTTTAGGAGGAACAATTTAGCAATAAGAAAATCTGTTTGCATTGCGATAACATGTCCGTTGTTATGGCAATTAACAATTTGTCTACTGCTTCTCCTCCGGTGGTGTGGCTGTTGAGGTATTTTATGGTACAGTGCCTTTGCCTTAATGTTTTGATAACAGCAGTGTATGTACCAGATGCAAAAAATTAAATTGCCGATTCTATATCTCGATTGCAGTGGGAGCACTTTCGAAGCTTGGCACCAGAGGCGGAGTCCGATGGCTGCACATGGCCGGCGGAGCTCTTGGAGCTGGTATTCAAGCGTCAAGCTTTTTAGTTCGAGCATCCCTTGCGGAAGGTACATAGCTGGGATATAAGGCAGCTTGGAGAGAATGGGAAGAATGGCGGATGGAATTTGGTCAGGGGCAGGATGAGGAGGATTCAGTGGGAGCGTTGTTGTGTTGGTTAAGTAAGGTGGCGTCTGACGGATGGTCCGTGGCTAACGTTAATCGTTTTATGGCAGGGATGGCCTTTGGTTTCAAATTTCGGGGACTGAGTGATGTCACTAAGCATTTTCTGGTTAGTCAAGCATTGAGGGGCTTTAGGAAAGGATTTCATAAGCTGGACAAACGCAGACCGGTCTCGTTTCAATTGCTTGAGGGAATGGGGGCACAGCTTGGCTTTGTGTGCCATTCCCATTTTGAGGAGGTGTTGTTTCATTTGGCATTTTCCTGGTTGTTTTTTGGGGCCATGAGAATTGGGGAATTAGTGTCTCCATCATCTTCACGAGGAGGTGGTGTGTTGGGGCAGGATGTTGTGATGTTAGACATCTCGGTGGAAATATGGGTACGTCGGTCTAAAACAGACCAGCTTGGTAGAAGAAAGAGGGTGAAGTTGGGGGCATTGAGTGGGTCGTTAATGTGTCCAGTGGGGTGTTTACAAAGTTATTGGTCTTTGGAGGCTGATAGGATTGGCCCATTGATAAAGCATAAGGATGGGTCTTTTTTGTCTCGCTACCAGTTTGTAGCAGTTTTCAGAAAATGTTTGACTTGGATGGGTTTAGAAGCCGACAGGTTTTCGGCCTACTCCTTCCAAATTGGGGCCGCGACTTAGGCGGGCAGGTGGGGACTTCCGGCGGAGGTTGTAAAAAGAATTGGTAGGTGGGGGTCCACGAGGTACAGGCTATATGTTCGCCTGCATCTGGTGTGATCTGGTTGTGGGGGATGGTGAGGGGTATGGGTGAGCAGATGTTGGAGGGGTCGTGTTTGGTTATGGACAAAATGTTAAATGTATAGTCTGATATGTATATTGCATGGTCGTTTACTTACTTCTTTTTTCCCCCTCCGCCCCCTCCAATTTGTTTTCTTTCCTAGGCGGTGGTCAACTAGTTTGGATTTTTAGTCACTCGTTTGTATACTAGGGGGCCTTGCGGGCTGATATGCAGAGGAACGGGTGCCAATTGGGCTGGTCGAGAGACCAGGTAATAGTGAGGTGGATTGGGATTCGCGGTATAAGTTGGTGGCGGGTAGCACCAGATTTTCATCATTTTTCCAGGTTGGATTGCTCCCCTGATGTGTTAGTGCTGCATGTGGTAGGAAATGATTTGGGGGTTCGGCCCTGTAGGGAGCTGATCAGAGATATTCGTTACGACTTGCTTCGACTATGGTCCCAGGTTCCACAGATGAGGATAGTCTGGTCGGATAACCTGCCTAGAAAAATCTGGTGGGGGGCCAAGTTAGTGGAAAGGACTAATAACACCAGGATCAAGGTAAACAGGGTGGTGGGGAGTTTCGGCACTCGGAACGGTGGGGTGGTGGTGCGGCACATGGATTTGGAATCAGGGGTGGGGCATTTTTGGAGAAGTGATGGGGTGCATCTTACTGCGGTTGGCATAAATCTCTGGGTTTTGGCCATTCAGGAAGGAGTGGAGAGGGCGCTTGGTTTGGTGGGGCATCTCACATTATGAGGTTTCAGTAATGCTTGCAGTGGCGGTGGTGAGGAGGGGGTCTTGGAGTTGGTGGTAAAATGGTGGTTGGGGGTTATACATCAGGGGAACGGTAACCCCCTCCTTTTTTTCCTTTTGGAATAGTAATTATCTGGCGGACTTTAGGGCTCTCCAAGGTGGGGTCCCCTGGGAGTCGGTGTTAGGGAAATGTTTTTCCCGGCAAGTGGTGTTCCCGAGCTGGTTGTTGTGGCTGGGGGCAATGCCGGATGGTCTTACCAATATTATTGGAATGTGCGCCAGATTGTTTGGGGGCTCCAAGAACCCTCCTCGCTAAAATAAAATTATTTACTGTTGTTTTGTTAATAAATGCCGATTTTGCCAATTTATCCAAGCTGGTGTCCTGGGTTTATTGGGGGGGAAGGGACTCATGGGAAAAATTGTTAAAGTTAGGAAGGAGGGGGAGTTTTGGTTAAAGATGGGGAGGAAGCGTCTACAATAGTGCAGTGATGTAAGTTTTCTTTTCCCAGGCCATCTTTAAGAATAAGTTATGGAAAATGAGTGCCTGTATCGTCGTTGTCATGCTGGCATGTAATCTATTTTAAGTGAATGTGTGGTTGTGTAGAACAATGGTCTGTGACCTGTCCTGCACCCCTGAATACAACATTGCTTTTACAACAATGTGTACTTATGTATAGTAAGTGTACTTATGGTAGTAAGATGTTTAACCCCTTAAGGCCCAGTCACACACAATGACTTACCAGAGATCCCGACAAGGATACGACCTGATAAGGATCGCTGATAAGTCGCTGGGAGGTCACTGATGAGATATCACACAGTCAGACCTTATCAACGACGCAGTAAAGATACAGGTCGCAGTAGCAACCTTTATAATGATCTCAGCAGTCATTGGGACCCTTTCACACTGTGTCAAATACAGTGATGTGTCCTGCCCAGCAGGACATCGCCTTTGATTAAAATGGTCCGGGCCACTCGTCAATGCCACTGGTAGGTGTCACACATAACGAGACAGAAACTGTGACTCAGCAACGATCTCGTTAGCGATCTCATTGTGCGTGACAGGGCCTTTAAGAGCGAAGCCAATTTTGTACTTAATGCCCAGGCCATTTTTTTCAATTCTGACCAGTGTCACTTTCACAGGTTATAACTCTGGAACGCTTCAAAGGATGCCAGTGATTCTGAGATTGTTTTTTTCATGACATATTGTAGTTCAGGATAGTTATAATTTTACGATGATATTTTTTGCTTTTATTTGTGAAAAAATTGCAAATTTGATGAAATTTTTTGGAAAATTTTGCAATTTTCAAAATTTTATTTTTATGCCCTTAAATCAGAGTTATGTCACACAAAATAGTTAATAAATTATATTTCCCACATATCTACTTTACATCAGCGCAATTTTTTAAACAACATTTTTTTGGGTTAGGAAGTTAGGAGGAGTAATAGTTCATCAGCAATTTCCCATTTTTTCAACAAAATTTACAAAACCATTTTTTAGGGACCACATCACATTTGAAGTGACTTTGAGAGGCCTAGATGACAGAAAATACCCAAAAGTGACACCATTCTAAAACCTGCACCCCTCAAAGTACTCAAAACCACATTCAAGAAGTTTATTAACCGTTCAGGTTTCTCACAGGAACTAAAGCAATGTGAAATGAAAAAATATATATATTTTACCTAAAAATGTTGCTCTATCGCCAATTTATTCACTTTTAAAAGAAATAACACAACAAAATGGAACCCAAAATTTGTTACCAAATTTCTTCTGAGCATGCTGTTACCCCACATGTGGTCACAAATCTCTGTTTGGACAAAAGGGAAGGCCCGGAACAGAAGGAGCAACATTTGAATTTTGGATAACAAATTTGTCTGAAATAGATTGCAGGAACCATGTTGCATTTGCAGGGCCACTAAGGTACCTAAACAGCAGAAACCTCCCACAAGTGATCCCATTTTTCAAATGACACCCCCCATTGATTTTATCTAGGGGTATAGTGAGCATTTTGAACCCACAGTTACTTCACAGATTTTGATAACATTAGGCCGTCATATTTAAAATTTTCATTTTTTTTCACAAAAATGTTGCTTTAGCACCAAAGTTCTCACTTTTTCAAGAGGTAACGCCAAAAAATGGACCACACAGTTTGTTACCCACTTTCTTATGAGCGTGATGATACCCCACATCTAGTCAGAAACCTCTGTTTGGACAAATGGGAGGGCTTGGAACAGAAGGAGCAATATTTGAATTTTGGAAAGAAAATTTGGCTAAAAAAGATTGTGGGCAACATGTTGAATTTGTAGAGCCCCTAAGGTACCTAAACAGCAGAAATCCCCCACAAGTGACCCCCTTTTTGTAAACTAGACCCCTCAATGACTTTATTTAGATGTTTGGTGACAACTTTGAACCCCTGGGGGCTTTACAGAATTTTATAACGTTGAGCTGTGAAAATAAAAAAAATAAACTTTACCACAAAATTGTTACTTCAACCAAGTAGCTTTTTTCACAAGGGTATTAGGATAAAATAAATCATAAAATGTATTGTGCAATTTCTTCTGAGTTCGCCAATACCTCATATGTGCTAGAAATCAACTGTTTTGGTGCACGGCAGGGCTCAGAAGGGAAGGAGCGCCATTTGACTGCAAAATTGGCTGCGATCATTAGAGAATACCATGTTGCATTTGGAAAGCTCCTGAGGTGTCTAAACAGTGTAGCTCCCCCACAAGTTACCCCTTTCTGGAAACTAGACCCCTCAATGATTTGATCCAGTGGTATAGTGTGCATTTTGATCCCACAGATACTTTGTCATATTGAAAATTTTGAAAATTTTCATTTTTTTCACAAAAATATTCCTTTAGCACCAACTTTCTCTCTTTTTCAAGAGAAAACACCAAAAAGTGGACCCCACAGTTGGTTATCCAATTTCTTATGAGAGCAGGGATACTCCACATGTGGCCAAATACCTCTCTTTGGAAAAACAGGAGGACTTGGAATGGAAAGAGCACCATTTGAATTTTGGAAAAGCTGAAATAGATTGCAGGCACCATGTCGCATTTGCAGGGCCCCTAGGGTACCTATACATCAGAAACCGCCCACAAGTGAGCCAATTTTGAAAACTAGACCCCTCAAGGATTTTATTCAGGGGCATAGTGAGCATTTTGAACCCCCATGGGCATCATGAAAATGTTGCTCTAGCAGCAAATTTCTCACTTTTACGCTATGTGCTCACAATCCGGCGACACGGAGTCTGCAGAGATTTGAGTGTTGTCTACAGGAGAACGCAGCTGCCTGTGACCACGATCCAGGTTGTGGCCGCTGTTTGACTTTAGCTCTATTCTCTTCACAGAGAACTCTTGTCTCCGTAGCTTAAGTTGACCTGCTTCAGTCCCAGATGTCAGTTTATGCTGTGGAGAAAATGAGCACAGTGGGCAGGAGATTTCTAAAAATCCTTCCACTGTGCTTGTACTGCACAACGCAGCATTTTGGATGCAGCAAAAAACAGCATCCAAAACGCTTGAAACAACAATCGCGGGCATGCAGCCTAAAAACCTAAGAGATGGATAGATAGATAGATAGACGGACAGATGTCAAACACATATATAATGTGCCACCACGCTGCATATTCTAAGCTGGCACCCTTTAGTGACTTTGATGTGGAACTAAAAGGTGCTTAGCCTTGCATTTAGTAAAAAATAAATAAAAAATTTAAAAAATGACATGGGGCCCCCCATTTTTGATAGCCAGTAGGGTAAAGCAGATGACTGCAGCTTGCAAACCACAGCTGGCAGCTTCACCTTGGTTGGTGATCCAATTTGGAGGAAACCCCTGGCTCTTTTTTTTTATTATTATTTAAAAATAAATAGTGAACAAAAAAAATGTGGGGTCCCCCCCAAATTGGATCATCAGCCAAGGTAAAGCGGACAGCTGAGGTCTGGTATTCTCAGGGTGGGAAGGTCCATGGTTATTGTCCCTTCCCAGCATAAAAATAGCAGGCCACAGGTGCCCAAGAAGTGGTGCATCCATTAGATGCGCCAATCCTGGCGCTTCGCCCTAGTTCATCCCATTGCCCTGGTGCGGTAGCAAAAGGGGGAATATATGGGGTTGATATCAGCTGTAATGTCACCTCGCTTCAAGCCCTGGAGTTTTTGATATCACGGCGTCTATCAGATACCTGACATCACTAACCCAGTCAGTAATAAAAAAAAAAATAGACGACAAAAAATTTTTTTATTTGAAAAAATCCTCCCCAAACCATTCCCTCTTTCACCAATTTATTGAAATGAAAAAAAAAAAACAAATGTGGCCTGCTGTAATCCATTTTGGAGGTCTCACGACAACTCTGTGTTCCAGGATATGGAAGTATGCTCAGGTAACGTATCCAATATTTTCTGGAAGTGTAGACCCTCCATTTTAGGTGTGTGAGTGCAGTGATACTGCACTCATGCTCCCCTGGTCCACAGCAAGCCAGTGTTAGCCTGCAGTAAGCTGTGTCCCTGCGTGCAGAGAGTCGGCTGACAGCCATTGTCTGCACATGCGGCCAGATTTTCTCCTGAAGACAAGAAGGAGGGGCGCGGGTGACCGACACTGCAGAAGGAAACGGGGGGAGACGAGAGGAGACCGGGGGTGACAGCCTGACAGGGGGTGACCTGGGAGGACCTTTCTGTGTCATCTGCCGTGTCAGGTCGCACAAAAATCAAAGAAGAAGGATGAATGCAGCGGGAATACCACTCCTGCGGCGGTGACCATTTTAGATTGTCGGAACGGGTATGGGGACGGGAAATGGGGACCGGGAGGGTGAGGAGACTTTGGCCACACCGGGGACCGGGGAAGGACATTAATCTCCCATCTGACATGTTTGATCATGCCAGATGGGAGATGCATGATTTTTTACTGGCACTGCATTAATTTTCACGTCGTCACTGTTACACGGTTTGCAATGGCGATCACGTGACCGGGAACCGGAAAAACCAAGCCAGATCGTAATCTCCAGGGTCTCAGCTACCCTCGGTAGCTGAAATCCCGGAGATTTTCCAACGCTGGGGGGCGCTAAACACTTTTTCCTGAGCGCTGTGAAAAAGGAAAAGAATAAGGAATAAGCCCCCTCTTCTGATGCCGTTAAAAGGTGTATCAGCGGTCGTTAAGGGGTTATGTTCCCTATGTGTGTGTCTATGGGCACAGTGCTACCAGCCACCATTAGATGTCGATTCACCAGTCCTGGGGTCCATAGTTGGAAAGGGAAGCTTAGGCTTCAGGTACAGTACAGGGACAGGGCTGAAAGAGTTATCCAGAGAAGCCAGACCACAGTGCAAAGGATATAGTGTGGAGCATTTCCTCAGTTTGGAGCACAAGTAAAGCGGGCTTTACACGCTGCGACATCGCTAATGCGGAGTCGTTGGGGTCACGGATTTTGTGACGCACATCCGACCGCATTAGCGATGCCGTTGCGTGTGACACCGATAAGCGATTTTGCATCGTTGCAAAACAGTGCAAAATCGCTAATCGGCGACACGGGGGTCCATTCCCAATTATCATTACTTCAGCAGTAACGAGGTTGTTCGTCGTTCCTGCGGCAGCACACATCGCTGCGTGTGACGCCGCAGGAGCGAGGAAGCTCTCCCTACCTGCCTCCCGGCCGCAATGAGGAAGGAAGGAGGTGGGCGGGATGTTACGTCCCGCTCATCTCCGCCCCTCCGCTGCGATTGGGCGGCGGTTCAGTGACGTTTCAGTGACGTCGCTGTGACGCCGCACGGACCGCCCCCTTAGAAAGGAGGCGGTTCGCCGGTCACAGCGACGTCGCTGGACAGGTAAGTATGTGTGACGGCTCTGGGCGATGTTGTGCGGCACGGGCAGCGATATGCCCGTGTCGCGCAACAGATGGGGGCGGATACCCACACTAGCGATATCGGGACCGATATCGCAGTGTGTAAAGTAGCCTTAAGAGTCATGTGTAGAGTTAGCCAAGGTGGAAGTAATGGGTAGGAGGTAGTAAAGGTGACTGGGATCGGATTGTAGCTTAAGCTTCATTGAGGCGAATGAAGGGTCCAGAGAGTGCCCCCAAATCAAGCAGGGGAGTGTGAACAGTGCGGACAGTGGCGGGTAAGTGTTGACAAGTGGCCAATGACACTGGAGAACAGACTCTACGAGTAATCTCAAAGATGAAGCATAGTCGTGCAGGATGCTCTAATCACAGCGATACACATTGACCCATGTGGTTCAATACTCAGGGGACAGCAATGCGCCAACTACCCTCACTGTCCTTGGTAGCTGGAGTGAACTTGTCTGCAGTTGTAACGGAAGAGCTGGTTTCTACTAAGATGTTAATGCATTGTGAAAAACCCAGTTTGTAACCTACCGCAAGTCGAAATGTGTTACAAGTAAAGAATATGCAGTTTTAACCATTGTGTATCTCAGTACTTTATTCTTTATTAACCCTGAACTTGGAACCGCACTGTTGGAACTAGCCAATGAGAACCTGCCTTGTGTTCGATAAGTAACACTGTGACCAAATGAAATCTCAACTCTACCCTCTTTGTCTGTAGGGTGTGGGTTAAGACTCAGAACCCTTGGCCCACAACTGCTGTCCCTGGCACCCTTACACTTGTCAAATACTTAGATTTTGGAAACACACAGAGGTTGCACACTTCACACATCTGTCACATTGAGATTGATCTCTTATAAATACCTCTCCAAAATGTTTAGTTGTGTCTTGCAGGCCTGAAACCAGTGTCAGGAAAATGGAGGTGAGCAGAAACAAAAACAAATTTTGCCATCTTTATGAATAAATTATAGAAAAGCAAGCTCCTCAATTGTGGTTAGTCGTGAATGAGTGTAATCTGTGTCATTGGTAAGGTCAGTGGAACTCCTAGAGTGGAAGAGCCAATGAACAATATGCAAGAACAGACAAAAAAATTTACCCATGGGGGGTCTCTACTGGAAGAAACGTTGAGGAGGACAACCACTGTCAACCTACCATATCATGGGAGAATGGTTGCTGGTATTAAACATGCACACAGATGAGGTTTGCATAGGGCACCAGTCACACAGGTACGGGCAATGCACAGTGTCTGGCTTACAGCCTATTGATGACGGCCATACTATTAGATCAGGTGGGCTACCCAGCACTATGTAAGTGCATCCCACAGTACAAGCACCCCAATAGGCCCAGCTGCATCTTGCAGAAAATTATTCAATAAAATAATTGTATAAAATATTTAAGAAAGTGAGGTATTGGTCCATATTTTGGCCAAAATATGTAAGCTTGTAACCCGCAATCAATGATCCCTATGCTTACGAATTGGTGACCGAGAGTTGGTGACTAGGATGGCTTTGATGGAGTAGCAATTCCTACTAGAAGGGGAAATCCATCCAGTCATCGTAAACACTGACCCTAAGAACTTGGTCCACCTGCAGTTTGAACAGAGGCTGAATCCACACCAAGCTAAGAGGTAGATGTTCTTTGCACATTTTTACATCGTCCTCCATTCTCAACTAGCGGACAAGAATGTCAGAGCACATGCGCTCTCTAGGTCCTTTTTGCCAACTGATCAAGAGGAGGAGCCTCAACACATCATTGATCCCTCCAAGATGCTTACACTGGCTCCGGTAAGTTTATCTCGAGGTCCACCCAGAAAGACCTTCATCACAGAGGCTGACAGGAAGCTAGTTCTACAGTGGGGTCAATTGTCTAAGTTGACTGGTCATGCTAGGCAGAAGAGGATGACTCTTCTCATCTTGCGGCATAACTGGTGGCCATCCCTGCGCAAAGAAGTAGTTTCTTTGTTTTTGCCTGTCCATCAGGTGCTTGGAATAAGACTCCAAAGCAGCTTCCATCAGGTGGGTTAATACCACTTCCTATACCTTACATTCCATGGCAGCACATAGTTGTGCAGTTCATCATGGATCTTCCGGTATCCTCCAGATGCTCTGTCACTTGGGTGTTGGTGGATCGCTTCTCCAAGATGGCTCACTTTGTTCCTCTGCCTGGTCTTCCCTCTGGTCCTGAACTTAAGAGAGAGTTTATCCAGCACATCTTCCGTCTTCATGGCTTTTCACAATACATAGTTTCAGACAGGGGTGTTCATTTAGTATACGTGGAGTGAAAGAAAAGGGGTAATCCGCGCTGGCTTGTAGATAGGCGAAATCACTTGGGAGAAGTAATCGTTGTGATTTTATTATTTAACGCGTTTCAGAGTCTATACATCAGTGATTTTGATACCTGAAGAAGGCATTGTATAGACTCTGAAACGCATTTGTCGCGGGCGGGGAGGAGGGTGTCAGCACTGCGCTCACCCCTCTGCTCGGGTCCGGCTGCTGCTGCTCAGTGGTGGCTCAAGCGGTGGGCCGGATCCCGGGGGTTCTCGAGCGGCGCTCCTCGCCCGTGAGTGAAAGGGGATTGGGTTTTGGGATATTGTCTATTGTCCGTGACGCCACCCACGGTTGTGGTGATTTGTTAGCACCACCGCTGCTCGGTGTGGGGATCCCGGGAGTGATGGTGTGAAGCAGCAAGTTGTTGTGTTGCCCCTCCGTGGGTAGGGGTTGGTGATCCCGGGGCCCAGTGATGAGGTGGGAGATGCAGGGCTTGGTGGGCGCAGGGACGCGGGGGCAGCGCTGTGCCTTGCGGCACTGTGGTACTCACTCAGCCTGAGACGATGACACAGTTCTCGGTAAAACACACGGCTGGAAAGACGGTTCCCACGGACGGCTGCCTTGCTTTCCCCAGTAGGTGACGGTGATGTCCCTTTTCCTGCACCTAATGTTGTTGATGGTTTTAATGGGTTCCCACCAGTAACCCGCTCCCCAGCTTCAAGCTGGACCGGAGGAGCTCTACTCTTTGCCCGCAGGCGCTGGCCCTTAGAAACTGGTGCCCTGGCGGTGGCGGTGTCTCTACTTTACTGGTTGGACTGTTGCCTTCAATCGGGACTTGGTTGTTGGGAGACAGACGTCCCCTTCACTGACGGATTTGGCAAATTGTGGCGACTCCTAGCCTTGCCGGGGTCTGAGAGGCCCCTGCCCTGGTGCTGATTGTTCCTTGTACACTGCTCCAGACCGCCGGGTCACCACCCATCCGCGGTCCTTCCAGGAACCTCCGAGCAGTCACCCCTGTGGACAATCACCGCCGTCTGCTGACCTTGCTGTCTCAGTCCGGAGCACACACCCGGACCAGCTTCAGGCTTTCTTACTGTCACTTTTACTCCTTTACTCCAGTTTTCTCCTTTGCTCCTCTACCACTTCACTTCCTTCTACTTTCACTTCCTTAACTGTTCTCCATGTTTACTCCTTCACCTCCCTAACTGAAGTGCCTGGTTCTTCCCGCCTCCAGGGCTGTGAACTCTTCGGTGGGCGGAGCCAACCGCCTGGCCCACCCCCTGGTGTGAACATCAGCCCCTGGAGGAAGGCAACAAGGATTTTGGGTTAGCTTTGATGTTCCTAACTGGGGTGTAGGGTGTGGTGGTGTTATGACCTGTGACCCCTGGCTTGCCCAGGGCGTCACACATTGAATAATAAAATCACGAAGATTACTTCTCCAGAGTGATTTCCTCTATTTAGAAGGCAATGCTGATTAACTCTTTCCTTTCACTCCGTGTATACTGATTAATCTCCTGGGTCTGTGGCAGCCATTGTCGTGATGATTTCTGCTTTGTCGGTGCTTGTGACCCTCACAACTACCCTAGGTGAGTGCTCCTGTGCATATTATCTTATTTTCCACCTGGATAAGACACAATCTGCACCTTCTTTTTCTCTTCCAGAAATAATTTTAAGGGGTGTTCAATTCACATCAAAGTTCTGGAGAGCTATGTGTGAACCTCTGGGTGTATCTCTTCAGCTTACCACACTAAGTCCAATGGTCAGGTGGAGTGGTTTAATCAAATCCTAACAACATTCCTGTAGCATTTCACAAATATGCACCATAATTATTAAGTCAAGCTGATGACTTGGATGCAATTCTTTTACAATTATCATATCAGGGAGGCCTCTGCAAAATCTCCATTTTTCGCTGTTTATGATCAGTAACTTCCTTCCAAGCATTGGAATGCTTCCTTCCAAGCATTCCTCTCCCAGTGGCAACTACTTTAAGCATTCCTGCCAACACTCTCTCCAAGGAATTCTCTAAGATCTGGGAGGACACTAAATCCATTCTCAAGAGGTCGTCCGAGCGAATGAAGAACTTTGTGGACAAGACACGCTTGGATCTTTGCGCATTCATCTGGGAGATAAGGTATGGCTCTCTTCTAAATATATCTGCCAGAAGATTTCATAATATAAATTAGGTCCTCTCTACATTGGACCCTTTGAAGTCATCACGCATCAATGATGTCTCCTACAAGCTGAAGCTTCCTTCCTTGCTTTGTATTCCTAATTATTTCCATGTGTTTTTCAAACCTGTGGTTTTGAGTCACTTCTTCAAGGATGATAGTACCTTGCCCTGACCAGTCAGCTCATGGGATGTCTTTGAGGTAAAAAGAACATCCTGACTAGTGATGACTCACAGATAACCAGGAGCAGCAGATTTTACTCCATTAAAAAAAATCCAGCTCCAGCCTGGAATTGACTCTGAATATCTGGCCAGACGCTGGTCTCCATATAAGTCTATGGGAACAAAATATGGCACACAAAAATGGTGGTAGAAGGGATAGGGGGATTGGAACAAGCACTTCATACTTACCAAGTCTCCGACACGGCTGTAACTGCTCCCACAGCCGCTCAATCTTCTTCTGGGGCCGCTCATTATTGCTCATCCATATTCACTACTTTCCCCACCCACCGGTAGTCCTGGTATCTGTGATTGGTTGCAGTCAGATGCTGTCACAGGCTGGAGGCCCATCTGACTGCAACCAATCACTCGATAAGACTCGGTAAGTATGAAGTGCTTGCTTTATGATTACTTGTTTTATGGAAAACATAAAGGTTCATGGTACAGGACTATTTTACCATGAAAGTAGGGCATTTAAGTAGAAGTATGCAATGGTGATTTCCTCATCTCTAACAATTTATTGAATAAAAAGCCAACAACAATAGTGGGTATTGCCCCCCAAAAAATGTCAATGTCTCAATAACTTATCATGTGAGTGTGCCACCCCAGTAGCCGCCGCTGCTCGGATCCGGACCTCCTATGGGGAGTGGCTCGAGAGTTTTCGGACACGGGGGTCTCGCGGGCACGCCGAAAATAAATGGGGGGACGTAGATGTAGATGTACGGGCTAGGCCGTATTAAGTTTGTGACGCCACCCACGGTGTGTGGAGAAGTGAGACACCACCGCTGCTCTTGTGGGGCACCCAGAGGAGATGTGATGGCAGCTGGATGTCAACCCCTCCGTGGGCAGGGAAGGTTGCCCCGGGGCCCAGTGTCTTGGTGCAGGGTATAGTGACAACAGGGGAACGTTCTGGTTACTCACAGTAAATGAATCACACGAGACTTTGGTAAACCAAGGTGCTGGTGGCCTGCCGCCGCGGCCGGTTGCATTCAGGTTCTCCCCACTCAGGCTGGTGATCTCTGTCCTCTTCCTCTGCACTGACATTGTGTATGGTGGACTACCTAGTCTGGAACTCAGGAGTCCGCTCCCGGCTGGATGTTGGCTAAGGAGATGTGCCCGCAGACGGTGGCCCGTGGGATCTATGGGCCCTGGCGGTGACCTCTTATCCCTATTGGTGGGCTGTTGTCTTCTATGAGGGACTTTGGGTGGGACAGAACCTCTAGTCCTGGCCTCAATTGGTTAATTAACCAGGCCGCCGGTTTCCGGTCCTGGCTTCAGGGTCCGAGTACCCCCCTTTGTGCTTCAGTTTCCGGGTCGGTTCCCGTGTCGGTACCAGCAGGCTACAACCCTGCCCCGGTCCACCTCAGTTCTGCTGACCCGTCTTCCCATCTCCTGCTGATGGAGACCACCGTCTGCCACCTAGCCAAAGGCACCAGGGCTCCAACCCTGGCACTGTTAAACTTGAGCTTTCTCTGCTGGAGCTACACCTAGCTTCAGCCCACCTCCTCTCAACTTGAACTACAAACTGCTCTGCTTGTTTTCCCGCCCAGGGCTGTCTAGACCCCTGGGTGGGCGTGTCCAACTGCCTGGACCCTCCCACTGGTATGTCTATCTTTCCCTAAGGGGGAGTGACTAGGGTTTCAGGTCGGCTGTGTGTTTCCTAAGTGAGTGAAGGTGTTATGCGGGGGCCTATCTGTGACTACCTGGTTTGCCAGGGCGTCACATGAGAATCACTTTCAGCTTCACAACAAGGTCTAATGTTGTTCACAAGTTGAGTTATTGTCTGCTGATTCATGATATCCCACTCTTCTTAAAGGGCAGCCCTCAGGTCATTGAGGTTCTAGGGTACAGTGTTATGAGCCTCTTCATGGCAACTCACATGATCCAATAGGTTTTCTATGAGATTCAGGTCTGGAGAAAATGAACATACCCCAGCCTCAAGCAGCCACTCCCTAATGACAACAGTGGCTGATGCATAGTTTAACAGTGTGCAAAGTTATGTGGCTGCTGACAGGTCTCCACTTCCTGTGTGCAACTTTATGTGTGCGAAGAGGACTGTTCAGCACCAAGACCCAGAGGCGTCCTCCCTGCAAGTGGTATGGGCCAGGAAGTGAAAGAGGACAGTGGCTGGGCTACGAGTGGAGAAGCCTGGGAAAAGAGAGAGAAGGATTTCAGAAAGGCCTGTGAGGAGGTAACCTATAATGCAAAATGAGTATGGGTAGGCAAATAATTTATAAGATAAAATAGAAATCTTTATTGCAAATATTTTTAAAAACAAGAATTAAAAAGAAGAGGATACTAACAGAAAAGTCTGAGGTTGTCACAAATACAAAATTTGTTCCGATAATAAATATTTCAGAAATATAGTCCAAGCACACGGAGAAATTCAAGGAGATGGTAAAAATGGAAAGAGATATATTTAGGAGTTAATATGTGTGTCTCTCACTGAAGGGGAGAGGTGTATATTCAAGAATACCGCACAAAAGATGCTAGAAAGCAGAGTATACCAGCAAGATGCTGCAGAAAATACACCAGTATATAGGACAAACACTCCTTATGAAGAAGTTGAGTAAATAATGCCTAGCAAAGCAATTAGAGATATTGCCCCAAGGGAGACCAATGATTCCAAAATTAATATACAGAATTCCAAAGGGATATTAAAAGAGTCACATTTTTCATAATCCTGGGGGGATAATAAATATGTCATGGCTGAATGTAAAAGCAGACAAAAGTATAGAATCAAAAAAATTCCCAATCAATGTGAGGGTAGCGGTCAGAAAGTTGATATATAGAGTCTTTGCTGCCACATAGAAGTCTGAGCCCATATATATACACACACCAAATAGGTGTATTAAAACAGCAGACCAGCTGCATGGGCAACTCAGAATAACAGGTAAATACTATCAAAGAGTGATATAGTTACAAAGTGTACACCAAAATGGCGTTATGGCAAATGCAAAGTACCCAAATAAGAAGGACCAGCTATAGAGGGGAATCAACCAGGATAGTACCTGTGGAAGTGCGTGTGCACGGATGAAGAGAACAACCAGGGAGCCTAAAGAAGTACCCCTACGCGCGTTTCGCATCTAGCTTCTTCCAGGGGGTGCAGGGGTGGTGTATACCCAGAGTATTTATGTGTATACCCACTGGATGCCATGATGACGGTAGCACTACCCCCTCCAGCTCCACTTCCGTGATCACTGGGTTCGGTGTCTGACGTCACCGCGGTCCGCCCACGTCAGACGCGTCATGACATGGGCAGAGGGTGGCAAGGTACACGAGATGCGTCACCACAGCAACCATTCAGTGGGCGGGACAAAGGAGCGCACATCACGGCGAGCAACAGACCTTGGGCAGAGTTCAGAGTAAAACTGTGAGCCAACAGAACACAGATGTCAAAAGGAGAAGGAATTAAAGTGCATAAGTGCATACAAAGTGGTAATAGAAACCTGATAACTCAATATACTGTGATATATATATATATATATTTTATATAATTCATAATAGTGAAGGGTAATAATTTGATAAGAAATGATGCAAAATAAAGTGATGCAAAATAAAAAGAATACAGAGTAAAAGTATGAAAATAAAAAATAATAAATAATGAATAGTAAATAATAAATAAATAAGGATAAATAATAATATGAAAAAATAAATAATAATGAAATAAGATGAGAAAAAGAAAAATAAAGAGGAGGGACAGAAGATAAAATAAATATATGTGATACAAGCAATGTCTACATCATTACGATAAGTACATGGAATATGTATGAAATTAATAAAAAAGTAATAAAAAGGTATACAGAGGTAATAATAGCAAATAGTGCAAGGTGATGAATGCAAGATGATGAAAAAATAATAAATATATAAATAAAAAATAGAAAAGGAAATAAATAAGAAAACGTGACAAAAACAAAAAATAAAAAGGAAAAGAAGATTATATATCTAAATAAGGAAATAAAAAAATAATAAAAATTTATAACAGAAATAAATAAATGACAAAGTAAAAAAGGTGAAATAATAGATGAATGAAGAAAGAATATAAAATGCAAAAATGAAAAAATAAAAAAAGAAAAAATAAGTGAAAGAAAGTGAAAAAGGAATAAAACCATATGAGTGGATACAAACAAAAATATCACTTTGATTTTTGTTATAAAATAGGTGCTTATGAAAGGTGATCAATTTGTGGGTCCACTGAGCCGCCCGAAGAAAATTGCAAGAAGATCCAATCTAAAATAATGAATAAAATGGGAAATTAAAACCAAACATATTTATTAAAATAGTACCAAAGGGTATACAATCAAAAGTAAAAAACTATAGGAATGGGGCAAAGCTGATCACATCATTGAGGCTATTAGGACGGACACATCCAATTTTTGATATCCACCGGGTTTCCAATTGGGCTATTTTTTTTTTTTATATAATCTCCTCCCCTCTTATCCAGATTAATCCGATCGATGCCAAATGCCCGTAGGCTTGCTGGCATTGCAATTATGTTTGGACTTAAAATGTCTGGGTATGGGTTTCAAGGTGGAGATGTCTTTGATTGTTGCTGCCTTCCCGATACCCCGTACATGTTCTCTGATTCTAGTTTTAATTTGTCGTGATGTTAGGCCAACATATACTAGATTACACGGACACATGGCATAGTACACAACTTGCGTGGTGTTACAAGTGATGTGTTGAGTGATCTTAAAGTTACAGGCACCATCGCTAGCTGTAAAGTTGAAGGCCCTGATCATATTTGGGCAAGCAATGCAATCTTGACAAGGAAAAAAACCCTACTTGGGTCCGGATGTTCCAAAACGATTCCTTTCTTTACTAGGTCCGTCATAGCAACTATGAGTGAGTAAATCTCTCAAATTAGGGGATCTCCTATAAGTGGTGGAGGGTTTGGCTGTAATTGATCTGGAGAGAACGGGGTGCGCAGTAAGTATGGGCCAGAATTTTTCCAAAGCCATCTTAACCTCATGCCACTTAGAATTATATGTGCCAATGTATCTCACCTGTTGGTCAGTCTTAGATCCTTTTCTGGAATGTAACAATGTTTCCCTTTTAGTCGTCAGAGCCTTTTGAAAACCTCTTTTAATACTCCTCCTGAGTAGCCTCTGTCCTTAAATCGGTCCTTAAGTTCTTCTGCCTGTTTGTGAAAAGTTTCATCCGATGAGCAGATGCGGCGAGTTCTCAAGAACTGACCTATAGGGATACCAGAAATCAAGGGATAAGGGTGAGAAGACGAGGCATGTAAAAAGGAATTTACGGAAGTGGATTTTCGATGTACCTCAGTCTGTAAGAATCCAGCAGAGTCTTTAAAGACGTGTACATCAAAAAAAATTGATGTCAGATTGACTGTGATGGTGCGTTTCTTTAATATTCATCTGATTTTGATTGAGCTCGTAGAAAAATTTCATCAGGGCATCTTCTGGACCCTGCCAAATCATAAAGACGTCATCAATATAGCGGGTCCATAAGAGGACCCCTTCAGTGTATGCCAAGTATTCAGATGAAAAGAAAATTTCCCTCTCCCACAGTCCCAGAAATAAATTTGCATAGGAGGGTGCAAAGGCCGCTCCCATTGCAGTACCCTGGAGCTGAAGGTAGAGGGCGCCCTTGAACAAAAAATAATTGTGTGTAAGGGCAAAGTGTTATGATCCGAAACCATGGAAGACCACCACAAATCATTGGCAAAAGGTGACAAGAGCATTGGTAACTAATCTGGCCGCCATCCCCTTACTAACCATCACAACTAGAAGTAGCCGAGGGGTGAACTAACATCCTGTGCACCGCGAACTCAGCCGGAGAACTAACTATCCTAAAGGTAAGAAAGATGAATAACTATCTGCCTCAGAAAATAGACAAGAATAGCAAGCCCCCCACATTCAAAGACTGCGGTGATATAGGAAAAACACAATACACAGGTAGATGACAGAATTAGCAAAAGGTGAGGCCCCGCTGACTAAAATAGGAAAGGACAGGAAAGGGGACTGATGGTGACCAGAGAAAAACCCTGCAAAATACCAACTTCCTGATAGTACAAAAAGGCCCTCAGATCGCTCGATCTGAACTCCGTCCTATACCAGGTGCCCTTGTCATACCAGTGAACAGAAAACAAGAATTATAACAAATTCAACAAGCCACAAACACATGGACCCAAAGGAGCTATACTCCACACAGAACTGCAGGGAGTTCCTCAACAATCCACTGAGGGGGAAAATCCCTGGAAGGAAATAAACTGAAACCAACCTCAACAAATGACAAACCCAGATAAGCAAAAGAACCAGACAATAAATAAAGAGCAAGCACTTATCTGGAGTAGATGTGGTGTAAAGCAGGATTAAGCAGGCTGGAGATACAAAGAACAACTGACATCCGGCAACAGCCTGCAATGAGACCAGGACTTAAATAAGCAGAGAGTTAGCAAAGGAAACACCCACTGCACAACACACCTGGTCCAAGTCCAAACCATTCCTGGCCACCAGAGGGAGCCTCCCAGCAGCCAAAACATAACTAACATTCACAACAGCAAAGTCAATCAAGGAAAGCAAAAATCGTATTTCCTTAAAATCCATGGGAGTCATATTCAAAAAGGGTTCTACGGCTCTCATGCCATCATGATGCCGAATAGACGTATAGAGAGACTCGATGTCACAAGTCACCAACCACATGTCTTTCTCCATCTGAATATTTTCAATTTTTTTTAAGGAAGTCATTAGTGTCTTTAAGAAAAGATGGTAAGCTCTCTACAATAGGTTTGAGATAAAAATCAATGACTTACCTATTGCTTCACACAGACTTCCATTCCCGGAAACAATAGGTCAACCGGGGGGAGAGGATGGATCCTTGTGGACTTTAGGCAGTAGATACAAACAGGCTGTTCTTGGACAGTTAGGTAGAAGGCCATCTCTTATATCTTTATTGATAATAGCCTCTTAAAAGGCATCCTCCAGAAGTTGAGCAAGCTGTGCCTGGTAAGAGGAAGTGGGGTTAAACATAAGTCTTCGATAGCAAGTGTTATCATTTAGCTGTCTGAAGGCTTCTCTCTTGTACAGAATGCTGGGCCACACCACAATGTTGCCCCCTTTGTCCGCAGGCTTTATTACCACATCTTTGAGTTTTTTAAGATCCTGCAAAGCCTTTCTATGTGCAACAGAAAGGTTAGCTTTCTGTATCCTTGTGGAAATTGTACGAAACTCTTCTGTAACCAAACGTACAAAGACATCAATGTCAGGATACATGGTAATGGGGGGAAACTTTTTAGGTTTTGAAATGGCAAACTTACCCAGCTCAGGAGGAGGGTCTTGTTCCTCACTTAATTCTTTCAAAATCTCTATGGCTTGTAGTTCTTCACTTGACCAGTTCGGTACATCAGGCTTGTCGTGGATTCTCTTTAATACAAGCTTCCGGGCAAATAAATGTAAATCCATTATGGCTGAAAACAAATCGAAACGTGAAGGAGAAAAACTCAAACCCAGGCTCAACACTTCAATCTGATCAGCATTAAGTGTAATGTTAGAGAGGTTAATTACCTTGAGTCTGGCCGTATTAGGGAGACTCGAAGTTTTTTTATTGTTGTTCCCAGTATTTTTTGGCGTGTATTTGCGTTTTCCAATTCTGTCGGATATGTTACTCCTTAGGTTATAAGGTTCAGAGTCTTCTTGCGTAGAGGAGATAGAATTGGAAGCAATAGATCGTCTAGATGTTCTTTTTTTTATTTCCAGAAGACTGCCATCTGTACACTCTCTTTAACTGGTAATCTTGTAGATCCCTTTGGAATTTTTTAACTTTTTGCTCTTGTACTTCTTTTTCCCATATTAAAAATTGCTTCTCAATCTCCATCTTGAATGCTTCCATACTCAATGTGGAAGAAACTTCATTCAATTTAACTTGATTAGTTTCAATTTCATTTTGAACAGAAAGTAGACGTTCCTGATTGATCTCAATCAGATGAGATCTTTGGAACATGTGTCACAAACCTGTTCCCATTTAGCTCTGAATTGTAAATCCTCCACAGGGAAAGAAGGTAAGATCCTCACTCTGAGACCCCTAGGTGTCAGATTTTTGCTAAGATATTTTTCCAGGGTTGCCTTTTTCCACCATATTCTTAGCTGCTTCTTGAGGAGATATTTAAGTGTAGTTTTTATCTCAGCAGAATGCCCAATTCCTGAGTTGTCACTGACAGTGACCTCTTCATTAAATAGTGTGTCAATGTTGGAGAGCCAAGTCTTATCGCGGGATTTGATATCCATAATTGGGCCAAATGTAAACACAGAGAAAACTCATGAAAAAACCTAAATGAGACCCAAAATATACAAGTGGGGCTCTTACTCAAGGTACTAGTGGTAACCTATAATGCAAAATGAGTATGGGGAGCCAAATAATTCATAAGATAAAATAGAAATCTTTATTGCAAATATTATTAAAAACAAGAATTAAAAAGAAGAGGACACTAACAGAAAAGTCCGAGGTTGTCACAAATACAAAATTTGTTCCAATGATAAATATTTCACAAATATAGTCCAAACACACGGAAAAATTCAAGGAGATGGTAAAAATGGAAAGAGATATATTTAGGAGTTAATATGTGTGTCTCTCACTGAAGGGGAGAGGTGTATATTCAAGAATACTGCATAAAAGATGCTAGAAAGCAGAGTATACCAGCAAGATGCTGCAGAACATACACCAGTATAGAGGACAAACACTCCTTATAAAGAAGTTGAATAAATAATGCCTAACAAAGCAATTAGAGATATTGCCCCAAGGGAGACCAATGATTCCAAAATTAATATACAGAATTCCACAGGGATATTAAGAGTCACATTTTTCATAATCCTGGGGGGGATAATAAATATGTCATGGCTGAATGTAAAAGCAGACAAAAGTATAGAATCAAAAAAATTCCAATCAATGTGAGGGTAGCGGTCAGAAAGTTGATATATAGAGTCTTTGCTGCCACATAGAAGTCTGAGCCCATATATATACACACACACCAAATCGGCATATTAAAACAGCAGACCAGCTGCAAGGACAACTCAGAATAAGAGGTAAATACAATCAAAGAGTGATATACAGTAGTTACAAAGTGTACACCAAAATGGCGTTATGGCAAATGCAAAGGACCCAAATAAGAAGGACCAGCTATAGAGGGGAATCAACCAGGATAGTACCTGTGGAAGTGCGTGTGCACGGATGAAGAGAACAACCAGGGAGCCTAAAGAAGTACCCCTACGCGTGTTTCGTGTCTAGCTTCTTCCAGGGGGTGCAGTGGTGGTGTATACCCAAAGTATTTATGTGTATACTCAGTGGACGCCATGATGACAGTAGCACTCGCCCCTCCCGCTCCACTTCCGTGATCACTGGGTTCGGCGTCTGATGTCACCGCGGTCCGCCCACGTCAGACGCGTCATGACATGGGCGGAGGGCGGCAAGGTACACGAGATGCGTCACCACAGCAACCATTCAGTGGGCGGGACGAAGGAGCGCACATCACGGCGAGCAACAGACCTTGGGCAGAGTTCAGAGTAAAACTGTGAGCCAACGGAACACAGATATCAAAAGGAGAAGGAATTAGAGTGCATAAGTGCATACAAAATGGTAATAGAAACCTGATAATTATATATATATATATATATATATATTATAATTCATAATAGTGAAGGGTAATAATTTAATAAAAATTGATGCAAAATAAAGTGATGCAAAATAAAAAGAATACAGAGTAAAAGTATGAAAATAAAAAATAATAAATAATAAATATTAAATAATAAATAAAGATAACTAATACTATGAAAAAATAAATAATAATGAAATAAGATGAGAAAAAGAAAAAAAAAAGGGGGGGGCAGAAGATAACATAAATAAATGTGATACAAGCAATGTCTACGTCATTACGATAAGTACATGGAATATGTATGAAATTAATAAATAAGTAATAAAAAGGTATACAGAGGTAATAATAGCAAATAGTGCAAGGTGATGAATGCAAGATGATGAAAAATAATAAATATATAAATAAAAAATAGAAAAGGAAATAAATAAAACGTGACAAAAACAAAAAATAAAAAGGAAAACAAGATTATATATCTAAATAAGGAAATAAAAAAATAATAAAAATAAAAAATAAATACAGAAATAAATAAATGACAAAATAAAAAAGGTGAAATAATAGATGAAGAGAAGAAAGAATAAAAAAATGCAAAAATGAAAAAAGAAAAAAAGAAAAAATAAGTGAAAAAAGTGAAAAAGGAATAAAACCATATGAGTGAATACAAACAAAAATATCACTTTGATTTTTGTTATAAAATAGGTGCTTATGAAAGGTGACCAATTTGTGGGTCCACTGAGCCGCCTGAAGAAAATTGCAAGAAGATCCAATCTAAAATAATGAATAAAATGGGAAATTAACACCAAACGTATTTATTAAAATAGTACCAAAGGGTATACAATCAAAAGTAAAAAACTATAGGAATGGGGCAAAGCTGATCACATCATTGAGGCCATTAGGACGGACACATCCAATTTTTGATATCCACCGGGTTTCCAATTGGGCTAATCTTTGGGCCTGTGAGGAGTTCAGAGCTTTATGGAGGTCAGTGGTTGATGCTGCAGAGATCTGACGCTGACTGGACCAAGTGGCCAGGACCCTAAAGAATCAAGGGGATTGCTGCCTGAGAAGAAGGAGCTTGGAGCGGAGAGTTTGTGAAACCCTGAACAGTGCTTTGAATACTGCAGATCTGTGAATGTACTGTGATTGGGAATCTGCAGGGCCCTGCTGCAGGCGGGAACAAGGACTCTTTTTGGTGTGAATATTGTTTTTCTTTGTGTTTCTTGGTGCCAAGATCACCATGAGTGGCTGCAGTCAGAACTTTCCTAGGCCTTTGGCGGACTCTGTCTGAAACACGGTGCCGTTGAAGATACCCCTTTATCCAAACAGTTTATGCACTTGTATGTTGTGTTTGCATTTGTGAAATGTAGGTTTGTTAAATTGTAAGCCAGCATGTTAATTACAGAGACCCTCGCTAAATTGTGCCCAAACCTGTCTGCTGCTGTGTTGTACTGTTGTTTGTCTCTTATGTGAGTCTTAGGTAAATTTGTTCCTGCAGATTGTAATGCACATTGGAAGAATCTCTGGAGCTAACACACTGACCCCGGTGTATAGCCTGTGTGTGTATAATAGGCGTAGTAGTTACTGGGGAGAAATTGAATACTGCATTTTAGTTTGAGCCCATTTCCCATTCCTTTCAGTAAACATAGTGTTGTGACATTTCTGCTTGTGCCTTGGTTTTGTGATTCGCTGGATCTCATTCGGACCTCTGGTCATTACAATAGTGCTCTCTTTGACATCTCCAACATCATTGGCAGCCATCATTTCTGCTCAGCGTGATTCAATTTTCATCAGGGAACAGCACTGAAGCCCACTGGTCCCTTGTCCAGCGTATATGTTCCCTGTGTGTCGCCCTTGGCAAGCCAGGGGACACAGGTCAACACACCACCACACCCTACATCCCAGTTAGGAACACCAAAGCTAACCAAAAATCCTTGTTGCCTTCCTCCAGAGGCTGATGATTCACACCAGGGGGTGGGCCAGGCGGTTGGCTCCGCCCACCGAGGAGTTCACAGCTCTGGAGGCGGGAGAAACCAGGCAGATTAGCCCAGGCAGGGCTTGAGTAAACAGCAAAGAGGAGCTAAAGAAGTGAAAGTAGAAGGAAGTAAAGTGGTAAAGGAGGAAAGCAAGAGTGGTGACAGAAAGAAAGCCTGAAGTAGTCCAGCTGTGTGCAGGACAGGTCAGCAAGGTCAGCAACGGCGGTGACTGTCTGGAGGGGGACCGTTTGGAAGTTCCTGGAAGGACCGCGGACAGGTAGTGACCCGGCGGTCTGGAGCAGTGTTCCGAAGGACAGTCAGCACCAGGGCAGGGGCCTCTCGGACCCTGGCAAGGCTAGGAGTCGCCATAATTTGCCAAATCCGTCAGTGAAGGGGACGTAGATCCCCCAACAACCAAGTCCCGATTGAAGGCAACAGCCCAACCAGAGTAGGAGAGACACCGCCACCGCCAGGGCACCAGTTTCTCAGGGCCAGCGCCTGCGGGCAAAGAGTAGAGCTCCTCCGGTCCAGCTTGAAGCCGGGGAGCGGGTTACCGGTGGGAACCCATCGCTACCAACACAGAACAAAGGTGCAAGGAAAAGGGACATCACCGTCACCTACTGGGAGAGCAAGTGCAGCCGTCCGTGGGGACCGTCTTTCCAGCCGTGTGGTTTACCGTAAAACTGTGTCAACGTCTCAGGCTGAGTGAGTACCACAGTGCCGCAAGGCACAGCGCTGCCCCCGCGTCCCTGCGCCCACCAGGCCCTGCACCTCCCTCACCATCACCGGGCCCCGGGATCACCAACCCCTACCCACGGAGGGGCAACACAACACCTGGCTGCTCCGCATCACCATCCCTGGGATCCCCATACTGAGCAGCGGTGGTGAAATCACCACAACCGTGGGTGGCGTCATGGACAATAATCATCCCCACACCCAACAAACCCCCTTTCACTCACGGGCGAGGAGTGCCGCTCGAGAACCCCCGGGATCCGGCCCACAGCTCGAGCCACCACTGAGCAGCAGCCGCCGGACCCGAGCAGAAGGGGTGAGCGGTGTGCTGACACCCTCCTCCCCGCCCGCGACAACTTGGCGTCACGAACAGGATCTTACCGCTCTGCCGTCTGGTAGAGGTGCGCCTTGTTACCGCCGGAGGTATCCGGCAGGAAAATTTCAGAAGCCGCCATCTTTGGCGCGAAAAGTTCCCGCTCGAGCGTCTTCTCGAGTAGCAGAGGCGCGAAGTCCAAAACCCCGCCCCGAGAGAGGAGGGGCCGGAAAGAGCTAAGGGGGACGGAAACAAGATGTCTGCGCCCGACGGAGCCGCTGGAGGAGCGGTGGTCGCAGCCGCAGCGGCACCCGCGGATGGGAATGGGCCTGCCCAGGTCCCGGCCGTACCGGCGGGAGGTGCCGCGGCCCCCGCGCTCGCTCAGGTCATGCCGTTCTCCTTGCCCTATGCGCCCGGAGCTGCCTGGCTACCGCAGTATGACGGGAAACCGGATGCCTTACAGGCCTTCCGGAAAAAGCTTAACCCGTTGCTAGAGCTGTACCCCCTGACTGATAAGCAGCGATAGTGCTAGGCCAGTTAACCGGTGCGGCTGAGCAGGAAGCGGAGACCTGGGCCGAGGGGGACCGGCTCTCTGTAGCCACCATCTTCGAGAAGCTACAGACTGCCTTCGAGACCCGGACTGAAGCTGAGCTGAGGATGCAGTTTTACCAGTGCCGACAACGGGCTGGGGATAGCATTCGGGACTATGCTTTACGTCTGCAAACCGCCCTCCGCACACTGAAGCGGGTGAACTCTATCAATGAGGCGGATAGCAACAAGATGTTGGTGGAGCAATTTGCACAGGGGATGAGGTCTCCTGAGGATCGTAAACAACTCCGGCTGTGGGCCCTGGAACACCCTGATGTGGACTTTGCTGTGTTAAAGGAGCGGGCTATTAAAGCGCTACAGCCCCCAGCTGCAGAAGTTCGGGAACCTGTCCCGTGGCCCGTCGAGACGGCCCCCGTTGCGGCGGCCTCTGCCCTACCAACCTCTCCAATACCTACAGCCCCAAGCAGCACCGTGGAAGAACTGGCAGCCCAGGTCCGTCGCATGGACGGAGACCTCGCCAAGATCCTTGCTGCACTACAACCTCTGACTAGATCTCAGCCTCCAACCCAGATACAGCTCGCTGACAGCCCGGAGGATGTTCCCTGGATGCAGCGGAGACCCATCATCCCCGTGGCTGTGGACGGTATACCGGTGATGGCTCTCTTGGACACTGGATCACAGGTAACCACCATACCGTACACGTTGTATCAGCGGTATTGGGGAATGGACGAACTGGCACCCCCAGACACTAGTATAACACTGATTGCTGCCAATGGACTTCCATTGACCCAAGTGGGGTATAAACAAGTGGCTATGACTGTGGGGCAAGCTGAACTACAACATCAGGGTATGATTGTGATCATGAATGAACCCAGTGATCATAACCCGAAGATAGTGCTAGGAACCAATGTGATGGAGCACTGTATGACTGATGTGTTGACCCTATTACAACAGCTGGCCGCCACAGCAGCAGGAAGCCGGCAGAGAGCTGTGCAGCGTGAGATCCGGGCTCTGATGTACCGCCAGCATGTAAGCTCAACAGGAGGGGAGATTGGGGGAGTGAGAGTAATGGATGTAGCTCCGTTGACTGTGCCCCCTAGGAGTGAGATGATGATTTGGTGTAGGGCAGCAGTAGGGCCACAGGGGCGTGATTACCCAGCCATGATGGAGCCCATACCCTCTGATCATTGGCCCACTGTAATGGCCGCCCGAGGGGTGGTGGATGTGAAGAAGGGGAGAGTGCCTGTGAGGGTGTTGAACTGTGGAGAGGAAGAAGTCAGGCTTCCCCGGTATGCCACCATTGCCAAGCTGCTCACCCTGGACCCTCACACTATCCATGAAGCCAGTCCATCCACACTCCCACATACCACTAGCACTTCCCCACCCCAAGGGGAGACAAAGGAGTGGCACCAACAGCTACATGTAGGCACTGATGATACCCCTACACATCACAGGGCAGGGGTATACAGGGTGGTGCAGGAGTACGAACAGGTTTTCAGTAAGCACCCCCTAGACTTTGGGCAGATCAAGGGGGTCCAACACCACATCCCCACCGGTGAACATCCCCCTATCAAAGAGAGGTATAGACCTATTCCCCCTGCACATTACCAGTGTGCCAAAGATATGTTGAGGAATATGAAGGAGGCAGGGGTTATTCGGGACAGCTGTAGTCCCTGGGCCGCTCCGTTGGTACTGGTCAAGAAGAAGGATGGTACCATGCGGATGTGTGTGGACTACCGGAAGATCAATCAGATAACCCATAAAGATGCCTATCCATTACCTCGTATCGAAGAGTCTTTGGCTGCACTGAGAACTGCAAACTACTTCTCGACCCTTGATCTCACCGGCGGGTACTGGCAAGTGGCCGTGGCCCCAGAGGACCGGGAGAAGACCGCCTTCACCACCCCGATGGGGCTCTGCGAATTCAATAGCATGCCGTTTGGGCTGTGCAATGCCCTCGGAACCTTCCAACGGCTGATGGAGTGCTGTCTGGGACATCTAAACTTCGAGACCGTCCTGTTGTATTTGGATGATGTGATTGTTTATTCCCAGACGTATGAAGCCCATCTGGAGCACCTGGCCGAGGTGTTCGCGTCCCTTGCCAAGTACGGGATGAAATTGAAGCCCTCTAAGTGTCACCTGCTGAAACCCAGGGTGCAGTACCTAGGGCACGTGGTGAGTGCGGACGGTGTCGCCCCCGACCCTGAGAAGATTACTGCCATCCAGAGCTGGCCGAGACCAACTACAGTGAGGGAAGTAAGGCAGTTTCTGGGTCTGGTGGGGTACTACCGGCGCTTTATAAAGGGGTACACGAAGATGGCTGCCCCCATGCAGGACCTCCTCGTGGGACAGACCAAAGGGGGTAGACCCATTGGAGCCCCACTGTTGTGGGAAGACAAGCATGAGGAGTCCTTTTGCCAGTTGAAGGCGGCCCTGACCGGAGAAGAGGTCCTGGCGTACCCTGATTATGGGCGCCCGTTCATCCTTCACACAGACGCCAGTAACGTGGGACTAGGAGCGGTCCTATCCCAGGTCCAGGATGGAAAGGAGAAGGTGATTGCCTATGCTAGCCGAAAACTCCGGCCGACCGAAAGGAACCCTGAGAACTACAGCTCCTTCAAGCTCGAGCTATTGGCGTTGGTATGGGCTATCACGGAGCGGTTCCGCCACTACTTGGCGGCAGCAACCTTCACCGCGTTTACGGACAACAATCCGCTGACTCACCTGAACACGGCCAAGTTGGGCGCGCTGGAGCAGCGGTGGGTAGCCGGCTAGCCAACTATGATTTCACCATAAAGTACCGAGCCGGTCGTGTCAACATAAATGCTGATGCACTTTCTCGAATGCCCCATTTGTCAGAAGAGGGGTGCGAGGATGACGACCTCGAGGAGATCGAGTTGCCTGCGTTTCACCAGCCGCCTACTGAGAGGGTACAAGTACATCAGCAATGGGTGGATCTGGACCCACGGCCCAGTCAAGAGTGGCAGGAAGCTCAGAACCAAGCGCCGGCTGTTCGCCTTGTCAAGACTCTGGTAGAACAAGGTGCTATGGGAATAGACCCTGCCGCTCCAGCCGAAGCCCAACGCTTGTGGAAGGAATGGAAACGGCTTTACCTACACCAAGGGAGGCTGTACCGTGAGCTGATCAACCCGAAGACCCATGAGAAAATCTGCCAGTTGATCGTTCCTCAAGCTGACGTGGCTACTGTCCTGCGGGCATACCATGATGGTGCTGGCCACTTCGGGTGGAAGAAGCTAGAGATGCTGTTGAGGGAGCGGTTCTATTGGAGTGGGATGCGTGAATCGGTGGAAGCCTGGTGCCGAGAGTGTGGTCCTTGCACACTGAGGAGAAAGGACGAGACTAGCCAGAGGGCACCCCTACATCCAATAGTCACCCATCAGCCGCTGGAGCTGGTCGCCCTAGACCATGTCAAGCTCACCCCTAGCCGAAGTGGGTACACCTACGCATTGACCATTGTAGACCACTACTCAAGATTTATGGTGGTAGTCCCCGTTAAGGACCTAACTGGTCGAACTGCTGCTCGAGCGTTCCAGGCTTATTTTTGCCGACCCCATGGGTACCCAGAAAAGGTGCTGACTGACCAAGGCCCGGCCTTTGAAGCAGAGGTGTTCCACGAATTCTGCCAGTTGTACGGCTGCAAGAAGATCCGGACCACTCCTTACCACGCCCAGACCAACGGCATGTGCGAGAAAATGAACCACTTGGTCCTGGGGCTCCTCAAGACGCTACCACTGGAAGAACGGAACCTGTGGCCGGAAAAGTTACCCGACCTGGTCGACATGTACAATAATATCCCGTCTAGCTCGACAAAGTGCACCCCAGCGTATCTGATGAGGGCTCGGCCTGGCCGCCTGCCGGTGGATCTGGAGATGGGGTTGCAGGCCCCAGAAGCACTCCCGTCGACAGCGGAATGGGAAAGTCGGAGGAGAGCACAATATCGGCAAATCCATGAGTATGTGGAGAAAAACCTTAGTCGAAGTCGAGAACAGCAGGAGCACCGGTTCAATCAGAAGGCATCTGCGGGTCCTTTCCAGCCAGGAGATGTAGTGTTGAAACGGAAGAGGAAGACCCACAAGCTGGATGATCAGTGGGAGCAAGTCCCTTACGTCATACAACCCACAGAATGGGGAGATGGGAAGGCCTACCAGATCAGCCGTGACCAAGGGGGCACCCTGGCCACAGTTTCCCGGGACCATCTAAAAAGGTGCCCACCCGCGTTGAAGGCAGAGGCTGAAGTACCGGTTCCTCCACCAGCAGAGAAGGCAGCAGAGGTAATCCACACTGTAATGGGTGACTTCCCAGCAAACTGGCCTACACAGAACGGCGCGGTGATTCTTCCAGTCATACTGTTCCCACAACCCGTGGATGAAGAAGTAGTGGAAGCGGTTAACCGTGAGCCAGAACCAGTGCCAGTGCCCAGGGATGAACCTGTACCCAGCTCCCCTATACCTCCGCCTGCTCTACACTATAGCAGGGAGGAGGAACCGATTGTTCCCTCTACCCCACTGTCTAGCACCACTGACACCGGGCCTCGAAGGTCCACCCGTCCCAACCTAGGTAGACCCCCACTTAGGTACAGGGAGACCGTTCTGTGAGTAAAAGGGGTCAGGGAATGAAAAGAATGGTTGTTTGTTTGTTTGAAGTTGAAAAGTTTTGAAGAATGATAAGAAAATGATTACCGAGTACTTTACCTGATTGTCTGTGTGATTTGCAACCGGCCGGAGCCGGCACCGTTGTCCCCGTGGGGACCGTTTAAAAAGTTGTTTGCATGGAGGACTATTCATGGACAAGCCCGTGAACTTGCAGGGCAACCATAAACGTTAAGTGGCTTGTAAATAAGTTGTTTGCCGTTACCGTTTCCGCAATGCCGCCTCCGGAGAGGCAGGTTGGAGGGAGGGCCCTCAGCAGAGCAGGCTGGGGCCCAGCCACCAAAGGAACCGGTGGCTACCCTCTGGAGGGAAAGGACAGATCCCGCTCGGGTAATTTGTGCTGGACTGTGGGTCAAGGGGTGCTGCCTGGGTTTTAGGGGCAGCATCAGGGCCAGGTTGCTTGGGTGGGAGAGAGCGGAAACCGTAACCGTAAACCGTTATGCAACGTTTAAGAAATGTGCCTCCCGTGATGGGAAGAGTTATTAAAAATGTACATATGTTATTTTACCCTGTTATCTTTTACAGAAAAATAAAACCGGTGTTGGACGGCAGCCCGCGGACGGTCTGCATTTTGCTAAGGGGGAATGTGTCGCCCTGGGCAAGCCAGGGGACACAGGTCAACACACCACCACACCCTACATCCCAGTTAGGAACACCAAAGCTAACCAAAAATCCTTGTTGCCTTCCTCCAGAGGCTGATGATTCACACCAGGGGGTGGGCCAGGCGGTTGGCTCCGCCCACCGAGGAGTTCACAGCTCTGGAGGCGGGAGAAACCAGGCAGATTAGCCCAGGCAGGGCTTGAGTAAACAGCAAAGAGGAGCTAAAGAAGTGAAAGTAGAAGGAAGTAAAGTGGTAAAGGAGGAAAGCAAGAGTGGTGACAGAAAGAAAGCCTGAAGTAGTCCAGCTGTGTGCAGGACAGGTCAGCAAGGTCAGCAACGGCGGTGACTGTCTGGAGGGGGACCGTTTGGAAGTTCCTGGAAGGACCGCGGACGGGTAGTGACCCGGCGGTCTGGAGCAGTGTTCCGAAGGACAGTCAGCACCAGGGCAGGGGCCTCTCGGACCCTGGCAAGGCTAGGAGTCGCCATAATTTGCCAAATCCGTCAGTGAAGGGGACGTAGATCCCCCAACAACCAAGTCCCGATTGAAGGCAACAGCCCAACCAGAGTAGGAGAGACACCGCCACCGCCAGGGCACCAGTTTCTCAGGGCCAGCGCCTGCGGGCAAAGAGTAGAGCTCCTCCGGTCCAGCTTGAAGCCGGGGAGCGGGTTACCGGTGGGAACCCATCGCTACCAACACAGAACAAAGGTGCAAGGAAAAGGGACATCACCGTCACCTACTGGGAGAGCAAGTGCAGCCGTCCGTGGGGACCGTCTTTCCAGCCGTGTGGTTTACCGTAAAACTGTGTCAACGTCTCAGGCTGAATGAGTACCACAGTGCCGCAAGGCACAGCGCTGCCCCCGCGTCCCTGCGCCCACCAGGCCCTGCACCTCCCTCACCATCACCAGGCCCCGGGATCACCAACCCCTACCCACGGAGGGGCAACACAACACCTGGCTGCTCCGCATCACCATCTCCGGGATCCCCATACTGAGCAGCGGTGGTGAAATCACCACAACCGTGGGTGGCGTCACGGACAATAATCATCCCCACACCCAACAAACCCCCTTTCACTCACGGGCGAGGAGTGCCGCTCGAGAACCCCCGGGATCCGGCCCACAGCTCGAGCCACCACTGAGCAGCAGCCGCCGGACCCGAGCAGAAGGGGTGAGCGTAGTGTGCTGACACCCTCCTCCCCGCCCGCGACACCTGCACCCATTGAAGACAATGACGTATGTGCCTGGTGGTGTAGTCAGGTACCCTTGCAGGTCGTCTGGCACGTAGACCACATTGATTTCAAATGGAATTATGTAATACTTTTTTGCCTCTTACCTCCCTTAAATATGCCTGGAGTTGTGTGGCATTCCTTATCTAGTTCCAAAGGGCATTAGTCTCAATGAAGCCGTCATCATTGTTGAATATGATCAAAAGAAGTCCACTTTCTGTGACTCTTTCAGTCTCTCAGTATCTCTGTTGCAACCTGCTGATGATATGCTGTGACATTCTAAGCTCAGTGGCCACTTCTGTCTGAGAACATCCTACTTGAAGCATTGAAATGGCGAGATACTGGATCAATTGTTAGGTGTCTTAATCTTATGATGCAAAAATGTGAACAGCATGTTGAGGAGGATTGTTTAAATACCAGTTCTATTGAACCCCAAAATTTATTGGGCAATTAATGGATCAAACACCTGTTGTGAATTTTGCCATTAGGCTCCTTGTTAAAGAACAACAAGCTGTGCAAAAAGTACTGAAACATTGAACAGTTGCATATTTGCATTCAAAAGTTTAGAGAAGGTTACAATACAGTAATTTCACCTGAAAAGGTTAGAGAGCATTTTAGGATCATGCTGAGATTTCACCTGAAAGCGAAATATCATTAACGTTGTGTGCTAATGTGGCGCCCTGGACTAGCCAGGTCGCCACAAATAACACACAAACACCCCCACCATTAGACAGGGACACCAGCCAAACACAAAAACCCTTGTTGCCTCCCTCCAGCGTCTGATGTCCACACCAGGTGGGGCGGAGCCAAACGGTTGGCCCCACCCACCAAGGACTTCACAGGCCTGGAGGTGGGAAAAGTGACAGATAGAGTTTGGAGTTTGAATTGAGAGGAGTGAGCACTTGGGTGTCTGGGTTTGTGGCCCAGGCACTGACAGCAAGGTTGGCAGATGGTGGTGGCCGTCTGCAGGAGTGGTGGAGCAACGCGGAACCGTAGGACCGGGGTCGGGCGTTGGCCCGCTGGTACGGACCGGGGAGCGAAGTGAAGCCAGCACACACAGGCAGGGCCATCGGACCCCAACCAGGCTTGGAGCCACCGACAATAGTCAAATCCGAATGTGAACGGAACCCCAGGGGTTTCCTAACAGCAAAAGTCCTGATTGAAGGCAACCGCCCACACCGTGAGGGTATACAGCTACCGCCTAAGGCTAGAGACCCAAGGGCCAGCGCCTGCGGGCAAACGGGCTCCTCCGGAACCCATACACCAGGAAGCGGACTACCGTTGGGGATCCATAGTAGTCAAACGAGAACATCAAGGTGCAGGGAAAGACAGCCGCCATCACCTGTCCGGGGAGAGACACAGCAGCCGGCTGCGGGACCCGTCCATCCAGCCGTTTGGTTTACCGAGGACTTTGTACGTTTCTTACTGAGTGAGTACACCCGTGCCATCCGGCACCACGCCGCGCTGTCCCTGCAACCCTGCACCTCACCAACCCAGCCTTCCCGTCACATCATCGGGCCCCGGGACCACCAACCCCTACCCACGGAGGGGGAAAACAACATCCCAGCTGCTCCCTACCATCGCTCCTGGGATCCCCGTCACCAGCAGCGGTGGTGCCCATCTTCACCACGACCCGTGGGTGGCGTCACGGACTAAATCCCCCAAACCAACCACCCCTTTTACTCACGGGCGAGGAGCGGCGCTCGAGTCCCCGGATCCGGCCCACCGCTCAAGCCACCAAGCAGCAGCAGCAGCGCCGGACCCGAGCGTTGTCAAGAGCGCAGCAGCGGCGGCGTCCTCCCCGCCCGCGACACTTAGGGCGGCTTTGCACACTACGACATTGCAGGTGCAATGTCGGTGGGATGAAATCGAAAGTGATGCACATCCGGCGTCACTTGCGATGTCGTAGTGTGTAAAACCTTTTTGATACGATGAATTAGCGCAAAAGCATCGTTATCGTATCATCGGTGTATTCTCCGACATTTCCATAATGCCGGTGCAGAGACAGGTACGATGTTGTTCCTTGTTCCTGCGGCAGCACACATCGCTGTGTGTAAAGCTGCAAGAGCGAGGAACAACTCCTACCTGCCTTCCGGCTGCAATGAGAAGGAAGGAGGTGGGCGGGATGTTTACATCCTGCTCATCTCCGCCCCTCCACCGCTATTGGCCACCTGCCGTGTGACGTCGCTATGACGCCGCACGACCTGCCCCCTTAGGAAGGAGGCGGGTCGCCGGCCAGAGCGACGGTCGCAGGGCAGGTGAGTGCATGTGAAGCTGGCGTAGCGATAATTTTCGCTACGCCAGCTATCACAAGATATCGTACCTGCGACGGGGGCGGGGACTAATGCACTCGACATCGCAGCATCGGCTTGCAATGTCGTAATGTGCAAAGCCCGCCTTAGACTTGTGTGCTGAACTAGCATTGTAGTGCCTTTTTTAGGACTGTATTCTATTGTCCTGCAAAGAAATTTATTGTTTCTGTTTTGGTGGCTAGCTTTGTGGAATTTTAATAAAGCAGTTTGGACATTTTGTTTAAAGTCCCCTCCCATGCCTACCTCAAACACCACTGAGTAAGCCGTGTCTCTACAGTTGGTAGAGAATGTGAGCACAAATCCCGAGGGGTATGTGTAACTGCTGCTAGGAAACCACGTTATGTTTGAAATCAGCTGCAAAACATAACATGGAGGAGCTAATCAAGCAGCTGGCACAGGCCAGTATACAACCGCAAATGGCACTCTTTCCTGAGATGCTCCACTCCAAGAAAGCCACACGTCCCCCAATCAAGATGATGATTCACATTCACACGTGTTGAAGACCGTAAAGAAAGCTTTGCAGAAGATGACACCGGGTGATAATTTTGAGGCATTCCTGATGGTTTTAAAAATGGTATTGGAACAAGAGAAATTACCTCCAGAGCAGTGGGCAAAGGTGCAGGTGCCATATCTAAGAGGGTAACCGCAAAATACACGTTATGACCTAGCTCTGCAGGATACAAGAGAGTACACCAAGTTGAAAACAGAGATCTTGGAATGCCTAGGAATAACTTTGGCTGTCAGGGCTCAGTGGCTGCACTGCTGGGGCTATTGTGTTGACAAACTTTACCGATCCCAAATGTTTGACTCATTACATCTGGTTCAGATGTGGTTGCAACTAGTGATGAGCGAGTACTAAAAAGCTCGGGTGCTCGAGGCTCGGGCCGAGCATCCCAAGATACTCGTGTACTCGGCCCGAGCACCGAGCCCAATGTTATCCTATGGGAGACCCGAGTATTTTTATGAAATGACCCCCGGCAGCATGTAGAAACCCTAAAAATGTCACAAAAGTCTCAGAAGAATGCTCAAATGACATGGCAAAAGCATGGGGAAGACCCCTTGAAGCATTTATCACTCAAAAGTCACAACTGTGAACAATTTTGTCCGCGTTTTACACCATTTTTATGGACTCACCAGAAAACCTTCAAAAATGACACCAAAATGAATTTTCATGGCGGAAATGTTAAGGGCACATACCCAATAGTGAGATAGAGCTGGTGTATGTTACTTTTGGAGATTACATGAAAGATTTTACGTGAAAACATTGTGTGGCACTCCGATGTCCCTGAGAAGAGACGTACATGAAGGCCTCTTGAGTCTAATGTGCCCATTTTGAGGAAGTGAGTCTTTGTAGTATTTTCCTTTGCCAGGGCAGTCCAAAATTGTGAGGTTCACCAATGCCCCTGCATACAGACGTGCATGAGGGCCTGTAAACCTGAAGTGCCCATTGTAAGAAAGTGGGTCTATTGTAGTATAGCCCTTAGGCAGGGCAGCCAAAAATTGGGAGGCTCCACATTGTCCCTGGATAGGGACGTGCATGATGGCCTGTAAACCAGAAGTGCCCATTGTAAGGAAGTGGGTCTTTTGTAGTATAGCCCTTTGGCAGGGCAGCCAAAAATTGGGAGGCTCCACATTGTCCCTGGATAGAGACGTGCATGAGGGCCTGTAAACCTGAAGTGCCCATTGTAAGAAAGTGGGTCTATTGTAGTATAGCCCTTTGGCAGGGCAGCCAAAAATTGGGAGGCTCCACATTGTCCCTGGATAGAGACGTGCATGAGGGCCTGTAAACCTGAAGTGCCCATTGTAAGAAAGTGGGTCTATTGTAGTATAGCCCTTTGGCAGGGCAGCCAAAAATTGGGAGGCTCCACATTGTCCCTGGATAGAGACGTGCATGAGGGCCTGTAAACCTGAAGTGCCCATTGTAAGAAAGTGGGTCTATTGTAGTATAGCCCTTTGGCAGGGCAGCCAAAAATTGGGAGGCTCCACATTGTCCCTGGATAGGGACGTGCATGATGGCCTGTAAACCAGAAGTGCCCATTGTAAGGAAGTGGGTCTTTTGTAGTATAGCCCTTTGGCAGGGCAGCCAAAAATTGGGAGGCTCTACATTGTCCCTGGATAGAGACGTGCATGAGGGCCTCAAAACATTGTTCCCATTGCAAAGGAGAGGGTCTCCTGTCGTTGTAATGTCCATTCTGAAAGAATGGGCGAAAAAATTTACCACTGGGGGTATACCTGAAACAACGGCCTAACTATTGTAACGGTCATCATGGTGGCGCATGAGGAGAAGGAGGAGCAGTCCAGCGATTATCCAAAGTCTAGAAGTGTGTACCCATGGGTGAGTGTAGGTACATGGCAAATTCCCGTTACAAACGTTAAATTCCGCTCTCATTTGCTGGTGGTGTGGTGAAGTCTGGCCCAATCCAACCCTTGTTCATCTTGATCAGAGTCAGCCTGTCAGCATTTTCAGTTGACAGGCGGGTTCGTTTATCTGTAATGATTCCACCTGCGGCACTAAAAACACGCTCTGACAAAACGCTAGCGGCAGGGCAGGCCAGGACTTCCAAGGCGTAGAGAGCCAATTCATGCCACGTGTCCAGCTTGGATACCCAATAATTGTAAGGCACAGAGGAATGTCGGAGTACAGTTGTTCGATCTGCAAGGTACTCCTTGAGCATCTGGGCAAACTTAGGATTTCTTGTGACACTACCCCGCACCTCAGGGGCTGTGGTACGTGAGGGGCTGAGAAAACTGTCCCACATCTTAAAGACTGTTCCCCTACCTCTGGCGGATTGGACTTGTGCCCCTCTCGGCTGTACGCCTTGGTTGTCCACTGATTCCTGACCTATTCCGCTAGCGTTTAGTGAGGAGAATGCTTTGCCTACTTCCGTGACTATGGCCTTCCGGAACTGCTGCATTTTGGCTGACCTCTCCGCCTCGGGAATAAGAGACATAAAGTTCTCCTTGTAGCGTGGGTCTAACAGTGTTACCAACCAGTAATGATTGTCGGCCAAGATGTTCTTAACGCGAGGGTCACGAGACAGGCAGCTTACCATAAAGTCAGCCATGTGCGCCAGACTCTTAACAGCCAGTACTTCAGTATCCTGACCAACACGATGACTGAACATGCTGTCCTCCTCCTCCTCCTCCTCATCTACCCTGTCCTCTGGCCAGCCACGCTGAACCGAGGATATGACTGGTGTGCATGTCATATCCTCAATTTGGCCGGAGAGTTGCTCCATGTCTTCATCCTCCTCCTCGTCATAGTCCTCCACTGCACGTTGTGATGAGACGAGGCTCGGCTGTGTGTTATCACCCACACCCACTACTGTTTCTTGCTCCAACTCATCGCGCTCCGCCTGCAATGCATCATGTTTGTTTTTGAGCAGAGACCGTTTTAGAAGGCAGAGAAGCGGTATGGTGACGCTAATAATGGCGTCATCCCCACTCACCATCTTGGTGGAGTCCTCAAAGTTTTGGAGAATGGTACATAGGTCGGACATCCATCTCCACTCCTCAGGTGTTATGTGTGGAGTTTGACCCATTTCCCGACGGCTTAGGTGATGCAGGTACTCAACAACTGCCCTCTTCTGCTCACATATCCTGACTAGAGATGAGCGAGCCGGTCCCGGTTCGGCTCGAGGTCGGCTCGCCGAACGGGGGTCCCGTTCGAGTTCAGTTCGTCGAACGTTCGACGAACCGAACTCGAACGTATAGGCTAGAATGGGAGGCAATCACAAACACATAAAAATGTATGATAAATGTACACAAACAGTTAATAAACATTGCCATAACACTTACCGGTCCTCGCGATCCCTTCTGCACTCTGTCTCCTGCCGCTATTCCATCCGATGATCGCTGAATCCTCCCGGTGACAGCACTGCCAGCAGAGATGCAGGACCTATCGTGACGTCAAAATAGCCATGTGACCAGTCACGTGGCTATTATCTCATTGGCTACAGACTGGTCACATGACTATGACACGTCATGTAGGACCTGCGAGTGCATCTCTCCGGTACACGGTGCACATATGTGTATCGCCGTGTACCGGCGACATGCTCTAGCACATGGTCGACTCCCCGTTCCGTTAGGGACCGGCTGACACAGCCGGTCATTAACGGAGATCACCGTTGCCATAGCAACGCAGTTAGCGGTGATGTCACCGCTAACCGCGGCTCCGAGAGCACCGTTGCTATGGTAACGCGTCTGTCAGTGTTACCGCTGTTACCGCTGACAGCCAGCACTGATCACTCACGGAGTGAAGGCTGCACGCTGCTTCCCGATTGTAGTGAGGATTGTAGTGAGGATGAGGTTCCCCGGCCCCAAGTGATGAGCTGGTGAATCTCATCCTCACTACAATCGTCACTACTACTACACTAGTGAGGATTGTAGTAAGGATGAGATGCCCCAGCCCATGATGGGCTGGTGAACCTCATCCTCACTACAATCGTCACTACTACTACACTAGAAAGAAAGAAGACAGAAGAGCAGGATCGTGGAGGGCTGACAGGGGGTAATAAAGATGGAGTCTCTAATGTGTCTGTGTATTTATTTCTATTAAAGTATTTTTTCTCTCTGTGGTGTTTTTTTTAACCCTTTATTGGAGATTCTTAATGGCCGGGTCAAACGTGCCTGACATTAAGAATCTCTGGCTTAATACTGGCTAGTAAAACAAAGCCAGTATTAACTCATGATTACCCAACAAGCCACCCGGCTCCAGGGCTGTTGGAAGAGTTGGATACAGCGCCAGATGATGGCGCTTCTATGAGAGCGCCATTTTCTGGGACGGCTGCGGACTGAAATCCGCAGTAGAGGCGCCCAGATATCTCGGGCTAACCTGTGCTGCGGATTCCAATCCCCAGCTGCCTAGTTGTACCCGGCTGGACACAAAAATGGGGCGAAGCCCACGTCATTTGTTTTTTAATTATTTCATGAAATAAGTGAAATAATTAAAAAAAAAACGGGCTTCCCTATATTTTTGGTTCCCAGCCGGGTACAAATAGGCAACTGGGGGTTGGAGGCAGCCCGTGGCTGCCTGCTGTACCTGGCTAGCATACAAAAATATGGCGAAGCTCACGTCCTTTTTTTTGTAGTTTTTTGGCAAAAAAAAATAAAAAATGCTTCCCTGGATTTTCCATTGCCAGTGAAGGTAACACCAAGCAGTGGGGGTTAGCAGCCAGTAGCTGCTTGGATTACCCTTAGCTAGCAATACAAAAAATGCAGCAGGAGCCCATATATATTTTTTTTAATTATTTATTTAAATAACTAAAAATAAAATGGGCTTCCCTGTATTTTGATTGCTGGACATCACAGTGCTGTAAAAATAAATCTTTAAAAAAATGACGTAGCGCTCCGCGGTATTTTTGATTCTCAGCGCAGATAAAGCAGACAGCTATGGGTTGCCACCCCCATCTGCCTGCCGTTACCTTGGTTGGCAATCAAAATACAGGGAAGCCCATTAATTTTTTCTATTTAAAAAATAGTTAAAAAAAAAATGACGTTGGGTTCTCCCATTTTTGATAGCCAGCTAGGGTAAAGCAGACGGCTGTAGCCTGAAAACCACAGCTGGCAGCTTTACCGTGGTTGGGGATCCAATGTGGAGGTCCCCTCAGGCTCTTTTTTATAATTATTTTATAAATATTAATAATTACACAATAAAAGTAGGGTCCCCCCCAAATTGGATCACCAGCCAAGGTAAAGCGGACAGCTGTGGTCTGGTATTCTCAGGGTGGAAAGGTCCATAGTTATTGGGCCTTCACAGCCTAAAAATAGCAGGCCGCAGGCACCCCAGATGTGGCGCATCCACTAGATGCGCCAATCCTGGCGCTTCACCCCAGCTCATCCCGTGCCCTGGTGCAGTGGCAAACGGGGTAATAAATCGGGTTGATACTAGCTGTAAAGTCACCTGAGATCAAGCCCAGCAGTTTGTGATGTCATGGCGTCTATTAGATAGCCAACATCATAAACTGTCAGTACTAACAAAAACAAAAAATCGACAAAAGAAATTTATTTGAAAAAACAGTCCCCAAAACATTTCCTCTTTCACCAATTTATTGTAAGAAAAAAAATAAAGGGGTCCCACGACGACTCTGGACCATCTAGAATATGGGGGGGAGACACTCAGGGAACGTATCCCCCATTTTCTAGGAGTGCGGACCCTTCATGTGAGGAGTGTGGGTGCAATGAATCTGCACTCACTCTCCCCGGGTCCACAGCAGCAGAGTCCATGTCGTAATGGTTGCTACCAAAGCTGCAATGCCCTGCTCATGAGGTAAGGGCATGCCTAATCAGGAGAACTACTGTAGAGGAAGCTCTGCTCACTGGTATATAGGTGCTCAGAGGTAATAATAGATAAAATTAGTGAGTAACCTCGGCACTCTAAATCTCCCAGACTTAGTCAGTAAGTCACAACGGATAGTAATGCAAAATCACTCTTTATTGGTCCGTAGTAAGAAAAAAAAGTTTTTCATAAGCATATATGTTTTTGTCCAAAACAAGTTACAAATGACGTTTCGGCCTGAGCCTTCGTCAGATTGGACTTATCTGCATGTAATCATGAAAAATGACAATAATCAGTATCACATAAGAGTGAGAGAACAATAACATAAACTCGAACAATGTAGAGGTACAATTGGGATGCAGCAAAAAAATTGCAACACAGCAAAAAATGAAACACATGATACAAATGTCATAATACAGTACAAGGACAATATAGTAATGACAAATATGGGGTCAGAGTAGACTTAGACAACTCTGGTACGAAAGAGATGTCAATCATAAAGTAACATGTGCAGTAGGTGTAGAGCTACAGTATGCATGGCAGAGCTAATGGGTAGACCGACCATAGAAAAAGAACGGAGAAAAAGTGGAGAAAAAGTGGAGAAAAGTGGAGAAAAAGTGGAGAAAAAGTGGAGAAAAAAATGGAGAAAAAGTGGAGAAAAAGTGGAGAAAAAGTGGAGAAAAAAATGGAGAAAAAGTGGAGAATAAGTGGAGAAAAAGTGGAGAATAAGTGGAGAAAAAGTGGAGAAAAAGTGGAGAAAAAGTGGAGAAAAAGTGGAGAAAAAAATGGAGAAAAAGTGGAGAAAAAGTGGAGAAAAAAATGGAGAAAAAGTGGAGAAAAAGTGGAGAATAAGTGGAGAAAAAGTGGAGAAAAAGTGGAGAATAAGTGGAGAAAAAGTGGAAAATAAGTGGAGAAAAAGTGGAGAAAAAGTGGAGAAAAAGTGGAGAAAAAGTGGAGAAAAAGTGGAGAAAAAAATGGAGAAAAAGTGGAGAAAAAGTGGAGAAAAAGTGGAGAAAAAAATGGAGAAAAAAAATGGAGAAAAAGTGGAGAAAAAGTGGAGAATAAGTGGAGAAAAAGTGGAGAAAAAGTGGAAAATAAGTGGAGAAAAAGTGGAGAAAAAGTGGAGAAAAAGTGGAGAAAAAAATGGAGAAAAAGTGGAGAAAAAGTGGAGAAAAAGTGGAGAGAAAAATGGAGAAAAAGTGGAGAAAAAGTGGAGAAAAAGTGGAGAAAAAAATGGAGAAAAAGTGGAGAAAAAGTGGAGAATAAGTGGAGAAAAAGTGGAAAATATGTGGAGAAAAAGTGGAGAATAAGTGGAGAATAAGTGCAGAAAAAGTGGAGAAAAAGTGGAGAAAAAGTGGAGAATAAGTGGAGAAAAAGTGGAGAAAAAGTGGAGAAAAAAATGGAGAAAAAGTGGAGAAAAAGTGGAGAAAAAGTGGAGAAAAATTGGAGAATAAGTGGAGAATAAGTGGAGAAAAAGTGGAGAAAAAGTGGAGAAAAAGTGTAGAATAAGTGGAGAATAAGTGGAGAAAAAGTGGAGAAAAAGTGGAGAAAAAGTGGAGAAAAAAATGGAGAAAAAGTGGAGAAAAAGTAGAGAAAAAGTGGAGAAAAAAGTGGAGAAAAAATGGAGAAAAAGTGGAGAAAAAGTGGAGAAAAAGTGGAGAAAAAGTGGAGAAAAAAATGGAGAAAAAGTGGAGAAAAAAGTGGAGAAAAAATTAAGAAAAAGTGGAGAAAAAGTGGAGAAAACGTGGAGAATAAGTGGAGAATAAGTGGAGAAAAAGTGGAGAAAAAGTGGAGAAAAAAATGGAGAAAAAGTGGAGAAAAAGTGGAGAAAAAGTGGAGAATAAGAGGAGAAAAAGTGGAGAAAAAGTGGAGAATAAGAGGAGAAAAGGTGGAGAAAAAGTGGAGAAAAAAATGGAGAAAAAGTGGAGAAAAAGTGGAGAAAAAAATGGAGAAAAAGTGGAGCACCCTTTGGTACCTTTCATGTGGCACTAAGGGGTGCTTAGCTTTGTATTTAGCCAAAAAAATGAAAAAAAAATGATGTAGGGTTCCCCCTAGTTTTGTAGCCAGCTAGGGTAAAGCAGACGGCTGCAGCCTGCAGACCACAGCTGGCAACCTCACCTTGGCTGGTAATCCAAAACTGAGGGCACCCCACGCTGTTATTTTAAATTAAATAAATAATTAAAAAAAAAACACGTAGGGGTCCCCCAAAATTGAATCACCAGCCAAGGTAAAGCAGACAGCTGGGGCCTGATATTCTCAGACTAGGGAGGTCCATGGTTATTGGACTCTCCCCAGCCTAAAAATAGCAGGCCGCAGCCACCCCAGAAGTGGCGCATCCATTAGATGCGCCAATCCTGGTGCTTCGCCCCAGCTCATCCCGCGCCCTGGTGCGGTGGCAAACGGGGGTAATATATGGGGTTAATACCAGATGTGTAATGTCACCTGGCATCAAGCCCTGGGGTTGGTGAGGTCAGGCGTCTATCAGATACCCGACATCACCAACCCAGTCAGTAATAAAAAAAAATAGACGACAAACACATTTTTATTTGAAAAAACACTCCCCAAAACATTCCCTCTTTAACCAATTTATTAGAATGAAAAACAAATCCAGGTCTGGTGTAATCCAAGGGGTTGCCATGACGATCCACACTGTCCCAGTCAATGAAGAGCAGAATGTTCCCCATTGGCTGGGAGAGCAATGCAGTGACCTGAGCTAACATCAATGGGTCAGCCCAGGTCACTGCAGGGGATGACAAGTGCTGCTGTCAGTGAGGTACATTACCTGCGCTGATCTCCTGCACTGCCGACAGCACCTTTCACTGAGGTCAATGACCGGCGCCTTCACATCAAGTATCGCGAGAGGCCCGTGACGTCACCGCTAGTCAGTCTCGGGTCGGAAGCGAGAGGTGATGTGACAAGCGGCGGCCATGGAGGACAGTGACAGCGCTGAGGTCGGGATGGCGGGACTTCATCACCGCAGGTAAGCCGAGCGGGACCATGTGTGTGTGTGTGTGTGTGTGTGTGTGTGTGTGTGTATGTATGTATGTATGTGTACATGCCGCGGGCAGGAGTGGGCGGAGCGAGCTGAGCGGGGAAGTGTGGGCTTCCTGTACGTAACTAAGATAAACATCGGGTTACTAATCAAAGCGTTTTGCTTGGATACCCGATGTTTATCTTGGTTACCAGCTTCTGGCAGGCTGCCAGCAATGGCTCCTGCACACTGTAGCTGTAAAAAGCCCTGCTTTTTGCTGCTAGAACCGTTCTCGAACGTATCTAGAACTATCGAGCTTTTGCAAAAAGCTCGATTTCTAGTTCGATCTCGAACAGCCCCCAAAATCACTCGAGCTTAGAACTGGAGAACCTCGAACCACGAACCGCGCTCAACTCTAATCCTGACCAACATGTGCAGAGTTGAATTCCAACGCGTGGGGACATCACACACCAACCAGTCTGTGAGCCGGAAGATGCAAACGGCGCTGAAAGCCGGCAAGGCCGGCTGAAGCAGTAGGTGACTTTCGAAAATGTGCAGACAGGCGGCGAACTTTTACCAGCAGATCAGACAGCTCTGGGTATGACTTTAGAAACCGCTGAACCACGAGGTTGAGCACATGGGCCACGCATGGAACATGTGTCAGCTGGCCTCGCCTCAAAGCCGCCACCAGGTTCCGGCCATTGTCACACACGACCTTTCCTGGCTTTAGGTTCAGAGGTGTGAGCCAGTGATCTGCCTGCTGTTTCAGAGCTGTCCACACCTCTTCTGCATTGTGGGGTTTGTCACCTATGCAGATTAGCTTCAGCACAGCCTGTTGCCGCTTCGCCGAGGCAGTGCTGCAGTGCTTCCAGCTTGGGACTGGTGTGGAGGGTAAAGTGGATGAGGATGCGCAGGAGGAGGATGAGGCTGAGGAGCATGACATTCCGGAGCTGTAGAGTGTGGGTGAAACCCTGACTAAGGTAGGGCCTGCAAACCTTGGTGTGGGAAGGACGTGTTCCGTCCCTCGCTCAGACTGGGTCCCAGCTTCCACAATATTAACCCAGTGTGCCGTCAACGAGATGTAGCGGCCTTGCCCACAAGCACTTGTCCACGTGTCTGTGGTTAGGTGGACTTTGGCTGAAACAGCGTTGTTCAGGGCACGTGTGATGTTTTGTGACACGTGGTTATGCAATGCGGGGACGGCACACCGGGAGAAATAGTGGCGGCTGGGGACCGAGTAACGTGGGACAGCTGCCACCATCAGGTCGCGGAATGCTTCTGTCTCCACCAGCCTAAAAGGCAACATTTCCAGCGCAAGCAGTCGCGAAATGTTAGCATTTAGAACTGTGGCATGTGGGGCGTTGGCAGTGTATTTGCGCCTGCGTTCAAAGGTTTGCTGAATGGATAACTGAACGCTACTCTGGGACAAGGACGTGCTTGATGATGGTGTTATTTCTGCGTAGGCAACTGCAGGTGCAGGGCCGGAGGAGGCTTGTTCGCAGGCAGCATGGACAGGGGATTGGCTCGCATCCACAACAAGCGAAGACGTAGCAGTGACATCAGCAAGCACTGCTCCTCGACTCTGTTGTACCTCCCACAAAGTCGGGTGCTTGGCTGACATGTGCCTGATCATGCTGGTGGTGGTCAGGCTGCTAGTTTTGGTACCCCTGCTGATGCTGGCATGGCAGGTGTTGCAAATGGCCTTTTTAGAATCATCTGGAGCCAACTTAAAAAACTGCCAGACTCGGGAAGACCTAACATTTGTACAGGCACCTTGTGTCGTGTTGTTGTTCCGGGGAACGGTTGCCTGACTTCTGCCTGGGGCCACCACCCTGCTTCTTACTGCCTGTTGGGATGCTACGCCTCCGTCCCCTTGTGCACTGCTGTCCTTGCTCTGCATATCCTCCTGCCAGGTTGGGTCAGTTACTGGATCATCCACCACGTCGTCGTCCTCTTCCGCACCCTGCTCCTCCTCCTGACTTCCTGACAATTGTGTCTCATCATCGTCCACCCCTTGTTGAGACACATTGCCAACTTCGTGAGAACGTGGCTGCTCAAATATTTGGGCATCTGTACATACGATCTCCTCATGACCCACTTCAACAGGAGCTGGCGAGAGGCCAGAATGTGCGAATGGAAACGTGAACAGCTCTTCCGAGTGTCCAAGTGTGGGATCAGTAATGTCCGTGGACGTGTACTCAGCCTTGTGGTAGGAAGGAGGATCAGGTTCTGAAATGTGCGGTGCAGTATCACGGCTACTGACACTTGACCGTGTGGAAGACAGAGTGTTTGTGGTGGTGCCAATCTGACTGGAAGCATTATCCGCTATCCAACTAACAACCTGTTGACACTGGTCTTGGTTCAAGAGCGGTGTACTGCTGCGGTCCCCAAGAATTTGGGACAGGACATGCGAGCGAGTAGATGTGCCCCTTTGTTGTGGCGAAATTAGAGCTTGCCCACGACCTCGGCCTCTGCCTGCACCACCATCACGTCCACTTCCTTGTTCGTTGCCAACGCCCTTGCGCATTTTGCAATGCTGTGCTGACGTGTATTCACTAGACTTGTGCGCTATATCCAAGTTTGTGAAAAACGCACACAAGTGCACCTGTACGCTGCCACCGACAGGCACACACGTGCGGTTTTTAAATGCAAGCACGGACGCACTAAGAACCTAACAGGTTTTTTAGGAGCGACAATTACTGAGAAGTTTGACACTATCAGACACTGCTGACTGACGTGTATTATACACTACACTTGTGCGTTATATAATAGTTTGTGCAAAACGCACACAAGTGCACCTGTACGCTGCCACCGACAGGCACACACGTGCGGTTTTTAAATGCAAGCACGGACGCACTAAGAACCTAACAGGTTTTTAGAAGCGACAATTACTGAGAAGTTTGACACTATCAGACACTGCTGACTGACGTGTATTATTCACTAGCCTTGTGCGTTATATCCAAGTTTGTGCAAAACGCACACAAGTGCACCTGTACGCTGCCACCGACAGGCACACATGTGCGGGTTTTTAAATGCAAGCACGGACGCACTAAGAACCTAACAGGTTTTTAGGAGCGACAATTACTGAGAAGTTTGACACTATCAGACACTGCTGACTGACGTGTATTATTCACTAGACTTGTGCGTTATATCCAAGTTTGTGCAAAACGCACACAAGTGCACCTGTACGCTGCCACCGACAGGCACACACGTGCGGTTTTTAAATGCAAGCACGGACACACTAAGAACCTAACAGGTTTTTAGGAGCGACAATTACTGAGAAGTTTGACACTATCAGACACTGCTGACTGACGTGTATTATTCACTAGACTTGTGCGTTATATCCAAGTTTGTGCAAAACGCACACAAGTGCATCTGTACGCTGCCAACGACAGGCACACACGTGCGGTTTTTAAATGCAAGCACGGACGCACTAAGAACCTAACAGGTTTTTAGGAGCGACAATTACTGAGAAGTCTGACACTATCAGGACTGTTTTAGACTGTGTACACCAGCCCCCAGATATGGTGATGAAGGCTGGTATACGGTCACCACTAGGAATGGCTATATACCCTGCCTGCCTGTATACAGCTACAATAGTCCTGAGAAGGACTCTTCTGGTCACTAGCCTGTATTCCGACCTGGCTATACCCTGCCTGCCTGTATACAACTACAATAGTCCTGAGAAGGACTTCTGGTCACACTGTTTGCAGCCCTGCAATAATGCCCTGGAAATAACTATAAAGGGCCGCAAACCTTTCCCTGAAGCAGCAACACTCTCCCTGCACTGACTGTCTGGATGGCTGTGTGCAGAGCACAGCGCGCCCGCCGGTATAAAGGCTCGGTCACGCTGTGCAGGCCGGCCAATCACTGCAATTCCACAACTAACAGGGCTGTGGCATTGCAGTGGTCTGCCAGCCAATCCCTGCATGAGGGCTGGCTCTCAAAAGAGCGCCAACATGCAGGGATGAAGACCACGAGTACAGCACGAGTATCGCGAGATTACTCGGTCCCCGCCGAGTAGCCCGAGTACAGTGATACTCGTGCGAGTACCGAGTAGTGACAAGCATACTCGCTCAACACTAGTTGCAACAGTAATCTTCCTCCCTAGAACAGATGCGGAAAAGGGTCATCATTGACAGGTTCATCAATTTCCTTCCGAGTGCGGTTCAGTCCTGGGTTGCCCAGGGAGATCCCCAGAAAGCTGATGACCTGGTTGGCATGGTAGAAAGGTAGCAAGCCGTTGAGAAGTTCATGGGGAAACAAAAGCTCATAGCTTATCTATACTGGGGTTCCCAAGGAGAGGCTGACACCCAAAAGAAGGGAAATAAAGCCTCAAATGGGGGGCATCCAAGGTCCCAAGGGGTATCTGAATTATTGACAAATTCCCAGCAAATTGCATCATTTATTGGAAGTGTCATGCCACAGGTCAGATAGCTGCCCTATGCCCCATGAACACCAAGCCAATGGACTGCATCATGGGTTGGCATTGCAAATATTATGCAAACCCTGCCTCCAGTGTTGACTTTAACCCTGGCGAGGGACCACAGACATATCCATGTCATTGAATGGGTTATCTGTGACTGGTCTCTTGGACTCAGGGAGTTTTATGACCATAATAGGGAAAATCTTGAAGAGTCATCCACCCTTGAGGGAAATTTAGAGTGGGGCACTACATTTGGGTCTGCCCATGTTGTTTCTGTGCCGCCCCCACGACAGCCGACGGGCTGCTCGGACCTGGATCCGCAGTTGCTCGAGGGGTATCCGGGTCCGAGGCGGCGGCGCGCGGCACCCTCAGAAATAAAAGGGGGGAATTGTTTGTGGTTTTGGGATAATGTTCGTGACGCCACCCACGGTGTGTGGTAACGTGAGGTACCACCGCTTGTATGTTTGGGGAGCACGGGGACGCTGATGTGTGGCAGCTTAAGTTGTTAACCACACCGTGGGCAGGGGAGTGGTGTCCCGGGGTCTGGTGATAGATGGCGTGGGGGAACCCATCGGGTGCAAGGGGGTAACATGTACTCACACAGTCCAAAGTCACTGACGCTGACACCAAGTAAACCAAACTCTTGAGCACTCTGTGGTCCTTAGACGGGCACGCTGGGTCTGTGTCCTCTTGGTGTTTCCTGTTGACCTGAAGCCTTGTCCCTTGGCACTGTGTGTCCTACGTGTGGACCCCTTACACTTGAAGCGTTTCGGGTCCCGCTCACCTGCGTGGCTAGCAGGGTGAGCTTGCTCTCAGGTTCACGCTTGGAATTTTCTGGACGGTTGTGGGAAATCCTATCCCTTTCGTTGTGCTAGTACCCCGATTCTCGAGCAGGTGGGGAACGGTTCCTGAAGATTCCGTTCCCGTCGGGTGAATTACTGGGCTGCGTGAAGTTACTTCCCAGCATAGGGTCCACGTATCCCGTCGTGCCCTGGTCCCTGCCGGCTTGTAGCACAAGGCAGCCGGCCTGCTCTCTGTAGCAGCACCGTGCTCCCTGCCACTACCCCTGCGACCGGGGTTACAGCTCCTTCTGGCCAGGCCAACGTCTGGCACCTGGAACGGGTACAGGAGCCCAGATCCACAGCGTGACCTGGACTGTCACCGGTGTCTCTCCTTCAACCTCCACTCTCCAACTCTTCAACTGCACTGACACTTCTGCCCTCCTTCTACCAGCCCTCCATCTGGGTGGCCCTATTCCCCTCAGGCTGCCCAATGGGTGTTTGGTGGGTGTGGTGCAGAGTGTTCCTCAGGATTTGTGTACACCTGTTGGTAGCAACACCAAAGTGACAGGACCCGTAACCAAGGAGGAGCGGGTACCATGCAGAAGGGCAGATTGCACGGCACCCTTCTGACGACCTGATAGGCCAGGGCGTCACATTTCCCTTACCTGTAAGGGAGGAGGGGAGCCATCAGTTATCACAGAAGATTGAGGAGGGTAAAATACTGTCATTATTGGGGGTAGCCTGGAATATCCCACAGCCTTGTTTGATCTACCCTGATGTCTGAGGAGCAGGATTTAGTCTGGGGGTGCTGTGCTGCAAGAAGGAGCCCAGACTTATCTTTCACAGAGAGTTTTCAGTCAGATGCTGCCTCCCAACCCCCTCTGGGGCTCTAATCACCTTGGAGTTCCTTGTGGGGTCCGGTTGTTGTGGCGAGGTGTCCACCAACATGCGTGGTACTCTTGGCTGCTGTGCCATGTTTCAGGCAACGTGAGTCGATGTTCATCTTGTGGCATTGCATGATGCATCCCTTTCTTTTTATTCCTCCACTATGGCCTCCTCCTGAGTCCCCTGGATTGGTGCAAATATTGGTGCAAAAATCTCAATCAGGTGCGCATACCGATGCTGCAATGGTACCGAGAACCCAAAGATGGATCAGCACCTGGAGCACTGTCCTCGTGAGATCCTGATGCAGAAAATCTTATATTTGAAGTGGTGGACAGGTAAGGAACATCTCAATATCCTCTTGGGAGGATGTATGTCCTGTAGAAGATTGTCCTGTGCTTTTCCTGGTAGTTTTAGCTATGTTAAATTGAGCATTCAAGTGAATTTATGTAAGATAGAGGAGCTCAAGAACACACATCATCACACTAACATGACTAGCTATGCACCCCTTTTTATTTTATTTTTTTAAAACAATATTAAATCTATCTTCCATTTATTCCATAACACTGATCAATCTCCTTGAGTCCTGCACTGATGCTTCAAGCGGGCATTACACGCTACGATATATCTAACAATATGTCGTCGGGGTCACGTCGTAACTTGATGCACATCCGGCATCGTTTGATATATCATAGCGTGTGACAGCTACGTGAAACTGTAAACGAGCAAAAATACTCACCTTATCATTGCTCGTTGACACGTCGCTCATGTTCTAAAAATTGAACGTCCGGTTGTTCATCGTTCCCGTGGCAGCACATGTACCGCCCCGGGGCTCGGCTGCAGCCGAGCTGCTCGGATCCGGGCTTGTCAGTGGGTGGCCCGAGCGCCTCCGGATCCGGGGGTCATGTCACTCTGAAGGGAGGCTGGCGCTACGTGAGGGGTTTCGGTGTGGAAGTTCACGGCTGGAGCCACGGCTTTGGGTTCGTGACGCCACCCACGGGTCGTGGTGAGTGTGGACACCACCGCTGCCATTGACTAGGCTCCCGGGGATGGTGTTGCGCAGCCAGGTGTTGACCCCCCTCCGTGGGTAGGGGGTTGATAGTCCCGGGGCCCGGTTGTTGGGGTTAGGATGTGGGGATGTGGGCGTGTTGGCGCGGTGTGGGGCGGTGCGCGGCCCAAGGGCACTGTTGTACTCACTATGACAGATACACTGGAGTCTCTGGTAAGCCAAAAAGATGGTGGTCGGTGCCCGCAGCCGGCTGCGTCTGGTCCCCCACCCGGTTTGGTGGTCCCCGCCTTTCTCCTGCACCTTGTTATATTCGTGTAGACTGCCTATGCCTTAGCAACGGGAGTCCGCTCCCCGGCTGTATATGTGTCGGTGGAGTCCGTTTGCCCGCAGTCGCTGGCCCGTGGGATCTCTCTGCCTGTGCGGTGGCTTTATATCCCCCTCGGTGGGCTGATGCCTTCTTTCAGGACTTGGGATGGGAATGGACCTAAAGCCGTCTTCCCGACTCCTGCAGGCCAGGCCACCACCTGCCTCCTAGCCAAGGTACCAGGGCTACGGCCCTGGCACCTGTCAGTTTCCGCTGCAGATCTGGGCACAGGTCTGCTGCACTCTACTCCTCTCCTGTCACTAATCTGACTTGCACTTCCTGCCTCAGGCCATCTGGACTCATCGGTGGGCGTGGCCAACCACCTGGCTCCACCCCCTGGTGTGACCATTAAGCCCTGAGGGAGGTGACTAGGTTTTAAAAGGTTGGCTGCTGTTACCTTTTTAGGGGACTGGTGTTTGTGCAAGGGCCTGTCTGTGACTACCTGGCTAGTCCAGGGTGTCACACACACATCGCTCTGTGTGACACCCCGGGAATGATGAACACAGCTTACCTGCATCCCGCAGACAATGCGGAAGGAAGGAGGTGGGCGGGATGTTTACGTTCCGCTCATCTCCGCCCTTCCGCTTTGATTGGCCGGCCGCTGTGTGACATCGCAGTGACGCCGAATGTCCCTCCCCCTTCAGGAAGACGATGTTCGCCGCCCACAGAGAGGTCGTTTGGAAGGTAAGTACGTGTGACGGGGGGTTACAACATTGTGCGACACGGGCATCAAATTGCCCGTGCCGCACAAACGATGGGGGCGGGTGTGATTGCAAATGCGATCGCACGATAAATTGTAATGTGTAAAGCAGCCTTCAGTCAGTTCTCCTGTCCCTCTCCTTATCTACTGAATAACTGTATTATGCGCAGAATAACTACTACACTCATAATCTTTAGGCATAGTTTTCCTGGAGTATTTAGCCTATGCTTTGATCTCCAAGGTCCTCACTTTAAGGGCTCATGCGTACATTGCGTAATTGCATGCATTTACGCTGCGTATTGCACTGCAGCATAAATGCATGTGTCCTGCGTCCCCTGCACAATCTATGAAGACTGTGCATGAGATGTGCGCACGTTGCTTTTATGAACGCAGCAATTTGGGTGCTAAAATTTTGACCCAAATCCGATGTGACAGCTGCAAGGCACTATAGGAAAGCCTGCGTACCTGCGCCTATGGTTATATGAGACTTCTGTGTCTGAAACAATCTTCTTCAATGTGTAAAATGACAAAAATAAATATCAAATGGCCCTTGGCAGAAAAAAAGTTCAGGTCAAAATTTGAAACCAAAAATGGCTGAGTGATCTCTATTATAATATCCTGTTTCCAGCAACTTGGGTAGATGAGCAGTCTCATGACAAATGTGAAGTCTGTCGAATGTTGGTATAAGAGAAACTATTTATTTATATAGATAAAAAGGTACTTTTAATTTTAAATCATGAGACACAAAGCACAAATATCTGCATGAGAAGAACAAACAAGATAATCTAGTTTTGCCATTATAGCTGAGGCCAGCCTCCAAATTTTTGCTATATAAACCAGCATTTGCTTCCCAAAAAGTGAATTGTTCTGCGGTATCCATACATTCTGCACTCGCCACTTCCTGAATCACGCGGTATGTATTATTAGTGGGAGATTCTTGTCTTAGACAAGATAGTTATGGCATTTCCTTATCTTGGTGCAGTGACTTGTGAACACAGAGGTGTCAGAGCATGTGCGGCTCTCTGTATACTCTTTAAATGAAGTATCTAATTCAGGGGCATTCACTTACTTGGCTATATTGGAAACTTCACTGGCTGTTTATTGGAAGAGTATGAGAAATGGATATGCTCTCCGGGTGTTTGTGGGTTTCCTCTATGTAAATACCTTTATGTAAAAAAATATATTCTAGGAATGAAACCCTTTATTATTAGGGATGATCAAATACCTAAAATTTTCGGCTTTGCGAATATTTGCCGGATAGGTCGCCGCTATTCGACTATTCGCGAATGTTCGATGCGCAATGTAAGTCTATGGGAAACCCGAATAACAACTATTTGAAACTATTCGGGCTTCCCATAGACTTACATTGCGCAACGAATATTCGCATAGCGGCGACCTATTCGTCGGATATTCGCGAAGCCAAATATTTGAGGTATTCGATCATCCCTATTTATTATCTAACCAGAAAAATTATATTTGTAAGCTTTTGGTGCACAGAGTGCTTTTTCACACAAAAGTATTTTTATATAATTTTCTGGCTAATAGGTACCAAAATATATTTTTTTGCAGGACATGGGCACGCTAAAAACTTACTTATACCTTAGTGTATGTGTATATACTGGGAATCTTTGTACAGCACAGTGGAATTTTTTGGCAATACAGGGTTTTTCAAAAAAATATATACACACTTTGAATTATCATAAAAATTTATTCTCAGTTCTACAAGGTTAACTTTATATTTTATTTATTTTTCAAATTGGACTTTAAGCTTTCCATTTCCAGAAATTTAACCTTGTAGAATTGGAAGTAAATTTTCTATGATAGATCAAAGTGGGCATACATTTTTTTTAAGCACCCTGTAGATGAGTCGCGTAAATAAATATATTAAAATTCTTATTTTTTTTTAATTAAAAATACAAGCTAAAGACTTATTTTGCAAATATTTTTCACAGACCATGGCTTTCTGGAAGAAGTCTATTCTCCTTGTTCTAATCATTGGACTTGCCTCTCTCTCCGTTGATGCAGCATGGTAAGTACTCATGTAAAATACTAAGCAAGGAACAATAAAAAGGGCTATTCATATTTCAAACTGATGGCATATTCATAGAATACGCCATTATTTGTGATTGGTACGCCAAACCTTGAGAATAAAGGAGCCACAATGCTTTTATAATTCAGGGTCTCTTCAGATTTTTTTCACAGTGATACTTTTGGACATGGCAGCACAGCCCCGGTCAGGAGAGAACAGAGAATAGTGGAGAGGGGTGATAATGCCGCGCCAAAAGATCACTTGCAATGTCAGATTAACGTATCTTTATTATTGGCATAGGTCTACGCGTTTCAGGAGCTCTGCTCCCTTCCTCAGGACCGACAAGCATCAAAGAAACATCAAATCACCATCCGGTCAGGAGAGAGAGAGGCCATGCTTCAATTACCTGCACATTGGCAAGGCTGGGAGAGCAGCTATGTAGGAAAAATGTGATGGGTGCAACATAAGGTCATTGTCAGGTTCCAGATATCTTTCCAATATATGACAATCCGTTAGCAATCAATTTAAAGACAGAAACTACTGAAAATGATTTTTGTGGCTCTCCAAGTTTTACATTTAAAAGGCCAAACTATGACTTGGATGCTACCACATATAGCCATGTGGCCTCATTCTGAGACATTATTAGTTCAGGTTTGCCGCTTCATTGGAGTCTATATTGGTCTCTATCGCCGATGTCGATAGCTTTATTTTACAGACCATGATAGAAATTGAACAAACCTCAATAGCTATTATTTTGTACCCAACATATTTTTTGCTACCAATTTAAGACAATATAGATTATTGGTAATTTTTTGCCATGATTACTCACTACCTTACCTGAGATAAGAAGCAATGAACCTTTGTGTAAGGGCTCCCAAATTTGTAAATTTTCAGAGATTTTTTAAGTGCCATGTTAGAAATACCCTGTTTCCCCAAAAATAAGACATTGGTTTATATTATTTTTTCGCCCTGAAAGAAGCGCTAGGTCTTAATTTTTGGGGAGGGCTTATCCTCAGGGAAACATGGTTGGGAAGTTTACCCCCCCCCACAAAAATGCAGATCCCCCTTCCCAGGATCGTCATACTTACCAGACCCTGCACATCTGCATGGCTCCCAGGTCCTCCTGCGATCTCTGGTGGGCGCTCCCAGCAGTTATCCATGCCATCCTCCCCTCCTTCAGGCCGACACTCACACATCAGATTCCACACACACTCATACACACACACACACACACTTATGAGCATGGGCGTAACTACAGCGACTGGACCCGGGAGCTTAGGGGCCCGTGGCTACCCAGCAGATCAGCAGCCAGCTCCTTTCTGTGAGAGGAGCTGCGCTGATCTGGCGCAGACCACACGGCCGCTATACGACCCGGTGCCGCCGCCGACTCCGGCCCCCCTCCCTGGTGTCAGCAGCGGTGGCCCCCCTCCCCCGTCATCGTGCACAGCAACAATGAAGCGTGGAGCAGCCCGTGCAGCTCCACGCTCCATCATTCTCCCACTGTGCCCGCGCGGTGATGTCACTCCTTAGCGACTACTGTGGTGAGAGCACAGAGTGCATGATTGGAGGATGCCGACCGGAGCAGAGGGGGGAACAAGGAGAGGTGAGGATGGAGCAGCGGGGGAACGAGGAAGGAGGTAAGAACTTGTTTGGTTTCTTGTATTTTGTTTTTTTTTAAAATCAGTGTGTACTTGGTGGCCAGAGGGCATGGAGGGGCTGCATTATACATGGAGCATGGGGGGCTTGCTGCATTATACATGGAGAATGGGGGGCTGGCTGCATTATACATGGAGTATTTGGGGGCTGTCTGCATTATACATGGAGCAAGGGGGGTTGCCTGCATTATACATGGAGCATGGGGGGCTGGCTGCATTATACATGTAGCATGGGGGGCTGCCTGCATTATACATGGAGCATGGGGGGCTGCCTGCATTATACATGGAGCATGGGGGGCTGCCTGCATTATACATGGAGCATGGGGGGGCTGCCTGCATTATACATGGATCATGGGGGGCTGCATTATACATAAAGCATGGGGGGCTGGCTGCATTATACATGGAACATGGGGTGCTGCCTGCATTATACATGGAGCATGGAGGGGCTGTATTATACATGGAGCCTGAAGGTTTCCTGCATTATACATGGAGCATGGGGGGCTGCATTATAAATGGAGCATGAGGGAGCTGCATTATACATGGAGCATAGGGGGCTGCCTGCATTATACATGGTGCATGGGGGCTGCATTATACTTGGAGCATGGGGGGCTGCCTGCATTATACATGGAGCATGGGGGGCTTCCTTCATTATACATGGAGCATGAGGGGCTGCATTATACATGGAGCATGGGGAAGCTGCATTATACATGGAGCATGGGGGGGCTGCCTGTATTATACATGTAGCTTGGGGGGCTGGCTACATTATACATGGAGGTCTATGGGGCTGCATTATACAACATGACGGACACCTTATACATGGACTATAGGGGTGCATTATACATGGAGGAGTATGGGGCTGCATAACACAATATGAATGTTTTATGGGGCTGCATTATAATACATATAGGACTATGGGGGCTACATTATAATATATGGAGGACTATGAAGGCTACCTTATACATGGACTATGGGGGTGCATTATAAAACATGGAGGACTATGTGGTGCAGTATAATATATAATATATGGTGCATTCTAATATATGGAGAGCTATGGGGTAAATTATAATATATGGAGAACTATGGGGTGAATTATAATACATGGAGAACTATGGTAAACTCATTATAATAATTGGAGGGCTATGAGGGTTACTTTTTACATGGAGGACTATGGGGTGCATTATAATATATGGAGGACTATGTGGTGCAGTATAATATGTGGAGTACTATGGGATGAATTATAATATATGGAGAACTATGGTAAACTCATTATAATAATTGGAGGGCTATGAGGGTTACTTTTTACATGGAGGACTATGGGGTGCATTATAATATATGGAGAACTATGTGATGCAGTATAATATATGGAGGACTGTGGGGTGAATTATAATACATGGAGTATTATGGGGTGAATGATAATACATGGAGAACTATGGGAAATGCATTATAATATATGGAGGACTATGGAGGTGCATTCTAATATATGAAGGGTTATGTGGAACCCTTTATACTATAAGGAAGCCTATGCGGAGGCCATTATAGTATTTGGAGAACTATATACAAGGGGGACAAAGATACAAGCATGGGATGGGAATGTTTTGTGCTGCGGGTAAGGAGCTCTTTCCCTCAGCACCCAGCTTTGCCATGCTCTGATATGGGAAAGCTGAGTGCTGAGGGAAAGATGTATAGCAGAGCATGGGGAAGCTGGGTGCTGAGGACAAGATGGATATCAGAACATAGGAAAGCTGGGTGCTGCTAGAGGGATTTCAGATCATGGGAAATCTGGGTGCTGAGGGTAAGAGCCAAATGTCAGCATCATTATCCCATACCCCGAGTGTCAGTGTCACTGTCCCCTACCTCAAGTGTCGGTGTATGTGGAGGGAGGCCCAGGTCCGAACTTTGCACCAAGGCCCATCAAACTGTAGTTACACCACTGCTTATGAGATGGAACATACAATCGCGTGCGCACACACTCACCACATCCGGTGATACCACTTGCTTCCAGCCAACAGGGGACTCTCTGCTCTCTTGTCTCTATGACACGTTCCACCGCTGGGTCCTCAATGCGTTCCACCCGCAGGTTTTGGCACTCCACTGCACAACATCCCAGGTTCTTATGCTGCCCAGAAGCAATCGATATCGCTGGATGTGGTGAATGTGTGTGTAGTCTGATGTGTGATTGTGTGTGTGTGTGTGTGTGATCTGATGTGTGTGGGTGTGCCTTCCGCCGCAGGTCCTTGATACATTCAACTGCTACTGGTCGGCGTCTGGTATGATCGTGGTGTCTTCTGTCTTTTTTTCTTCTCTCTTTTGGGGGTGTCTGATGTCTATTATGAAGTGTCCTGCAGTATTCTTTAACTTTTTTAGCTGCATGGACACTTCATTGTTAAACCGCGAGTAGGTTTAATTTTTGGGGTAAGTCTTATATTTAATCCATGAAAACTCCTGCTAGGTCTTATTTTCAGGGAAACATGGTATCTCTGGCTGACACTAGTACAAGTGGACATACATACCACCTTCTGTCACCACTCTTTTAAAGTTCCAGCCAGCTGTTGGTGAAGTGCACCCTAGAAAATTTCCATATGTACCACTTATGGCACGCATGCCATTGGTTTATCAAGCAAATACTAGGTATTTCAGGATTTCATGACAGGTGCTAAAGATAGTATTCAATGTTAGGCTGTCTTCACATTGTGCGTTGTTATTCCTTTCTTTGACACATTTTTTAGTGTGGATTTGTCAATAAACCTGAAGGTAATCCTGATGCTAGAAAAGTCAATGTGAATCCTGAAGTGTCATGCACACATTGCTTTTTTGTGACCTGCAGATTTGGTGTGGAAAATAATCTGCAGCATGTCCCTTCTTTCAACGTTTTTTCACCCATTAACTGCAATGAAGTCAGTCAAAAATGCTATAAAAATGCAGGTATAAAAATGATTGCGGATTTGCGCGTTTTTGCTTGATTTTCTGAATGCCTTCTTAGAGAGTAGTGAGTACTATAGAGATACTATATATAATAAAAACCTAAATCTATTAAATATTTTTATAACATTCACACTATAAAAACAGATACAAAAGGCATGCAAAAATGCATTGAAAATGTGGCAAAAACTTGTTTTTTTTGCCGTTTTTCCTGCCAAGAGATGCAGAAATGGTGCAGAAATTTCTGCATCTAAATACTCAATGTGGGCACATAGACTTACAGATTAGCAGGAATGGTTAAATAAGTAGAATGAAAGTGATGGAGATAAAGAAATAAAAATTGGAGGGAACAGACCACAGAGTTGCCAACAATGTTATATATACTGGCGCACACTTTTAGCTCTGAAAATATTGGAGCAGTGTTAACATTTTGTGGACAGTCCTGATACCTGAAGAATAGTGAAAGGCTTAAGGGTGCTTTACACGCTGCGACATCGCTAACGATATATCGTCGGGGTCACGTCGTTAGTGACGCACATCCGGCGTCGTTAGCGACATCGCAGCGTGTGACACCAAGGAGCGATGATCAACGATCGCAAAAGCGTCACAAATCGTTGATCGATGACACGTCGCTCCTTTTCATAATATCGTTGGTGGTGCATGCCGCTGGTTGTTCGTCGTTCCTGCGGCGTCACACATCGCTACATGTGACACCGCAGGAACAACGAACATCTCCTTACCTGCATCCACCGGCAATGAGGATGGAAAAAGGTGGGCGGGATATTCCGGCCGCTCATCTCCGCTCCTCCTCTGCTATTGGGCGGCCGCTTAGTGACGCCACAGTGACGTCGCTATGACACCGAACGCACCTCCCCCTTGAAGGAGGGATTTTTTCGGCGGTCACAGAGACGTCGCTGAAAAGGTATGTGCGTGTGACGCTGCCGTAGCGATAATGTTCGCTACGGCAGCGATCACCAAATGTTGCACGAACGACGGGGGCTATCGCTAGCGATGTCGCAGCATGTAAAGCCCCCTTTACTCTATAATGTGGTTTGATGTAATATCTTGGTCTGCATAGCAAAAACATTCACACCTCATATAATCTCAGCTGCTTTATTCTCTTCTGCTATGATCCATTTCCTAATAAAATAGAATGATCTTACTGATGCAAGTATAGTCCATGGTATATAAAATGTTATATAATATTTAAAGCAGACACAATACAGGATAAAATGAAACCAATATCAAAGAAATTATTGTCCATGGGGTCTTGAATAGCAATCTGATTGGCTGCAATAGCAATCATGATATTTTTTGAGTGTTAGAAAATCCACTTTTTTCTAATCATGGATATCACTATTAAGTTTCTTTGCAATAGTTTACTACATCTCATTCAGAGTCTGTCACTTGCTAATTATCTCTGTTGGGACCAGATCATTGCTTCCATACATACCGTAGCGGAATTTGTAAATAACATTAGAATTATAGAAAAAAAAAAAATTCTAATTTTAACAAAAATTTAATGATCATCCTGTTGTTTCATTAAATATAAATTACATCCTAATGCAGGAGGAGAACTGAAAATGAGGAAGATGAAAGTGAAGAGGAAGAGGAGGAAGAGGAGGAGGAAGAAAGAAGGGAAGAAGATGATGATGAAGAAGAAGAAGAAGATGATGATGATGATGATGATGAAAGTGAAGAAAGGAGATATGCTGAGTAGAAGGATCCTATGGCACATTGATTACAGAGAATGTTTGGAGTTCTAATACACAAAAACCCTGAAAAATGTACAATGCTCATAACTCCAGGAAGCAGAATTTGTTCTCGTAATGCCAAAAATCTATTAAAATATATTTAACTGATGAGATGGTCAGTGTTTTTTTCAATATTTAAGCAATGTTTTTAAGGGTTTTTTCACACCAGAGCAAATGTGCAGACTTGTGATCACATTACTAACAACTTTTTCATCCGCTTCTCTGAAAAAAAAAAAATTACATTTTTAAATTTACAAACTGTTAAGGCCACTTTACACACAGAGATAAATCTTTGGTAGATCTGTGGTTGCAGTGAAATCATGGACATATTGTTCCATTTGTACACAGCCACAAACCTGGCACTGATTGTCCACAATTTCACTGCAACCACAGATCTGCCACAGATTTATCTCTGTGTGTAAAGTGGCCTTTAGACTATGTGCACACAATCAGTATTTGGTAGCAGAAATTTCTACACCATTTCTGCATCTCTTAGCAGAAAAAATGCAGCATAAAACAGTATGTTTTTGCAGCATTTTTAATGCGTTTTTTGCATACATTTTTCATTGCTTTCAATTGTGAAATATGCAAGCAAAAACACAAAGAACTGAAATGCTGCAAATTATTTTCTGCATCAAATATGCAAGGGAAAAAAATGCAATAAAAACACACTGTGTGCACACAGCCTTAGAATTTAGCAAGCGCCGCTGCTTGCCGAAAGTATGCCCTGGGGTGGACAATCCCTTTAATCTTGACCACTTACAAATGAGTTTTCAGATAACTTACTAAGAAAGGAGTCACCACAAGTTATGTAGGCTCCTTGAAGTTATGCTTTGGTATTGGTTTATAGTAAAAATTGCTACAGTTTACCTTAAAGCACCACTTGAGCGGCGTGGCTTAGCAATGGCTGAGTGAGGAAGCGGGCTTCCAAAGCGCCACAGACCCAGGCAATAAATACTGTGAATAACCAGTTTTGCCTGCAGGTGTGATGTCCAGGAGGAAATGAATGGAGGGAAGCCTACCACAGCTGCTGCTGCGCGAGGTGGGAGCAACAGTTCGGAGCTGGCACGGCTCTTTTCAAGGACAGGCATGTCCAAGCAAAGCCCTTCAGTAATAGCGCCTAAAGAAAAAGGTCACACGTGTGCCACTGCACAGAGTAGAGAGGAGAAACAGGAAAGAAGAGACCATGGCAGTGAGTCCCCACATCACCCAGGGAGGGCCACACACCTGACATCTCCACTTAACCAGCTGGATCTGTGCACTCTGGGGCTGGGAGTTCTCAGACACTATCTACATCAATGGCGGTGACACGCGGAGCAGCAGTAATGGCGCCGAAGTCTAAGGGGTACTTTACACACTGCAACATCACTAGCCTTTGCTATCGATGTCGAGCGCGATTGCACCCGCCCCCGTCGTACAGCCGATATGAGGTGATTGCTGCTGTAGCGAACATTATCGCTACGGCAGCGTCACACGCACATACCTGCTCTGCGACGTCGCTGTGACCGGCGAACCACCTCCTTTCTAAGGGGGCGGTTTGCTTAGCGTCACAGCTGCATCACTGAACCGCCACCCAATAGAAAAGGAGGGGACGAGATGAGCGGCCGGAACATGCCGCCCACCTCCTTCCTTCCTCCTTTTCCGGTGGACGCACGTAAGGAGATGTTTGTCGTTCCAGCGGCGTCACACGTAGCAATGTGTGCTGCCGCAGGAACGACAAACAACATCGTACCTGCAGCAGCACCGATATTATGGAAATGAATGACGTGTCAACGAGCAACGATTTTGCACGTTTTTGCGCTCGTTGATCGTCGCTCATTTGTGTTACACGCTGCAATGTCGCTACCGGCGCCGGATGTGCGTCATTAACGACGTAACACCGACGATATATCGGCAGCGATGTAGCAGCGTGTAAAGTACCCCTAAGAGAATGCTAATAGGGGTGTCAGCTGCTCCATCTTCAGGGACTGGGGCTGGTCTCCGGGCACAGCAGAGCTGTCTCCACTGTGCACTGTGCTAGCAGAGCCCTGCCTGCACAGCCCGGAGCCACAAGGAGGTTCAATAAATGAGGATTGGCCTGGCCTGTCACAATCTCCAGTAATCCCTCAGTTACCAGAACCCTTGTCAGAGCTACAGAGCAACAGGATTGTGATCCAGGCCATACCTTCTAAGCATGATCTGGACATGCTAGCCCAACAATTTGAAGCTTCCCAAGAAAGGTCCCTGACCGTTATAAAAGGGGACCTGGACTCTCTGGCTAAGAGGGCTTCGGCTAACGAAGAGGCACTGTCAGCTATCTCAGACAGAGTAGCTACCCTGGAAACTAAATTATCTGTAGCGCAGTCACACACTCTAGCTCTGTCATTATTAGTGGACGATCAGGAGAACAGGGGAAGAAGGAACAATATTCATTTTAACCCCATAACGATGGCCTAACGTCTCAAGACGTCGGAAAAACAGGGTATTTGTTCTGTACCGACGCTTTGAGACATCATGCCAAAAAAAGCTTGTAGCGCCCCCCAGCGATGGAAAATCTCCGGGGTTTCAGCTACCGGGGGTAGCTGAGACCCTGGAGATCATGATTCAGGCCGTTTTTCCGATCCCCGCTCACGTGATCACCGGTATACACCGTATACCGATGATCACGTTACAGTAAATGACAGCGCCGGTAAAACATGATTCATCTCCCACCTGGCATGATCAAACATGTCAGATGGGAGATAAATCTCCTCCCTGCTCCCCTCCGTTCCCCCGGTGTCACCAAAGTACCCCCCCGACTCCCCACCCCCTCCATAATCCAAGATGACGACGCGCACACCGGCGCACACAGTAGCGCGCTGCCCGCATTCATCTTCCTCCTCTGATTTCTGTCATATGTGCCATGACACATGCGACAGAAAACTGCTCCCCAGGCAAGGCCAGGTCACCCCCTCACGGTGTCCTCCAGTGTTCCCCCGTACCTGTCGCAGCGCTGATCACCCCTGATTAGGTAGGAATGAAGTTCCACCAGTTCAATAATGAATTGGATTACCTCGGACAGCCCTCTCTAATCAACGAGCGATACCATCAAGGGACTTTGGAGATGTTGAAAGGGAATCTGATACCAGTCCATTGTGGCCTGTTGTATGAAGTTTCCTGAGCACCCAGAATCCAGATAGACTGACTCGGTGAACAGAGTGTTTCCACAGGAAAGCATTATTGTATGTCTATGGGCATGTAGCAGAGTCATGAATGTTTATAGGCATGTAGCAAAGCTGTGTGTGTATAATATATACACTAGAGAATTACAGTAACAATAGATTTATTACCTCCCTATTTTACCCTTGTACATTGTGCAATACAGGGTAATATTGTGGTACCGTGTTAGCCAGAAAAATCAATTGACATACTATGTCCCAAAAATGACAAAAGTATTTTAGGAGTGATACCTTGTGTTTGGTCTCAGTAATTCAATTGTAATCTGCCTGAAGAAGGAGCCTGTGTGCTCTGAAAGCTTGCTAATATGATTTTTCTGGTTAGACTATAAAGGTATCACTCCTAAAATACTTTTTCATTTTTGGGACATAGTATTTCAATTGACCCTTGTACATTAAAATTTGTGATAATGGCTTTTCCCTTTACACCACCAGGGAAGTTTTTATATTTTTGGCTGTCTAAACCTGGCGTGAGTCTTATGGTAAGGAATGTGTTATAGTTCGAAAAATATGGTATTTAGCTTTATTAAGCCCTGGGCCCCAGTCATAGCCGCAGTTACTTATAAGTATGGCCATAGCAGAAGGGACTATCAGCGTCTGACAAAATCAGTGACATCAGATGCTGCCAGCCAGCCCTCTGTTCATTATTGTGAAGTTTTTACTGTGCATGCACTAAAGAGGCTGCTATGCACAGTGCAAATAGGATCTTACTGAAAAAGAATGATGTCGCCACAAGGAAAGAAGATCCTGCAATTACCGTCATGTGTCAGGACTCCATTTGAACCTTCTGTCTTCAGTGTCAGAGCTGCCCATGGCTGGTGAGTATAATCTGTGTCTGTCTGTCTTATGGCTCCTGTTTCCTGCTCATACACAGCAATATACTGTATATACATGTCCACACCATATCCTGTATTACTGTATGTCTGTGTACACTGTATGTATATAGTTTTAATGTGTGTTTACAGTGCAGTGGTGTGTATGTGTGAAGCCCCGCTAGTATGTGTCGGTGCAGTACCTTCAGGGACTCCACGTGGATGGAACAGTCTGGTCACAGGTAGGGAACCTTCTTTTAGGATTGTCGTGACGCCACTCTCAGTATTGCGGTCAGCGGGGACCGCCACTGCAGATTAAGGGATGCCTGGGGCTGATGGTGGGTGCAGTCAGTATATTAGCCCCCTGAGAGTGAGGCAAGCCCCAGGCCCCGGTGTATGTGTGTGGGACCACAGGTCGCAGAATGACTCAAACACAGTCCAAGAAGTCTTTCAACGTGTTTACTCACTGTTTGGAGGTCACGGTGAGATGCCCGGGCGACACTGTGATAACCAGGTTGAACCAGGAATTCCAGGAGGCCGTTCTGAGGGTAGCTGTCCACTCGCCTTCCTTGCACTCTTTCTGTTTTAGGAGGATCCTTTGCTTGAAGCGTGGTAGGACCCCTCCAGGGAAGCTGTTACCACCCTGCTCCCCTCTCTCTGGCTCGTCTGCCGGCAGCGTGGCCTTGGTGGGATGGCTTCTGGCCCTGTCCCCTTATGGGCCTGGTGATTGCTGCTTGGCTCAAGCTCTGTGTAGTCGTGGTGAGGGCATGAAGTACCCCCCCCCACCTGTAGGTTAAGCAGCTCTGGATGATCTGCTGCCTGTACTGGGGACCTAGTTCCCCTTGTGTGCTCGGATACCGGGATCTCCGTACTCAGCCACCCTTCTCTCTGGATGATTTTCAGGCCGACCCACGGTACTCCTTTCTCCCCCGCTTTCAGCTACTGCACTCCTCAGGACCTGTCTGACACGAGAGCTCCTCTGCTCCCTTCCACACACTTCAACTTCTTCCTCCAGACTCCCCTCTTCCTCTCTCTCTCTGCCCTGCTTCCTAGCAACCAGCCCCTGAACACACCCCCAGCTGGGAATTGAAAGTTAACTCCTTCTGGCTACCCAAGGGTCCCCTCTGGTGATGTGGGAAGCCTGGTCACTATATGTTTGTGTGTGCACCTCATCCTGGCCTTTGGAGATTACCTGGAAGCATTGCTCCCGCATGGGTGCAATACTCTGTGGTGCCTGACCGGGTCAGGGGCGCCACATTCCCCCTTAGTTATCATCAGCACGTCCTCGGGCTGCAAAGACAAGAGAAAAGGTAAATACAAACTTTTCCCACGCAGGGGCAATTATTTACATTTAAACATGCCAGGTACCATTCCACCACCAACCACCCACATGTCCGAACCCCACCCAAAAACCTCCAGGAGGTAGGTCGCCGGTCCTTTTGGTGACCAGGGCTGGGCCATCACATTCCCCAGACCTTTCCTCCAATCTTCCTCTCCTGAGGGGAGTGGTGTAAGGTAGGCCCCATAAACAGGCGTACCCGCTTCCGAGTGTTGGAGGGCAGGCCCCATAAACAGGCGTGCCCCCTTGTTGGTGCAGAGCCATGCCCCTCAACAGGCAGACTCTGTGGTTGATACCAAGAAGGCAACTTTTTACAATGCAAAGTTTGTGGTTAAAGCCAGTTCATAACCAGTGGTCTAACATTTTAAGGAGGTCTCACAATAGTCCTTGTGGGCACATTTCGCTTAAACGTTACTTAACTATAAACAGGTTAAACATTACCTTTCATACCGTCACTTTGAACTAAACTGTACTTTCTCTATAGCGTAATGGGAGCTGACCAAAGTTGCTGCGGGTTGATCTACGCAGTACTATACTGTCATCTGTCTGAGGTTGTGTCCTCCCACCCGATGTATGTGTCTCAATGTGAATTCTGGGTGTACTGGGTACTGATACCAATGCGTGGTTTTCTGCTTCAGCTACATTTGGCACTTCTAGGTTCTGAACAGGTGCTTCTAGGTTTCCTACTTCTCTAGATTGAGTGAATGTAATGACTGGAATAACAACTGCTCCATTGTATTGAGGCCAACTTGCTGGAAAATCTCCAAGCGCAGTATGGATCATCCTTTCTTTTGGTTCCTGAACTGGCAAAGGGTTGGGAATTTCTTCAGGGATTCTTAGTTGTTCAGGACATTTCTTTAAGCGATCTCTAGAAACGACAGCTGTTGTTTTTCCTCCATCTTTGCTGATAAGGCATGTCTTTTCATTGCTAAGCGTTGATGGTAACACAGTATAGGGTTCTTCTTCCCAGTGATTGTCAAGTTTATGACGCCGTCTCTTTCCCTTGAGAACTATATCTCCTGGCATCAAAGGAACAGCAGGTGCTTTTCGATTGTAGGCCTTTTCTTGTTTCTCACGCTGCTGAGTCAGGCTTCGCTCCACACACTCTTGTACTTTCTTGTATTGGGCTTGGCGGTTGGAATCCCAATCAGCACCTTGTAGATGGTCTTCAGGGGTCTCAACTCCCATTTCCAGATCTACTGGCAATCTCCCTGGTCTGGCCCTCATCAGGTATGCCGGTGTGCAGTTCGTGGAACTCACAGGGATGTTGTTATACATGTCCACTAGATCGGGCAGCTTTTCCGGCCACTGACTTCGTTCTTCTAATGGGAGAGTCTTCAGAAGGTCGAGAATGATGTGGTTCATCTTCTCACACATGCCATTGGTCTGGGGATGGTAAGGCGTAGTACGGATCTTCTGGCAGCCGTATAGGTTACAAAACTCCTTAAACACTTCAGCTTCAAAGGCTGGTCCTTGGTCAGTGAGCACTTGATCTGGATAACCATGTGGTCGACAGAAGTGTGTTTGGAAAGCTTTGGCTGCAGTTTGACCTGCCAAGTCCTTGACTGGTACTACCACCAGGAATCTGGAGTAGTGGTCAACCATAGTGAGAGCGTAGTTGTAGCCTTGTCTGCTGGGTGCCAACTTTACATGGTCCAGGGCCACGATCTCCAGGGGCCGTTTAGTTTGGATTGGCTGGAGTGGTGCTCTCTGGCTGTGCTGGTCTTTTCTTCTAAGATTGCAGGGCCCGCAGTTTCGACACCACTTCTCTAGGGCAGATCTCATGCCCACCCAGTAGAATCTTACTTTAAGTAGGGCCTCCAGTTTCTTCCAACCAAAGTGGCCTGCACCATTGTGATAGGCTTCTAGCACCATCCTCGTATCCTTCTGTGGTACAATCACTTGCCACACCTTCTCATGCGTCCTCGGGTCAATGATGCTCCTGTAAAGTTTGTCTTGATAGATGAATAATCGACCCCTCTCCTTCCATAGGTACTGTGCCTCAGGTGGGGCTCCTTTGTCAAGGCTGGCGCCCGGCTGGCTGATCAGTTTCTTTACCAAGCCTACCGCTGGATCATTTTCCTGGGTCTCCTTCCAGTTGTAGTGAGGTAGTGGGTTCAGGGTCACCTCTTGGCGGTTGGCACGCGACTGCCGACACTGTTTTGCTCCATGGCGATGGAACGCTGGCAGCTCAATCTCTTCAAGATCATCTACATCTTCACCCTCGTCTGCTAGGTGAGGCATCCTGGACAGAGCATCTGCGTTGCCGTTCTTGCGGCCAGCTCGATACTTGACAGTAAAGTCATAATTCGCCAGTCGGGCTACCCAACGCTGCTCCATGGCACCCAATTTAGCAGTATCCAAGTGGGTCAGGGGGTTGTTGTCCGTGAAGACAGTGAATTTGGTGGCTGCCAGGTAGTGCTTGAACCGCTCTGTGATAGCCCATACCATGGCCAGGAACTCTAGCTTGAATGAGCTATAATTCTCCGGGTTTCTTTCAGTAGGCCTGAGCTTCCTGCTGGCGTAAGCAATCACACGCTCTTTGCCTCCCTGCACCTGTGAAAGCACTGCTCCCAGTCCCACATTACTGGCATCTGTGTACAGTACGAATGGCAGACCGTAGTCAGGGTAGGCTAGGATCTCTTCACCCGTCAAGGCCCCTTTCATTTGTCTGAAGGAGTGTTCTTCTGCTTCTCCCCAGTGAAATGGCGGGCCGGAGATCTTTCCTCTCTTCTTTGGGTGGCCTACCAGGAGCTCTTGCAAAGGCGCTGCCATTTTCGTGTAGCCCTTGATGAACCTTCTGTAGTAGCCTACCAAGCCAAGGAACTGACGTACCTCCCGGACGGTAGTAGGTGTGGGCCATTCCTGGATGACTGTGACCTTCTCTGGGTCCGGTGCTACTCCTTCTGCACTGACCACGTGACCTAGGTACTGGACCTTTGGCTTCAGTAAATGGCACTTGGATGGTTTCAGCTTCATTCCATATCGGGATAGCGCTTCAAAGACTTCAGCCAGGTGTTTCAGGTGGTCCTCGTAGGTCTTGGAGTACACGATGACATCATCCAGGTAGAGCAGGACGGTTTCAAAGTTGAGGTGCCCTAGGCAGCATTCCATAAGCCTCTGGAAGGTCCCGGGGGCATTGCAGAGTCCAAATGGCATGCTGTTGAACTCACAGAGGCCCATTGGGGTGGTGAAGGCCGTCTTCTCCCGATCTTCCTCTGCTACAGATACTTGCCAGTAGCCACTAGTAAGATCTAGGGTAGAAAAGTAGTTGGAGGTTTTTAAGGCAGCGAGGGATTCCTCTATCCTTGGCAAAGGGTAGGCATCCTTGTGTGTTATCTGATTTATCCGTCTGTAATCCACACACATCCTCATCGTGCCATCCTTCTTTCTTACCAGGACCAGGGGAGCCGCCCAGGGGCTACAACTGTCCCTTATGACGCCTGCCTCCTTCATGTCCTTCAGCATGTCCTTTGTGCGCTGGTAATGGGCTGGTGGAATAGGCCTATGTCTTTCCTTAATGGGAGGATGACTGCCTGTGGGTATGTGATGTTGCACCCCTTTGATCCTACCAAAGTCTAGTGGGTTCTTACTAAAGACCTGCTCGTATTCCTGCACGACCCTGTAAACCCCATGTTTCTGGTAGTCGGGTGTAGAGTCAGTCCCCACGTGTAGTTTCTGGCACCAATCCTCTAACTGCTTTTGGGAGGTCTCACCCTCTTTTGAGTCAGCTTGTGTCAGGGGACCTACAGGTGTTATGGCGTCATCTGAGCATGTAAACAGTTTGGCTATGGTAGCGTACCTTGGTAGTCTGGCTTCCTCCTCCCCACAGTTCAACACTCGTACAGGCACTCGTCCCTTGTGTACATCAACTACCCCCCTGGCTGTCAGAATCGTGGGCCAGTGGTCTGAATGAGTGGGCTCTAGTACAGCCTGGTAATCCTGTCCTCTGAGACCTACCGCTGCTCTACACCACATCATCATTTCACTCCGTGGGGGTATCACAATGGGGTTAGCATCCATCACCCGTACACTACCAATCTCACCGCCAGTCTGTTTTACCTGTTGCTTCCTCAGAATGATTCGGATCTCCTTTTGCAAGGCTCTTTGCGACCTGCCCTCAGCACCTTCAACAATCTGGTGAAGCAACAACAACACTTCCCCTAGGCAATTTTCTATGACATTAGTGCCTAAAATTATTTGCGGGTTCCTTTCTCTAATATCAGTGTCCACAACAATCAGTCCTTGTCCCTTCATTTCCTGCCTTCCCACCTTTATGGTTACCTCTTTGACCCCGATCTGGTCTATAGGTTGTCCGTTGGCAGCATAGATGGTGAGGGAGGGGTCCGGTGGTCGGAGATCGTCGTCCGACCAAAACCTCCGATAAAGGACATACGGGATCGTGGTGACCTGAGAGCCGGTGTCCAATAACGCCGGGGTAGGGATCCCATCCAGGACGATGGACAGGACAGGACGTCCACCCACGTACTGATCACAGCAGCGACTTGGGCCTGATCTTCTTAATCCTGAGGACTGGCCCCCGGCCCCAGGTTTGGCTCGTTTAAAGGACAGGCCCTTGCATAGTGTCCTGCCTCCTGGCAACGACGACAGATGGGTTGTCCAGATGAGTCATAGCGATCACTGCTCCTGCCTCGGGTTGGGGGACCTCTTCTCCTCCGCATCCAAGGGACGTCCTCTGGGTTGTCAGCTAGCAGGATCCGATGAGGGACTTTGGTCTCTGAGGGCAACTGCATTGCTTTCAGGATTTGTGCGACGTCCTTAGTGAGCTGTTGCACCTGGGAGGATAGTGTATTTATGGTCTCTGCTGGCGTGTTGAGTCCTTTTGCAGTTACCAGGGCCTGCGAGGAGGATTCCGCTCCTGCAGCCGTGGAACTGGCAGGCCATGCTGGTGCGACGGGGTCTGTGTCCACAGGAGGTTGGAGTGCTTTCACTGCCCTGTCTTTCAGAATGGCAAAGTCCACGTCAGGGTGTTCCAGGGACCACAGCTTCATCTGCTTCCCATCCTCAGGAGAGCGCAGGCCCCGCAAGAATTGTTCCTTCATCATCCGGTTTCCTTCCTGATCACTGACAGGGTCCACCAGCTTGAGAGCCCGCAGTGCAGCCTGCAGCCTGAGGGCATAGGCTCTTATGCTATCTTGGGGCTTCTGCCGGCAGTTATAGAAGTCCGTCCTCAGCTCTCCCTCTGTGCGGTGTTCAAAAGCAGCTGCTAGTTTGGCAAAGATGGTCTCAACAGAGCTCCGGTCATCATTGGTCCAGGACTCAGCTTCCAATTCTGCTGCCTCAGTCAATTGTCCCAGCACCACAGCGGCCCTCTGCTTACCAGTCATCGCGTGCATGTCTAGCAGGGTGCTGATCTTCTTCTTAAACCCGGTCAGCGTGTCTATTTTACCGGCGTATTGGGGCAGCCATTGCGCTCCTGGGACATACAGCAAGGAAACTGGCATTATGGGGGAGATTTCAGCCGGCGCGGCTGCGACCGCGGCACCGGCACCAGGCGCTGCTGCGTCCAGCGCGACGGGGGCTGGCATCGCTTGGGCTGCGTCGCCCTGACCAGGGGCATTACCTCCTGCAGCGTCCATTCTTCTTCAAAAATCTGCGCGCCCCCTTTCCACTTCCTGGGTCAGAACGCTCTCCGAATTGTGGGGGTTCTGGGGCGGCCACACCTCTTCGTGGGCGGTGCTCTTCTCCCTCGCGCGGGCTGCAGCGCGCGCTTTTGAAGATGGCAATATGGCGGCGGTTCAATTTTTGCGGTCGGACCTCTGAGGCACACGGTCACCTGTCTGAACAGGTCTAGTCCTTATCCTGTTCGTGACGCCAGAAGTTGTGAAGCCCCGCTAGTATGTGTCGGTGCAGTACCTTCAGGGACTCCACGTGGATGGAACAGTCTGGTCACAGGTAGGGAACCTTCTTTTAGGATTGTCGTGACGCCACTCTCAGTATTGCGGTCAGCGGGGACCGCCACTGCAGATTAAGGGATGCCTGGGGCTGATGGTGGGTGCAGTCAGTATATTAGCCCCCTGAGAGTGAGGCAAGCCCCAGGCCCCGGTGTATGTGTGTGGGACCACAGGTCGCAGAATGACTCAAACACAGTCCAAGAAGTCTTTCAACGTGTTTACTCACTGTTTGGAGGTCACGGTGAGATGCCCGGGCGACACTGTGATAACCAGGTTGAACCAGGAATTCCAGGAGGCCGTTCTGAGGGTAGCTGTCCACTCGCCTTCCTTGCACTCTTTCTGTTTTAGGAGGATCCTTTGCTTGAAGCGTGGTAGGACCCCTCCAGGGAAGCTGTTACCACCCTGCTCCCCTCTCTCTGGCTCGTCTGCCGGCAGCGTGGCCTTGGTGGGATGGCTTCTGGCCCTGTCCCCTTATGGGCCTGGTGATTGCTGCTTGGCTCAAGCTCTGTGTAGTCGTGGTGAGGGCATGAAGTACCCCCCCCCACCTGTAGGTTAAGCAGCTCTGGATGATCTGCTGCCTGTACTGGGGACCTAGTTCCCCTTGTGTGCTCGGATACCGGGATCTCCGTACTCAGCCACCCTTCTCTCTGGATGATTTTCAGGCCGACCCACGGTACTCCTTTCTCCCCCGCTTTCAGCTACTGCACTCCTCAGGACCTGTCTGACACGAGAGCTCCTCTGCTCCCTTCCACACACTTCAACTTCTTCCTCCAGACTCCCCTCTTCCTCTCTCTCTCTGCCCTGCTTCCTAGCAACCAGCCCCTGAACACACCCCCAGCTGGGAATTGAAAGTTAACTCCTTCTGGCTACCCAAGGGTCCCCTCTGGTGATGTGGGAAGCCTGGTCACTATATGTTTGTGTGTGCACCTCATCCTGGCCTTTGGAGATTACCTGGAAGCATTGCTCCCGCATGGGTGCAATACTCTGTGGTGCCTGACCGGGTCAGGGGCGCCACATATGCATTATATGCAGCCCACAGTCTTTATATTATATACTAGCTGTACTACCCGGCTTCGCCCGGGTTAATAACTGTTGTTAACAAAATAAAATGTATTAACAAAAATGTATTCTGCACACAAAAACCACAAAACAAACAGATAGAAATGTAATTATTAAAAGGCAAAAACTAAGCTAATAGAAGCATTTCACAACATATATTTCAACACCACAGATATTCCACACAGATTTAACTAAATTGGCCAAGTAATGTCCTCCGTCTGTCTCTTTCCCCATCTGTTTCTTTCCAGGTCTGTCTCTTTCCCCGTCTGTCTCTTTCCCTGTCTGTCTCTTTCCCCATCTGCCTGTCTCTGTCTGCCTCTTTCTTTGTCTGTCTCTATCTTTGTTTCTTTCCCCATCTGTCTCTTTCTAGGTCTGTCTCTTTCTCCGTCTGTCTCCCCGTCTCTTTGTCTATGTCTTTTCCTGTCTGTCTCTTTCCCTGTCTGCCTGTCTCTGTCTGTCTCTTTCCTTGTCTGTCTCTATTTCTCTGCCTTTTTCTCCGTCTATCTCTATCAAGGTCTGTGTCTTTCCCCATCTATCTTTGGGTCTCTCTGGTTGTCTCTTCCTTCCCTGTCTGCCTGTCTCTGTCCCTGTCTGCATGTCTTTCTGTCTCTTTCCCCATCTGTCTCTTTCCAGGTCTGTTTCTGTCTGTCTCTTTCCCTGTCTGTCTCTGTCTGTCTCTTCCACCATTTGTCTCTGTCTGTCTCTTTCACCATCTGTCTCTGTCTGTCTCTTTCACCATCTGTCTCTTCCGTCTGTCTCTGTCTGTCTCTTTCCCTGTCTGTCTCTATCTCTGTCTCTTTCCCTATCTGTCTCTGTCTGTCTCTCTGTCTATCTCTCTGTCTATCTCTCTGTCTGTCTCTCTCTATCCGTCTCCCCACCAACCCGACATCTTATTACCTCACATATAAGTGTGGCGCCCTGGACAAGCCAGGGGCCACAGATAACAACACACACACACCCCCACCCCCACCAGTTCACAGCAGACATCCCCAAAGTGACCTGCTTTCTTCCTCGGGCTCAGACAGACAAACCAGGTGGGCGGAGTCAGGAGATGGAGACGCCCACCCAGGAGTTTGGCTGGCCTGAGGCAGGAAACGAGCCCAGTCAAGTTCAGGCAGAGGAAGAGAGAGGAGGTCTGCAGAGAGGCAGACATAACCAGGGGCCTAGGTTGGAGCCTGGGGCCCTCGTGCAGAAGGTCAGGCAGACGGTGGTGGCCGTCTGCAGGGAGCCGGGGAGACAGTTGGTGGAACCGTAGGTAGCCGGGGCTGGGCGGTGGCCCACCGGTACTGAACCGGGGAGCCAGCTGGAAACCGGAACGCAGGAGGAGTTGAAGGAAAGGACTTACACCACCAAACTGGGTCAGGGGAGAAACAACCGCAGCCGTCTGTGGGACCCATCCATCCAGCCGTGTGTTTTACTGAGAACTGTGTCATCATCATTACCGGCTGAGTGAGTACCACCGTGCCGTGCGGCACCGCGCTGCCCCCGCGACCCTGCACCTCACCAGGCCCCGTAACCCGCCTGCTACCCATCCACCTACCTCACTGGGCCCCGGGACAACCAACCCCCTACCCACGGAGGGGAGAACTAACATCTAGCTGCTCCATACCATCACTCCCGGGATCCCCGTCCAGAGCAGCGGTGGTGTTCCAATCTCACCACAACCGTGGGTGGCGTCACGGACAATCTCCCTTACCAAATCCCCTTTTACTGTGGAGCCTGGGATCACAGACCGGGTCACGCCACCATGATACCCACAGAAGTGACCCTGTGGCCCGGATCTGAGTACCCCTGATCCACGGGCGACACATCTGGTGTCACGAACAGGATCCTAATGCTCTGCCGTTTGGTAGAGGTGCGCCTTGTTACCGTCGGAGGTGTTCGGCCGAAAGTTTTGCAAAGTCGCCATCTTGGGTGCGAAACATTTCCCGCTCGAGCGTCTTCCCCGAGCAGGAAAGGCGCGAAAGTGGAACCCCGCCCCCTGAAGAAGGAAGTGCTAAAAAGAGGCTAAGGGGGACGGGATGGCGTCCGGCTGCATGTGAACCACAGCTGTGGAAGCAGGGACGCCAGGACTCTGCCAGTGTTTGGTTCCTGGAACACCACTGCACGAGATGTCCCGTCCGTCCGGCACCGCTGAAACCTCGGTGCCCCTGCCCGCGGCCAACGCCCCGACCGACCCGTTACCCCTGTCACCGGTAGCGGAGCTCGCAGCGTCTGCGAGGGAGGGCCCAGACCTGGGGTCCCCAGGTCTTACCTTTGTCAATGCCCTGCCACGAGCCCCGGCTTCCATCCCAGCGGCACCGCCGATGACGACGGCCCTGGCAGTCCGCCTGGCCGCGACGGAGATGACGACGGCTCCGGCAGTCCGCCCGGCCGCAACAGCAGCGAAGCACCCATCCTGTTAACTGTCTGGGCAGCCTGGTTCTGGACTGGGGTCAAGGGGTGCTGCCCATTTCTTAGGGGCAGCATCAGGGCCAGGTTGTTTGGGTGGGTGACTGAAGGACCCGTTCCGTTGCCATTATTAAAAGTGTTTATTTTTGTTGCAACGTTGAAGAAATGTGCATCCCGTTGTGGGAGGTTTGCAAGGGAATGCTTGTGTTTTGATGTTTTATTCTTTTTGCAGTTAAAAGAAAAATAAAACCGGTGATGGACGGGCAGCCCGCGGACAGTCTGCATTTTGCTAAGGGGGAATGTGGCGCCCTGGACAAGCCAAGGGCCACAGATAACAACACACACACACCCCCACCCCCAGCAGTTCACAGCAGACATCCCCAAAGTGACCTGCTTTCTTCCTCGGGCTCAGACAGACACACCAGGTGGGCGGAGTCAGGAGATGGAGACGCCCACCCAGGAGTTTGGCTGGCCTGAGGCAGGAAACAAGCCCAGTCAAGTTCAGGCAGAGGAAGAGAGAGGAGGTCTGCAGAGAGGCAGACATAGCCAGGGGCCTAGGTTGGAGCCTGGGGCCCTTGTGCAGAAGGTCAGGCAGACGGTGGTGGCCGTCTGCAGGGAGCCGGGGAGACAGTTGGTGGAACCGTAGGTAGCCGGGGCTGGGCGGTGGCCCACCGGTACTGAACCGGGGAGCCAGCTGGAAACCGGAACGCAGGAGGAGTTGAAGGAAAGGACTTACACCACCAAACTGGGTCAGGGGAGAAACAACAACCGCAGCCGTCTGTGGGACCCGTCCATCCAGCCGTGTGTTTTACTGAGAACTGTGTCATCATCATTACCGGCTGAGTGAGTACCACTGTGCCGTGCGGCACCGCGCTGCCCCCGCAACCCTGCACCTCACCAGGCCCCGTAACCCGCCTGCTACCCATCCACCTACCTCACCACGCCCCGGGACAACCAACCCCCTACCCACGGAGGGGAGAACTAACATCTAGCTGCTCCATACCATCACTCCCGGGATCCCCGTCCAGAGCAGCGGTGGTGTTCCAATCTCACTACAACCGTGGGTGGCGTCACGGACAATCTCCCTTACCAAATCCCCTTTTACTGTGGAGCCTGGGATCACAGACCGGGTCACGCCACCATGATACCCACAGAAGTGACCCTGTGGCCCGGATCTGAGTACCCCTGATCCACGGGCGACACATAAGCTTCTTATACTATGAATGTCTTTTGTTCCTATTGCAACCAATCACAGCTCCTAGTAATAAACTGTAGTTCCAGGCTCCATTTCCTTTAATGGAGGCATGTTTTTTGGAGTGTAACTGTAAAGCGCGGGGTTACATTTTCCTGTCAAAACATAGTCTACGACGTTCCCTGGGTCACTTGAGGTGTCTGTGCAAAATTTTGTGATTGTAAATGCGACGGTGCGGATACACTTTTCGTTTCATTTTTTCCCCATTATGTAGATAGGGGTAAAATTGATTGGTAAATTGGAATTTGCGGGATTAAAATTTCGCCTCACAACATAGCCTATGACGCTCTCGGGGTCCAGACGTGTGAGTGTGCAAAATTTTGTGGCTGTAGCTGCGACGGTGCAGATTCCAATCCCGGACATATATACACACACACACACACACCTTTATATATCAGATGCAGCCTGCAGCCTCTATATTTTATATACAGCCAACAGCCTCTATATTATATATATGCAGCTAGCAGCATCTTTATTATATGTTTATACAGACAGCCATATACATATATATATATATATATATATATATATATATATATATATATATATATACAGTGCCTACAAGTAGTATTCAACCCCCTGCAGATTTAGCAGGTTTGATAAGATGCAAGTAAGTTAGAGCCTGCAAACTTCAAACAAGAGCGGGATTTATTAACAGATGCATAAATCTTACAAACCAACAAGTTATGTTGCTCAGTTAAATTTTAATACATTTTCAACATAAAAGTGTGGGTCAATTATTATTCAACCCCTAGGTTTAATATTTTGTGGAATAACCCTTGTTTGCAATTACAGCTAATAATCGTCTTTTATAAGACCTGATCAGGCCGGCACAGGTCTCTGGAGTTATCTTGGCCCACTCCTCCATGCAGATCTTCTCCAAGTTATCTAGGTTCTTTGGGTGTCTCATGTGGACTTTAATCTTGAGCTCCTTCCACAAGTTTTCAATTGGGTTAAGGTCAAGAGACTGACTAGGCCACTGCAACACCTTGATTTTTTCCCTCTTGAACCAGGCCTTGGTTTTCTTGGCTGTGTGCTTTGGGGCGTTGTCTTGTTGGAAGATGAAATGACGACCCATCTTAAGATCCTTGATGGAGGAGCGGAGGTTCTTGGCCAAAATCTCCAGGTAGGCCGTGCTATCCATCTTCCCATGGATGCGGACCAGATAGCCAGGCCCCTTGGCTGAGAAACAGCCCCACAGCATGATGCTGCCACCACCATGCTTGACTGTAGGGATGGTATTCTTGGGGTCGTATGCAGTGCCATCCAGTCTCCAAACGTCACGTGTGTGGTTGACACCAAAGATCTCGATCTTGGTCTCATCAGACCAGAGAACCTTGAACCAGTCTGTCTCAGAGTCCTCCAAGTGATCATGAGCAAACTGTAGACGAGCCTTGACATGACACTTTGAAAGTAAAGGTACCTTACGGGCTCGTCTAGAACGGAGACCATTGCGGTGGAGTACGTTACTTATGGTATTGACTGAAACCAATGTCCCCACTGCCATGAGATCTTCCCGGAGCTCCTTCCTTGTTGTCCTTGGGTTAGCCTTGACTCTTCGGACAAGCCTGGCCTCGGCACGAGTGGAAACTTTCAAAGGCTGTCCAGGCCGTGGAAGGCTAACAGTAGTTCCATAAGCCTTCCATTTCCGGATGATGCTCCCAACAGTGGAGACAGGTAGGCCCAACTCCTTGGAAAGGGTTTTGTACCCCTTGCCAGCCTTGTGACCCTCCACGATCTTGACTCTGATGGCCTTGGAATGCTCCTTTGTCTTTCCCATGTTGACCAAGTATGAGTGCTGTTCACAAGTTTGGGGAGGGTCTTAATTAGTCAGAAAAGGCTGGAAAAAGAGATAATTAATCCAAACATGTGAAGCTCATTGTTCTTTGTGCCTGAAATACTTCTTAATACTTTAGGGGAACCAAACAGAATTCTGGTGGTTTGAGGGGTTGAATAATAAATGACCCTCTGAATAAACTTTTCACAATTTAAAAAAAAAAAAAAAAAAAGAAATAACATTCTTTTTTGCTGCAGTGCATTTCACACTTCCAGGCTGATCTACAGTCCAAATGTCACAATGCCAAGTTAATTCCGAATGTGTAAACCTGCTAAATCTGCAGGGGGTTGAATACTACTTGTAGGCACTGTATACATACACAGGACAGACCAAAAGTATGGACACACCTTCTCATTCAAAGAGTTTTCTTTATTTTCATGACTCTGACAATTGTAGATTCACATTGAAGGCATCAAAACTATGAATTAACACATGTGGAATGAAATACTTAACAAAAAAGTATGAAACAACTGAAAATATGTCTTATATTCTAGGTTCTTCAAAGTAGCCAACTTTTGCTTTGATTCACTGCTTTGCACACTCTTTGCATTCTCTTGAATAGCTTCAAGAGGTAGTTACCGGAAATGGTCTTCCGGTGAAGGAGTTCCCAGAGATGCTTAGCACTTGTTGGCCCTTTTGCCTTTACTCTGCGGTCCAGCTCACCCCAAATCATCTCAATTGGGTTCAGGAGGTCTGGTGACTGTGGAGGCCAGGTCATCTGGTGTAGCACCCCATCACTCTCCTTCTTAGTCAAATAGCCCTTACACAGCCTGGAAGTGTGTTTGGGGTCATTGTCCTGTTGAAAAATAAATGATGGTCCAACTAAACGCAAACCGGATGGAATAGCATGCCGCTGCAAGATGCTGTGGTAGCCATGCTGGTTCAGTATGCCTTCAATTTTGAATGAATCCCCAACAGTGTCACCAGCAAAGCACCCCCACACCATCACACCTACTCCTTCATGCTTCACGGTGGGAACCAGGCATGTCGAGTCCATCCGTTCTCCTTTTCTGCATCACACAAAGACACAGTGGTTGGATCCAAAGATCTCAAATGTAGACTCATCAGACCAAAGCACAGATTTCCACTGGTATAATGTTCATTCCTTGTGTTCTTTAGCCCAAACAAGTCTCTTCTGCTTGTTGCCTGTCCTTAGCAGTGGTTTCTTAGCAGCTATTTTACCATGAAGGCCTGCTGCACAAAGTCTCCTTTTAACAGTTGTTCTAGAGATGTGTCTGCTGCTAGAACTCTGTGTGGCATTGACCTGGTCTCTAATCTGAGCTGCTGTTAACCTGCGATTTCCGAGGCTGGTGACTCGGATAAACATATCCTCCGCAGCAGAGGTGTCTCTTGGTTTTCCTTTCCTGGAGCAGTCCTCATGTGAGCCAGTTTCTTTGTAGCGTTTGTTGTTTTTTGCCACTGCACTTGGGGACACTTTCAAAGTTTTCCCAATTTTTCGAACTGACTGACCTTCATTTCTTAAAGTAATGATGGCCACTCCATTTCTTTACTTAGTGCTTTTTTCTTGCCATAATGCAAATTCTAACAGTCTATTCAGTAGGACTATCAGCTGTCTATCCACCAGACTTCTGCACAACACAACTGATGGTCCCAACCCCATTTATAAGGCAAGAAATCCCACTTATTAAACCTTAAAGGGCACACCTGTGAAGTAAAAACCATTTCCAGTGACTACCTCTTGAAGTTTTTTCACACTTGTTTGATAAGTATTTCATTCCACATGTGTTATTTCATATTTTTGATGCCTTCAATGTGAATCTACAATTTTCAGAGTCATGAAAATAAAGAAAACTCTTTCAATTAGAAGGTGTGTTCAAACTTTCGGTCTGTACTGTGTGTAAATATATATATATATATATATATATATACAGTTAGGTCCAGAAATATTTGGACAGTGACACAAGTTTTGTTATTTTAGCTGTTTACAAAAACATGTTCAGAAATACAATTCTATATATAATATGGGCTGAAAGTGCACACTCCCAGCTGCAATATGAGAGTTTTCACATCCAAATCGGAGAAAGGGTTTAGGAATCATAGCTCTGTAATGCATAGCCTCCTCTTTTTCAAGGGACCAAAAGTAATTGGACAAGGGACTCTAAGGGCTGCAATTAACTTTGAAGGCGTCTCCCTCGTTAACCTGTAATCAATGAAGTAGTTAAAAGGTCTGGGGTTGATTACAGGTGTGTGGTTTTGCATTTGGAAGCTGTTGCTGTGACCAGACAACATGCGATCTAAGGAACTCTCAATTGAGGTGAAGCAGAACATCCTGAGGCTGAAAAAAAAAGAAAAAATCCATCAGAGAGATAGCAGACATGCTTGGAGTAGCAAAATCAACAGTCGGGTACATTCTGAGAAAAAAGGAATTGACTGGTGAGCTTGGGAACTCAAAAAGGCCTGGGCGTCCACGGATGACAACAGTGGTGGATGATCGCCGCATACTTTCTTTGGTGAAGAAGAACCCATTCACAACATCAACTGAAGTCCAGAACACTCTCAGTGAAGTAGGTGTATCTGTCTCTAAGTCAACAGTAAAGAGAAGACTCCATGAAAGTAAATACAAAGGGTTCACATCTAGATGCAAACCATTCATCAATTCCAAAAATAGACAGGCCAGAGTTAAATTTGCTGAAAAACACCTCATGAAGCCAGCTTAGTTCTGGAAAAGTATTCTATGGACAGATGAGACAAAGATCAACCTGTACCAGAATGATGGGAAGAAAAAAGTTTGGAGAAGAAAGGGAACGGCACATGATTCAAGGCACACCACATCCTCTGTAAAACATGGTGGAGGCAACATGATGGCATGGGCATGCATGGCTTTCAATGGCACTGGGTCACTTGTGTTTATTGATGACATAACAGCAGACAAGAGTAGCCGGATGAATTCTGAAGTGTACCGGGATATACTTTCAGCCCAGATTCAGCCAAATGCCGCAAAGTTGATCGGACGGCGCTTCATAGTACAGATGGACAATGACCCCAAGCATACAGCCAAAGCTACCCAGGAGTTCATGAGTGCAAAAAAGTGGAACATTCTGCAATGGCCCAGTCAATCACCAGATCTTAACCCAATTGAGCATGCATTTCACTTGCTCAAATCCAGACTTAAGACGGAAAGACCCACAAACAAGCAAGACCTGAAGGCTGCGGCTGTAAAGGCCTGGCAAAGCATTAAGAAGGAGGAAACCCAGCGTTTGGTGATGTCCATGGGTTCCAGACTTAAGGCAGTGATTGCCTCCAAAGGATTCGCAACAAAATATTGAAAATAAAAATATTTGGTTTGGGTTTGGTTTATTTGTCCAATTACTTTTGACCTCCTAAAATGTGGAGTGTTTGTAAAGAAATGTGTACAATTCCTACAATTTCTATCAGATATTTTTGTTCAAACCTTCAAATTAAACGTTACAATCTGCACTTGAATTCTGTTGTAGAGGTTTCATTTCAAATCCAATGTGGTGGCATGCAGAGCCCAACTCGCGAAAATTATGTCACTGTCCAAATATTTCTGGACCTAACTGTATATATAAAAAAATCATAAAAATACATATATACATACACACACACACACACACACACACACAGTCATATATATATATATATATATATATATACACCATGAAATCAGAATGAGGCCATGTGCGTACATTACGTTTTTTCTTGCATTTTGGCTGCATTTTAAACTGCACTGTCATTGACAAAATGCATGTGTTGTGCTTCCCAAGCAAAGTCTATGAGAAGTCAGAAAATTCCAAGCGCACGTTGCTTTTTTCAGGCAGCATTTTGTTTGTCAAATATGTGTCAAAATCGTTGCCTAAAAAAAGCAGCATGTCACTTTTCTACTGCGTTTTGGTTGCATTTCCCCCCCCCCATTGAAATGAATGGTGTATCAAAATGCAACCAAAATTAGTTGCATTTTGGATACATTCTTGTCAACAAAAACGCAGGTCTTTCTCTCTTTGTCTCTATCGGTCTCTTTCTCTCTATCAGTGTCGGTTTCTCTCTGTCTGTCAGTCGGTTGGTCTCTCTATCTCTCTGTCGGTCAATCGGTCTCTCCCTCTCCCTTTCTCCCCCTCTCTCCCTCCTTAATACTCACCGATCACCTACACGGCGTGGCTGTCACACTCCTCCCGTGGCTTCTTCTGCTTCTGAAAGTGCTGGCCGCTCATTAAGTCACCTCATATTCACTGCTTCCCCAGCTCACCAGCGCCTATGATTGGTTGCAGTCATTCGAACCCCCACACTGAGTGATACCTGTGTCACTGCAACCAATCACAGCCGGTGGGCAGGTCTATATCATGCAGTAAAATAAAGAATTTAACAAAAAACAACGTGCGACCCCCCTCAATTGATACCCAGCCAAGATAAAGCCACACAGCTGAGGGCTGGTATTCCCAGACAGGGGAAGCCTATCATTTTTAGACTGTCCCTCAGCCTAAAAATATCAGCCAGCAGCCACCCAGAATTGCAGCATCCATTAGATGTGACAGTCCCGGGACCTTACCCAGCTCATCATAAATGCCCTGATGCGGTGGCAATCGGGGTAATAAGGAGTTAATGGCAGCCCATAGCTGCCACTATGTCCTAGGTTAATCATGGCAGGTGTCTTTGAGACACCCACCCATGATTAATTTGGAATAAAAGAAAAAAAAACACCCTCTTTCACCACTTTATTAATCCCCAAACACCCCTCCAGGTCTGACATAGTCCACACAAGGTCCCACGACGCTTTCAGCTCTGCTACATCGGAAGTTGACAGTGAGCGGCTATAGAGCATGACCGCTAGCTGTGAGCTCCACGCAGCAACTGAAATGAGTCGCGCTATCAGCGATGACATCACTCAGGTTACCTGCGGTCACAGCTGGAGTTCTCCACATGTGACAGCAAGTCACCCGAGTGACTGAAGTGAGCCGCGCGATTAGCGGTGCCCTCACTCTGGTGATTTTCGGTGCTTCACCTGTGACCGCAAATCAGGCCGCGACACAGAGACAGAGCCGCGTGATGACGGTGAACTCGGGTCAAGCTCTGATGTCACTGCTGCGGACCCCGCACTACTGCCTGCATCCTGGCACTGACCTCAGAGATTCATCCACGTTCAAGACAGCACACAGAGACAGAGCAGCGCAATGACAATGAAGTCGGGTGACGCTCTGACATCACAGCTGCGCTCCGCACTACTGCCTGTGTCCTGGCACTGGCCTCAGAAGTTCATCCGAGTTCATTCTCATCGCGCGGCTCTGTCTCTGCTGTCAGAACAGGGATGTAGCAGAGGTGAATCGTCAAAAATGCATGGAAAACACATGCAAAACGCATTCTAAACCTATGCATTTTGGATGAATTTTTTTTTTGTCAAACGCAGTGTTTACAGTTGTCAAAGTCTGCCAGAGGGTGCATTTTTTTGTTAAATCAAGAACGCAACGTGCAGACATACCCTAACCTTTCCCATTTTGAGAGAGCGAGAGAGAGAGAGAGACAAAGGATTTCATACATTTCATTGGTATTTGGCACCATTGCTCTTAAACTTTATGACTTGGGTCGATCGTTTTGCATATACTTCCACAAGCGTCTCACAATAGTTGGAAGGAATTTGGGCGTATTCCTCCTCATGTAACTGAACCATGTTTGTTGGTCACCTTACTTGCACCTGCCTTTTTAGCTTTGCCCATACATTTTTAATAGCATTGAGATCAGGGGGTTTGTGATGGCCACTCCAGAACATTAACTTTATTATTCTTAAGCCACTTTATAACCTGTTTGGCAAAATGCTTAGGGCAATGTCCATTTGGAAGAGCCATTTCTGCCCAAGCCTTAAGTTCCTGGCTCATGTCTTGAGATGTTGCCACATAATCACAGTATTGCCACATAATCTTCTTACCTCATGATGACATCTATTTTGTGAAGTGCACTATTCCCTTATGCAGCAAAACAACCCCACAACATGATGCTGCCACCCCCGTGTTTCACAGTTGGTATGATATTCTTAGACTTCAAAGCTTTTCCATTTTTCTTCCAAACGTATCAAGGGTCATTATGGCCTCACAATTTAATTTTTGTTTTGTCAACCCACAGGACATGTCTCCAAAAAGGTCGGGGCAATGAGGGAGTTAATGGCAGCCCACAGCAGCCACTAAGTCCTAGATTAATCATGGCAGGCGTTTCTGAGACACCTCTCATCATTAATCTGTAAGTGAAAATAAATTAATACAAACAGCACTTTATTAACCCGAAAACACACAAGTCTGAGGTAATCCACATGAGGTGCCACGACGGTCCTGGCTCTGCTACATCTGAACCTGGAGAGACTGCAAACGTGTCCGATCTCTCTAAGCTCCAAGAAACACTGACAAGAAGGACCCGGCTGGCAGCAGTGGCATCACTCAGTTCTTCGGCAGTCATATCCGGATTCCCACGGTATGGCCTATGGTGACCTGAAGCACTCTGGCCTAAAGTGCAGGATCGTGTCCCGCACCCTGCCAGTACTTTAACAGTGACAGTGCCCTGCACTCCCCAGACGGCATTACCAGTGTTAAAAGTGCGGGGCCTGTCCTGCTCCCCACCAGCACTTTAAGGCTATGTGCGCACGTTGCGTTCTCTGCAGTGCAGAAAAGAACGCACCCTCTGGCAGACTGGACACTGCGTTTATAAAATAAAATGCATCCACAACGCATGCATTTTGGATGCCTTTTCCATGCGTTTTGGATGCATTTTTGACAGTGCGTTCCCCCGACAATTCAGCTCTGCTACATGCCGGCTGATGACAGCAGACACAGACAGAGTCGCGCGATTGTCATACCGCAGCTCTGTCTGTGTGTGGCATCCCAATTATCATCTTCACCGCACACATCCCGACATTACCGCCGACATCCCCGCACACATCCAGACATTACCGCCGACATCCCCGCACACATCCTGACATTACCGCCGACATCCCCGCACACAACCCACTACAGCCCTCATCATCACCGCACACAAACCGGCATTACCTCAGTGACGTCGCCGCTGACAGCGCGATTCACTTCAGTTGCTGCATGGAGCTCACAGGAGCAGCGATGTTCTACGGCCGCTCCTGTCAGCTTCATGTAGCAGAGCTGGATGCGTCGCGGGACCTCTGGATTACGCCGGACCTGAAGGGGTATTTGGGGATTTTAATAAAGTGGTGAAAGAGGGTGTTTTTTTTGTCTTTTAATCCAAATAAATTATTTTTTTCGGGTGTATGTGTTTATTTACTTTCACTTACAGGTTAATCATGGAAGGTATCTCGGGGAGACGCCTGTCATGATTAACTTAGGACTTAGTGGCAGCTATGCGCTGCTGCCATTAACCCCTTATTACCCCGAATGCCACCGCACCAGGGCAATTCGGGATGAGCCGGGTAAAGTCCCGGGACTGTCGCATGTAATGGATGCGGCAATTCCAGGTGGTTCCTGGCTGATATTGTTAGGCTGGGGGGCTCCCCATAACGTGGCGCTCCCCAACCTGAGAATACCAGCCTTCAGCCATGTGGCTTTATCTTGGCTGGTATCAAAATTGGGGGGGAACCGCACGCCGTTTTTTTTAAATTATTTATTTATTTTACTGCACGATATAGACCCGCCCACCTGCAGCTGTGATTGGTTGCAGTGAGACAGCTGTCACTCGGCGTGGGGGCGTGTCTGATTGCAACCAATCATAGGCGCCGGTGGGCGGGGAAAGCAGGGAATAAGAGATTGAATAATGAGCGGCCGGCATTTTCAAAAGAGGAAAAGCAGCCGGAGCAGTGTGAACGCTGTGCAGTGCCGCGCCGGTGATCGGGGAACGGTGAGTATGAGAGGGGGGGCGGGGAGACTGACCGACGGACAGAGAGAGGGACAGACAGACAGAGCGACCACCTGACAGAGAAAGAGACCGACCGACCGACTGACAGAGATTCATGGACATCCACAGACAGAGATTGACCGACATTGACAGAGACTGAAAAGACCTGCGTTTAAAGCATGAGGAACGCAACAAAAATGCAGTCCAAGTGCATTTTGGTTGCGTTCTGACCCACATCATTGATTTCAATGGGTGGAGAACGCAGCTACAACGCACAAAAGAAGTGACATGCTGCTTTTATTTCCGCAGCGATTTTGGGCATCCAAAACGCTGCGTTTAGAAACGCAGCATGTGCATTGATTTTTCGGCTTTTTCATAGACTTTGCTGGGGAAGCTGAATGCATGCAGTTATGCTGCAGTTCAAAACGCAGCGTTTCCGCGTGAAAAACCGCACTGTGCGCACATAGCCTAACACTGACAATGCCATGCGGGGAGAGTGGTGATTACAGCTTGCTATCTGCTGTGAGTCGGGTGTGTCTCAGCAGCTCCTCCTGGCAGAGCACACAGCTATGACAGGAGGAGATACTGAGGTCAGTGCATCCTGCGGTGAGCGGTGATCACAGCCTGCCATCTGGTGTGTTTTGGCACCTCCTCCTGGCAGAGCACACAGCTCTGCCAGGAGGTGCTGCCAAGGACCAAGGTCAGTATATGCTGCGGCGAGCAGTAATCTGTACGGCATGTGTCACGGCAGTGACATCACGGGAGGGGCGTTTATTCTGAGTGACATGGCAGCAGATTGCGTGGCTCACTTCACTTGCATTTGAACTCACAACGGGCAGTCCTGTTCTATGGAACCTTCTGTGAGCGTCAGATGTAGTAGTGCTAGAAGCGTCATGGCTGGGACCTCATGTGGATTATGTCAGACCTGCTGGTGTGTATGGGGGGGGTTAATAAAGTGGTGCTTTTTTTGTATTGTATTCCAAATAAAGGATCTTTTGGGTGTTTGTGTTTATTTTCTTTCACTTACAGATTAATGATGAGAGGTATCTCAGAGATGCTTGCCATGATTAATCTAGGACTTAGTGGCTGCTATGGGCTGCCATTAACTCCTTATTCACTGATTGTGACCGTACCAGGGTAATCAGATGAGCTGGGTAAAGTCAAAGGATTGTCGTATCTAATGGAGGTGGCAATTCCGGACGGCTGGTAGCTGATAATTTTAGGCTGGGGGCCTCCCAAAAACATGGGTCTCTCCAGCCTGAGAATACCAACCCTCAACTGTGAGGCTTTATCTTGGCTGGGTATCAAAATTGAGAGGGACCGCAAGCTGTTTTTTTAAATTTATTTTAGTGTATGATATAGACCTGCCCATTGGTGGCTGTGATTGGTTGTAGTCAGAGAGCTGTCACTCAGAGTGGGGGGCGCATCTGACTGCAACCAATCACAGACACCAGTGGTCGGGAGCAGGGAGAGAGGGAGGGAAAGAGAGACAAAAAAACTGCAATGTGCGCATGGAAATTCTGATTTATCAGACTTTGCTGGGGAAGCAAAAAAATGCAGTTTGTCATTGACACAGTGCAGTTTAAGGCTTTGTGCCCACGTTGCGTATTTTCATGCAGTTACGCTGCGTATTGCACTGCAGCGTAACTGCATGCGTCCTGCATCCCCAGCACAATCTATAAAGATTGTGCATAATCCATGCGCACATTGCGGTTTAGAACGCAGCGTTTCAGCTGCTGCCAAAGTTCTTTTGTGCGTTTTGGTTGCTATAACGGTCTCTCTGTCTCCCTGTCGGTCGGTCTCTCTCTCTCTCTCTCTATCCCTCTCTCATACTCACCGATCACTGCGGCGCTGCACGGTAATCATACTGCAGCAGCTTCTGCTGCTTTTGAAAATGCCGGCTGCTCCTTATTCAATCTGGTATTCCCTGCTTTCCCGCCCACCGGCGCCTATGATTGGTTGCAGTCAGACGCGCCCCCATGCTGAGTGACAGCTGTCTCAATGCAACCAATCACAGCCGCCGGTGGACGGGTCTATGTAGTGCAGTAAAATACATAATTAAAAAAAACCACATGCCCCCCCCCCCCCCAATTTTGATACCAGCAAAGATAAAGCCACACAGCTGAAGGCTGGTATTCTCAGGATGGGGAGCCCCACGTTATGGGGAGCCCCCCAGCCTAAAAATATCAGCCAGCAGCCGTCCGGACTTGCCGGATCGATTAGATGCAACAGTCCCAGTACTCTACACGGCTCATCTAGAATTGCCCTGGTGCGGTGGCAATCTGAGTAATAAGGAGTTAATGGCAGCCCATAGCTGCCACTAAGTCCTACGTTAATCAATGCAGGCGTCTGAGACACCCCCAATGATTAACCTGTAAGTGAAAGTAAATAAACACAAACACCCGAAAAAATCCTTTATTTTAAATAAAAGACAAAAAAACACCCTCTTTCACCACTTTATTAAAATCCCCAAACACCCCTCCAGGTCCGGCGTAAAACTCACGAGGTCCCACGATGCATCCAGCTCTGCTACATGAAGCTGACAGGAGCAGCAGTAGAACACCGCCGTTCCTGTCAGCTCCACGCAGCAACTGAAGTGAGTCACACTGTCAGCGGAAAAGTCAAAGGTAACTCGGGCACACAGAAAGAAGTAAGAGTCCGAAACAAAATGGTATTTGAACTTCAGTTCGCTTGTTTTATTGATGCAAAGGTCCAAAAATTAAATCTGACGTATCGGCCTTCACATATAGGCCTTCCTCAGAGAGTCTATGATATAAATTTACAGAAAGGAAAAACAAAATTATTACATATACAGAAATACATATATCCCATGTGCATTATGGTATGAAATCCCATTTGAAAAGAAAAATAGACTAGCATGAACAAGCATATAAACACTGATATTCGGTTCACATTGAAAAATTAGAAGCAAGAAACACTATATCGCAATGCTCTGTTTATGAAACGGTATATGCAAGAGAAGGTTTAAGACACTCAAAAAGAGGACCACCCTAACTGGGATCAATACAGAAAACATAGGACATACCTATATGGTTGTGGAAGAAACACTATGCATTCGAGTAGCTACTCAAATAAACGAAGTCTTCATGATATACACGAATGCCTAAAATAGACAGATGTAAGAATACTAGATCCGGCCACAAATGAAGAGATTTAGTAGAATGAAAGATACAAGAAACGTAAAAGACTAAGATAAGGAAAATCCAAGGGGGTTATAGAAAAATGAAGAGGAATAGAATATAAGTAAAATGGGATATATAGAGTCAAGTAAGAGGGAAAAAGGGAAAAGTCATGAAAAAAGAAAGGAAGAAACCAGACACAGAGGAAAGGAACCGGGCAGTACGAGGAAAGAAGAAGGAGACGAATGAAGGGAATGAAAGAGGAAAATGAGAATGAGAAAAAAGAAAAAAGAAGAAAATGAAAATGAGAAGGAGAAAGAAGGCACTGTATACCACAGGTAAGAGGAGAGTAATGAAAATACCTTTGTTAACATCAAAGATACGGTAGGTTGCACACAGGTAATGTGAAAGTAATACCGGACTGGGAGAGTCAACTATGCGGTACTATGAAAAGGAAGAAAGGTTTGCAGAGTATGACAATTATTGAGCTTTATTGTGCAGATATGAGGGACTAAGTGTGACTGTTATAAATGTGTACGTACCTAATCAAAGAGTATATAGTGAAGGCAGGACTGCCAATCTGACATGTGCTTTTTTCATCACAAGTATCAGAAGTCTGGAATGGTAACTAATGTGATCTATAAACATGAAAATTAGTTACTATATTAGTACAGCCCTCATAAAGAGGGTGAGCATATAACTGAGGAAAAGCGCACATACCGCCCGATAGGAGTACTATAAAAAATTCTGAGATCAGGCCAGTACCCAGAGGGTGTAAGGAACCTAATGTTATAGTCTGTGAATACACAAAAGTATGAGGATGTAAGTCTATATCACTGAGAATATAATCACATAAAGAAAAACATGTTGTGGTGGATAACAAACCTTAATCCTATTAGATAGTAAGGCCAGACAGTTTTGTAACAGGAGATAATGTGACTGGAGGGATGAGATAGGCTCCTAGGAGAACAAAGTAAAGAACAAGTTGAAAAGACAGATCCCATGAGAGACCATAGCCAGTATAACAGAAAGAGAACAGTCTATACCTTGTAGTGGAGAGACTCCTGTGTGATGGTCAGTACCCGTGTGATTCCTGCAGTGCACATGGCAGTAAGGAATGAGGCCTATTTCAAGGTGCTTAATTGTTTAAACAAGGAACACCTGTCAGTAGAATCCAGGGCCAGACCGTGGTACGCAAGCTGCCCATGCACAGAGAGACCACAGGAATCAATCCGCGCATGCGCCGGCAGCGGCCACAGCCGGTCCGTGTGCGTGATTGGTGGCGAAGCGCACATGTGATCAGGAAGTGAAGTGTTGAACCGCAATCATGGAACGCATGGATCACGCATGCGCAGAAGGGCCAACAGGCCGATCGGCGCATGCGTAAGCAGCGGTCACGATGTGTGAGTGATCGATGGGAGGAGTGGGCCAGGCGCGTGCGCAGACCGGCCAGAGATGCGGCCGAGACCGCGCATGCGCGGGCACACTGACGTCCAGGAGATGCTGGTGAGTGTTGCCGACAGGAAATTCAGTGCCGTGACGAAATGGTGAGAGAACTACAGCGCCTGAAAGATAAAAAGAAACATATGTTGATAAATAAGAACCTGTGTGGGACATATAAAAAAGCATATACAGAAGGGCATGATACAAATTGATAAAGGAAGAAAGAATACCATCTGAACCAAAATTGTTCATAAGGAAAAAAGAGGGGAGCAAAAGAAAAGGAGAATAATCTAGAAGCTAGATTAAAGGATTAGAGGATCAGACTAGATGTAAAATATATGAAAACATGTAGGATTTGATGAGGAGAATTTTAATAAAAAATCTCATATTCACGATTCAAACCCAAAGGATCTAATGTCTGTAGCGTATATATCCAGTATGTCTCGCGCTCCTTCAACCTCTGTATTCTATTTCCCCCCCCTCCTGGGTGGAAGTACTTGTTCCAAAACCTGGTACCGTAACTGCGCTACAGTGTGACCAGCTTGTATAAAGTGAGCAGGAATGGGTAGGAGTGTCTGCTTACACCTGATTGTTGATTTATGTTTACTTATTCGGTCTCGGATATGTTGGGTCGTCTCCAGGGCCGTATTTACCATTAGGCACCTGTGGTCCGGTGCCTAGGGCGGCAGATTGTGAGGGGCGGCACCTTCTGGCAGCAAAAAAAAAACAAAAAAAATTTTTTTTTTTTTTTTTTACATTTTTTTTTTTTACATTTTTTTTTTGTGGCTGCCGAGCACAGGGAGCTGATTGACCCCGGAACTGCCGGCGCCTGCACTTCCGGGGTCACAGGCGCGCGCCAATCAGCTCCTTCCTCTGTGCTGCGTCCACTGCTGTGTGGACGTCACATGCAGAGCTCACAGCAGGACGCCGCGGATGACGCCGTGATGGAAGCTGGTGTCAGAAGAGGATACTCACGTGAGCCAGGAAGATGGCGGCGGGCACTGGAGCAGGTAAGTGGATTCATAAGGAGCGTGGGAGTGTCTCTAATGCAGACCAGAGATCTGCGCATGCGGGGGGGGGGGGAGGCGGCAAAGGCTCATACTGGAGGGAGGCAGAGGCTGAGACTGGGGGGAGGCTGGAGAGAGGCAGAGGCTGAGACTGGGGGGAGGCTGGAGGGAGGCAGAGGCAGAGACTGGGGGGCGGCTGGAGGGAGGCAGAGACTGGGGGGAGGCTGGAGGGAGGCAGAGGCAGAGACTGGGGGGAGGCTGGAGGGAGGCAGAGGCAGAGACTGAGGGGAGGCTGGAGGGAGGCAGAGGCAGAGACTGGGGGGAGTCTGGAGGGAGGCAGAGGCTGAGACTTGGGGGAGGCTGGAGGGAGGCAGAGGCTGGGACTGAGGGGAGGCTGGAGGGAGGCAGAGGCTGGGACTGAGGGGAGGCTGGAGGGAGGCTGAGACTGGAGGGAGGCTGGAGGGAGGCTGAGGCTGGGGGGAGGCTGGAGGGAGGCTGAGACTGGGGGGAGGCTGGAGGGAGGCAGAAGCTGAGACTGGAGGGAGGCTGAGACTGGGGGGAGGCTGGAGGGAGGCAGAGGCTGAGACTGGGGGGAGGCTGGAGGGAGGCAGAGGCTGAGACTGGGGGGAGGCTGGAGGGAGGCAGAGGCTGAGACTGGAGAGAGGCAGAGGCTGAGACTGGGGGGAGGCTGGAGGGAGGCAGAGGCAGAGACTGGGGGGAGGCTGGAGGGAGGCAGAGGCAGAGACTGGGGGGAGGCTGGAGGGAGGCAGAGGCAGAGACTGGGGGGAGTCTGGAGGGAGGCAGAGGCTGGGACTGAGGGGAGGCTGGAGGGAGGCTGAGACTGGAGGGAGGCTGGAGGGAGGCTGAGGCTGGGGGGAGGCTGGAGGGAGGCTGAGACTGGGGGGAGTCTGGAGGGAGGCAGAAGCTGAGACTGGAGGGAGGCTGAGACTGGGGGGAGGCTGGAGGGAGGCAGAGGCTGAGACTGGGGGGAGGCTGGAGGGAGGCAGAGGCTGAGACTGGAGGGAGGCAGAGGCTGAGACTGGGGGGAGGCTGGAGGGAGGCAGAGGCTGAGACTGGAGAGAGGCAGAGGCTGAGACTGGGGGGAGGCTGGAGGGAGGCAGAGGCAGAGACTGGGGGGAGGCTGGAGGGAGGCAGAGACTGGGGGGAGGCTGGAGGGAAGCAGAGACTGGGGGGAGGCTGGAGGGAGGCAGAGGCAGAGACTGGGGGGAGGCTGGAGGGAGGCGGAGGCAGAGACTCGGGGTAGGCTGGAGGGAGGCAGAGGCAGAGACTGGGGGGAGGCTGGAGGGAGGCAGAGGCAGAGACTGGGGGGAGGCTGGAGGGAGGCAGAAGCAGAGACTGGGGGGAGGCTGGAGGGAGGCAGAGGCAGAGACTGGGGGGAGGCTGGAGAGAGGCAGAGGCTGAGACTGGGGGGAGGCTGGAGGGAGGCAGAGGCAGAGACTGGGGGGAGGCTGGAGGGAGGCAGAGGCAGAGACTGGGGGGAGGCTGGAGGGAGGCAGAGGCAGAGACTGGGGGAGGCTGGAGGGAGGCAGAGGCAGAGACTGGGGGGAGTCTGGAGGGAGGCAGAGGCTGAGACTTGGGGGAGGCTGGAGGGAGGCTGAGGCTGGGGGGAGGCTGGAGGGAGGCTGAGACTGGGGGGAGGCTGGAGGGAGGCAGAAGCTGAGACTGGAGGGAGGCTGAGACTGGGGGGAGGCTGGAGGGAGGCAGAGGCTGAGACTGGGGGGAGGCTGGAGGGAGGCAGAGGCTGAGACTGGAGGGAGGCAGAGGCTGAGACTGGGGGGAGGCTGGAGGGAGGCAGAGGCTGAGACTGGAGAGAGGCAGAGGCTGAGACTGGGGGGAGGCTGGAGGGAGGCAGAGGCAGAGACTGGGGGGAGGCTGGAGGGAGGCAGAGACTGGGGGGAGGCTGGAGGGAAGCAGAGACTGGGGGGAGGCTGGAGGGAGGCAGAGGCAGAGACTGGGGGGAGGCTGGAGGGAGGCGGAGGCAGAGACTCGGGGTAGGCTGGAGGGAGGCAGAGGCAGAGACTGGGGGGAGGCTGGAGGGAGGCAGAGGCAGAGACTGGGGGGAGGCTGGAGGGAGGCAGAAGCAGAGACTGGGGGGAGGCTGGAGGGAGGCAGAGGCAGAGACTGGGGGGAGGCTGGAGAGAGGCAGAGGCTGAGACTGGGGGGAGGCTGGAGGGAGGCAGAGGCAGAGACTGGGGGGAGGCTGGAGGGAGGCAGAGGCAGAGACTGGGGGGAGGCTGGAGGGAGGCAGAGGCAGAGACTGGGGGAGGCTGGAGGGAGGCAGAGGCAGAGACTGGGGGGAGTCTGGAGGGAGGCAGAGGCTGAGACTTGGGGGAGGCTGGAGGGAGGCAGAGGCTGGGACTGAGGGGAGGCTAGAGGGAGGCTGAGACTGGGGGAGAGAGGCTGATGCTGAGGGAAGATAGAGGCTGATGCTGGAGGAGAGAGGCTGATGCTGGGGGAGTGGGAGAGAGGGGCTAATGCTAGAGACAGAGGACAAGGGATGAGGGATAGTGCAATGACAAAATCAATTGGGTGGGGGGAGTGTAAGGACACAGAATAAGAGGTGGCAGCATTGGGAGCTCATTGTGAAGAAGGGGCAGCATGTGTGGGATCAGTATGGAGTGGAGCAATGTAGGGGAGTCAATATCAAGAGTGGGGTAGTGTGTGTGTGGGGGGTCTCAGCATAAGCGTTAGTGTGGTGGTCTTAGCATGAGTGGGGCAACATGAAGGTCTCATTATGGAAAAGAGGAAGGCAGCATTAGGAGCTCATGGAGAAGGACAGCATGCATGGGACATTGTGAGAAGGGGGCAGCATGCATGGGACACTGAGGAGGGGGCAGCATGCATGGGACATTGTGAGAAGGGAGCAGCATGCATGGGACACTGAGGAGGGGGCAGCAAGCATGGGACACTGTGAGGAGGGGGCAGCATGCATGGGACACTGTGAGGAGGGGGAAGCATGCATGGGACATTGTGAGGAGGGAGCAGCATGCATGAGACATTGTGAGGAGGGAGCAGCATGCATGGGACATTGTGAGGAGGGAGCAGCATGCATGGGACATTGTGAGGAGGGGGCAGCATGCATGGGACATTGTGAGGAGGGAGCAGCATGCATGGGACATTGTGAGGAGGGAGCAGCATGCATGGGACATTGTGAAGAGGGGGCAGCATGCATGGGACATTGTGAGGCGGGAACAGCATGCATGAGACATTGTGAGGAGGGAGCAGCATGCATGAGACATTCTGAGGAGGGAGCAGCATGCATGAGACATTGTGAGGAGGGAGCAGCATGCATGGGACATTGTGAGGAGGGAGCAGCATGCATAAGACATTGTGAGGAGAGAGCATCATGCATGGGACATTGTGAGGAGGGGGCAGCATGCATGAGACATTGTGAGGAGGGGGCAGCATGCATGGGACATTGTGAGGAGGGAGCAGCATGCATGGGACATTGTGAGGAGGGAGCAGCATGCATGGGACATTGTGAAGAGGGGGCAGCATGCATGGGACATTGTGAGGAGAGAGCAGCATGCATGGGACATTGTGAGGAGGGGGCAGCATGCATGGGACATTGTGAGGAGGGGGCAGCATGCATGGGACATTGTGAGGATGGAGCAGCATGCATGGGATATTGTGAAGAGGGGGCAGCATGCATGGGACATTGTGAGGAGAGAGCAGCATGCATGGGACATTGTAAGGAGGGGGAGCATGCAAGGGACATTGTGAGGAGGGGGCAGCATGCATGGGACATTGTGAGGCGGGAGCAGCATGCATGAGACATTGTGAGGAGGGAGCAGCATGCATGGGACATTGTGACGAGGGAGCAGCATGCATGGGACATTGTGAGGAGGGGGCAGCATGCATGGGACATTGTGAGGAGGGAGCAGCATGCAAGGGACATTGTGAAGAGGGGGCAGCATGCATGGAACATTGTGAGGAGGGAGCAGCATGCATGGGACATTGTGAGGAGGGGGAAGCATGCATGGGACATTGTGAGGAGGGGGCAGCATGCATGGGACATTGTGAGGAGGGGGCAGCATGCATGGGACATTGTGAGGAGGGGGAAGCATGCATGGGACATTGTGAGGAGGGAGCAGCATGCATGGGACATTGTGAGGAGAGGGCAGCATGCATGGGACATTGTGAGGAGGGGGAAGCATGCATCGGACATTTTGAGGAGGGGGCAGCATGCATGGGACATTGTGAGGAGGGGGCAGCATGCATGGGACATTGTCCTCACATCATGCTGCTCCCTCCTCACAATGTACAGATCATATTTCATAATCGAGGAAGGTGTGGTGGATATACAGTAGTTTATAAGGGAGGGCAGAGTGGTGTTTTAGTTTATTAGGGGCAGTGTCACAGTCACAGTATATAAGTGGGGACAGTGTGGTGGGAATATTTTATACTCATGCTATGTTTTGATGTGCCTGTGGTGATTCCCATTGGGGGGGTTAGTTTCTTAGGCTAAGTTCACATTTCCGTTGATTTGTATCAGTCACATGCGTCGCTTGACGCATGTGACTGATGCGCTGTTCAACGCTGTACAACGGATGACAAAGAACAGAATTCTTTGTCGGATTCCGTTGTGTGCGGGGGGCGGAGTTTGGGGGGGGAGCCGAGCGGGGCCGTGGCACTGAGGACGTCAGTGCCGCAGGGACTGCAGGACAGGTGGGTGAGTGGGTGAGTGAGTGAGTGAGAGAGTGTGTGTGTGTGTGTATACACACATGCTGAATGCGGGAGGGGGCGGAGCCGAGCGGGGGGCGGGGCCAGGCGCTGAGGATGTCAGTAGAAGTGCTGCGGTCTGCATGGCTGGGGACAGGTGAGTGTATGTGTGAGTGAGTGTGTGTATGTGCATGTATGTATGTATGTATGTATGTGTGTGTGTGCACATGCAAAGTGCGGGAGGGGGCGGAGCCGAGCGGGGGGCGAGGCCAGACGAGGGTGTCAGTGGCAGTGCTTGTCTGCATGGCTGGGGACAGGTGTGTGTGTACATACATGTGCGGAGTGCGGGAGGGGGCGGGGCCAAGTGGGGAAGTGTCGGCCTCCCTGCACACGTAACCAGCCTAAATATCGGGTAACAGCAAAGCACCCGATGTTTACCTTGGTTACCCGATATTTACCTTGGTTACGGGCCTACACCGCTTAGCGCTGGCTCCTTGCACCGTAACCAGGGTAAATATCGGGTAACCAACCAAAGCTGGTGACGTGTGCAGGGAGCCAGAGAGCATGCGCAGCGAAATCCGACGGATCTCGCTGCTCAAAAAACGTTACATGCTGCGTTCCCCCCGCCCGGCAGTCAGTCGTTCCACGACTGATCAGTCAGGCGGAGGGTGCAACGCAGCATCATCAGTCACAATCCGCTGCTCATACAAGTCTATGGGAGCAGCGGAATCCGCTAAACGGATTCCGTTGTTTACAAGAGCAGCGGATTGTGACTGATAGATTTTAGCGGAAATGTGAACTTAGCCTTATTGATACTTTTTAAAGTGTGCTACAGAGTAGATCTGCCTTAAACAGATGTCGTGTGCGAAAACTCAGTTTTACGTTGTCACTAAGGGGCGCGACCACTTAAAGTGCCTAGGGCAGCATGAAGGCAAAATACAGCCCTGGTCGTCTCCCCAACATATCCGAGACCACAGGGACATTTGATCAGATAAACGACAAATGTTGAGTCACAAGTAAAAAAGTCTTTGATATGAAAGATCCTTCCAGTCCGGGGATGAGTGAAGGTGCTGCCTTTTGTGATATTGGAACATTGAATGCAGTGTAAACACGGATAATTCCCAGTATGGGCTGTCTGTAATGTCATCTGTCGTTTTTGTTTCACCAAGGAACCAATATCTGCCCGCACTAACGTATCCCTCAGATTTTTTGGGCGCTTATTGCAAAAAAGAGGTCTGTTGTTAAATTCCGGAATATTAGGATAAGCTTGGCCTAAAAGCAACCAATGCTTAAGGATGACACCCTTCACCTGCGCCTGAAAGGGATGATAAGTAGCAACGAAAGTTGCTCTAGGACCCAATTGTAGACTAGACTGTCTAGTAACGGGTTCTGGTGCGGCAACTCGCTGAGGGTAACCTCTAGCAACAAACTTATCACTCATCTCCGCCCTGCGCCTTTCTCTTAGGTCAGGATCCGACACTATGCGGTCAACTCGTTTGATCTGAGATGATGGAAGTGCCCGCTTGATGTGACTAGGATGGGCACTAGTAAAGTGCAGCAAACTGTTCCTGTCTGTGGACTTGGTATATAAATCGGTTGAAATGACTCCACTGGGGGATTTCAAGATAAGCACATCAAGAAGAAGGGAATTTTGTTTACTTACCGTAAATTCCTTTTCTTCTAGCTCCAATTGGGAGACCCAGACAATTGGGTGTATAGCTATGCCTCCGGAGGCCACACAAAGTATTACACTAAAAGTGTAACGCCCCTCCCCTTCTGCCTATACACCCCCCGTGCTCACGGGCTCCTCAGTTTTGGTGCAAAAGCAAGAAGGAGGAAAAAATTATAAATTGGTTTAAAGTAAATTCAATCCGAAGGAATATCGGAGAACTGAAACCATTCAACATGAACAACATGTGTACACAAAAAACAGGGGCGGGTGCTGGGTCTCCCAATAGGAGCTAGAAGAAAAGGAATTTACGGTAAGTAAACAAAATTCCCTTCTTCTTTGTCGCTCCATTGGGAGACCCAGACAATTGGGACGTCCAAAAGCAGTCCCTGGGTGGGTAAATAATACCTCATAATAGAGCCGCAACCGGCTCCGTCCTACAGGTGGGCAACCGCCGCCTGAAGGACTCGCCTACCTAGGCTGGCATCTGCCGAAGCATAGGTATGCACCTGATAGTGTTTCGTGAAAGTGTGCAGGCTCGATCAGGTAGCCGCCTGACACACCTGCTGAGCCGTAGCCTGGTGCCGCAAAGCCCAGGACGCGCCCACGGCCCTGGTAGAATGGGCCTTCAGCCCTGAGGGAACCGGAAGCCCCGAGGAACGATAAGCCTCGAGAATTGGTTCCTTGATCCACCGAGCCAGGGTTGATTTGGAAGCTTGTGTCCCTTTACGCTGGCCAGCGACAAGGACAAAGAGTGCATCCGAGCGGCGCAGGGGCGCCGTACGAGAAATGTAGAATCTGAGTGCTCTCACCAGATCTAACAAGTGCAAATCCTTTTCACATTGGTGAACTGGATGAGGACAAAAAGAGGGTAAGGAGATATCCTGATTGAGATGAAAGGGGGATACCACCTTAGGGAGAAAGTCCGGAACCGGACGCAGAACCACCTTGTCCTGGTGAAACACCAGGAAGGGGGTTTTGCATGACAGCGCTGCTAGCTCAGACACTCTCCGAAGTGAAGTGACTGCTACTAGGAAAACCACCTTCTGCGAAAGGCGTGAGAGAGAGATATCCCTCATTGGCTCGAACGGTGGTTTCTGAAGAACCATCAGCACCCTGTTCAGATCCCAGGGTTCTAACGGACGCTTGTAAAGAGGGACGATGTGACAAACCCCCTGCAGGAATGTGCGTACCTGTGGAAGTCTGGCTAGGCGCTTCTGAAAAAAGACAGAGAGCGCAGAGACTTGTCCCTTAAGGGAGCCGAGCGACAAACCCTTTTCCAATCCAGATTGAAGGAAGGACAGAAAAGTGGGCAAGGTAAACGGCCAGGGAGAAAAACCCTGAGCAGAGCACCACGACAGGAATATTTTCCACGTCCTGTGGTAGATCTTGGCGGACGTTGGTTTCCTAGCCTGTCTCATAGTGGCAATGACCTCTTGAGATAATCCTGAAGACGCTAGGATCCAGGACTCAATGGCCACACAGTCAGGTTGAGGGCCGCAGAATTCAGATGGAAAAACGGCCCTTGAGACAGCAAGTCTGGTCGGTCTGGTAGTGCCCACGGTTGGCCGACCGTGAGATGCCACAGATCCGGGTACCACGACCTCCTCGGCCAGTCTGGAGCAACGAGGATGGCGCGGCGGCAGTCGGCCCTGATCTTGCGTAACACTCTGGGCAACAGTGCCAGAGGAGGGAACACATAAGGGAGTTGAAACTGCGACCAATCCTGAACTAAGGCGTCTGCCGCCAGAGCTCTGTGATCTTGAGACCGTGCCATGAATGTCGGGACCTTGTTGTTGTGCCGGGACGCCATTAGGTCGACGTCCGGCATTCCCCAGCGGCAACAGATCTCCTGAAACACGTCCGGGTGAAGGGACCATTCCCCTGCGTCCATGCCCTGGCGACTGAGAAAGTCTGCTTCCCAGTTTTCTACGCCCGGGATGTGAACTGCGGATATGGTGGAGGCTGTGGCTTCCACCCACAGCAGAATCCGCCGAACTTCCTGGAAGGCTTGCCGACTGCGTGTCCCGCCTTGGTTGTTGATGTATGCCACCGCTGTGGAGTTGTCCAACTGAATTCGGATCTGCTTGCCTTCCAGCCACGGCTGGAACGCCTTTAGGGCAAGATACACTTTACTTATCTCTAGAACATTGATCTGAAGGGAGGACTCTGTCTGAGTCCAAGTCCCCTGAGCCCTGTGGCGGAGAAAGACCGCTCCCCACCCTGACAGGCTCGCGTCCGTCGTGACCACCGCCCAGGATGGGGGCAGGAAGGATTTCCCCTTCGACAGAGAAGTGGGGAGGAGCCACCACTGAAGGGAAGCTTTGGCTGCCCGAGAAAGGGAGACGTTCCTGTCGAGGGACGTCGACTTCCTGTCCCATTTGCGGAGAATGTCCCATTGAAGAGGGCGCAGATGAAACTGCGCAAAAGGAACTGCCTCCATTGCTGCCACCATCTTCCCTAGGAAGTGCATGAGGCGCCTCAGGGGGTGTGACTGACCATGAAGGAGAGATTGCACCCCTGTCTGTAGTGAACGATGTTTGTTCAGCGGAAGCTTCACTATCGCTGAGAGAGTATGAAACTCCATGCCAAGATATGTCAGTGATTGGGCCGGTGTCAGATTTGACTTTGGAAAATTGATGATCCACCCGAAACTCTGGAGAGTTTCCAGAGCAACGTTCAGGCTGTGTTGGCATGCCCCTTGAGAGGGTGCCTTGACAAGGAGATCGTCTAAGTAAGGGATCACCGAGTGTCCCTGAGAGTGTAGGATTGCCACCACTGTTGCCATGACCTTGGTGAAGACCCGTGGGGCTGTCGCCAGGCCAAAAGGCAGTGCCACGAACTGAAGGTGTTCGTCCCCTATGGCGAAGCGCAGGAAGCGCTGATGCTCTGGTGCAATCGGTACGTGGAGATAAGCATCTTTGATGTCTATTGATGCCAGGAAATCTCCTTGGGACATTGAGGCGATGACGGAGCGGAGCGATTCCATCCGGAACCGCCTGGTTTTCACATGCTTGTTGAGCAGTTTTAGGTCCAGAACGGGACGGAAGGATCCGTCCTTTTTTGGCACCACGAACAAGTTGGAGTAAAAACCGTGACCCCGTTGCTGAAGAGGAACAGGGATCACCACTCCTTCCGCCTTCAGGGTGCCCACCGCCTGCATAAGAGCCTCGGCTCTGTCGGGGGGCGGAGATGTTCTGAAGAAACGAATCGGAGGACGAGAGCTGAACTCTATCCTGTAACCGTGAGATAGAATGTCTCTCACCCATCGGTCTTTTACTTGTGGCAGCCAGGTGTCGCAAAAGCGGGAGAGCCTGCCACCGACCGAGGATGCGGTTTGAGGAGGCCGAAAGTCATGAGGAGGCCGCTTTGGGAGCGGTGCCTCCGGCGGTCTTTTTAGGACGTGACTTAGACCGCCATGCATCGGAGTTCCTCTGACCTTTCTGAGGCCTTTTGGACGAGGAAAATTGAGACCTGCCCGCGGTCCGAAAGGACCGAAACCTCGATTGTACCTTCCGTGGTTGAGGTCTGTTTGGTTTGGACTGGGGTAAGGATGAATCCTTTCCCTTGGATTGTTTAATGATTTCATCCAATCGCTCACCAAACAAGCGGTCGCCAGACAATGGCAAACCGGTTAAGAACTTTTTGGAAGCAGAGTCTGCCTTCCATTCACGTAGCCACATGGCCCTGCGGAGTACCACCGAATTGGCGGATGCCACCGCCGTACGGCTCACCGAGTCCAGGATAGCATTAATGGCGTAGGACGCAAACGCCGACGCCTGATTGGTTAAGGACACCACTTGCGGGGCAGATGTACGTGTTACTGCATTAATCTGCGCCTGACAAGCTGAGATAGCTTGGAGCGCCCATACGGCTGCGAATGCTGGAGCAAAAGACGCGCCTATAGCTTCATAGATGGATTTCAACCATAGTTCCATCTGTCTGTCAGTGGTATCTTTGAGTGAAGCCCCATCTTCCACTGCAACTATGGATCTAGCCGCCAGTCTGGAGATTGGAGGATCCACCTTAGGACACTGAGTCCAGCCCTTAACAACCTCGGGGGGGAAGGGATAACGTGTGTCCTTAAGGCGCTTGGAAAAACGCTTGTCTGGACAGTCTCGGTTTTTCTGTATTGCCTCTCTGAAGTCAGAGTGATCCAGAAACATATTTAATGTACGCTTTGGAAACCTGAAACGGAATTTCTCCTTAGAAGCAGACTCCTCAATTGGGGGAGCTGGGGAAGAAATATCCAACACCTGATTGATGGTCGCTATAAGGTCATTCACTACTGCGTCACCTTCAGGTGTATCCAGGTTGAGAGCGGCTTCAGGATCAGAATCCTGATCTGATACCTCCGCTTCATCCTCCAGAGAGTCCTCCTGCTGGGACCCTGAACAGTGTGATGAGGTGGAGGGAATTTCCCAGCGAGCCCGCTTGGGCGGCCTGGGACTGCGGTCCGTGTCAGAGACCTCACCCTGTGACCTATGGGTTACCCCAGGGGCACTTTGCTGTTCCAAATGAGGGGGACCAGGGGTCAAGGATTGGACAGTGCCCGGGGCCTGAATCACCGGTCTGGACTGCAATGCTTCCAGTATTTTAGCAGACCATTTATCCATACTCTCAGACAGTTTGTCAGCAAAGGCTGCAAACTCCGTCCCTGTCACCTGGACAGTGGTAGCAGGTGGTTCCACCTGGGCCACCTGTAGCAGAGGCTCCGGCTGAGTAAGTGCCACAGGGGCCAAGCATTGCACACAATGAGGGTCAGTGGAACCTGCCGGTAGTACAGCTGTACAAGAGGTACAGGTTGCAAAGTACGCCTGTGCTTTGGCACCCTTGCTTTTTGCGGATGACATGTTGTCTCCTCTGAGAACAACCAGGAGGGTATATAGCCAAAAATAAACAGAGCGACCGTACAGTGCAAATGTATAGCCTATAAGCCTATATATATATATACACTTCGGTACTCAGTGGGGCCAGCACCACAGGTGCTGCTTACCGACCGCTCAGAGCGGTTGTGTGATCACCAGATTCCCTGCCTGGGTCTCCCTGTGGTGTCTCTCCTCTCCAGCGTCTGAATCGCTGACAGGAATGGCTGCCGGCGTTCTGTGGGGAGGAGGGGACCGTGGGCGTGCCCAAGAAAAGTGCGGGAATCTAGTGCCCCAGTGTACTGAGTGAGGAGGGAGGAGGATACTAATGTATGCTCCAGCCCTCGGCGCTGACGATCTGTGCAGCGTCCCGCCCTTCCCCTGACTGGCAGGCCTGTGGGCGGGAATAAACGACACTAGGCCGCAGAAGCCGGGGACTAAAGTTATAAGCGCGGCCGGCAATAAGCGCAGCCGCGCGGTAGTCCCCCGGCGCACTAACACCTCCAGCAGTGCTGGAAAGTGTCTGGCCCAAGCGCTCCATGCGCGATCGTTCCCGGCGCACTAACACACCCAGCAGTGCTGGAAAGTGTATGGCACAAGCGCTCCATGCGCGATAGTGCCCGGCGCACTAACACACCCAGCAGTGCTGGAAAGTGTATGGCACAAGCGCTCCATGCGCGATAGTCCCCGGCGCACTAACACACCCAGCAGTGCTGCAATGTGTATGGCACCAGCGCTCCATGCGCTGTCCCCACGGGGACACAGAGTACCTCACAGTAGCAGGGCCTTGTCCCTGACGATACCCGGCTCCTATCCAGCAGATTCCCAGGGGCTGCGGAGGGAGCACGGTCCCAGTGCCTGGAGACCGATCCGGGTCCCACTTCACCCAGAGCCCATTAAGGGATGGGGAAGGAAAACAGCATGTGGCTCCTGCCTGTGTACCCGCAATGGGCACCTCAACCTTAACAACACCGCCGACAAAGTGGGGTGAGAAGGGAGCATGCTGGGGGCCCTGCTATGGGCCCTCTTTTCTTCCATCCGACCTAGTCAGCAGCTGCTGCTGACTAAGCAGTGGAGCTATGCGTGGATGTCTGCCTCCTTTGCACAAAGCATAAAAACTGAGGAGCCCGTGAGCACGGGGGGTGTATAGGCAGAAGGGGAGGGGCATTACACTTTTAGTGTAATACTTTGTGTGGCCTCCGGAGGCATAGCTATACACCCAATTGTCTGGGTCTCCCAATGGAGCGACAAAGAAAATTGATTTTATGTAAATCTGAGTGTAAGGTAAAGCTCAGGTTGGGTAGACAGCTGTTAAGGTCAGAATAGAATGTATTAAGACTAGAGGAGTCCCCATGCCATATCAAGAAAATATCGTCTATGTATCTCCGCCATGTAACAACATGTGACGAGAACATAGGATGATAGACGAAGGTGTCCTCAAAATGCGCCATGAAAATATTCGCGTATGGGGGCGCTACATTTGATCCCATCGCAGTCCCTTGAATTTGCAGGTAGAATTGATCTTGAAAAAGAAAAAAATTGTTATGTAGTACTATTGTTAAGAGGTCAATGACTAGCTTTTTTTGATGGGTAGATAGTGTGTCTTGCTGCTCCAGGAAAGAATCAACAGCCTCAATGCCTTGTTGGTGATTAATACTTGTATAGAGGCTTGTCACATCAAGAGTAACCAGAATGTCATCACCAGAAATGTTATTAGTTGTTCTAAGGAAGTGCAGGAAATCATTAGTGTCCTTAATATACAATTTTATAGATGGTACAAAAGGGTTCAGAATTTTCTCAAGTGTAATGGCCAAGGGTGATAGGATAGAGTCTGTGGAAGCCACAATGGGGCGTCCCGGTGGTTGATTCAAATTTTTATGAATTTTTGGTAAAGTGTAAAATACTGGTGTAATGGGAGATTCCTTTACCAAAAATTCTGACAATTTTTTATCCAAGCTGCCAAGGTGTACATGTTCCGTGATCAGGTTTTTAATGAGTTCCCTGATCCTAGATGTTGGATCCCGCGAGATAGGCTTATACGTGGTATGATCATCAAGCTGGCCCTGTATCTCAGACGTATAGTAAGATTTATACATCACCACAATAGCACCGCCTTTATCGGCTGGTTTGATAATTAGTTTCTGGTTACTCTTGAGGCCTTCAATGGCTTGAGACTCCTCAGGTGTGAGATTATAACGGACCTGTAAATGACCGTTTCTTATGTCAAGGATGACTCTCTTGGTATCGGAACTGACTACACCAATGAAGGTTTCAACCGGGTGGTAGGTTTTGGGTGGTTGAAATGAACTACGTATAGTTAAATTAAGGTCCTTGAGTTGAAACATTCCCGGAGTGGCCGTAGATAGAATATTCTCGCTAGAGTCTAGGGACTGAAAATGTGTTTTGAGTCTAAGGGACCGGAAGAACCTTCTGAGCTCCTGGTCCAGGGTAAATTCATTGAATGTTGGGGTGGGGCAGAAGGAGAGACCCTTCTGCAATACCTGGGACTCTGTTGGGGATAAATGATGGGATGAGATGTTATACAGGATGTTTGTCCTACCTGAGAACGAGTCGTGACTTTGTATGGGGCCCCTTGGTTTCCTTTTCCCACGCCTCGTCTTTCTCTTGGGGGACGTCTTGGCCCTAAAAAAGAAGAAGAGGAAGACCCACGGGGCTGGCTATGAACACTATCAGAGCTGGTAGAGCCCTGATATATAGCATGATAAGGTTGTCGACGGTCATGGGGTTTCTGAAATCGCCACTTGTAGATACGATTCCTCGAATAATCATCCTGATCCCTAATATATTTGGATCTTTTTCTATCTTGTAATGTTTTCTTAAAGTCCATCATGGAGTCCTGAGTCCGCGTTTTCATAGTATTCCATTCGGCCGATTTTTTTTTTTTTTTTTCTTTTTCAAGATCAATTCTACCTGCAAATTCAAGGGGACTGCGATGGGATCAAATGTAGCGCCCCCATACGCGAATATTTTCATGGCGCATTTTGAGGACACCTTCGTCTATCCTCATCCTATGTTCTCGTCACATGTTGTTACATGGCGGAGATACATAGACGATATTTTCTTGATATGGCATGGGGACTCCTCTAGTCTAAATACATTCTATTCTGACCTTAACAGCTGTCTACCCAACCTGAGCTTTACCATACACTCAGATTTACATAAAATCAATTTTCTTGATGTACTTCTCTTGAAATCCCCCAGTGGAGTCATTTCAACCGATTTATATACCAAGTCCACAGACAGGAACAGTTTGCTGCACTTTACTAGTGCCCATCCTAGTCACATCAAGCGGGCACTTCCATCATCTCAGATCAAACGAGTTGACCGCATAGTGTCGGATCCTGACCTAAGAGAAAGGCGCAGGGCGGAGATGAGTGATAAGTTTGTTGCTAGGGGTTACCTTCAGCGAGTTGCCGCACCAGAACCCGTTACTAGACAGTCTAGTCTACAATCGGGTCCTAGAGCAACTTTCGTTGCTACTTATCATCCCTTTCAGGCGCAGGTGAAGGGTGTCATCCTTAAGCATTGGTCGCTTTTAGGCCAAGCTTATCCTAATATTCCGGAATTTAACAACAGACCTCTTTTTTGCAATAAGCGCCCAAAAAATCTGAGGGATACGTTAGTGCGGGCAGATATTGGTTCCTTGGTGAAACAAAAACGACAGATGACATTACAGACAGCCCGTACTGGGAATTATCCGTGTTTACACTGCATTCAATGTTCCAATATCACAAAAGGCAGCACCTTCACTCATCCCCGGACTGGAAGGATCTTTCATATCAAAGACGTTTTTACTTGTGACTCAACATTTGTCGTTTATCTGATCAAATGTCCCTGCGGTCTCGGATATGTTGGGGAGACGACCCAACATATCCGAGATCGAATAAGTAAACATAAATCAACAATCAGGTGTAAGCAGACACTCCTACCCATTCCTGCTCACTTTATACAAGCTGGTCACACTGTAGCGCAGTTACGGTACCAGGTTTTGGAACAAGTACTTCCACCCAGGAGGGGGGGGAAATAGAATACAGAGGTTGAAGGAGCGCGAGGCATACTGGATATATACGCTACAGACATTAGAGCCTTTGGGTTTGAATCGTGAATATGAGATTTTTTATTAAAATTCTCCTCATCAAATCCTACATGTTTTCATATATTTTACATCTAGTCTGATCCTCTAATCCTTTAATCTAGCTTCTAGATTATTCTCCTTTTCTTTTGCTCCCCTCTTTTTTCCTTATGAACAATTTTGGTTCAGATGGTATTCTTTCTTCTTTTATCAATTTGTATCATGCCCTTCTGTATATGCTTTTTTATATGTCCCACACAGGTTCTTATTTATCAACATATGTTTCTTTTTATCTTTCAGGCGCTGTAGTTCTCTCACCATTTCGTCACGGCACTGAATTTCCTGTCGGCAACACTCACCAGCATCTCCTGGACGTCAGTGTGCCCGCGCGGTCTCGGCCGCATCTCCGGCCGGTCTGCGCACGCGCCTGGCCCACTCCTCCCACCGATCACTCACACATCGTGACCGCTGCTTACGCATGCGCCGATCGGCCTGTTGGCCCTTCTGCGCATGCGTGATCCATGCGTTCCACGATTGCGGTTCAACACTTCACTTCCTGATCATATGTGCGCTTCGCCACCAATCACGCACACGGACCGGCTGTGGCCGCTGCCGGCGCATGCGCGGATTGATTCCGGTGGTCTCTCTGCGCATGGGCGGCTTGCGTACCACGGTCTGGCCCTGGATTCTACTGACAGGTGTTCCTTGTTTAAACAATTAAGCACCTTGAAATAGGCCTCATTCCTTACTGCCACGTGCACTGCAGGAATTATTATTATTATTATTATTATTTATTATTATAGCGCCATTTATTCCATGGCGCTTTACAAGTGAAAGAGAGGGTATACGTACAACAATCATTAACAGTACAAGACAGACTGGTATAGGAGGAGAGAGGACCCTGCCCGCGAGGGCTCACAGTCTACAGGGAATGGGTGATGGTACAATAGGTGAGGACAGAGCTGGTTGCGCAGTGGTCTACTGGGCTGAGGGCTATTGTAGGTTGTAGGCTTGTTGGAAGAGGTGGGTCTTGAGGTTCCTCTTGAAGCTTTCCACGGTAGTGGAGAGTCTGATGTGCTGAGGTAGAGCGTTCCAGAGTATGGGGGATGCACGGGAGAAATCTTGTACACGATTGTGGGAAGAGGAAATAAGAGAGGAGCAGAGAAGGAGATCTTGTGAGGATCTAAGGTTGCGTGCAGGTAGGTACTGGGAGACTAGGTCACAGATGTAGGGAGGAGACAGGTTGTGCATGGCTTTGTATGTCATGGTTAATGTTTTGAACTGGAGTCGTTGGGCGATGGGAAGCCAGTGAAGGGATCACACGGGTACTGACCATCACACAGGAGTCTCTCCACTACAAGGTATAGACTGTTCTCTTTCTGTTATACTGGCTATGGTTTCTCATGGGATCTGTCTTTTCAACTTGTTTTTTACTTTGTTCTCCTAGGAGCCTATCTCATCCCTCCAGTCACATTATCTCCTGTTACAAAACTGTCTGGCCTTACTATCTAATAGGATTAAGGTTTGTTATCCACCACAACATGTTTTTCTTTATGTGATTATATTCTCAGTGATATAGACTTACATCCTCATACTTTTGTGTATTCACAGACTATAACATTAGGTTCCTTACACCCTCTGGGTACTGGCCTGATCTCAGAATTTTTTATAGTACTCCTATCGGGCGGTATGTGCGCTTTTCCTCCGTTTATTTGCTCACCCTCTTTATGAGGGCTGTACTAATATAGTAACTAATTTTCATGTTTATAGATCACATTAGTTACCATTCCAGACTTCTGATACTTGTGATGAAAAAAGCACATGTCAGATTGGCAGTCCTGCCTTCACTATATACTCTTTGATTAGGTATGTACACATTTATAACAGTCACACTTAAGCTGGTGTCACACACAGCGACAACGACGTCGCTGCTACGTCACCATTTTCTGTGACGTTGCAGCGACGTCCCGTCGCTGTCACTGTGTGTGACATCCAGCAACGACCTGGCCCCTGCTGTGAGGTCGCCGGTCGTTGCTGAATGTCCAGCTTCATTTTTTGGTCGTCACTCTCCCGCTGTGACACACACATCGCTGTGTGTGACAGCGAGAGAGCGACGAAATGAAGCGAGCAGGGAGCAGGAGCCGGCGTCTGGCAGCTGCGGTAAGCTGTAACCAGCGTAAACATCTGGTAACCAAGGGAAGACCTTTTCCTGGTTACCCGATATTTACCTTCGTTACCAGCCTCCGCCCTTGCTGCCAGTGCCGGCTCCTGCTCTGTGCACATGTGGCTGCAGTACACATCGGGTAATTAACACGATGTATACAGTAGCAAGGAGAGCAAGGAGCCAGCGCTAAGCAGTGTGCGCGGCTCCCTGCTCTCTGACATGTAGCTGCAGTACACATTGGGTTAATTAACCCGATGTGTACTGTACCTAGGAGAGCAAGGAGCCAGCGCTAAGCGCGGCTCCCTGCTCTCTGCACATGTAGAACAGCGACGTTATGATCGCTGCTGCGTCGCTGTGTTTGACAGCTAAGCAGTGATCATAACAGCGATTTACAAGGTCGCTGTTACGTCACAGAAAATGGTGACGTAACAGCGACGTCGTTGTCGCTGTCGCTTAGTGTGAACCCGGCCTTAGTCCCTCATATCTGCACAATAAAGCTCAATAATTGTCATACTCTGCAAACCTTTCTTCCTTTTCATAGTACCGCGTAGTTGACTCTCCCAGTCCGGTATTACTTTCACATTACCTGTGTGCAACCTACCGTATCTTTGATGTTAACAAAGGTATTTTCATTACTCTCCTCTTATCTGTGGTATACAGTGCCTTCTTTCTCATTTTCTTCTTTTTTTTTCATTCTCATTTTCCTCTTTCATTCTCTTCATTCGTCTCCTTCTTCTTTCCTCGTACTGCCCGGTTCCTTTCCTCTGTGTCTGGTTTCTTCCTTTCTTTTTTCATGACTTTTCCCTTTTTCCCTCTTACTTGACTCTATATATCCCGTTTTACTTATATTCTATTCCTCTTCATTTTGCTATAACCCCCTTGGATTTTCCTTATCTTAGTCTTTTACGTTTCTTGTATCTTTCATTCTACTAAATCTCTTCATTTGTGGCCGGATCTAGTATTCTTACATCTGTCTATTTTAGGCATTCGTGTATATCATGAAGACTTCGTTTATTTGAGTAGCTACTCGAATGCATAGTGTTTCTTCCACAACCATATAGGTATGTCCTATGTTTTCTGTATTGATCCCAGTTAGGGTGGTCCTCTTTTTGAGTGTCTTAAACCTTCTCTTGCATATACCGTATCATAAACAGAGCATTGCGATAGTGTTTCTTGCTTCTAAGTTTTCAATGTGAACTGAATATCAGTGTTTATATGCTTGTTGATGCTAGTCTATTTTTCTTTTCAAATGGGATTTCATACCATAATGCACATGGGATATATGTATTTCTGTATATGTAATAATTTTGTTTTTCCTTTCTATAAATTTGTATCATAGACTATCTCTGAGGAAGGCCTATATGTGAAGGCCGATACGTCAGATTTAATTTTTGGACCTTTGCATCAATAAAACAAGCGAACTGAAGTTCAAATACCATTTTGTTTCGAACTCTTACTTCTTTCTGTGTGCCCGAGTTACCTTTGACTTTACTGCGTTTTTTTTCTTGGAGGCACCTACAAAAATTGAGTGAGCCAGACTTTACTCTGTATACACTGTCAGCGGAGACGTCACTCAGGTTACCCGCGGCCACAGGTCTTGGGTGGAGGACTATAGCTGGCCTTAGGTAACCTGAGTGATGGCCCCGGTGATCGCGCGGCTCACTGCAGTCACTCAGGGGATTTGCGGTCACCGGTGAGTCCTTCACCTGTGATCACAAATCAAGCCGCGGCACACGCACAGAGCCGCGCAATCACAATGAAGTCGGGTGAAGTTCATCTGAGTTCATTCTGATCGCACAGCACTGTCTCGCAGCCAGCCATGCTCTTTTTGACAATGCGGTCCCACTCGGCTCTGCTGCAAGTCTATGGGGATGCTACAGAGCAGAGTGGGACCGCACTGTCAAAAATGTGCGTTCTGGAAGCATCCAGAACGCATGAATTCTGCAGTTACAATGAGTCTCAGAACGCAGCTTTTCGGCTGCGTTATGAGACGCACATGCAGTGACTTACATGCTGCGTAATAAAACGCAACGTGGGCACATAGCCTAAGGCTACATGCGGACACTGCGTTTTTTGCTGCAGTTCTGTCAGAACTTTCTGACATTTGACTTCCCAGTAAAGTCTATGAGTAGTCAGATTTGTCATGCGCACGTTGCAGTTTATTTGTCAGCGTTTTATTTGTCAAAAGTTTGTGACAAAAAAAAAATGCAGCATGTTCATTCTTCCTGCATTTTTGTCAACATTTGAAACAACAAAAACTCACCGAACACGCAGCAAAAACGCACCTAAAATTACAAGCATTTTTTGTGACATTTCCAGGCTCTCTCTGACAAGGTGCAGTTTTGGCTGCAGTTTGTGAACACAAAAAGATGCAGCGTGCGCATGTAGCCTAAAACACAAAAACACGGGAAAAAAAACATGACGTGTACATATAGCCTAAAAGATGTAGTGGGCGGATGAGATCTAATACTCTGCACTTTTTGGGGTGATGAGAATAAAGCCCCTGAGACAACAACGAGAGTCATGGAATGATAGCTTTACTCTAATTACCAATCTTGTGCTTGCCCTTCTCTGTACCTTAAACTGATAAGCAAGCAAGCTATCTAAAATATATATATATATATATATCAAAAAAATGTATGTAACCGCGCGTCATGCTGTAAAAAGTCCAAACCCCTTAAAGCTGTGGGCTCCGCTCTATGTTCATTGGTTCAATACTCTTTAGTCTACCGCCAGCTCCTCACAACTATGATCTGATATTAGCAGGAAGCATTGTTTCAACAACATGGTGGAAGAGTATGCCCTCATGTCTCAACGTACTGAGTGATGAGTCTGCCCTATTTAACTTCTTGGTCTTTAAATTGTACACATGATCTTGGAGGTGCTGGCCTGCCCTGTGGTAAGTATATTGTTGGAACGTGTGTTTAGCACACCAGGGGGTGTAATTGCAGACAAGCGCATCTAGCTGTCCACAGTTATCATAGTCAAGCTCATAGTCATTAAAATGAACCAGACTTGCATACCATAGGACTTGTCCATACCTTTGGCTGAATAGAGAAGTATACCAGCCGCATCCAGCCATTGTTATACTTCTGTCACACTGTACAAAGGCTAGTAAGACGCAGTACAGCATAATCCCCACTAGGTGGCAGCAGAGTAGTGAAGGAGAGACAAAGAAACACTAACAGAAAAGCAGCTGAAGTATAGCAGAATACCTTCAGCAATGTTAACACGCGAATCACCAGAGGGCAAAAGAGTAGTCAAACAGTCAGGGTCTAGCCAGGAAAGTCGAGTCACTGCAAAGTGAGAATCAATATCAAAGTCAGAAAGCAGAATCGAGTCAGAAGCCGGGAGATCAGGTATGGAGAGGAAAACACAAACAACACACAGGAGAGGGAAGACTAGGGCTGGGACAGGCAGACAAATGGGGGAGGGTCAAAGTCAGGACACAGTAACAGGGAGGCAGAACAGATCAGGAACACTCATCAGAGCCAGTATACACACTGCAAGACAGAAATATCACTGGCACTGAGCCATAGGTAGAGAGGCAATATATAGCGTCCTGGGATCCAGAACGAGGCAAGGGAGTTAACCCCTGACATGACCAGGCCAAAGCTGGGTGTAAACAGCAGCAGGAAAAGCCAGCCTGGATCATGACACTTCACTGCAGATTGTTCATTCCATTTGCCATTCCCAATGTTTTGGGGCTTCCCCAAATTAAAAAAAGAAGCAAAACAAAAAAAAACAAACAAACAAATAAAATTTGCTACCTCCACTTGGACCTTGATTCAAGATTTTTTTTTTTTTATTTTAAATTCTAAGTTAATTGAAAGAGGTCCTGTGTGCTCAGTGGGGGAACTCTGTAAACAGGCTCTGTGGCTACACTCTTTAAAGGGAACCTGTCAGGTGCACCCAGAACCGCAAGCAGTTCTGGGTGCATATTGCTATTCCCTGCCTAATCGTCTCTATATACACTAGCATAGATAAAAAGATCTTTAGAAAAACTATTTCTAATGATCTTACATCGTATGCTAATGAACAACGGCACTAGTCCACTGGGCGTTAGTTCCCCTGCCTAATCGACCCCATTATCATGTTAGCATGCCCACAGGGGTGTACTAACATGCTAATGAATGCAGCATCAGAGAATGATCTCACCTCTCCGCCCCCCTCATGTCAGACGTTGGATTTCGGCTCAGTTCGTGTGCATGACCCTGGAGCTTCTGTCATGCACACTACTTTTGAAGCCAGGATGCATACACCTGGCTTCATAGTGTGCATGACCCAAACTCCGGGGGAAGTCATGCGCACTGAGCCGAAATCCAGCGTCGGTCGCGATGGCGGCGAAGAGGCGAGATCATTCTCTGACGCTGCATTCATTAGCATGTTAGCACGCCCACAAGGGCATACTCACATGCTAATAGGGGGCGACTAGCCAGGGAAGCAACATCCTTGGGGCTAGTGCCCTTGCTCATTAGCATACGATAAAAGATGTTTAGAAATAATTTTTCTAAAGATCTCTTTATCTATGCTAGTGTATACAGGGACAGTTAGGCAGGGATTAGTAATCTGTACCTAGAACTGCTCGTGGTTCTGGGTGCATATTACTCCTGACAGGTTCCCTTTAAATGTTGGTTCTGTGGAGACAATGAAAAAAGAAAATCAATGACAAAGTTGGCTACCTTCTTCTCCTTTTCCACGTACACGTCCACTACCACCCCCTCAATCCCCTCCTTTATTTGAACCTCTTCACCTCCTGCTTCAAGATTCAATTTATTTTATGTTAATTTAAAGGGGCTTTGTGGGGGAACTTTGAAAACAGGCTCTGTGGCTGCACTCCTAAAATGATGGCTCTGTGTGGAACTTTGAAAACAGACCATGGGGTACTCTTTAAAATCTTGTCTGTGTGGAGGAACTTCAAAAGTTTATTTTATTATTTTACTTCCTGTTTAACAATGATTGCTATTATGACAGAACCCCTTTAATTCATTTCCCTATACATATTGGCAAAACAATTTTCCTGATCTTACCCCATTTTTCTTCATTTTGCAGCCCCCTAGTCCTTACTACAACCATTTTACAGCACAAAAGCTTGGGTCCCGATCAACTTCTATTGGGTTGGGAGTATGGGGTGAAGTTCAGATCAAGTTCTGGTATCGATCTGAATTTTTAACTACAGTTCACCTAAAGCCGGCAAAAAAAACCATCAACGGGTCCACTCATCCCTAATTAAGGTGTTTCATATGCCAGTGTTAATGATGAGTGCATGCAGAAATAAGATGCTCACAGCAGGATAAAGCAATGGTGAACTGCCAAGGCTAAAAAGAAGAAATGCACTTTTTTTGGCCTGGGCAGTTCACCACTGCTTTATCCTGCTGTGAGCATCTTAAATTGTGGAGGATATTTAGTCCTCTTTTTGTTGTTTTACTATAGGAATAAGATGCAAAGAAATACTTAAGAGGAGCTCATCACTTAAAAAATTAGGTGAATTTTATCAGGGGTGTGCACCTCCACTTTCCTCTCCAGAAAGGTTATTCATAATAATAATAATAATAATAAAAATATTTTTATTGACATAACGCCAAGATATTGCGCAGTGATTTACAATTTAGAGGTTCATGTACAAAAAGTCATAAGTAACAGTTATGGACAATACAATAAAGCAAAAAATGACAACCCTGCTTGTAAGAGCTTACAATCTACAATGAGGTTGGGGTGACACAAAGTACGGGTGCTTATTTACAATGATTTTGCAGCCATCTTGAAACAATGCGGGATAGATAAAGGCTGCATGAGCCACTCACCAGCCGATCTTTGTAATGCTTTCGGGTGTGGTGAAGTTTGATGGAGAATTATGAGCTGTGTATAAAAAGACTTTGATTAGGGAATATGATAGGCCGCCCAAACAAGATGTTTTTAGGGAGCGTCTAAAACTGTGTAAATTGTGGTAGGTCCTAATTTCTTGAGGTAGAGCATTCCAGAGTATTGTTGCAGCAAAGGAGAAGTCTTTGAGCTAGGAGTGGGAAATTAGGATTAGTGCGGATGTTATCGTGGTGCCACACACTGAGAGGGTCACTTTTAACTTGTAGGGTGGTCATTGCCATGATTTGTTCCAGCTCCCCCTCAGCTGCGCCCAGTTTGAAAGCGCTGGCTGTACATGACTGAAAATGCCAAAAGTTGCAATGTACCAATATTTTTTGTGAAAAAATGTGAATTTCAGGGTTTTTGAATAATCTAGTATTTTTGATAAATCGGGGCCTTGGTCTTTTAAAGAATTTCCCACTTTTAAATATTTTAGCATATATGCATGCTTTGGGTAGAATAATAAAATCAGTATAATTTACACTCTTTGCCCTTCCACCACTCCTCTGGTCTTTGTTGACGAGCTGCATTGATGATGTCACGACTACAGCATCTGATCGTTTCAGCCAATCATTGTGCTCAATAGTTGTGATAGACAGTACGAGACCACTGAGTCCAGGGACTGGCTGCAGCAGTGGAGTAGCAGGAAATAGGTAAAGCTGATTTCGCACTGAGGAAACCTACGTGCTAAAAACATTTAAAAATGGAAAACTCTTTGAAGAAACATTTTTAGGCTACAACAGGGAAAATACGTATTTGATACACAGATGATTTTGCAATTTTTGACTCCTACAAATAATGGAGCGGTCTGTAATTCTTATCGTAGGTACACTTCAACTGTGACAGGCAGAATCCAAAAAAACTTTTTAAACTTTGAATTTTTATGCCCTTTATAAGATTTAAATTTACTAAAATAAAAAAATCTTGTTAGTTAAAAGTCAAAACTTTATTAAATATGCATTAAAATAAAACAAATGCAAAAATTGGAGTCTTCCCCAATGGTGTATAGTGATAACGTAGATAGGTAGGGTGTTTCATGAGGGCTTAATAGATTGCTAATTGCGTTCCCAGCATACAGATTACAGATGCACACTGTGTTGATACTCGCCCTATAGCTCCCTACGGGTTTATCACTATACACCATTGGGGAAGACTCCAATTTTTGCAGTTATGTTTTATTTTACTGCATATCCAATAAAGAGTTGTCTTTTAACCTTGAAATTTTTTGTTTTTGGTAAATTTAAGTTTAGAGATTTCTTGACATTTAAATTTGTTAGCCAACCTTAAACCAGAGAATAATGTCACAAAAAATAGTTCATAAATAACATTTCCCACATATGTACTTTACATCAGCACAATTTTTTTTGAACAGATTTGTTTTAGGTTAGGAAGTTAGAAAATACCCAAAAGTAATACCATTCTAAAAACTGCACCCCTCAATATACTGAAAACCACATCAAAGAAGTGTGTTAACCCTTCAGGTACTTCACAGGAACTACAGCATTATGGAATGAAAAAGAACACAAAAATTAACATTTTATCTAAAAATGTTGCTCTAGCCCCAATTTATTAACTTTTAGAAAAAAATAACAAAATAGACCCAAAAATTTGTTACCTAGGTTCTTTTCAGCTTGCTGACATGTGGAAACGGTCAAGCTAGAAAATGAAGAAGCAATATTTGAATTTTGGAACACAAATTTGGCTGAAAGCTTGTGGGCACCATGTTGCATTTTCACAAAAATATTGCATTAGCATCAGTTTGCCCAGAATTTGTTACCCATTTTTTTTTATCGGCGTCGTGATACCCCACATGTAGTCAGAAAGTTCTGTTCGGACAAACATCAGGCATCGGAAGACAAGGAGCAATATATGAATTTTGGAAAGCAAATTAGGCTCTATTTGGAATAGATTGTCATATTTGCAGAGCCTGTGTGATTCAAGAACCGAAAAACTCTATAAGTGCATTTTTTGTAAATTGCACTTGTAATGTATTTATCTAGGGAGGTAATGAGTAGTTTGACACCATTTCTTCATGCAGTTGATGCAACACACTGCTGTACCTATAATAGATGGGGCACCATTTGGTCTTCAGGGTAAAATTGACAGAATTCCAGAACTCATTAAAAGCTTACAGAGACACTGAGCTGCCGAACATAAAAATCCTTCCAGGAATTATTACTCACAAAGGGCGGCATGCCCCTAAATACACGTTTGCCTATTATAAAGCTTGGTCTTGCTAACAAAACAGCTTTCTTGCAATTTCGTATATTGTAATAGGAAGACTAAAGTTAACTGGCGTGAAAGGCAAAATGTGGAGGAAAATGCAGCCAGCTATGTGGCAAACCTGAGTTTGTTCCAAAGATGAAAGAACACCAGCAGGCTGAGAATGACAGGTTTACCTTTCAAAGAGGTTGGTCGTACAACGTCCTCCTAGCCCCATCAATCCCTATATGGGGAAGAATGTGCCAAGCGACGTGGTACACCATAACAGGTTCCTGCCCGCCGAGGTAGGAACCGCTATGTGCACAGAACAACCAAACCTCTACAGAATTCTGAAAGTATCGCCCTGTACAGAAGGTTCAGCAAGAACAATGCAGTAAAGCCCATAGTGTATGACTACCGAACAGCCTCAGTGTTAGAGATCCTCCAATAAAATGACTGTGCCCATATCACCAGTATAAATAAGTAATATAAATGCAAACAAAAGTTGTGTGTAGCAAAACAAAGTCATAAAAACAGTCAAACTAAGATAAATGGTTAAAAAAATATGTTTGTGAGTGATCAAGTCCTGGAAAGTTGTCAAATGATCAGACTTCAAGAATATTTGTGGGGTCCACATTCTGGATTATACAGACGTGGCCATGAGGACTGGAATTTGTCTGAATAATAATTGAGTATGTAATGGTCAAGTCCTGGAATTGTCAAATGATCAGACTTTGCAAGAATATTTGTGGGGTCCACATTCTGGAGGGTGAAGATGTGGGAACGTGTCTGAATAATAGTTTGGTATGTGAGTGATCAAGTTCTGGAATTGTGAAATGGGGTAAAATGTGCTTTACTGATGAACATATTCCCTTTATCACTAGTCCTATAAAAATGATGGTCTTATTGAGGCCAGAAAACAAAAAATATAAAAGTAAATAAGAAAAAAAACACCTTACCACACAATTTGGTGCAATTTAGGCCAATCAATAACTGTAGGATGTGTGGTAGATTTCAAAACAGGGGCAGATACAAAGGCCTGGTTGGGAGGGACACGTGGGGCAGAAGTATCGTGAATCGCTCCTTTTGCCGTGCTTCCTACAAACACGGCATCTTTTTTGGGGATACCTTTGGGTGGGAGTGAAAGGGATGAGGTGAATGAAATGGCGCTCGGACAGTCTCCGGACATCCTCTGACTCGAAGGCTGCCTCCTGTACCTTTGAGTCAAAAAGGAGACGCTCGATAATTTTCTCCTGGTATTGGAGGAAAGCGAGTGGTCCTTGGGACTTTTTATACAGGACAAAGCTGTTATAGGTAGCAGTGTGTAGGAGGTATATAGCTACCTTTTTGTACCAGGCCCTTGTTTTCCGCTTGACCAGATACGGCTGAAGCACCTGGTCCGACAGGTCAACGCCTCCCATGAACTTACTATAGTCCTTTATGCAGAGTGGTTTCTGCCTGTCCTTGGTGGCACCCCTGTCTCGGACCTTTACAGTGGTGTCCTTATGCAAGGAGGTCAGCATATATACGTCCTTGGAGTCATTCCACTTCACTGCAAGAAGATTGTCACTTGCCAGTGAGCATGATGCACCCTTCTCCAAACTTCTAGACACCAGCTGTGATGGTATACCACATTTTTTTCTGATTGTCCCACAGGCCCCTGTATTAGCAGCATGGAGAGATTTATAGAGGGGGATACTAGTATAAGAATTATCGGTGTACACATGGTACCCTTTCTCAAGAAATGGGGTCATTAGCTCCCAGACAATTTTACCTGGCATGCCAATTGTCTTGGGGCAGTTTGGAGGGTTAATTTGGTGGTTCCTACCTTGATAAATGAGAAAGGTACACGTGTACCCACTTGTACTTTCACACATTTTATATAATTTTATTTCATATCTGGCGCGCCTAGATGGGATGAATTGGCGTAACGACAGACGTCCCTTGAAACTCAAGGACTCATCTACGGAAACATTTTGGTCAGGGGTATACGAGTTTAGAAAGGAATCTTTTAGGAGGGAAATAAGGGGTCTCAATTTGTGAAGGTGGTCATAGTTTGGGTCATTTCTTGGTGGGGCCTGGGAATTGTCGCTAAAATGGAGGAATCGTAAAAGGGTCTCATATCGGGTTCGGGTCATGACGGCTGCAAATACAGGGGTGCTGTGGACTGTTTTTGTTGCCCAGTAGGAGCGGAGACTGGGTTTTTTGACTAATCCCATGTTTAGGGTAATGCCCAAAAATTTTCTCAGTTCGGGTACATTTGTAGGGGTCCAGGAACGGGAATAGGCGGAGGTGGGATTTTGGGATATATATTGATGGGCGTACAAGTTGGTTTGGAAAACAATTAATTGGAGGACTTCTGTGGTAATAAAAATTTGGAAAAAATCAAAGGGGGTAAAATCTGCGACTTCTACATTAATACCGGGGGTTGCTAAAAACGGGGGAATTTGAGGAGAAAAGGATGGGTCAGGATGCCAGAGTCGGTGGGGACGAGCACTACTTGGGCCTGCATCTGACGTTTCAGCAGCATCAACCGACTCCTCTACCATCGAGCTGTGGGATCCCGTGGAAGAATCAGAGTCATCACTGTCTGTAAATGGCTGGAAGTCAGAGCCAGAATCCGTATCCGACTCAGAACTGCTGGAGACAAGCAGCGAGTACGCCTGCTCAGCGCTGAATGCTTTCTCCGCCATTATTCTAATGTCCCTAACGAAAAAAATAAACCCAACCTAACTCTATTTTTTCCTTTTTAGATTTTTTTTGTTAACTTCCAATCCTAACGATAACCTGGTAAAATAAAGAAAAAAATGTACAATTAAAAAAAAATAATTCTAACTAGGGGGAATAATGGGAGGAATGGGGGGGGTGAGGATATTAGGGAAAGCTCACAGGCACCGCGCGCACACACACACACAGCTCAGCCCACGGGCACCACGTGCACACAGCTCCTACCGGCACCACCTGCACACAGCTCCTACCGGCACCACCTGCACACAGCTCCTACCGGCACCACCTGCACACAGCCCCTACCGGCACCACCTGCACACAGCCCCTACCGGCACCACCTGCACACAGCCCCTACCGGCACCACCTGCACACAGCCCCTACCGGCACCACCTGCACACAGCCCCTACCGGCACCACCTGCACACAGCTCCTACCTGCACCACGTGCACACAGCCCCTACCTGCACCACGTGCACACAGCTCCTACCTGCACACAGCCCCTACCGGCACCACCTGCACACAGCCCCTACCTGCACCACGTGCACACAGCCCCTACCTGCACACAGCCCCTACCTGCACCACGTGCACACAGCTCCTACCTGCACACAGCCCCTACCGGCACCACGCGCACACAGCCCCTACCGGCACCACGCGCACACAGCCCCTACCGGCACCACGCGCACACAGCCCCTACCGGCACCACGCGCACACAGCCCCTACCGGCACCACGCGCACACAGCCCCTACCTGCACCACGTGCACACAGCCCCTACCTGCACACAGCCCCTACCGGCACCACGCGCACACAGCCCCTACCTGCACACAGCCCCTACCGGCACCACGCGCACACAGCCCCTACCTGCACCACGTGCACACAGCCCCTACCTGCACACAGCCCCTACCGGCACCACGCGCGCACACAGCCCCTACCGGCACCACGTGCACACAGCCCCTACCGGCACCACGTGCACACAGCCCCTACCGGCACCACGTGCACACAGCCCCTACCGGCACCACGCGCACACAGCCCCTACCTGCACCACGTGCACACAGCTCCTACCTGCACCACGTGCACACAGCTCCTACCTGCACCACCTGAACACAGCCCCTACCTGCACCACGTGCACACAGCCCCTACCGGCACCACCTGCACACAGCCCCTACCTGCACCACGTGCACACAGCCCCTACCGGCACCACCTGCACACAGCCCCTACCGGCACCACCTGCACACAGCCCCTACCGGCACCACGTGCACACAGCTCCGCTACAGGAACCTAAGAAGAGGCACAACTCCTACAGGCACCACGTGCACACAGCTCCGCTCACACTCACAGGCACAGTGCACACAAACTTACAGCCTCAGTGCGCACTCAGCTCCGACCACTACACTCCGAACTTCCTGCAGACACACGCTTCTCTGGCCAGGCCTGACTCCTCCCACACACGTGACGGATCACATGGTCCTCGCGTCATGACAGGTCCTTTCACCACAAGCTGTAGCGTCTGCGGAGCTGTCATCTTGCCGTGCAGTGTGAGGGCTGCAGGTAGGGAAGTGGCGGCTGCTGATGGCGCCGGCTGTGTCATCCCTGTGTTGTGCATTGTGCAGGGGCTGAGCCGCCTCCTCCGTGTTGTGCGCTCTGTTTACATGGGCGGTTCAGTGCTGCGTTATTGATTAGGCCCCGGAATGACGGAGGTTGCTGTTTTATAATCACAGACCGGTCACATGAGCTGTTGTCACTTGTCATGATGACTGCGGCCGATCAGTCCCTCTTCTCCCCTGTCTGCTGTGCTGACGATCGTCCTGTGCAGAGTGACCATGTCTGCGAGCCCGAGGGCGGACGTGCCCCAGCATTGTGCTCAGTGACAGCGGAGGTCTCTGCTCTGACATTAAGGGGTTTCTAGGAGAAAGTTGTGCAGCCCCATCAGCTTCCTCTAGGATTCTAAAATAATAAAATCTTCGCCGCCCTCCACCGCTGCCCCATCCTCTCCCTCCACCGCTGCCCCATCCTCGCCCTCCACCGCTGCCCCATCCTCTCCCTCCACCGCTGCCCCATCCTCTCCCTCCACCGCTGCCCCATCCTCTCCCTCCACCGCTGCCCCATCCTCTCCCTCCACCGCTGCCCCATCCTCGCCCTCCACCGCTGCCCCATCCTCTCCCTCCACCGCTGCCCCATCCTCGCCCTCCACCGCTGCCCCATCCTCTCCCTCCACCGCTGCCCCATCCTCGCCCTCCACCGCTGCCCCATCCTCTCCCTCCACCGCTGCCCCATCCTCTCCCTCCACCGCTGCCCCATCCTCGCCCTCCACCGCTGCCCCATCCTCGCCCTCCACCGCTGCCCCATCCTCTCCCGCCACCGCTGCCCCATCCTCTCCCTCCACCGCTGCCCCATCCTCGCCCTCCACCGCTGCCCCATCCTCGCCCTCCACCGCTGCCCCATCCTCGCCCTCCACCGCTGCCCCATCCTCTCCCTCCACCGCTGCCCCATCCTCTCCCTCCACCGCTGCCCCATCCTCGCCCTCCACCGCTGCCCCATCCTCTTCCTCCACCGCTGCCCCATCCTCTCCCTCCACCGCTGCCCCATCCTCTCCCTCCACCGCTGCCCCATCCTCTCCCTCCACCGCTGCCCCATCCTCGCCCTCCACCGCTGCCCCATCCTCTCCCTCCACCGCTGCCCCATCCTCGCCCTCCACCGCTGCCCCATCCTCGCCCTCCACCGCTGCCCCATCCTCTCCCTCCACCGCTGCCCCATCCTCTCCCTCCACCGCTGCCCCATCCTCTCCCTCCACCGCTGCCCCATCCTCGCCCTCCACCGCTGCCCCATCCTCTTCCTCCACCGCTGCCCCATCCTCTTCCTCCACCGCTGCCCCATCCTCTTCCTCCACCGCTGCCCCATCCTCTCCCTCCACCGCTGCCCCATCCTCTCCCTCCACCGCTGCCCCATCCTCGCCCTCCACCGCTGCCCCATCCTCTCCCTCCACCGCTGCCCCATCCTCGCCCTCCACCGCTGCCCTATCCTCGCCCTCCACAGCTGCCCCATCCTCTCCCTCCACCGCTGCCCCATCCTCTCCCTCCACCGCTGCCCCATCCTCGCCCTCCACCGCTGCCCCATCCTCGCCCTCCACCGCTGCCCCATCCTCACCCTCCACCGATGCCCCATCCTCCCCCTCCATAGCCCCGTGCTGCCCCTCCGCCACTGCCCCATCCTCGCTCTCCATATCCCCGTGCTGTCTCTCCACTGCTCCATCCTCGCCCTCCATGGCTCCGTGTTACTCCTCCACCAATGCCCCATCCTCGCCCTCCATGTCCCCGTGCTGCCCCTCCACCACTGCCTCATCATTGCCCCGTGCTGCCCCTCCACCACTGCCCCATCCTCGCCCTCCATTGCCCTGTGCTGCCCCTCCACCACTGCCCCATCATTGCCGTCCATGGCCCTGTGATGCCCCTCCACCGCTGCCCCATCATTGCCCTCCATGGCCCTGTGATGCCCCTCCACCGCTGCCCCATCCTCGCCCTCTATGGCCCCGTGCTGCCCCTCCACCACTGCCCTGTTCTCGCCCTCCATGGCCCCATGCTGCCCCTCCACCACTGCCCCTTCCTCACCCTCCATGGCTCTGTGTTGCCCCTCCACCACTGCCCCATCCTCTCCCTCCATGGCCCCATGCTGCCCATCCTCGCTCTCCATGGTCCCATGCTGCCCCTCCACCGCTGGCCCATCCTCGCTCTCCATGGTCCCTTGCTGCGCCTCCACCACTGCCCCATCCTCGCCCTCCATGGCCCTGTGCTGCGCCTCCTCCACTGCCCCATCCTCGCCCTCCATGGCCCTGTGCTGCCTCTCCACCACTGCCCCATCCTCGCCTTCCATATCCCTGTACTGTCTCTCCAACACTGCCTCATCCTCGCCCTTCATGGCCCCGTGCTGCCCCTCCACCACTGCCCCATCCTCGCCCTCCATGGCCCCGTTCTGCCCCTCCACCGCTGCCCCATCCTCGCCCTCCATGGCCCCATGCTTCCCCTCCACCACTGCCCCATCCTTGTTCTCCATGGCCCCGTGTTACCCCTCCACCACTGCCCCATCCTTGCCCTCCATGGACCCGTGCTGCCCCTCCACCGCTGCCCCATCCTCGACCTCCATGGTCCCATGCTTCCCCTCCACCACTGACCCATCCTCGCCCTCCATGGCCCCGTGATGCTCTTCCACCACTGCCCCATCTTTGCCCTCCATGGCCGTGTGCTGCCCCTCCACCACTGCCCCATTCTCACCCTCCATTTCCCCGTGCTGTCTGTCCACCACTGCCACATCCTCACCCTCCATGGCCCCGTGCTGCCCCTCCACCACTGCCCCATCGTCGCCCTCCATGGCCCTGTGTTGCTCCTCCACCGCTGCCCCATCCTCGCCCTCCATGGCCCCGTGCTGCCCCCCCACCACTGCTTCATTCTCGCCCTCCATGGCCCCATGCTTACCCTCCACCACTGCCCCATCCTTGCTCTCCATGGCCCAATGTTGCCCCTCCACCACTGCCCCATCCTTGTCCTCCATGGCCCTGTGCTGCCCCTCCACCACTGTCTTGCTCTTCCCTCCTTGTCCCCGTGCAGTGCCTCCACCACTGGCCTGCTCCTCCACCACTGCTCTACTCTTCCCTCCTTGGCGAATTGGTGCCCCTCCACCACTGCCCTGCTCTTCCCACCTTGGCCCCATGCTGCCCCTCCACCACTAGCCTGCTCTTACCTCCTTGGCCCCATGAAGCGTCTCTACCACTTGCCTGCTCCACCACTGCTCTACTCTTCCCTTCTTGGTCAAATGCTGCCCTCCACCACTGCCATGTCGTTCCCTCCTTGGCCTTGTGCTGCCCCTCCACCACTGGTTTGCTCTTCTCTCCTTGGCTATGTGCTGCTCCACCACTGTCCTGCTATTTCCTCCTTGGCCCCACCACTGTCCTGCTATTTCCTCCTTGGCCCCATACTGCCCTGCTCTTCCCTCCCTGGCTCCATGCTGCCTCTCCACCACTGCCTTGCTATTCCCTCCTTGGCACCAGGCTGCCCCTCCTCCACTGCCCTGCTCTTCCCTCCCTGGCCCCATGCTGCCCCTCCACCACTGCCTTGCTTTTCCCTCCCTGGCCCCATGCTGCCCCTCCACCACTGCACTGCTCTTCCCTCCCTGGCCCCATGCTGCCCCTACACCACTGCCCTGCTATTCCCACCTTGGTCCTATGCTGCCCCTCCACGACTGCCCTGCTATTCCCTTCTTGGCCCCATGCTGCCCCTCCACTACTGGCCTGCTCTTCCCTCCTTGGCTATGTGCTCCTCCATCACTGCCCTGCTCTTCCCTGTTGGCCCCATGCTGGGCTCCACCCACCACTGCCCTGCTCTTTGTTGAACTGCTACAGAGCATATGACCGCTGCAGGCAATCACTGGGCCTAGTGTGATTGGCTGTCACAGTACCCAATACTCTGTAGATTTGAATATTATTCTACAGTAAGCTGATAAATGTGAAAAACCCCTTTAAGGCCCTGTGCGCACGCTGCCGTTTTTACCTTGGTTTTGCTGCAGTAAATGTTCATAACCTATCTGCAGTCCTTCCCCAGCAAAACCTATGGTAAAAAAAAATGCTGTGCGCACACTGTGGTTTTTATCACCTACAGGTTTTGCTGCATGTTTTCTGCAGCAAAAATAATGTGCATGTCACTTCTTTTCAGCAGGTACCTGCGGTATTTCACTCTATTGTAATGTAATCATGAAATATCGCAGGGAATAACGCAGGTAGTAAATTATATGCATTTCATTGTGTTTTCCTGCTCTATTCCTGGGGTATTTTCCTTTTTTCGGGACATAAGGTCGATCACTGCCTGCGTTTTGCAGGGAAGTGATGTCATTATGACAGGAAGAGGAAGTTGAGCAGAGAATAAACACACACAGATCACAGACAGACACATACATATAGAATGCACATAGAAATCAAACGTACATATTAAAAATAAAAAACGAAAAAAAGCGTGGGCTCCGCTGTACTCTTACCGTCCAGCCAAGATAAACACACAGTGGCGGCCCGTATTCTCAGGCTGGGGAGGGCAAGGGCCATGGTTAATGCCCCCCCCCCCTCCCCCGCAGCCAAGAATATCAGCCCGCCGCTGCCCCGAGAATTTCGCATCCATTATGCGACAGTCTCTGTGTGTTAACAGCTCTTCCCGATTGCCGTGATGCGGTGGCAATCGGAGTAATAAGGAGTTAATGGCAGCCCATAGCTGCCACTAAGTCCTAGGTTAATCATGGCAGCGTCTATGAGAAAGTTTCCATGATTAACCTGTAAATAAAGTAAATAAACACACACACCGAACAAAACCTTTATTTGAAATAAAACACAAAAAGCCCCCTCTGTAACCACTTTATTAACCCCCCCAAAAACACAGCTTTGTCGTAATCCACAGAGGTCCTACGACGCTTGCAGGCTGATCCAGCCGCGTCTGACACATAGTACTCCATGCAGCCTCATAACAAGACTGCAGGGGTAACTCCAGGTCATTTCTCACAGTCGGTGATGTCAACACATTACCGCTTGCGAGAACTTCAGGGCCTCACCAGCAGTAATAGTGATGTCACCGACAGGGTCACTGCTGTATGAGAAATACTGTGTGGGGGGGGGGTGGTGGTACACAAACAGAAATAAAGCTAATATCTATCGATCCCTCTATCTGTCCCTCTATTATCTATCTATCCCTCTATTATCTATCTCTCTATCTATCCCTCTATTATCTATCTCTCTATCTATCCCTCTATTATCTATCTATCATTCTATTATTCTATCCATCTATCTATCAGAAGGAAATGACACATTTTTTTTTCAATGTGCTTTATTGCAGTGAATGCATTAAAACACATGTACCAACCCGCAGCAATCCGCGGTAAAACTGCATGCGGTTTTCGGGTGTGGTTTGCTGCGTTTTTTTTTACCACGGGTGCAGTAATCTTTCAGAGCCTGCAGAATTTTCTTAAGAAAACTCCATTTTCTAGTGCGCACAGGGCCTAAGGACTGCATGAAATAGTAACAGTTGCATTACCCTCAGATTGTAAGAAATGATCATGGCACCAACTGGGGACCTTACATGAATGAAAAGTGTCTGTGTCCGTACGTCTATGTGCAGCAGTAAGTGCATGATTCCTGCCATTATTACCCCCCCAGACCACCCACACAGGCATGATTGATAGAACTAACTATGTCACATAAGGGTGTGGCTAGGTAAGAATCCATGCCCCCTGCTCGGGATAGGCCCGCCCTCCATGCACTCACAGCCTCATTTACATAGAGATTTGTGATGAGCGAGCACTACCATGCTCAGGTGCTCAGTACTCATACATGGTAGTGCTCGCTCATCAGTAATAAAGATTAAAAGTAGATTTTCTCAGAGATGGACTATCCAAGTGAGTCCAGTAAGCTACCGTTGTATTTTCCCACCGTACACAGCAATATAATTAAAGCTGCGGCAGATTCCCTTTATAGGGTTATTCTTAGTATGTTTGTACACCAAGTAGGGGAAGGCTGTGCAGGCGCTGGAGAGATCCGATGGGCCAACTGTGAGAAATCTACCATAGAAGCCATATGTAAAGCTGGGCAAAGCACCAGAATTCGCGCATCTAATGTGATGCGCCAAAATTGCGGCAGCTACAGGCTGATATTTTAGGCTGGGAAGAGCCAAATAACCATGGGCCTGCCCTTCAATGGCTGATAATACCAGCCCCCAGCTTTCTACTTTACTTTGGCTGGTTATCAAAAAATAGGGCGACCCCTGTGCCGTGCTGTTAAATTATTTATTTATTAGGTTAAACAAGGCTAAAAATGCCCTTTAGTGTCACATGAAAGGCACTAATGGTGCAAGTGTACAATATGTAATGCATTACAATTGCAATTATACATTGCCTGAACTGCTTCCAGAGGACAGTGTGCCGAGCATCGCTCCGTCGGATCTCATATAAGACCCGATGATGTAATTTGGCTGGCCAATAACAGAAATGCCAGAAGCCAAAATGGTAACAACACTACCGTGTATGGCAGGCAATCCCCACGTGTTTATTGGTTATCTAGCAGCCACCAAACGTAGGGTGGGGACTCAAGCATGGCGCTCATACACTCGTGCTACTCGACAGAGAAAAGAAGGTGCTCGAGCACTCTGATGCTTGATCAAGTATCGAGCAGTAGAGGGCACGCTCATTCATCACTAGTTGGCAACTTTCTTAAAACTTACAAAGCGATGAAGTACAAAATGTCATTGAAAATGCTTTTTCTGCATTCGCAATTGTAATCTTTCCTTGAAAATCTTGGTGCAGTCAGTAATGAACATGGTCAATGGTTTCATCGAGATATTGCCACCATGAAAAAGCGTTATCAAGGCTACTGGAAATCATCAATGCTGTGGGTAACATTCAATTTTCTCTATGCCCCCTACAAGTTCATTAAAAAATATGTTAAAAGACGAGGGCCCAATACTGAGCTCTGTGGTACCCCACTGTTAATTGTGACCTACTCAGAGTGTGTCCCATTAATACCCACCCTTTGTTTCCTATCATTGAGCCAGTTCTTTACCCAGTTATACCCATATTTTCCCCTATTCCCATTATTCTCATTTTAAGTACCAACTTTTTGTGTGGCACTGTATCAAATGCCTTTGAAAAATGAATATAGACAACATTCACTGCATTTCCATGGTCTATTCTTGAACTTACCTCCTCATAGAAGCTGATCACATTAGTTTGATACCTCATAAACCAAGGTTGATACAAGGTCATGAAGTTATTCTTCTTGAGATATTGCAAGATAGCATCTCTTAGGAAACCCTCAAAGATATAACCCACAGTAGAGGTTAAACTTACCGGCAGGGCTGTGGAGTTGGTAAGCCAAACCTTCGACTCCGACTCCGACTCCGACTCCTCAAATTCTCTTGCACCGACTCCGACTCCGGCTCCGACTCCGACTCCGGCTCCGACTCCGACTCCTACATATATTGCTTATAGTTAGGTGAAAAATTTATTGTAGTACATGAATATGTGTATGTGAACATCAGACATTTAATAATTTTTATGATACAATAATCAAGATATTTGGATAGAACATAAAATATATTTATTGGAATACAACTTTAGAACACAAAAAACTGTAATAAATTGTAAATATGTAATACACTATGTAATATACAGTAGATTACATATATATCTTGTGTGTGTATATACACTGTATATATATATATATATATATATATATATATATATATATATATATTTTACATATTTACAATTTATTAGTTTTTTGTGTTCTAAAGTTGTATTCCAATAAATATTTTATGTTCTATCCAAATATCTTGATTATTGTATCATAAAAACAATTAAATGTCTGATGTTCACATTATACTACAATAAATTTTTCACTTAAATATAAGCATTATACTAAATGTTATTATTTAGTAAAATATTCAGCACATTCTGCATTGCACTCCTGTCCCCAATTTATTATATATTTTAGGAGTCGGAGTCGGTGCATTTTATACCGACTCCGACTCCACCAAAATGAGCTCCGACTCCGACTCCGACTCCGACTCCACAGCCCTGCTTACCGGCCTATAATTTCCAGGCTCAGATTTTGTCCCCTTTTTGAATATTGGCAACCCATTTGTTATTTGCTAGCCCTGTGGTTCAATTCCTGTTATTATGGAATCTGTGAATATCTATCTATATATATAATTGCCTTATTCTGTCTGTCTGTCTGTCTGTCATGCTTCAAAATTGTGTCCTTCCGGTGACATTGTGTCCTTACGGTGACACAAAGCTGATTGGCCGCTGGGCTCGCCATGGCCCCCGCCCCCCCACACCGATTGGCCGCTCGCCCAGGCTGCGCCCCCACACGGATTGGCCAGCCGCTTGCCCAGGCTCCGCCCCCCCCACAGATTGGCCTCTCGCCCCGGCACCCTGCAGGCATTGGCAACTCGGCCACGCCACGCCCCGCCCCCCTCACGCAATGGACGTTAGCTCTGCCCCCCCCCCGCGCATTCCCCGAACTGACACGGTCACGGCTCCCAGGTGAGTACTGTACAACCCCCCCCCCAACGGGAGCCCACATCAGCGTACGCCGCCAACCCAGCCGACACTTACCCTCGCATTGCTGGCCTTGCCGCCGTATGCTGGTGTGGGCTCCCGTGCGAGTGGGGGACGTGATGCGCTGGTAACCATCCTAGCATAGTTACCAGCACATCAAGGTCCTGCAGCGCCGGAAGATCCACACGCACACACATAACAGCACACACACATACACATACACACACATCAGATCACACTCACTCTCACAAACACCTCACACACACATCGCATCCACACACTCACAGCATCCGCCGATATCGCTTGCTTCTCGGCCTCGATACTGTGGTGTTGTGACCTTCCAGGACCTGCCGGAGGATCACATGGCCAGAAGCATGTGGTATCTCCGGATGTTGTGAGTATGAGCGCGTATGTGCAATATAGTCAATGTGTGTGTGTGTGAGTGTATGCGATCGGGTGTGTGTCGGTGTGTGTGAGTGTATGCGATCGGGTGTGTGTCGGTGTGTGTGAGTGTATGCGATCGGATCTGTGAGTGTCGGCAGAGGAGCATGGCGTGCTGGAGGAGGCTGGGAGGAGAGAGGCTGATCCTGGGGAAGGCTGGGATGGGGAGGCTGATGCTGGGGACAGAGAGGCTGATGCTGGGGACAGAGAGGCTGATGCTGGGGACAGAGAGGCTGATGCTGGGGACAGAGAGGCTGATGCTGGGATGGAGAGGCTGATGCTGGGGACAGAGAGGCTGATGCTGGGGACAGAGAGGCTGATGCTGGGGACAGAGAGGCTGATGCTGGGGACTGAGAGGCTGATGCTGGGGACTGAGAGGCTGATGCTGGGGACTGAGAGGCTGATGCTGGGGACAGAGAGGCTGATGCTGATGCTGGGGACTGAGAGGCTGATGCTGGGGACTGAGAGGCTGATGCTGGGGACTGAGAGGCTGATGCTGGGGACAGAGAGGCTGATGCTGGGATGAGAGAGGCTGATCCTGGGGAAGGCTGGGATGGAGAGGCTGATGCTGGGGACAGAGAGGCTGATGCTGGGGACAGAGAGGCTGATGCTGGGGACAGAGAGGCTGATGCTGGGGACAGAGAGGCTGATGCTAGGGACAGAGAGGCTGATGCTGGGGACAGAGAGGTTGATGCTGGGGACAGAGAGGCTGATGCTGGGGACAGAGAGGCTGATGCTGGGGACAGAGAGGCTGATGCTGGGGACAGAGAGGCTGATGCTGGGGACAGAGAGGCTGATGCTGGGGACAGAGAGGCTGATGCTGGGGACAGAGAGGCTGATGCTGCGGGGAGAGAGGCTGATGCTGGGAGGAGAGAGGCTGATGCTGCGGGTAGAGAGGCTGATGCTGGCGCAGCATGGCGGATGGAGCACGTTTGGGAGTGCGCAGCATGGCGGATGGAGCATGTTTGGAAGTGCGCAGCATGGCGGATGGAGCACGTTTGGGAGTGCGCAGCATGGCGGATGGAGCACGTTTGGGAGTGCGCAGCATGGCGGATGGAGCACGTTTCGGAGTGCGCAGCATGGCGGATGGAGCACGTTTGGGACTGCGCAGCATGGCGGATGGAGCACGTTTGGGAGTGCGCAGCATGGCGGATGGACCACGTTTGGGAGTGCGCAGGATGGGAGATGGAGCACGATGGGGGGTGCGCAGCATAGGGGATGGAGCACGTTTGGGAGTGCGCAGCATGGGGGATGCAGCACGATGGGGAGTGCGGAGTATGGCGGATGTAGCACATTTGGGAGTGCGCAGCATGGCGGATGGACCACGTTTGGGAGTGCGCAGCATGGCGGATGCAGCACGTTTGGGAGTGCGCAGCATGGGAGATGGAGCACGATGGGGGGTGCGCAGCATAGGGGATGGAGCACGATGGGGAGTGCGCTGCATGGTGGATGGAGCACGATAGGGAGTACGGAGTATGGCGGATGGAGCACGTTTGGGAGTGCGCAGCATGGCGGATGGAGCACATTTGAGAGTGCGCAGTATGGCGGATGGAGCACGTTTGGGAGTGCGCAGCATGGGAGATGGAGCACGTTTGGGAGTGCGCAGCATGGCGGATGGAGCACGTTTGGGAGTGCGCAGCATGGGGGATGGAGCACGATGGGGAGTGTGCTGCATGGCGGATGGAGCACGATAGGGAGTGCGGAGTATGGCGGATGGAGCACGTTTGGGAGTGCGCAGCATGGCGGATGGAGCACGTTTCGGAGTGCGCAGCATGGCGGATGGAGCACGTTTCGGAGTGCGCAGCATGGCGGATGGAGCACGTTTGGGAGTGCGCAGCATGGCGGATGGAGCACGTTTGGGAGTGCGCAGCATGGGGGATGGAGCACGATGGGGAGTGCGCTGCATGGCGGATGGAGCACGTTTACGAGTGCGCAGGATGGGAGATGGAGCACGATGGGGGGTGCGCAGCATAGGGGATGGAGCACGATGGGGAGTGCGCTGCATGGGGGATGGAGCACGATCGGAAGTGCACACCTCCCCCCAACACACACACACACGCGCGCGCACTGCACAACACACCACACATACACACTGGGAACCACAAACAACTGCCCTACACAGACACCCACACACAGACAACGCTGCACACACAAATATACGCACATACCGCACAACACACACATTGCACAAAACATACCTCCCCCCAAAACACACCACACACACACAAACCGCGCAACACACACACAACGCTACAGACACACAGCGCTCCACAAACAACGCAACACACAAACAACACCGCTCTCACCCCCCGCCACACCCAGACAACACCCAGAACACGTACAGCGCCCTACACAAACACTTGGTAACTACACACAACAACATCTCTATATATATATATATATATATAACAAAAATCATACATGAACTACACAATACGTAAATTCTAGAATACCCGATGCGTAGAATCGGGCCACCTTCTAGTCTATATATATAATTGCCTTATTCTGTCTGTCTGTCTGTCTTGCTCCAAAATTGTGTCACTGTGACATTGTGTCACCGTGACAGTGTCGTTACAGTGACAACTGTCGGATTGGCCTCTGGGCTCGGCCTGGCCCCGCCCCCCCCACGAATTGGCCGCTCGCCTCGGCCTGGCCCCGCCCCCTGCATGGATTTGCCGTTCGCCCCGGCCCTCCGCACGCATCGCCAGCTCCAGCGTACACTGCCTCCCGGTACACATGTGCAGGGAGCCGGCAAACGCTGACGCCTTGCCCGCTCGCCCCCGCCACACGTTCGCACACTCGGCCCCGCCCCCGGCGGACATAACCTTGCGATGCTGGCATCGTGACGGAGCCGGTGTACGCTGGTAACCATGATACACATCGCGTAACTATAGGAAGTGCTTCCCTTAGTTATCCGATGTGTATCATGGTTACCAGCGTACACCGGCTCCCGGTACACATGTGCAGGGAGCCGGCATACGCTGACACCTCGCCCGCTCAGCCCCGCCCCCGGCACACGTTGCCACGCTCGGACCCGCCCCCGGCGGCCCCAGCATAGGGGAAGGAGCACGATGGGGGGTGTGCAGCATGGAGGATGGAGCACGATGGGGGGTGCGCAGCATGGGAGATGTAGCACGATGGGGGGTGCGCAGCATGGGGGATGGAGCACGATGGGGGTGTGCAGCATGTCGGATGGAGCACGATGGGGGTGCGCAGCATGGGGGATGGAGCACAATGGGGGGTGCGCAGCATGGGGGATGAAGCACGATGGGGGTGCGCAGCATGGGGGATGGAGCACGATGGGGGTGCGCAGCATGGGGGATGGAGCACGATGGGGGGTGCGCAGCATGTCGGATGGAGCACGATGGGGGGTGCGCAGCATGTCGGATAAAGCACGATGGGGAGTGCGCAGCATGTCGGATAACGCACGATGGGGAGTGCGCAGCATGGGGGATGGAGGACGATGGGGGGTGTGCAGCATGGGGGATGGAGTACAATAGGGGGTGCGCAGCATGGGGGATGGAGCACGATGGGGGGTGCGCAGCATGGGGGATGAAGCACGATGGGGGGTGCGCAGCATGTCGGATGGAGCACGATGGGGGGTGCGCAGCATGTCGGATAAAGCACGATGGGGAGTGCGCAGCATGGGGGATGGAGGACGATGGGGGGTGTGCAGCATGGGGGATGGAGTACAATAGGGGGTGCGCAGCATGGGGGATGGAGCACGATGGGGGGTGCGCAGCATGGGGGATGGAGCACGATGGGGGGTGCGCAGCATGGGGGATGGAGCATGATGGGGGGTGCGCAGCATGGGGGATGGAACACTATGGGAGGTGCGCAGCATGGGGGATGGAGCACGATGAGGGAAGCGCAGCATGGGGGATGGAGCACGATGAGGGGTGCGCAGCATGGGGGATGGAGCACGATGGGGGGTGTGCAGCATGGGGGATGGAGCACGATGGGGGGTGCGCAGCATGGGGAATGGAGCACGATAGGGGGTGTGCAGCATGGGGGATGGAGCACGATGGGGGGTGCGCAGCATGGAGGATGGAGCATGATGGGGATGCGCAGCATGGGGGAAGGAGCACGATGGGGGGTGCGCAGCATGGGGGATGGAGCACGATGGGGATGCACACTTCCCCCCAAAACACACACACACCGCCACACGCGCACCGCACAACACACCACACACACACTGGGAACCACAAACACCGCCCTACACAGACACCCACACACACACAGACAACGCCGCACACACACAACACCCAACACACAAACACCGCGGCATACATAAATATACGCACATACCGCGCAACACACACACATTGCACAAAACATACCTCCCCCCAAAACACACACACGCACCCCACACCCACACAAACCGCGCAACACACACAGTACCACACACATAGAACGCTGCAGACACACAGCGCTCCACAAACAACGCGACACACACAACGCAACACACAAACAACACCGCTCTCACACCCCCCCCACCCAGACAACACCCAGAACATTTACAGCGCCCTACACAAACACTTGGTAACTACAGACAACAACATCTATATACATATATATATAACAAAAATCATACATTAACTACACAATAAGTAAATTCTAGAATACCCGATGCGTTAGAATCAGGCCACCTTCTAGTATATATATAATTGCCTTATTCTGTCTGTCTGTCTTTCTCCAAAATGACATCATTACAGTGACAACCGTCGCATTGGACGCTTGGCTTGGCCTGGCCCCGCCCACCACATGCATTGGCCGCTCGGCCCCGCCCCCGCTCACATTGGCCACTCGGCCCCGCTCACATTGGCCGCTCGTCCCCGCCCCCCGCTCACATTGGCCACTCGGCCCCGCCCCCGCTCACATTGGCCGCTCGGCCCCCACCCCCACACACATTGGCCACTCGGCCCCGCCCCCCATTCACATTGGCCGCTCGGCCCCGCCCACCGCACACATTGGGCACCTATACACCTCCCCCCCAGGACTACTCCACCTATTAGACACCTCCCCCTCAGGATTACTCCACCTATTAGACATTTTACCCCCAGGACTACTCCACCTATTAGACATTTTACCCCCAGGACTACTCCACCTATTAGACACCTCCCCCTCAGGACTACTCCACCTATTAGACATTTTACCCCCAGGACTACTCCACCTATTAGACATTTTACCCTCAGGACTACTCCACCTATTAGACATTTTACCCCCAGGACTACTCCACCTATTAGACACCTCCAATAGTACAACTTTATCTCATGCTTTTCAAAAATTCTACATTATACAGACTTTGAAAAATTATATTTCTGCTTAACTCAAATGGGTTTATCATAATCACCTCAAATTTTCAAGGACCCAAAACTTTCCAAAAAAATTGTTGTTAAGTGATATTTATCAAGTAAAAACATTGTTTTTCTGTAAAAACAAAAGTAAAATAAAAAAAAAGTACATATACTTGGTCCCGGAAGGAACCAATCTAATAGGCTGAGCTCACATGTCCAGTAAGCATCAGTTAGAATGGGTCCTGCAGAGATCCGTTGACAAGAGTTGTGCAAATTTAATAGGGTGTCCAGTGCCTTACCGCCCCCACTTCGTTATGGTGACTAATGGAACTGCATTGTACTTGTATGTGCAAACTGAATTGTATTGAAATGTATTAATGCACAATATCTCTCCTGTGTAATACGGCCGGCTGCCACCAGGTGTCATGGCTTCTGGGTCGCTTAGGCTGCTTTCACACATCCGGTTTTTGCTGTGCGGCACAATACGGCGCTTTGCGGGAAAACCACATCCGTGGGTTTTTTTGCCGCCGGGTGCGGTTTTTCCACCTAGACTTTTATTAGCGCCAGATTGTGCCGCATGGCATTGCGTTGCGTCCGGTTTTTGACGGATGCGGCATATTTAGCCAATGCGGCAGCCAGATGAAATGTTCAAGTGAACGTTTTTGTCTGCGGCGAAAAAACCGCATCTCGCCGGATCCGGCGCGATTTACAATACAAGCCTATGGACGCCAGATGCGGCGTCCTGCGACAAAAAACGCATCTGGCGGCCGGATGCGGTTTTTTGCATTGTGCATGCTCAGTATTAAGCCGCATCCGTCAAAAAACGGACGGGCCGCATGGAAAAACTTATGCAACGGATCCGTTTTTTTTGCCGCATCCGTTGCATAGGTTTTTGAGCCGGATTGAGCCTCACTGCTAAAACCGGATGTGTGAAAGCAGCCTTAGAGAGAAGGGATGGATAGGGAGTGACAGTTTTTGCCATGTTTTTACCGCATTTTTTAAGTCAAATCTATTGACTGTAACAGCTCAAAAACGTTGGAAAAACTCAAAAAGAATTGACATGCTGTATCTTCAAAATCGCAGCCAAGATGCAGACAACAAAAGATGTCCAGTGTGGACAGCAAAATAGAAATCTCATAGACTTTGCTGGGGGAAGGGAATGCATGCATTTAGGAGCGTCTTTGTGACCTCAAAAATGCACCAAAAGATGCCCTGTGTGAACATAGCCATATAGAAAAAAGGCAGCTTCCTGTATCAGTCAGATAGGGAGATGCAGAGCCAGCGAGAAGGACAAGCAAGAGAGGACCTGCAGGCTCAGAATGCTGCAGAGTGGAGTGAGGTGGAGAGGGGACAGAGACAAGACAGAAAAGGAGAGCAAGAACAGAGAAGCATAGATATTCAAAGGGGGGCTTGTCTGTTCAGTGAGGTCATGGAGACGTAAAAGGACAAGTGGGCGCCGCTACCTTAGGCTGGCACCTGCTAGTACCTGAGGGAACGCAGTGAAAGCGGGAGGGCATCAAGAGAGTCCATCCGTCTAGCACGCCAGGCCGCACGATCTGCCACCATGTTGAAGGAGTTGGTCCACAACGGAAGGATAAATCGCCTCTTTATGGCCGTCTCTGAAGAGCCGAGCTGGTTACAGAAGCAAATGTGTTTGAAGGATGATGATGATGACGTCTCTGCCTCTGAAACATGGAAAACAACTGTAAAAACGTTTTTGTAGTAAAGTGTTGAAAGTTTTACCTGGTTTTCATCTCCTTACTGATCATACAGGGTGCGAGGCCCATGGAAGTGGACGGGACTCAGAAGTACAGCAGCAACCAGGTACCACCTCCACACTTACTCCATATACCACTCTGCCCCCATATTTGTACTGTGTCGGGGTGGGTTGCGGATTGTCATGACCCTCGCCCACGACTGCCCCTCTCTGGCACTTTACACAAACATAACCTTTTGTGTCCGTTGTTAAATAACTGATTTCTGATGGATCCATTTTTTTTTAACATTGGTGTCAATGGAGAACGGATCGGTTATAGGGCTGCTTGTTATTTTACATCTGAAATGGATCCTGTAAAGAAAAACCTGGATCTGTTACAAATGAAAAATGGATGACTAAATAGCAATCTTAAAGGGAACCAAACATCAGGTTTCTCATGTATAAGGTGCAGCCAGTGCAGTACTGGCACTATGAGGCACAGTGTGTACATATACAGGGGGCAGCTCGGGCGTTTAGTCAGTGAAATCCAACTTTATAAAGTTTGAAAAATCAAGCACTTTTTGATTGACGTGTGCACCTCGCTGCTAATGTCCGGGCGGGTTATGCACGTGTATCCCCGCCCCCCGCCGCCTGTTCCTCCCTCTCTCCTAATGTCCGGGAATGTTATGCACGTGTATCCCCGCCGCCGCCTGTTCCTCCCTCTCTCCTAATGTCCGGGAATGTTATGCACGTGTATCCCCGCCGCCGCCTGTTCCTCCCTCTCTCTGGTTGTATTCAAATTTCTCTCTTCAGAAACATGGCGCCGGAGTTGGCACCTGCGCATAGCGCTTATATAGCGCTTATCTCCGGCGCCATGTTTCTGAAGCCTGCAGTAGCTAGTATTACCTGCAGCTATGATATCGTGCCGCCCCAGGACACCGTGCCAGCACAGCAGCCGCTTAGGACACCGAAACGCCACAGGAAAAAGCCGACAGCAGCCTGCCAGCGACATCGGGGGTCAGGTGAGGTAAGTTCACAATGGACTCACATGACCCCGTGACGGCAGTGCTGCGAGACCCGGTCACGGTGTCCTGGGGCGGCACGATATCGTAGCTGCAGGTAATACTAGCTACTGCGGGCTTCAGAAACATGGCGCCGGAGATAAGCGCTATGCGCAGGTGCCAACTCCGGCGCCATGTTTCTGAAGAGAGAAATTTAAATACAACCAGAGAGAGGGAGGAACAGGCGGGAGGGGGGGCGGGGATACACGTGCATAACACGCCCGGACATTAGGAGAGAGGTGCACACGTCAATCAAAAAGTGCTTGATTTTTCAAACTTTATAAAGTTGGATTTCACTGCCTAAACACCCGAGCTGCCAATAATGGTATGTACACACTGTGCCTGATAGTGCCAGCACTGCACTGGCTGCAGCTTATACACGAAAATCCTGATGATTGGTTCCCTTTAACAATTCCATTCTCCATAAACTCCAATATTAAAAAAAAAGTGGATCCGGCAGAAATCAGTTAATTAAGAACGGACAAAAAAAGTTATGTATGCAGAACTTTGTTGTCAACGGATCTCTACAGGATCCGTTCTAAATTGATGTTTACGGGACATGTGAACTCGGCCTAGAATGGTCGTATTATTTAACCTGTTTGATAAAAACCATAAATAAAGAAAAAATAAACATGTCAAAAATATAGCTTTTTCATCATACTGACACACAAGGCATAGAATAAAAAGTTACCAAAAAGTCACAAAAAATGGTTTTAAAAAACTCATCCTCGTTTCGCAAAAAAACAAGCCCTTATAGCTCTGTAAACAAAAAAATAAAAAAGTTACAGCTATCAGAATATGATGAGAAAACTAATTATTATTTGTAAGAAAAATCTTTTAGTGTTGAAAAGAACCAAAACAGTAAAAACTAAATAATCTGGTGTTACTGCGATCATACTGACCAGAAGAATAAAGTTGTCTGATCCCTTTTACCATACGATGAATGGTGTGAAAAAAATGAAAATTATTTATGAATTTCTGCTTTTTGTTCACTTTGCCACCCAAAGATCGAAAAATGTTATGCAGGCCAAAATAGTGCGAATAAAAAACTTCAACTCATCCCACAAAAAATAAGCACAGCTCGTTCAGTGAAAAAATAAGAGGCAGTCTCAGATTATGGCAATGCAATAAATACTTTTTTTTTGTAAATCAGTGTTTTAGGCCCGCAACACACATCCGTGCCTCTGGTACGTATTTGGTACATTTTTGCACGTACCGGAGACACGGAGACCAATGTTACTCTATGGTAGATGGCACACACATGTGAAATCACATGGAACGTGTGTCCGTGTCGTAAGTACGTATGTACGGTTTTCTACACGGACGACATGTGCGTTTTTGGCCGGCACCACGCAGGCACGGACCCGCTATAGTCTATGGGTCCGTGCCTGCACGGACCGCACACGGAGTATGTCCGTGTTCAGCACGTTTCGTCCGTGTGTGTTTTTAAACAAGCGGGTTTTTTTTGTTTTTTTTTTTTGTTTTTTTAAATTAAAGTCAGTCTACTTACCTTTTTATCTGCTGTTTTCAGTCATACTTTCATTGGCGCTCGGTCTGTTTCTTCCCCCGGCTCATACTTACCAATCCCCGATCACCAGCGCGGCGAGGAACAGCTGTGCCGAAAATACACGGCTTCAATTCATTTGAAAATGCTGGCCGCTCATTAATCAATCTCATATTCCCTGTTTCCCCGGCCCACAGGCGCCTATGATTGGTTGCAGTCAAACACGCCCCCACGCTGAGTGACAGCTGTCTCACTGCACCCAATCACAGCAGCCGGTGGGCGGGTCTATACCGTGCAGTGAAATAAATAAATAATTAATTAAAAAAAACGGCGTGCGGTCCCCCCCAATTTTTATTCCAGCCAAGATAAAGCCATACGGCTGAAGGCTGGTATTCTCAGGATGGGGAGCCCCACGTTATTGCCGTTATGGCAATCGGGGTAATAAGGAGTTAATGGCAGCAACCCATAGCTGCCAATAAGTCCAAGATTAATCATTGCAGGCGTCTATGAGACACCCCCAATGATTAACCGGCAAGTTAAAGTTAATAAACACACACAGTGAAAAAATCTTTTATTTGAAATAATAAACAATAACAAATACCCTCGTTCACCAATTTATTATGCCCCAAATACCCATCCATGTCCAGCATAATCCACGGAGGTCCCGCGTCGCTTCCAGGTTAGCTACATGAAGGTGACAGGAGCTGCAGAAGAACACCGCCGCTCCTGACAGCTCCACACAGCAACTGAGGTGAGTCGCACGATCAGCTGAGCTGTCACTCAGGTTACTCGCGGCCACCACTGGATCCTCCACCTGTGACAGCAAGTTGCCCGAGTGACAGCGATGAAGCCACAGGTGAGTTACGTTCGCGGGTGGAGGATCCAGCTAGCCGTGGGTAACCTGAGTGACAGCAGCTTTAATCGCGCTGCTCAATTCAGTCACTCAGGGGGATTAGCGGTCACCGCTGAGTCCTTCACGGGTGACCGCTAATCAGTACGCGATACAGACAGAGCCGCGGTATGACAATGAAGTCGGGTGAAGTTCACCCGAGTTCATTCTCATCGCGCAACTCTGTCTGCTGTCAGCCGACATGTATCAACGACATTTTAAATCACACACGGACATTCCACACGGACATTCCACGTACACATACACGGACATTTTACACGCACACGGACATTTTACACGCACACACGGATAGCATACGCCATCACACGGATGCCATAAGTACCGGAGAAACGCCCAAAAAAAGGAACACGGACCCGAAAAAAACGGACCGTGTCACACGTACGTTTTTTATGCGGAAGTGTGTTTTCGACCTTAGCATGCACATTCTGAAAATACTTTATAACCGTGATATTGCTTTAAATGTGCTGACCTGAATCTTATGTTAACCGCACTGAACAGCGTAAAAAAAAAAAAAAATTAGAGACAATTTTTTTTTTGTTTCTCATAAATTGCAATAAAAAGCAAATAAAAAATGTTATGTACCCCAAATAGCACAATAAAAACTTTATTTTATTCTGCAAAAAATAACTCAGATCTGTCTTTTGTCAATGAAAAAATAGATGTTGTTCATGTTCACAGAAGTTCAGAGACTTTGGAAAAGCGACATGGCTTTTAAAAAACAATTCAGTAAAATCAAAGCTCGCAAAACCAAATGGTGCCCTCTTCGGAGCCACCTAGTATGCTCAAACCACACCTACTATCAACATGTATGGCACTGCTGCAGACAAAACAACGCACTTAAAGGGGTTCTTTGGGTCTAAAGGGCATTTTACACACAGCGATATCGCTAGCAATGTCGCTGGTGAAAGCACCCGCCCCCGTCGGTTGTGCGTGACGGGCAAATCGCTGCCTGTGGCGCACCACATCGCTAAGAACGGTCTCACGTACTTACCTGCCTAGCGACGTTGCTGTGGCTGGTGAACCGCCTCCTTTCTAAGGGGGCGGTTTGTACGGCGTCACAGCGACGTCACTAAGCGACCGCCCAATAGAAGCGGAGGGGCGGAGATGAGCGGGCGGAACATCCCGCCCACCTCCTTCCTTCCTCATTGCGGGCGGCCGCAGGTACGGTGATGTTCCTCGTTCCTGCGGTGTCACACGTAGCTATGTGTGCTGCCACAGGAACGACAAACAATCTGCGTCCTTCAACAGCAATGATAATTGGGAATAGAACGACGCATCAACGATAAGGTAAGTAATTTTGATCGTTAACGGTTAGTCGTGCGACGTCGCTAACGAGGCCGGATGTGCGTAACAAATTCTGTGATCCCAACGACATCTCGTTAGCGATGTCGTTGCGTGTAAAGCGGCCTTAATAATTGGTCATCTACCTGCTGGATACATCTTCAATATGAGATTGGTGGGGGTCCGACACCAGCACCTGTCATCTCAAAACTGCTCTGGCAGCGGCCAGACCTAAGCGATGGACGTGCGAAGTTCAGCAGTCCCACACCTTGCTTAGTAGATGAGTACTGAGCTTTTTCTCCCATTAAAGTGAATGTACTGCAGTATTCAGACAGTGACCACCAAAATTATTTTTAAGCTTACATAAATAAATCACACTAGGCATACACAGTTTGGCTTAATATTTGCTGAAAAATTGCTGTCAATTAACATGAGGGCTTTGATTTAGTATGCAAATATTTGGACATAGTGCATCAAAGCATAGGTGATGCCATGGGTGCACAGAAGCTTCCTACTTTGCATATTAACCCTTTCACGACCCATGACGGATCTATCCATCATGGATCGTGTGAGGTTAATCCCCGCCCCCTGCCGTGGGCAGGTCGCGGTGATCCGCACACATATCAGCTGTTTCTAACAGCTGACATGTACGCCTGCAAGTTACAAGTGGAATCGCTTCCACCTGCAACTTTTAGCCCCTTACATCTCGCTGCCAAAGTCTGCCAGCAAGATGTATATGCGCGCAGCCATTACTTTTACTTACCGCTGCCCCCACCGGAAGTCACGTGCGTGATCAAGTGACTTTCGGTGGTTGCCATGGTGGCACAGGGTCATGTGATGACTCCTGCAGGTGACATGAATTGCTTTCGGTTTCACTCTGCCCGGAGCCAAGTTAAGCAGAAATTGAGCACATCTGCTATTTACAGTTGTATAGCTGTGATCAGCAGATAGGGCAGAGCGATCGGATTGTTGATCCATATAGCCCCCTAGGGGGACTAGTAAAATAAAAAAAAAAGGAAAAAAAAAACGGAAACCACAATGCCACTGCGCTATACACACACACAGACCGTTATAAAATTAGCCATGAGGCTGATTGTGAATGCTGTAATGAATGAGATCAAATCAGACTAATGTAATTGAATTAGAATCTTACCTAAGCTGTTGAATAGGTCTAGGAATAGATGAGGGTTCAGAGTGACAGCAAGGTAAAACATTTTTTTATCTTATACTATTTACATATCTCTACACACTTTTTTTTCTCTCTATCCACAGTTCAATACATGATCCAACTACGGCACTAATTACAAGTGACTACAGAAGCAGCAGAGGGCGCTATATACTAATCACATTAATCTTGCTATATTCTGTCCACTATAAAAATACTCCCATACACAGGCTTAGACCATTCCCTGAGGAAGGAGGTACGTTTTCCCTCCGAAACGCGTAGGACAGTTTTTTTGCCCCAACTGAGCCTTCGTAGCTCACTGCTTTCAGCTAGTGTGTGACGTCACCCGGTCAGCTTGATCGCACGCAAAGCTAATGTCCGGACTTAGATCCGGCCAGTGTGTCCGGACATAGCTAGCGCTAACTTTTCCCTAGCAACCTGTTGATTTTAACTCAAATTGGGGACAGTATCAGATGGAACGACCGCCCCCACACCACAGCGGACACCCGGACATCTGCTCTCCCAGCCACAAGAAAAAGTGAGTTATAACGCCCATCACGTTATTTCACTCATTGCTAGGCTGCTAGTTTGTTAGAAACAAGGAGAACAAACAGAGTGTGATGCAGAATAACATTATTTATTGAGACAAAGGACTGGCACAGAAGGAGATAAGCGGCAACATCAGTGGCATGTGTGTGACAATAAGTGTATGAAAACCATATAACATACACATACAAAGTCAAATAGCAACCATAAGATGGTAATATAAACAGGAGGTGCTATGAAGAAGGCAAAAATGAGGCAGGTATATATATGTAGTAACAGCCAGATACAAAAAATAAAAGTAATGGTATGAGCACAAATTAAGTGCCCCACACTAATTATGTATCAGACGTAACCTATAAGCCATCAACACAACACACATGGTAAGTATATCAAATAGCAATTGTGAGATGGTAAGACATGAGTGCTATGAAGAAATCATGATGAGGCAGGTATATACTAACTGACAATACGCAAAATTAGGCAGGAGTCATAACCTGTACAAAAGAATACAATTGTCCCACACTGCGTATACATCAAACATGACCCATACACATAGCACAGATGGTGATAAACTATAATGTACATGTAAATAGCAATTGCATTATATACACCAGGTTGCAAATACACTGACCATCAGGTCAGACATAAAGAGTAAAAAGCAATGGGCGCAGAACCTAGAGTAGAAAAGGCATACCCATAAACCACACACAGCCTGTGAGTAGCAGCAAAGAGGTCCCCCTGCTAGTTTGTTATACCCCGCTTTTTATCAGCACGCTATTTCTACCTTGCTGCCACTCTGAACCCTCATCTATTCACAACTTGTGAATCACGTATCCTTCACATTAGAAATCAGATGCTATCCACATTACAACACTCTAAAATCAACTTCATGTGATTACAGACTTCTGAAATTGTTCATCAGATATTAATCTGCACACAGGTTATCTCCCTCAGGCCGACCATACAGGTGATCCTAGACCTATTCAACAGCTTAGGTAAGATTCTAATTCCATTACATTAGTCTGATTTATCTGTTTGCCAAACCTGTGATCTCATTCATTACAGCATTCGCAATCAGCCTCACGGCTAATTTTATAACGGTCTGTGTGTGTATATAGCACAGTGGCATTGTGGTTTCCTTTCATTCATATCCCCAGGAGGTCAATTGCACGTGATCTCTAGTTTACCACTTGCAGCTTTAAGGCCCCGTCACACTAAGCAACATCGCTAGCAACATCGCTGGTAACGAACAACTTTTGTGACGTTGCTAGCGATGTTGCTGTGTGTGACATCCAGCAACAACCTGGCCCCTGCTGTGAGGTCGTTGGTTGTTGCTGAATGTCCTGGGCCATTTTTTAGTTGTTGCTGTCCCGCTGTGAAGCACAGATCGCTGTGTGTGACAGCGAGACAGCAACAACTAATGTGCAGGCAGCAGGAGCCGGCTTCTGCTGAGGCTGGTAACTAATGTAAACATCGGGTAACCAAGAAGCCCTGTCCTTGGTTACCCGATATTTACCTTTGATACCAACCTCCTCGCTCTCACTGCCTGTGCTGCCGGCTCCTGCTCTGTGCACAGATAGCTGCAGCACACATCAGGCAATTAACCCTATGTGTGCTGTAACTAGGAGAGCAAGGAGCCAGCGCTCAGTGTGCGCTGCTCCCTGCTCTGTGCACATTTAGCTGCAGCACACATTGGGTTAATTAACCTGATGTGTGCTGTAACTAGGAGACTGGGGGCTGGTCACTGGTTGCTGGTGAGCTCACCAGCAACTCGTGTAGCCACGCTCCAGCGATCCCTGCCAGGTCAGGTTGCTGGTGGGATCGCTGGAGCGTCGCAGTGTGACAGCTCACCAGCAACCTCCTAGCAACTTACCAGCGATCCTTATTGTTGTTGGGATCGCTGGTAAGTTGCTTAGTGTGACTGGACCTTTAGGCTAGGGCCCCACTTTGCGTTCTCCTACTTGCAGTTCTAAACGCACGTTTTGGGCTTAATTAATTTGACCAAAGTTGCCTTTTTCAGAAATTTAGCGCTGAAAACGCATGCGTATTTACCGCGTATTAGATGCGTTTTCAGCGCCTTTTGCATGCTTTTCCACCTGCGTTTTGACAGATGCGTTTTGAACATCATGACACTGCTAAATAAAGTTTAAACAGTCAAACTCAATGAAAAAATTGGAAAAAAAGAAACAAATCTATATTTTTGTGAAAAATAATGAAAATAGATTAAATTAATGAAATTATAGCGGTAATATGATATTTAATGGAAAAATAGCAATAATTTATTAAAATTCTTATTTTTAATTGTTGGACTATGTGTGTGTGTAAAGGGACATATGAAATCATTATTTTGATGTCCAAAAAACATGCGTTTTTGAAGTTCAAAACGCATGTTTTCTGCACTGGAAAAGCAGGTAAAACGCAGGAATTTGCTGGAATCTTGGTTTTTGCATTTCTCATAGACTTCAATGTTAGCAAAACGCACCCAAAATGGCATAAACAATTGACATGTTACTTCTTTGAACACATGGTTTTTGCCACAAAATATGCAAATTAAACGCAGCGTTTTAAAACGCAAAGTGGGGTCTAGAAATCCACTTTTTCCATAGGCTTTGCAGGGAGATCAAAACGCATGCCTTTTGGCATGAAAAAGGTGCTTCTCACAGACCTAAAAAGCATCAAAAACGCAGGTGGAAACGCAAAGTGGGGCCCTAGCCTTACACCCAATTTCAATCAGCTAAGGCTTGAGCGCTGCTGTTTTTAACATAATTAAGTAAAAAAAAAAAAAGTTTTAAAAAAATAATAAAAAACAAAACCCTAAAAGTTCAAATCACCCCCCTTTCAACCCATTGAAAATAAAAGGGTTAAATAATAAAAAATATACATATATTTGGTATCGCCGCGTTCAGAATTGCCCGATCTATCAAAATGTAAAATTAATTTATCTGATTGGTAAATGGCGTAGTGTCAAAAAAATTCCAAAAGCCAAAATTACGGTTTTTGGACGCCGCAAGTTTGTGCAAAATGCAATAACAGGCGATCAAAACGTAGCATCTGCGCAAAAATGGTACCATTAAAAATGTCAGCTTGAGACACAAAAAATAAGCCATAGATCCCAAAAAATGAGAACCCTACGGGTTTCGGAAAATGGCACAAAATGTACGCCACTTTTATTGGACAAGCTTGTGAATTTTTTTTAACCCCTTAGATACAAGTAAACCTATACATGTTTGGTGTCTACAAACTCGCACCGACCTAAGGCATCACAACAACACATCAGTTTTACCATATAGTGAAAATGGTGAATATAATATCTCAAAAACTATTGTGCAATCACACTTTTTTTGCAGTTTTTCCACACATGGAATTTTTTTGCTGTTGTACACTATATGGTTTCATTTAAAAGTACAACTCGTCCCGCAAAAAACAAGCCCTCATATGGCAAGATTGACGAAAAAAATAAAAAAGTTACGGCTCTCGGAAGAAGGGGAGCAAAAAAAAAACCACGGAAAAATGGAAAGCGCCCGGGGGCTGAAGGGGTTAAATAAAAGTAACTTTTACTGCAAATATTACAGAAGCACTTTTATGTTCTTTCTCCTAAACCTGTGTAAATTTTAGTGTATTGTAATGTCTGTGTATAGTATACTCACCAATCGCCATATTCTCTGGTATCCAGCGCCGTTCCACTTCCCTCCTGATGGCAATTCAGACTCTGCTGGTCACAATGCACTCTGTGTGACCTGGAAGTGGCTTTTACAAATGAAGCATGTGGAGCATCAGAAAGGAATTCCATAGGACATACAGTACATTGTATTAGAGAATTCAGGGTCACACATAGAGTGCAGTGTGATCTGGAGAGTCTGAATCACCACCAGGTGACTCAGAGGAGGAGCAGAAAGACGTTGTATACCAGAGAAAATGGCGATCAGAGAGTACATTATATACAGACATTACACTAGCAGTTACAAAGGTTTGGAGGAAAAAAAATAAAGGCGTTAAAAGGGCCTTGCTTCTGAGACTAAATTAATTTTATATAACTTCAGCATAAGATCCACGGTTCTAGCTTCATTGCTCAATGCTGAGTCCATAAATTGGAGAAACCATGTTGAGAAAATTCGGTCACCTGGCTACATATCTTGTTTTAGTCAGATCAGCGTCCAAAGCTTGCCACTATCTCCTCTAAGTGGGTGTGCACCAAAAGCAGTGTGTTTCTGCTGAGATAGTTGGCCCATGAGGTGCCTGTTGGTGAACCAATAAAGTCTTACCAATCTGTGGTTCCCTAACTCTGTGTTGTCTGATTAGTGTTCTGCCCACGAGGAAGAAGTGCGGGTAGTCAGTGGGCTGAGCTCTGGTTCGTGCACTCTTTCTGAAGACAGCCAGGCCAGTGGACAAGAGCACCTACTGACCCTCGTGTCTCCACAACTGATGGCAGCAGTGGGATACTACTCAGCCAGGCTGATCTATGGGAGCTGCAGGGGACTGATGTTTGTACACTGTCCAAGGGCTTAGCAAACAGGATGGCATATAGGCATACTCAGAAGGCCATAGCTGAAGCATCCAGATTTCAGATGCAATCCAGATTAGAAGACCAGCATCTGCAGATAGTATATTTAAACATTTGCTTTATTCTTCCAAAAGTGAAAACATAGACATCGTCCGGTCTATGTGTTTTGAACAAAAAATGTTATTAATCATTTCATGATTAAGAACATTTTTTGTTCGAAACGCGTAGACCGGATAGTGTCTATATTTTCACTTTTGGAAGAATAAAGCAAAGATTTTAATATACTATCTGTGGATGCTTGTCTTCTTCTAATCTGGATTGCTTCTGTTCATGAACCGGCCTGATATTTTCTCTGCATTGCACCTTCTGAGATATCCTATCTACTCTGGTGAGCTGAAGTGGTCTCTTGTTTCTGTGTTGGATTTATCCAGGTTTCAGATGCCAAGATGTCCAACCCCACCAGTTCTTGGGTAGAGGACCAGAGTGTATACACAGCCTCAACAGGAAACGGCAACTATAGGAACTGTGCCAGATTCAACAGGTCGACTACAGTGCCACTGACGGGTCGGATTTGATCCCGGAACTGGTCCATTGGGATGCCAAAAATATCACGGAGGACAATGAAGACCCTTCTGAGATTGACACAAAGAAATTAAACTGCGTACCAAATTAAGGATCCAGTAGTATTCTCGCAATCACAACCCAGTCCAAAGCAGCAGGAATCCGTAAGTTGTTGGCCGCATTGGGGCATGAAGCATCAAGTGAGGAGAGGGCGTCTGTTCTCAAATCAGTTTTGCTAGTTCCAGTTCCCCTACTACAAGCTAATCGAGTAGGACTATCCCACTACCTAGCAGAAGCTCCACCAGGACAAAGGTTTACAAACAGGGCTTGTGACTTGCGTAATCCACTGTGCTGTTATTCGTGTGAGCACCTAGGACCTATGGACAAAGATTGTCTTCAAAGCCGAAACCCCATACCTGGAGCCTGTCTGCAGACCCAGCCGGTCATTGTCTGCCTAGACTAACCATTAAGGTCTGAAGGATGCTACTCCTGGGATATACTATCAGCCGAGGAAATAATATACCCAGTCAGAAAGCCTACCACAGCCAAACTTGATTGCCCCATACAGCCCATCAAGGTTGGTGACATACAGGCCAAGGGACCTCAAGACACTGAGACTTCCATTTCCCTAGTCAGCCCAGATATTGTCGCCTAAAGGCCCAGTCACACTAAACAACTTACCAGTGATCCCAACAACGATCCAACCTGATAGGGATCGCTGGTAAGTTGCTAAGAGGTTGCTGGTGAGATGTCACACTGCGACGCTCCAGCGATCCCACCAGCAACCTGACCTGGCAGGGATCGCTGGAGCGTGGCTACACGAGTTGCTGGTGAGCTCACCAGCAACCAGCCCCCAGCCAGCAGCGCCGTGTGGAAGCGATGCTGCGCTTGGTAACTAAGGTAAATATCGGGTAACCAACCCGATATTTACCTTGGTTACCAGCGCACACCGCTTAGCGCTGGCTCCCTGCTCTCCTAGCTACAGTACACATGGGGTTAATTACCCAATGTGTACTGCAGCTACATGTGCAGAGAGCAGGGAGCCACGCACACTGCTTAGCACTGGCTCTCTGTTCTCCTAGCTACAGTACACATGGGGTTAATTACCCGATGTGTACTGCAGCTACATGTGCACAGAGCAGGAGCCGGCACTGACAACTGAGAGCGGAGGACGCTGGTAACGAAGGTAAATATCGGGTAACCAAGGTAAGGGCTTCCTGGTTACCCGATGTTTACTGTGGTTACCAGCGTCCGCAGAAGCCGGCTCCTTCTGCCTGCACATTTAGTTGTTGCTGTCTCGCTGTCACACACAGCGATCTGTGCTTCACAGCGGGAGAGCAACAACTAAAAAATGGCCCAGGACATTCAGCAACAACCAACGACCTCACAGCAGGGGCCAGGTTGTTGCTGGATGTCACACACAGCAACATCGCTAGCAACGTCACAAAAGTTGTTCGTTAGCAGCGATGTTGCTAGCGATGTTGTTTAGTGTGACTGGGCCTTAAGAACACTATTTACCAGGCCACCAAGTGACCATCCCCCTGGCTGGCAGCCAGTGCTTGGACTTTCCTCTGGTACGTATGCAGTTGGACTGGGGGACCGACCAGGAAGAGGTTGAAATGGGGCTTGTGGACAACTAGCTCACATCTGGTATTTTAGGAAACAACCTAGGACAAGGACTATCCAGCCAGTTTTTCACAACAATCACCTGCAACCAAGCCCAGCAGTACCCTGATGGGGATCCTTCTACCACCTCTTTCGAGGATAACCCACATCCCCAGCCTCCATCACTTTCATCTGAGCTGACAATAGTGAGTAAACCTAACCATACTGAAGCCATTGAATGGTGGGAGATAGCTCGTGAGGAGTTTAGGGAAGCCCTACTCATGGACCTGTCCAACCTGGGGGAGAAAATCAGGGGGAGATGAATAGGTGGAGACTCTGTTGCTTACCTCACCACCAAGAGGGCAAATATCATTGACATGCTTGCAAACCGTTCCAACAAGAGGACAGGGATGATTGGAGGTCTATCACTTCTGGCAGCCCTGTCAACAGTGAACCTCGCTAGGATACTGAAGTCTTCAGGAGCTAATTAAGAAAGGGGAGGAATCTGGTGAAGTGCGTCTGGCCACTTGCATGGGGTGGGGTGAAGTGTTCTTAATTAGATCAGTTCTATTATTCCTTTGTTCGGTAAATCAATAGAAGTTAGCAATTGTTCCATGTCAGACTGACCAGAGCCCTATTGTCTGTCTTGTGGATTGCCTCAGCCCCTTTGACTAAATCAATCAGAAAAAAATGATGTAGCCGGATTGAACTAGTGACCAATGAGAGCACAGCCATCTCCCACCAATCTTTTAACCCCTTAGCGACCCATGACGTACTGGGTACGTCATGGATCGTGTGCGGTTAATCCCCGCCCCCTGCCGTAGGCACGTTGTGGCGATCCGCGCACATATCAGCTGTTTTCAACAGCTGACATGTGTGCCTGCTAGTCGCGGGTGGAATCGCTTCCACCCGTGACTATTAACCCCTTGCATCTTGCTGCCAAAATCTGGCAGCGAGATGTATATGCGCGCCGCCATTATTCTGACTTACCCCACCCCCATCGGAAGTCACGTGACATGATCTACCCCACCCCCATCGGAAGTCACGTGACGTGATTTCCGGTTGTTGCCATGGTAGCACAGGGTCATGTGATGACGCCTGTAGCTAACATGAGTCATTTACTTTCAATGCTGGAATACAGCCGCCATTGAAAGTAAAGCAGCATATCTGCAGATCTTAGCTCTGTAGCTGTGATCTGGAGATATGGCAGAGCGATCAGATTGTTGATCGCAATAGCCCCCTAGGGGGACTAGTAAAATAAAAAAAAAAGTTTTAAAAAATTTAAAAAAAATTAAAAAACCTAAAAGTTAAAATCACCCCCCTTTCACCCCATTGAAAATTAAAGGGTTAAAAAAATAAAAAATATGCACATATTGGTATCAGAAATGCTTGATCTATCAAAATATAAAATCAATTAATCTGATCGTTAAACGGCGTAGCAGCAAAAAAATTCCTAACGTCAAAATTACGTTTTTTGGTCGCCACAAGTTTTGCGCAAAACGCAATAACAGGCGATCAAAACGTAGCATCTGTGCAAAAATGGTACAGTTAAAAACGTCAGCTCGAGACGTAAAAAATAAGTCATCACTGTGCCATAGATCCCAAAAAATGAGAATGCTACGGGTTTTGGAAAATGGCGCAAAATGTGCGAAACTTTTATTGGACAAACTTTTAATTTGTTTTAACTTCTTAGATACAAGTAAACCTATACATGTTTGGTGTCTACAAACTCGCACCGACCTGAGGCATCACACCTACACATCAGTTTTACCATATAGTGAACACAATGAATAAAATATCCCAAAAACTATTGTGCGATCACACTTTTTTTGCACTTGGAATTTTTTTGCCATTTTCCAGTACACTGTATGGTAAAATTTATGGTTCCATTTAAAACTACAACTCGTCCCGCAAAAAGCAAGCCCTTATATGGCAAGATTGACAGAAAAATAAAAAAGTTACGGCTCTCAGAAGAAAGAAAGGGAAAAAAAACCCTGGAAAAACGCAAAATGCCCGGGGCTGAAGGGGTTAAGACACAATACCCTGAAATGTGAACAGAGGGGTATAAAAAGGGCCTTGCTCCTGTCACCACATTCATTCTATAGGACTTCAGCTTAGCATCTACTGTATAGTTTCAGCTGGAAGACCACAAAAATGCTTCACTGCCCAATGATTGAGCCCACAAATTCGCTTGGAGAACCAAGGTTGGGACAGTTCGGTTGCCTAGCTACATATTTTGCTGTACTTGGTCAGCTTCATAAGCTTGCCACTATCTCCTCTCAGTGGATGTCCACCAAAAGCGGGGTGCTGCTGGCTGGGATAGTTGGCCCTGAAATCCATGAAGATTCTAATCCCTCTTGAGCCAGTGGAAGGGTGAGACTCTGTTACTTGTACCAGCTTGTGCTCTTGCTGGGAATGTACCATGTTTTTGTCTGTTGGTGAACCAATAAAGTCTTACCAATGTGTGGTTCCCTTACCCTGTGTTGTCTGAGTAGTGTTCTGCCCACAGGTAACGAGTGCGGGTCTTCAGTGGGATGAGCCCTGATCCGTGCAGTCTCTCTGAAGACAACCAGGCTAGCAGACGAGAGCAACCACAGACTCTCGTGCCTCCTCAGTGTTATGCTTAAAAAAAGGGTTTTTGGAGGTCTTCTTAAAAAAGGCTCCGTGTGGCCTCTTTTCACCAGGCTCTGTGGGGGTACTTTTAATAAAGTCTCCGTGTGGCCACTCTGAATCTTGTTCTATGGGGACACCTTTGAAAAAAGCTCTCTGGGGGTACTCTGCATACAGGCAGTGTAATAATCTGTTGGGCACTCTCTGTATACAGGCCATGTAAGGCTATGTCCGCACGTTGCCTCTTGAGTCCATCTTGCATCTTAGTGCATCTTAATGCATCTTGAGTGCATCTTTTTATCCTGTGGTCACAAAATCGCAGCTTGTGGCCCAAGAAACGCATGCTGCGTTTTTGTTAATGCGTTTTTAATGGAGAAACAAAATACGATAGGATGATTGATTGCTAGAATAGAAAGAAAAAATAGAAAGAAAAGATAAAACCTATATAATAGATTTATATATAGAAATTTCTATAAAATATATAGAATCATTTTCCATATCCAGCACAGGAACAGCAGCAGCTGCGGGCTGCCATGTTCTATGGTGCTCGCTGTGAACTTCAGATGCAGCAGAGATGAATTGTTGTGGCACCTCATGTGGATGACATCGGACCTGCAGGGGTGTTTTGGGGTTTAATAAAGGGGTGAAAGAGGTGCTTTTTTTGTCTTTTATTTCAAATAAAGGATTTTTTGGGTGTTTGTGTTAATTACTTTCACTTACAGATTAGTAATGGGGGGGTCTCACAGATTCCTCCCACTACTAATTTAGGGTTTAGTGGCAGCTGTGGGCTGCCATTAACTCCTTATTACCCTGATTGCCACTGCACCAGGGCAATCGGGAAGAGCCAGGTAAAGTGTTGGGACTATTGCATCTAATGGATGCAGCAATTTTGGGCAGCTGCAGGCTGATATTTTGAGGCTGGGTGGTGCCCAATAACCATGGGTCTCCCCAGCCTAAGAATACCAGCCCCCAGCTGTTGGGATTTATCTTGGCTGGGCATCAAATTGGGGGGACTGCACACCATTTTTTAAATTATTTTATATTTAAGAAAAAGCCGCATGCGGTTCCTTCTATTTTGATACCCAGCCAAGATAAGCGCATGGCTGGGGGCTGCAGCATTTTTTTTTTTATTGTACAATATAGACCTGACCACTAGCGCCTGTGATTGGAAGTGTCAGACACGCTCATTCAGCGTGGGGGCGTGTCTGACTGCAACCAATAACAGACGCCGGTGGGCTGGGGAAGCAGTGCATATTCATTGACGGTAATGAGTGGGCCGGGAAGTGAATGTTCCCATGGCTGCTCAGTGTGGCAGCTATGCCGGTGACTCGGTAAGTATGAAGCGCTTGCTCCTGCCCCTTTGGGCCGGATTCTGGTCCCCATAGACTTTATATGGGGACCAGCATCTGGCCAGATACCAGGGATCAATCCCCCTCCGACCCTGAGTCAGCAGGGGATTGGTCTGTCTGTCCTCTCATTACTAATGAGAAACGCACCGACAAAATGCGAAAAGAATGGAAATGCTGCATCTTCAAAAATGCAGCAAAAAAAAAAGATGCATTGTGCGGACAGCAAAATAGAAATCTTATAGGCTTTGCTGGGGGAAGGAAATGCATGCATTTGGGTGAATCTTTGAGGCTACAAAGATGCACCAAAAATGCAGTAAGGGTTTGTGCGCAAGTTGCGTCTTTGGTTTGAGAACAAAACTGCACCTTCTGGCAGACTTTGACAACTGTAAACACTGTGTTTGACAAAACAAAATGTGGTAAAAACGCATCCGTTTTTGCCGCATTTTTGTTAATGCGTTTTTAAAAGAGAAAAAAAATATGATAGGACTAGGATAATTGATAGATAAAATAGAAAGGATAAAAAGAACATATGGAATAGATAGAACATATAAAATAGATTAGAAAGAGCAGAGAATAGATAGAAAGAAATAACAGAATAGCTCAATAGAGGGATAGCTAGCTTGGACAGCTGTTTTTTGTAATTTTTGGGGGTAAAAAAAATGGCGTGGGATGATCCCCCCCCCCGTTTTTCATATCCAGAACAGGAACAGCAGCAGGCCTCAGCTGTCTGCTGTACCTTGCCTGGCTATGAAAAATACAGAGAATCCCACATTTTTTGTTGTTTTATTTTAATTATTTAAAAAATGACATGCCGTCCCTCATTTTTCTAAAACCAGCCAAGGTGCAGCAGACAACTGGGGGCTGATATTAGTGTGGGAAGGGCCATTGTTATTTGGCCCTTTCCAGCCTAACAATAGCAGCTCACAGCCGCCCCAGAAGTGGAGCATCCATAATATGCGCCAATTCTGGCACTGGACACAGCTCTTCCCTTTGCCGTGGTGCGGTGGCAATCGGGGTAATAAGGAGTTAATGGCAGCCCACAGCTGCCACTAAGTCCTAGATTAGTGATGGCAGTCATCTGAGACCCCACCCCATCACTAATCGGTAAGTGAAAGTAAATAAACACAAACTCCCCAAAAATCCTTTATTTGGAATAAAATTCAAAAAGCACCCTCTTTCACCACTCTATTAACCCTAAACACTCCTGAAGGTCCGAAGTAATCCACATGAGCTCCCACGGTGATTTAGCTCTGCTACATCCCTGTCCTGTCACAGGAAGCGTCGTAGAGCATGACTGCCCGCTGTGAGTGCAGACAGAGCCGCGCAATCAGAACAAACTCGGGTTAATTCCTGATGTCACAGCTGCAGGCTCTGCAGTACGGCGTGTGTCGTGGCAGTGACGTCATGGGTTCACCACTGTGAGTTTCTTGCCGTGACTGAAGTGAGCTGCACGATCAGCGGTGATGTCACTCAGGCGAGTCCTCCACCTGTGGCTCACTTCAGCCGCGGCCTGATTTGGGCTCACAGGTGGAGGACTCCAGCTGTGACCGTAAATCACCCAAGTGACGTCACTGCTGATCACGCAGCTCACTTCAGTCACTCGGTTGATTTGCTGTCACAGGTGGAGGACTCCAGATGTGGCCGTGGCTAACCTGACTAATGGTACCGCTGACCGCATGGCTCATTTTAGTTGCTGTAAGGAGCTCACAGCGGGCAGTCTTGTTCTATGGCGCTCGCTCTGAGCGTCAGATATAGCAGTGCTGGAAGCATTGTGGGACCTCATGTGGGTTAAATTGGACCTGCAAGGGTGTTATTGGGGTTAATAAAGTGGTGAAAAATGGTGCTTTTGTTATTTATTTCAAATAAAGGATTTTTGGGGTGTGTTTGTTTGCTTTCACTTACAGATTAATGATCGGGGGTGTCTCATAGATGCCTGTCATCACTAATCTAGTACTTAGTGGCAGCTATGGGCTGTTATTAACTCCTTATCACCCCGATTGCCACCGCACCAAAGCAATCGAGAATAGCTGGATAAAGTGCTGGAACTCTCACATCTAATGGATGTGACAATACCGGGCAGCAGCTGGCTAATATTTTTATGCTGCGGAGAGTTCAATAACTATAGGCCTCCCCAGTCTGAGAATACCAGCCTTCAGCTAAGGGGCTTTATCTTGGCTGGGTATCCATTTATTTTACTGTATGATATAGACCCGCCCACCGGCGTCTGTAATTGGTTGCAGTCATACAGCTGTCACTCAGCATGGAGGCGCATCTGACTGCAAACAATCACAGATGCTGGTGGTTGGGAGAAGCAGTGAATATGTATGAGTGTAATGAGTGGCCCTGGAAGAAGAATGAGAGGCAGCAGGAGCAGTGTAAGGCTATGTTCGCACGTTGCGTTTTTTACCGTGTTTCTGCAGCGTTTTTAGCAGCAGCGTTTTTGCGCTAAAACGCATGCGTTTTTGATTGCCAGCAAAGTCTATGGGAAAAGCAGAAATCCTGTCTGCACTTTGCTTTTTTTCTGCAGCGTTTAATTTGCATATTTGTGGTCAAAAACCATGCTGAAAAAGAAGCAGCATGTCAGTTGTTTTTGCCAGGGTTGGATCCCACAGGACTTGTCCATGCCTTTGGCTAAACAAAGAAGTATACCAACAGCATCCAGTTATTGTTATACTTCACTGCAGATTGTTCATTCCATTTGCCATTCCCAATGTTTTGAGGCCTCCCCAAATTAAAAAAGAAACAAAAAATGTTGGCTACCTCCACCTCCTCTTTTACCGTGGTTCAAGAATTTTTAATTTTTTTTTAATCTATGTTAAAGGGAACCAAACATCAGCTGTTCTCCAGTCCTGTTATGACACCGCGCGAGCTCCCGCTGTCACAACAGATCTGAAGAAGCGAGGGCACATGCGCCGCCCTCTCATGCACAATAATACTGTAGGCTTCAGAAACACGGCGCCGGAGATGAGCGCTATGCGCAGGCGCTAACTCAGACGCCGTGTAACTGAAAATTAGAAATTTACATACAGCCAGTGGGAGGGAGGAACAGGCGGCGGGGGGCAGGAATCCACGTGCATAACCTGCCCGGACATTAGCAGCGAGGTGCACACGTCAATCAAAAAGATGATAAATTTTCAAACTTTATTAACTTGGATTTCACAGCCTACACATCCAAGCTGCCAATAATGGTATGTACACAATGTGCCAGTACTGCACTGGCTGCACCTTATATAGGAAAATGCTGATGTTTGGTTCCCTTTAATTGAAAGGGGTCCTGTGGGCTCAGTGGGGGAACTCAGTAAACAGGCTCTGTGGCTGCACTCTTGGCTCTGTGGGGACCATGGTAAAAAAAAAAATCAATGACAAAGTTGGCCACCTTCTCTTCCTTTTCCACTTACATATCCACTACCACTTCTTTCTCCTCCTCCTCAATCCCCTCCTTGATTTGAACCTCTCTACTCACCTGGTTCAAGATTTTTATTTTATGTTAATTTAAATGAGGGTTTGTGTGCTCTGTGGGGGAACTTTGAAAACAGGCTCTGTGGCTGCACTCCTGAAATGATGCCTCTGTGCGGAACCTTGAAAACAGACCATGGGGTACTCTTTCAAATTTTGTCTCTTTAGAGGAACTCTTAAAATATTTTTATTTTATTCTTTTACTCCCTATTTAACCATGATTGCTATGGTGACAGAACCCCTTTAAGTCATTTCCCTATAGACATTTGCAGGGCAATTTTCCTGCTATTACCCAATTTTTCTTCCTTTTGCAGACCCCTAGTCCTTAATACGACCATTTTACAGCACAAATGTTCGGGTCTCCATTCACTTCTATTGGGTTGGGAGTATGGGGTGAAGTTCAGATCAAGTTCTGGTATCGACCTGAACTTTTACCTACAGTTCAGCTAAAGCTGGCGAAAAAAGCAATAGGCTATGTGCGCACGTTGCGTAGTGTCCATGCTGAAAAATCTGCAGCAATTGGCAGTGCATGTGCCCTTCAAATCGCTGCAGAAACACTACGTAATGGATGCAGTGTGTCTCTAGAATAGATGCCGATTTCATGCGCTATGGATGCTGCCTCTCCCATAGACAGAGTGGGAGCTGCATCCAAAGCGCTCGAAATAATTGCCATGTTGCTTTTTTGTGCGCAGCGATTTGGATAAAAATTTCAGCATGCAAATCGCTACGCTCTCAAACGCAACGTGCGGATGGATTATGCACAGTCTTCATAGATTGTGCTGGGTACGCAGGACGCATGCGTTTACGCTGCACTGCAATACGCAGCGTAAACGCATGAAATTACGCAATGTGCACACATACCCTTAACGGGTCCACTCATCCCTAATTAAGGTTAGTGTTTCACATGCCAGTGTTAAGGATGAGTGTATGCAGGAATAAGATGCAAAGAATTACTGAAGAGGAACTCGCCACTTAATAAATTAGGTGAATATTATCAGGGGTGTGCACCTCCACTTGCCTCACCAGAAAGGTTTTCATAATAATAACAATAATAAAAAAAATGATCTTTATTTACATAGCGCCAAGATATTGCGCAGTGATTTACAATTCAGAGGTTCATGTACAAAAAGTCATAACAGTTATAGAAAATACAATAATTAAAGCAAAAAAATGACAACCCTGCTTGTAAGAGCTTACAATCTACAATGAGGTTGGGGTGACACAAAGTACAGGTGCTTATTTACAATGATTTTGCAGCCATCTTGAAGAAATGAGGGATAGATAAAGGCTGCATGAGCCACTCACCAGCCGATCTGTGTAATGCTTTCGGGCGTGGTGAAGTTTGATGGAGAATTATGAGCTGTATATAAAAGGACTTTGATTAGGGAATATGATAGGCCGCCCAAAAAAAATGTTTTTAGGGAGCGTCTAAAACTATGTAAGTTGTGGTAGATCCTAATTTCTTGAGGTAGAGCATTACAGAGAATTGTTGCAGCTCGGGAGAACTCTTGGAGCTAGGAGTGGGAAATTAGGATTAGTGCAGATGTTATCGTGGTGCCACACACTGAGAGGGTCACTTTTGATTAACTTATAGGGTGGTCATTGCCGTGAGTTGCTCCAGCTTCCCCCTCAACTGCGCCCCGTTTTAAAGAGCTGGCTGTATATGACTGAAAATGCCAAAAGTTGCAATTTATCAATTTTTTTTGTGAAAAAATGTGAATTTCAGTGTTTTACAATAAAATTCAGTATTTTTGATAAATCAGGTCCTTAGTCTTTTAAAGAATTTTCCACTTTTAAATATTTTAGCATATATGCATGCTTTGTGCAAAATAAGAAAATCAGTATAATTTACACTTTGCCCTTCCACCACTCCTCTGGTCTTTGTTGACGAGCTGCATTGATGATGTCACGACTACAGCATCTGATCGTTTCAGCCAATCATTGTGCTCAATAGTTGTGATAGACAGTACGAGACCACCGAGTCCAGGGACTGGCTGCAGCAGTGGCGTAGCAGGAAATAGGTAAAGCTGATTTCACACTGAGCAAACCTACGTGCTAAAAACATTTAAAAATGGAAAACTCTTTGAAGAAACATTTTTAGGCTACAACAGGGAAAATAAGTATTTGATACACAGATGGTTTTGCAAGTTTTCACACTACAAAAAAAAGGAGAGGTCTGTAATTCTTATAGATACACTTCAACTGTGACAAATAGAATCCAAAAAACTTTTTAATCTTTGAATATTTATGCCCTTAAACCAGAAATTTAAATTTACTAAAATAAAAAAAATCCTGTTAAAAGACAAAACTTTATTAAATATGCATTAAAATACAACAAATGCAAAAATCGGAGTCTTCCCCAATGTTGTATAGTGATAACGTGGATAGGTAGGGTGTTTCATAAGGATTTAATATATTGCTAATTGCGCTTTGTATCCAGCATACAGATCACAGATGCACACTGTGATACTCGCCCTATAGCGCCTTCAGTTTGGTTCCCCTACGGGTTTATCACTATACACCATTGGGGAAGACTGCAATTTTTGCATTTTTTATTTTACGGCATATCCAATAAAGAGTTTTGTCTTTTAACATTGGAATTTTTTGTTTTTGATAAATTTAAGTTTAGAGATTTCTTGACATTTCAGTTTGTTAGCCAACCTTAAGCCAGAAAGTTATGTCACAAAAAAATTGTTCATAAATAACATTTCACATGTCTACTTTACATCAGCGCCATTTTTTAAACATATTTGTTTTAGGTTAGGAAGTTAGAAAATACCCGAAAGTAATACCATTCTAAAAACTGCACCCCTCAAAATCTTCAAAACCACATCAAAAAAGTGTGTTAACCCTTCAGGTGCTTCACAGGAACTAAAGCATTATGGAATGAAAAAGAACACAAAAATTAACATTTTATCTAAAAATGTTGCTCTAGCCTCAATTTATTTACTTATAAAAGAAAGAAAACAACAAAATAAACCCTAAAATTTGTCACCCAGGTTCTTTTGAACTCGTTAACATGTGGTCAGAAACCTCTGTTTAGACAAACGGTCAAGCTGGGGAGGGAAGAAGCAATATTTGAATTTTGGAACACAAATTTGGCTGAAAGATTGTGGCCACCATGTTGCATTTTCACAAAAATGTTGCTTTAGCTTAAATTTTCACACTCTTTCAAAAGGTAACACCAAAAAGTGGACCCCAGTTTGTTACCCATTGTCTTATGAGCATCGTGATACCCCACATGTAGTCAGAACGTTCTGTTTGGACAAACATCAGGCATCGGAAGGCAAGGAGCAATATATGAATTTTGGAAAGCAAATTAGGCTCTATTTGGAATAGATTGTCATATTTGCAGAGCCTGTGTGATTCAAGAACAACCAAAAAACCTTATAAGGCTATGTGCGCACGTTGTCTTTTTTTCTGACCACAGATGCAGCGTTTTTGGCCCTAAAAAAAACGCACCTGCGGCAAAATCGCATCAAAAAATGCATGCGTTTGGTTGCTTTTTTTTTTCCAATGCATTGCATGGGGGAAAAAGGCAGTGAAAAATGCAGAAAGAATTGACATGCTGCATATTTGTGGTCACCACAAAAACGCAGCTAAAAAAAAAAAAAAAAAAGTACTGTGTGGACAGCAAAAATGAAAACTCAGACTTTGCAGGGGAAGCAGTCATGTAGTTTTTAGACCAAAAACGCAGCCGAAAAACCAGGGCTGTGGAGTCGGTAAGCCAAACCTTCGACTCCGACTCCTCAAATTCTCTTGCACCGACTTCGACTCCTACATATATTGCTTATAGTTAGGTGAAAACTTTATTGTAATACATGAACATGTGTATGTGAACATCAGACATTTAATAATTTTTATGATACAATAATCAAGATATTTGGATAGAACATAATATATTTATTGGAATACAACTTTAGAACACAAAAAACTGTAATAAATTGTAAATATGTAATATACAGTAGATTACATATATATCTTGTGTGTGTGTATATATATATATATATATATATATATATATTACATAGTGTATTACATATTTACAATTTATTAGTTTGTGTTCTAAAGTTGTATCCAATAAATGTATTTTATGTTCTATCTAAATATCTTGATTATTGTATCATAAAATTAAATGTCTGATGTTCACATTGTACTACAATACATTTTTCACTTAAATATAAGCATTATACTAAATGTTATTGTTTAGTAAAATATTCAGCACATTCTGCATTGCACTACTGTCCCCAATTTATTATATATTTTAGGAGTCGGAGTCGGTGCATTTTATACCGACTCAACCAAAATGAGCTCCGACTCCACAGCCCTGTGAAAAACGCACCGTGCGCACATAGCTTAAGTGTATTGTTTTGTAAATTGCACTTGTAATGTATTTATCTAGGGAGGTGATGAGTAGTTTGACACCATTTCTTCATGCAGTTGATGCAACACACGGCTGTGCCTATAGTAGATGGGGCACCAGTTGGTCTTCAGGGTAAAATTGACAGAACTCCAGAACTCATTAAAAGCTTACAGAGACACTGAGCTGCCGAACATGAAAATCCTTCCAAGAATTATTACTCACAAAGGGCGGCATGCCCCTAAATATACGTTTGCTGTTTATTAAACTTGGTCTTGCTAACAAAACAGCTGTCTTGCAATTTCGTATATTGTAATAGGAAGACTAAAGTTAACTGGAGTGAAGGGCAAAATGTGGAGGAAAATGCAGCCAGCTATGTGGCAAACCTGAGTTTGTTCCAAAGATGAAAGAACACCAGCAGGCTGAGAATGGCAGGTTTACCTTTCAAAGAGATTGGTCGTACAACGTCCTCCTAGCCCCATCAATCCCCATATGGGGGAAGAATGTGCTAAGCGACGTGGTACACCATAACAGGTTCCTGCCCGCCGAGGTAGGAACCGCTATGTGCACAGAACAACCAAACCTCTACAGAATTCTGAAAGTATCGCCCTGTACAGAAGGTTCAGCAAGAACAATGCAGTAAAGCCCAGTGTATGACTACCGAACAGCCTCAGTGTTAGAGATCCTCCAATAAAATGACTGTGCCCATATCACCAGTATAAATATATAAGTAACATAAAGGCAAACAAAAGTTGTGCGTAGCAAAACAAAGTCATAAAAACAGTCAAACTAAGATAAATGGTTAAAAAATAATGTTTGTGAGTGATCAAGTCCTGGAAAGTTGTCAAATGATCAGACTTCTCAAGAATATTTGTGGGGTCCACATTCTGGATTATACAGACGTGGGCATGAGGACTGGAATTTGTCTGAATAATAATTGAGTATGTAATGGTCAAGTCCTGGAATTGTCAAATGATCAGACTTTTAAAGAATATTTGTGGGGTCCACAATCTGGAGGGTGTAGATGTGGGAACGTGTCTGAATAATAGTTTGGTATGTGAGTGATCAAGTTCTGGAATTGTGAAATGGGGTACAATGTGCTTTACTGATGAACATATTCCCTTTATCACTAGTCCTATAAAACTTATTGTCTAATTGTGCCCAAGAAACAGAAAATATAAACGTAAATAACAAAACAAAGACCTTACCACACAATTTGGTGCAATTTAGGCCAATCAATAATTGTAGGATGTGTGGTAGATTTCAAAACAGGGGCAGATACAAAGGCCTGGTTGGGAGGGACACGTGGGGCAGAAGTACCGGGATTCGCTCCTTTTGCCGTGCTTCCTACAAACACGGCATCTTTTTTTGGGATTCCTTTGGGTGGGAGTGAAAGGGATGAGGTGAATGAAATGGCGCTCGGAGAGTCTCCGGACATCCTCTGACTCGAAGGCTGCCTCCTGTACCTTTGAGTCAAAAAGGAGACGCTCAATAATTTTCTCCTGGTATTGGAGGAAAGCGAGTGGTCCTTGGGACTTTTTATACAGGACAAAGCTGTTGTAGGTAGCAGTGTGCAGGAGGTATATAGCTACCTTTTTGTACCAGGCTCTTGTTTTCCGCTTGACCAGATACGGCTGAAGCACCTGGTCCGACAGGTCAACGCCTCCCATGAACTTATTATAGTCCTTTATGCAGAGTGGTTTCTGCCTGTCCTTGGTGGCACCCCTGTCTCGGACCTTTACAGTGGTGTCCTTATGCAAGGAGGTCAGCATATATACGTCCTTGCAGTCATTCCACTTCACTGCAAGAAGATTGTCACTTGCCAGTGAGCATGATGCACCCTTCTCCAAACTTCTAGACACCAGCTGTGACGGTATACCACGTTTTTTTCTGATTGTCCCACAGGCCCCTGTATTAGCAGCATGGAGAGATTTATAGAGGGGGATACTAGTATTAGAATTATCGGTGTACACATGGTACCCTTTCTCAAGAAATGGGGTCATTAGCTCCCAGACAATTTTACCTGGCATGCCAATTGTCTTGGGGCAGTTTGGAGGGTTAATTTGGTGGTTCCTACCTTGATAAATGAGAAAGGTACACGTGTACCCACTTGTACTTTCACACATTTTATATAATTTTATTTCATATCTGGCGCGCCTGGAGGGGATGAATTGGCGTAACGACAGACGTCCCTTGAAACTCAAGGACTCATCTACGGAAACATTTTGGTCAGGGGTATACGAGTTTAGAAAGGAATCTTTTAGGAGGGAAATAAGGGGTCTCAATTTGTGAAGGTGGTCATAGTTTGGGTCATTTCTTGGTGGGGCCTGGGAATTGTCGCTAAAATGGAGGAATCGTAAAAGGGTCTCATATCGGGTTCGGGTCATGACGGCTGCAAATACAGGGGTGCTGTGGACTGTTTTAGTTGCCCAGTAGGAGCGGAGACTGGGTTTTTTGACTAATCCCATGTTTAGGGTAATGCCCAAAAATTTTCTCAGTTCGGGTACATTTGTAGGGGTCCAGGAATGGGAATAGGCGGAGGTGGGATTTTGGGATATATATTGATGGGCGTACAAGTTGGTTTGGAAAACAATTAATTGGAGGACTTCTGTGGTAATAAAAATTTGGAAAAAATCAAAGGGAGTAAAATCTGCGACTTCTACATTAATACCGGGGGTTGCTAAAAACGGGGGAATTTGAGGAGAAAAGGATGGGTCAGGATGCCAGAGTCGGTGGGGACGAGCACTACTTGGGCCTGCATCTGACGTTTCAGCAGCATCAACCGACTCCTCTACCATCGAGCTGTGGGATCCCGTGGAAGAATCAGAGTCATCACTGTCTGTAAATGGCTGGAAGTCAGAGCCAGAATCCGTATCCGACTCAGAACTGCTGGAGACAAGCAGCGAGTACGCCTGCTCAGCGCTGAATGCTTTCTCCGCCATTATTCTAATGTCCCTAACTAAAAAAACTAAACTCAGTCTACCACAATTTTTTTTTTCCTTTAGATTTTTTTGTTAACCCCAATCCTAACCATAACCTGGTCTAAGAAAGAAAAAATACAATTATATCTATAATAAAAAATTCTAACTAGGGGGAATGACTGGGGAGGTGGTGATGAGGATATTAGGGAAAGATTTAGGGCAATTTATAATAACTTAGATTTTTTTTCACAAGCAGGACTTGTAATCTCTTCTCTCACAGATCAACTACAAAGGATAGGGGAGAGGCAGACTCATGTGCAGCCATTTCTCTAAATATTCAGGGTATTAGATCACTGTGGTAGATTCTATCTCAAGAACCAATGAGGAAGGGGGTTACAGACACTGAACACAGCTCCGCTCACAGGCACAGCGCGCACACAGCTCCGCTCACAGGCAAAGCGCACACAGATCCGCTCACAGCGCGCACACAGCTCCGCTCACAGCGCGCACACAGCTCCGCTCACAGCGCGCACACACACAGCTCCGCTCACAGCGCGCACACAGCTCCGCTCACAGCGCGCACACAGCTCCGCTCACAGGCACAGCGCACACAGCTCCGCTCACAGGCACAGCGCGCACACAGCTCCGCTCACAGGCACAGCGCACACAGCTCCGCTCACAGGCACAGCGCACACAGCTCCGCTCACAGGCACAGCGCACACTGCTCCGCTCAGTCACAGCGCGCACACAGCTCTACTTACAAGCACCTAATATGTACAGCTCCGCTACAGGCACCACGTGCACACAGCTCCGCTCACACTCACAGGCACAGCGCACACTGCTCCGCTCACACTCACAGGCACAGTGCACACAAACTTACAGCCTCAGTGCGCACTCAGCTCCGACCACTACACTCCGAACTTCCTGCAGACACACGCTTCTCTGGCCAGGCCTGACTCCTCCCACACACGTGACGGATCACATGGTCCTCGCGTCATGACAGGTCCTTTCACCACAAGCTGTAGCGTCTGCGGAGCTGTCCTCTTGCCGTGCAGTGTGAGGGCTGCAGGTAGGGAAGTGGCGGCTGCTGATGGCGCCGGCTGTGTCATCCTGTGTTGTGCATTGTGCAGGGGCTGAGCCGCCTCCTCCGTGTTGTGCGCTCTGTTTACATGGGCGGTTCAGTGCTGCGTTATGGATTAGGCCCCGGAATGACGGAGGTTGCTGTTTTATAATCACAGACCGGTCACATGAGCTGTTGTCACTTGTCATGATGACTGCGGCCGATCAGTCCCTCTTCTCCCCTGTCTGCTGTGCTGACGATCGTCCTGTGCAGAGTGGCCATGTCTGCGAGCCCGAGGGCGGACGTGCCTGAGCATTGGGCACAGTGACAGCGGAGGTCTCTGCTCTGACATTAAGGGGTTTCTAGGAGAAAGTTGTGCAGCCCCATCAGCTTCCTCTAGGATTCTAAAATAATAAAATCTTCGCCGCCCTCCACCGCTGCCCCATCCTCTCCCTCCACCGCTGCCCCATCCTCTCCCTCCACCGCTGCCCCATCATCGCCCTCCACCGCTGCCCCATCCTCTCCCTCCACCGCTGCCCCATCCTCTCCCTCCACCGCTGCCCCATCCTCTCCCTCCACCGCTGCCCCATCCTCTCCCTCCACCGCTGCCCCATCCTCTCCCTCCACCGCTGCCCCATCCTCTCCCTCCACCGCTGCCCCATCCTCTCCCTCCACCGCTGCCCCATCCTCTCCCTCCACCGCTGCCCCATCCTCGCCCTCCACCGCTGCCCCATCCTCTCCCTCCACCGCTGCCCCATCCTCTCCCTCCACCGCTGCCCCATCCTCTCCCTCCACCGCTGCCCCATCCTCGCCCTCCACCGCTGCCCCATCCTCGCCCTCCACCGCTGCCCCATCCTCTCCCTCCACCGCTGCCCCATCCTCTCCCTCCACCGCTGCCCCATCCTCTCCCTCCACCGCTGCCCCATCCTCTCCCTCCACCGCTGCCCCATCCTCGCCCTCCACCGCTGCCCCATCCTCTCCCTCCACCGCTGCCCCATCCTCTCCCTCCACCGCTGCCCCATCCTCTCCCTCCACCGCTGCCCCATCCTCTCCCTCCACCGCTGCCCCATCCTTTCCCTCCACCGCTGACCCATCCTCTCCCTCCACCGCTGCCCCATCCTTGCCCTCCACCGCTGCCCCATCCTCGCCCTCCACGGCCCGTACTGCTCCTCCACCACTGCCCCATCCTCTCCCTCCATGGCTTCGTCCTCTCCCTCCACCACTGCCCCATCCTCGCCTTCCATAGCCCCATGCTGCCCCTCCACCATTGGCCCGTCCTCTCCCTCCATGGCCCCGAACTGCCCTTCCACCTCTGGCCTACTCTTCCCACCTTGGCTATGTGCTCCTCCACCACTGTCCTGTTATTCCCTCCTTAGCCCCATTCTGCTCCTCCACCACTCCCATACTCTTCCCTCCTTGGTCCCATGCTGCCCCTCCACCACTGCCCTGCTATTCCCTCCTTGGCCCACTGCCCTGCTTTTCCCTCCTTGGTCCCATGCTGCCCCTCCACCACTGCCCTGCTCTTCCCTCCTTAGCTATGTGTTGCTCCATCACTGGCCTGCTCTTCCCTCCCTGGCCCCATGAAGCTCCACCACCACTGCCCTGCTCTTCCCTCCTTGGTCCTATGCTGGCCTCCAACACTGCCCTGCTCTTTGTTGAACTGCTGCAGTACTGAGATCACTGCTACAGAGCATATGACCGCTGCAGACAATCACTGGGCCTAGTATGATTGGCTGTCACAGTACCCAATACTCTGTAGATTTGAATATTATTCTACAGTAAGCCAATGGAGGTGAAAAATCCCTTTAAGGAAGCACTGCATGAAATAGTAACAGTTGCATTACCCTCAGATTGTAAGTAATGATCATGGCACCAAATGGGGACCTTACATGAATGAAAAGTGTCTGTACCCGTATGTGCAGCAGTAAGTGCATGATTTCTGGCATTATTACCCCCCCAGACCACCCACACAGGCATGATTGATAGCACTAAATATGTCACATAAGGGTGTGGCTAGGTAAGAATCCATGCCCCCTGCTCGGGATAGGCCCGCCCTCCATGCACTCACAGCCTCATTTACATAGAGATTTCTGATGAGCGAGCACTACCATGCTCGGGTGCTCAGTACTCATACATGGTAGTGCTCGCTCATCAGTAAGGCTACATGCGCACGCTGCGTTTTTTGGCTGCAGTTTTGTCAGCAGAACTTTCTGACATCTGACTTCCCAGCAAAGTCTATGAGTAGTCAGATTTGTCATGCGCACATTGCAGTTTATTTGTCAGCGTTTTTTTTGTCAAAAGTTTGTGACAAAAAAAATGCAGCATGTTCATTCTTCCTGCGTTTTTGTCAACATTTGTCACCCATTGAAATCAATGAGGGCATCAAAAACGCAGGAAAAATGCATGCTAATCAAAAGTGGTGCATTTTACCTGCCTTTAACCTGTGTTTTTGGTACCAAAAACGCAGGCGATTTGTCAGGAAGTGAGGTCAGGCAAGTGGTCCCGTCCCGTCCTCCATGTGTTCCCCGAAGTACCGCTGTCCCCAGGAGAGATGATGTGGAGGACGGGACTATCAGCGGCGGCAGCGAGAGGGGAAAATCAATGTTTTCAGCTGCCAATGTCCATCCCCCTCTCGCTGCCGCCGCTGATAGTCCCGTCCTCCACGTGTTCCCCGAAGTACCGCTGTCCCCAGCGTGCACGCACAGGGGAGATGATGTGGAGGACGGGACGATCAGCGGCGGCGGCAGCGAGAGGGGGATGGACATTGGCAGCTGAAAACATTCATTTTTCCCTCTCGCTGCTGCCGCCGCTGATAGTCCCGTCCTCCACGTGTTCCCCGAAGTACCACTGTCCCCAGCGTGCATGCACAGGGGAGATGATGGACCCCTCTCACCGCCGCCGCTGAAAGTCCCGTCCTCCACGCTCCTGTCAGCTCCACGCAGTAGCGCGATCAGCTGAGCTGTCACTGAGGTTACTCGCGGCCACCGCTGGATGCAGCGGTGGCCACGGGTAACCTCGGTGACAGCTCAGCTGATCACGCGGCTGTCTTCATTAGCTGCGTGGAGGTGACCGGAGCGGCGGTGTCTGTTGCTTCTCCGGTCACCTCCATGCAGCAGAGTTGGATGCGGCACTGGAGCATCCTGGATTACGCCGGACATGGAGGGCTTTGTTGGGGTTAATAAATTGGTAATGAGGGAATGTGTTTGTGTTTTTTATTTCTAATAAAGGATTTTTCAGGTGTGTGTTTATTTACTGTCACTTACAGATTAATCATGGAGGGTGTCTCATAGACGCCTGACATGATTAATCTAGGACTTATTGGCAGCTATGGGCTGCCATTAACTCCTTATTACCCCGATTTGCCAACGCTCCAGGGCAAATCGGGAAGAGCCGGGTACAGTCCCAGAACAGCCGCATCTAGTGGATGCGGCCATTCTGGGCGGCTGCTGACTGATATTGTTAGGCTGGGGGGCTCCCCATAACGTGGAGCTCCCCATCCTGAGAATAGCAGCCTTCAGCCGTATGGCTTTATCTGGCTGGCATTAAAATTGGGGGGGGACCGCACGCCAGTTTTTTTTAATTATTTATTTCTAATTTTTTTTTTTCAATTCAACAAGCTTTATGGGCTTGTTTGAACTGAAAAATACATGAAACAATTGTTGACAAAACTGCAGCCAAAAACGCACCAAAAAAGCAGCAAAAAAGCACCTACATTTTTTGTGACATTTCCAGGCTCTCTCTGACAAGGTGCAGTTTTGGCTGCAGTTTTGGCTGCAGTTTGTGAACACGAAAAAGAAGCAGCGTGCGCATGTAGCCTAATAAAGATTAAAATTATATTTTCTCGGAGATGGACTATCCAAGTAAGTCCAGTAAGCTACCGTTGTATTTTCCAACCGTACACAGCAATATAATTAAAGCTGCGGCAATTCTCTTAATACGGTTCTACTTAGTATGTTTTTACACCAAGTAGGGGATGGCTGTGCAGGCGCTGGAGAGGTCCGATGGGCCAGCTGTGAGAAATCTACCATAGAAGCCATATGTAAATCAGGAGGGACATGTACTGGAGACTTGTCTGTGCAGATAGACCGACACTAATGCCCCCCTGATTACCATGGATTTAGTAATGTCCGCCATTATTAAAGGGAAGGTGTCATCAAAAAAAAGAAAATTTCAATAACTGAAAAAATGTAAAGTATTAATGTTTTAATGTTATGTTTAAATAAAATTATTTGTTTTTAATTGAGAAAAACATATAAAATTTAAGTTTAATATTTTCTACTCTTAAGCACTAGGGGGAAAAGCTGCTGAAATCCGACTGTAGAACTACTGTAGAACTATCTCACATTACAGCTGCAGTAAAGTGGGCACAATCTGCTCTCCTGTGTGTGATGTCACCTCCCCCTCCCAATCTAGGTGTTTCCAAAAGGATAAGACAGTCAAGTTTCGGATCACAGTGCAGAGTCATTTTGATGGTGACTGCAAAGTGATCCTAATATGTCTAAAGTGTCACTAAGGCCAGCTGCATAGTGCTCCACTGTATCCCAATGCCCCCACACTGCCTGCTGACTGTATCCCAATGCCCCCACACTGCCTGCTGACTGTATCCCAATGCCCCCACACTGCCTGCTGACTGTATCCCAATGCCCCCACACTGCCTGCTGACTGTATTCCAATGCCCCCACACTGCCTGCTGACTGTATCCCAATGCCCCCACACTGCCTGCTGACTGTATTCCAATGCTCCCACATGTCCTGCTAAATTCTACTAAAAACGGGGCTGAAAGCCCATACTTACGAAGAGCTCACTGATATCCTAATCAGGCACGAATACTAAGATTCTTTATAGCAAGATACTATTTATTTTAATAGCACATGAATAGTCAATGGTACATAGGCATTAGAACTACTTTTTTAGTCATAGAATCTTATACAATAACAGAAATATGCATCAACATTACCGATATGTTGCAGCAATCCTTTCTCATCGAAGGGACTCGATTAATGTGAGAAGGAAAAACAACCCAGCCTCTTGCATCACAGGAGCAGTGTGTACACTTCAATGTCCTGGAAGGTTTCTCTAACATTAAGCGAGTCCGGTGTATTTTTATAGGAAAACTTTGTAGGTTGTGTTTTCTGAATGGTTAATTGGTCACCAGCATGTGACAGCTGAGTCATGTTCATGTAACTTGACCACAAGCTGCTGTGGGCACCAGCAGCTTCCTGCACATTTCCTGCACATTTAGCCAGTTGACAACTGGCCGACCACAGTTGACCATAGTTTTAGTGAAATATTGCAATGAGCCGTAAATTTTACAGGCCAGCTTCCTTGCACCTGTTGTCAAATAACCACGAATTTCCTGACTGTGGAACTGTAAACGTTACTTCCTCATTATCGTGGTTTTGCTTAAGATCTGTTTAACACGTATTCTTTGGTCATAGTGAAATAAGTTAAACCAGAGGACATCTCTCTCTGATACTGAATTATTGATAGGTCAAATAATATCTTGGATCACTCCTATCTTTTGATTATGATCCCTATCTAATCACACTCATTCTTCAGTCATATCACATTGGTATCACACCACACTGCCTGCTGACTTTATCCCAATGCCCCCACACTGCCTGCTGACTGTATCCCAATGCCCCCACACTGCCTGCTGACTGTATCCCAATGCCCCCACACTGCCTGCTGACTGTATCCCAATGCCCCCACACTGCCTGCTGACTGTATCCCAATACCCCCACACAGCCTGCTGACTGTATCCCAACGCCCCCACACAGCCTGCTGACTGTATCCCAACGCCCCCACACAGCCTGCTGACTGTATCCCAATGCCCCCACACTGCCTGCTGACTGTATCCCAATGCCCCCATACTGCCTACTGTTTTCCAATTCCTCGCTTAGCTTGCGGACTGTATTCCAATGTGGCATGTACTCACCTCAGACCTTCGCCTCGGCAGCTTGTCCTGTCAGACATCACAGTATGAGCAGCGGAGGCCCGAGGTGAGCACAAGCAGGGGAGGGAAGTTTGCGGCATAGGGAGGGGGGGTCGCGGCATAGTGCGGGGGAGAGGGGGTTGCGGCAGAGTGTTGGGGGGTGAACGGTAGAGTGGGGAGCAGTGCGCCAGGATCAGTAACGGTGCAATCACCGTTGCCCAGCGCCGGTTCTCACCCCATCCATCCTGGCGGGTGACGGGGAAAGTGGCAAGTGCACACGCTGTGTGCTCCACAATGATGGCGCTGATCCCCTCCCTTTGCTGTTATCTGGACATCCCAGGGGGCGCGTCCATTTCACAGCAGACGTCTTCTCTATGCAACTAAATGGGGTTGGATTCCGCCACTGTCCTCTATGCCCATGGGACTGCCATAAAGGAGGTGAGTAACTGTCGTTACAAACACCAAATCCAAGATGGCAGCCCCCAGTGCCTTCAGTAAAATTAGAATTAAATAAAAACTAAATAAACAGTGAGTTTAATTTTGTATAAAAAATACTTGATTTCATAATCACTATTATTAATACAAAATTAAAAAACCGCGACACCTTCCCTTTAATTACAATGTGCAGTAGAAGAGCCATAGTGAGTCTTATCCTTTGTTTCCTCCAAGCTGGCCTTCCAGATGGCTGCTGGGGAACCCGACGCTGAAAGCAAGCACCTTCTGGATGAGGAGTTAAGCAGTACATCCTTACAGGTAATTTCCACTGTGCTTTATTCCGGGAACTAATGATTTTGTGATTGGCTGTACTATCTCCCACCTCCATGGGTACCCTGTCACCGCTACAGTGTCCACACTATGGGCCTAGTCATCATTGCATTGAAATTGGTATCGCCATATAGTATTATTATCCTTAGTAAGGTCATGGGGGTTGATGTCATAAGGCTTCTGTCTTTCCGAATCTGGTCAATGTTAGAGTATTGTCACACTGCGCTTTTTTTTAAGTCAAAATGATCCACTTTTCAAGTGAACGGCGCTTCAGGAGTCACTTTTATTTTTCTGGCCTTTTACGTATAACTCCTACCATTTTTTTGGTCCTTTCCTGAGCAATGTGTCAGTGTGTTCTCCACCAGTCTGTTTAGTTATTTTTTTGGTGATTTTTTTTTTTAAATACCGTAATTAAAAAAATAAAAAAAATCATTCAATTAAGGAAACGTTCAGAATTTTTGTAGTGAATTCTCGTGATGAGCGAATACTAAATATTCGGGTTCGGATTATTCGTACCGACTACCGAGTACTTTTCCAGTATGTGTCATGAATGAGGAACCTAATGCAAGTTATTGGGGAACTTGAGCTTTTTTGGGGAAATCTTCAAGAAAAATGCTCAGTTTCCGCATTGACTTGCATTATGTTAGTTATTCATTATGACTACTGGAATAGTACTTGGTATTTGGTGCAAATAATCCAAACCCAAATATTTAGTATTCACTCATCACTAGTCAATTCGCTTACAAAGCTTCTGGGCTTTTTTTTTAGCCTTTTCATTGACTTCTGTTGTTATTATTGAGCTTCTTCATAGCATAAAACACCACAAGAACGGACAGTTTACATCTTTGTTTAAAGCCTGAACATATGAAGAGCAAGTTGTTTCTCGAATGAAGCAAAACAATTAGCTTGTAATGTTTAGGTTTTAATTTATGATCAACCCAACGGGGGCGATACTGGAGATTTGTCTCTGTGGGGGCATGTATTTCGTCCTAGGCAGGATGTTGACCAATCATAAGCAGGGGGTGTCATGCAAGAAAAACAAAACATGCCATCCTCGCCTCTCTGATCTCACATAACTACTGTGTAGTATATTGCAGAGCTGAGTGTGATTACAAATACCTCCATATCACTACATTGTTAATGTGGGGGGTAAGGGACAGAGCTGTGAGAGAAGAGCTGCAGTTGCAGACATGTTTTTTGTAATAACACTCAGTTCTGCTGTATTATCCTTACCCTCAACCCTGATTTCCCTGAGAGGAGATCTGCTGGCAAGGCCCCATTCACATATCCGTGTGAAAAAAGCACGTGTCGCACGGTTTGTTTTGGACATCTGTGTGTCCATCTTTGTCATCCGTGTGCTGTCCACATGTCCGTGTGACATACCAGACAAAAACGCACGATACCGAAGTAAATGTTTATGTGTAAAATATTTGCAAAGCCAGTAAAATGCTAGAGATATAATGTATAGATACAGAGATAGCTAACTTGTACAGCTATTTAGCAGTTACTAAAGAATTTAAGGAAAAAAATGATGTGGGGTTCCCCCTAATTTTCATAACTAGCACAGGTACAGCAGCAGCTGCGGGCTGCAATCCTCAGCTATTAGATGCCACTTGGCTAGTTTGAAAAATAGAGGGGATCCATCCTGATATATACTTAAAAAAAAAACGTGAGGTGTCCCCCAAATTGCTTCACCAGCCAAAGTAAAGCGGACAGCTGAGGTCTGGTATTCTCAGGTTAGAAAGGCCCATGGTTATTGGGCCCTCCACAGCCTAAAAATAACAGGCCGCAACAGACCCAGAAGTGGTGCATCTATTAGTATCTCACCTTACTGCCCTGTTGACAAATGGGGTAATATATGGGGTTGATGCCAGCTGTGAAATTACCAGCTGGCATCAAACCCTGGTATTAGTAATAGGGTGCGTCTATCAGATAGCCCTCATTACTAATCCAGTAGTTTGAAATAGAGGAAAAAAAAATATTTGAACAAAAAATTTTAGCAAAAAAAAAGTCTGCCGTAATCCATAGCAAGGTCCCAAAATGTTCTCCAAAACTGTACCTGAAAGACATAAAAAGAGAAAATTAGTGAAGAAATAAAGACAAGAGACACCCTCATTCACCAATTTATTTCCCTGCAAAACCCTCAACCTGGTCTGCCGTAATGCAATAAGGAGTTCACACGACAATCCCATTCTCACTGTCCCAGCCTATGAAGAAGAGGATGTAGGCTGGGAGAGAAGCCACTGCAGCTTCACACACTGATCTGTGTGAGAACCACTGCAGTGAACTGAGATGACCTCATGAGGTCATCCCTGATTACAGCAGTAGCAGCAGCAGGTGATAGTGTGTGAGACACCGCGGACAGGGATGAGCAGAGATCCCATAAATTCATAAGTTCACTGCCTGTGATTCTCACAAAAAAGTATCGCAAGAGGGCTCGCACAATACGTGGCTTGAGAACTGTGGGCTGTGTATTGCTGTTACAGATTAGGAGCCATCAAGACTGATAACGTCATGTGTGACACCATAGACTGTTTTGGTTTTACACTTTGATGTCTCTCCATTTATGTTGCAGGAATCTGTGAAGTCCAATAATCTCACAGTTCGTTTCTCAGTAGAGGAGCTGGAGTCACATGAAGAGAGACAAAATAAATCTTGCAAAAGTGAGACGGCGACGACCCACCAAAGCCCAACCTTAGTGGGTAGGAGGAGTTGTTATTTGTCAGGGCTTCTTCATATTTTTTTTTTTTTTTTTTTTTAATGCTTGTATAAAAAAAAAAAAAAGATTGATTTCAAGAGTTTTAGCTGGCAACAATCCTATGGTTCACCATCACAACTAATTGTTCCAAGATTTGTTCCATTAGGTCTGGTAGACCCCACTTTTCCTTGATGCTGGTGTTAATATCTCATATGGATGCCAGTTGTTGACTAAAATTATGTTGCTGATAAATTGTAATTTTTAATCAATCTTATCCCTGTATTTTTACAATAGGATACATTTACGTGAAGCCAGAAATAGTGTCACGTATTCACCGAGGAGAGGAGCTGTGTGTGAGGAGCAATTTGTATTCTCAAAAGTGGAACTGCAAAACCAGTTCTTCCACAAGTGAGTATTATTTTCTTGTGTGTCCACTCATTTATAGTAATCGGATAGTTTTGAAGGGCCTATAGATTTTTTTTTTTTTTTTATTCGATATGTTTTTCCTAGTTCTTTGTTATTTGTGGAATTGACGTCCGAGTGGAAAAGATGTTATATAAAAAACAAACTGCTAGAAAATGTAAAAATTAGAAAACACTCCAGGTCCGCACCACGCATAGACTTTAAAAGAACGAGCAGTACGCACTTTACTCTGCACTGAAGCTTAAAATGTGAAAAAAAAAAAAAAATGTGTAAAAAAAATAGACATGCAACAGTAAAAGAAAATTATGGAGCATTTAGAAGTAAGAAAGAAAAAGGCCTGAAAATATCCATGGTCATAAAGAGGGAAAATAGTCCGATCCTGAACCTCATTATTTAAACAAAAAACAACAACACTATACTAGTTAAGATAAACTTTGAAATCTATCTTTTCAAAGAAATCCACTTTTTTCACCTCCTGGACTCATTTTTCACTTTCAGTTCAAGTACCATACAGTATCTCCAGATTTTCCCATTACTTACAGTAATGTTATGTTATTTTCCGAACCCATGACTGCACCAATGAGAGAGAGGAATTCACGCCCCACTGATGGACAGGTAGCAACACCCACTTCCTCCTTCATTGGTATGCAGAGTACATGTCTGAGAAGTTGACCCTCTAAATATGCTACAAACACCGCGTTACCCCGAAAATAAAGGGTACTTTACACGCTGCGATCTCACTAGCGAGATCGCAAGCGATCGTACCCGCCCCCGTCGGTTGTGTGACACGGGTAAATCGCTGCCCGTGCCGCACAACCTCGCTAACCCCCGTCACACGCACTTAACTGCCATGCGACGTCGCTCTGGCCGGTGATCCGCCTCCTTTCTAAGGGGGCGGTTCGTGCGGCGTCATAGCGACGTCACACGGCAGACGTCCAATAGAAGCGGAGAGGCAGAGATGAGCGAGACGTAACATCCCGCCCACCTTCTTCCTTCCACATTGCCTGTGGAGGCAGGTAAGGAGATGTTTGTCGCTCCTGCGGTGTCACATACAGCGATGTGTGGTGCCGCAGGAACGACGAACAACATCGCAAATAAGCAGAGAACGATTTTTAGGACGACCTCTCCGCGGCAAATGATTTTGACCGCTTTTGCGATCGTTTAAGGTCGCTCGTACTTGTCACACACTGCGATATAGTTAATGACGCCGGATGTGCATCACAAACACTGTGACCCAGGCGATAATTCATTAATGATAACGCAGCGTGTAAAGCCCCCTTTAGGGGCTTATGATGGGGGCTTATATTCTTTTCTGCTTTGGATGGGGGTCTTATATTTGCCTGCTGTATTAGTACCCGAGGCTCGCTACACAATCCTTGGTATCTCTCCTGAGCTGAGAGTGACAGCTGCAAAGATATACATGCTGTCACTCTCAGATCAGGAGTGCCGGCTAATTAAGTGAATGCATATTTACCTTCTTTCCCACCCTGAATCCTGCCCACCACTCTGAGTCCTGCACAGCAACGACACTGTATACCAGCTGTACCGTATCACTGTTCCAGGATTGCACCACAATCCTTGGTGGCTCTCCTGACCTGAGATTGACAGCTACATAGACATACTCGCTGTCACTCTCACATCAGGAAGGCTGCCGATTATTGCGGTGAGCAAGCGCATAGCTAATTAAGAGAATAAATATTCACTCTCCTCTCCCGTAATCCTGGCCACCGTTTTGAGTCCTGCACTGCAGCCTGAGGATCGCATCACAGTCATCGGCAACTCTCCTGAGCTGAGTGTAACAGCTGCATAGACATACATGCTGTCACTTTCAGCTGGGTAGAGTCGCTGATAATTGTGATGCAATCCTCGGGCTGGCAGAACTGGTAATACAGCAGGCAGAGTTCGGGTGCAGTGCCGGACTCAGAGCGGTGGGTGGGATTACAGGAGAGGAGGGTGAATATTCATTAATTAGCCTAGGATAAGAGCAACACAAGGGGATAATTAAAGTTATGTATCCTGAAATAGGGCTGCACACATCCTATTTTACGATACTGTAAAGGCCCTGTCACACACAGAGATAAATCTGCGAAAGATCTGTGGTTGCAGTAAAATTGTGGACAATCAGTGCCAGGTTTGTGGTTGTGTACAAATGGAACAATATGTCCATGATTTCACTGCAACCACAGATCTGCCAAAGATTTATCTCTGTGTGTGACAGGGCCTTAAGTTTAAGTACGCAACGAGGGCTTATTTTTCAGTATGGCTTATATTTCAAGCCTGCACCTAATATAAATAGAAATTATTCCTGTTATTATCATACCCCATACAACTCCACTAGGAGAACCAAGATTGTACTGTTTAGATCAACCTACGACTCAAACTGGGAGAATTACTGAAATTCTTAATGGTTTGAAAGAACATTAACTCCAGGATGTGTAATCTTCATGGCATCCAAGCTTCATGCTCCGAGCTCCTCTGGCCACAGGACCGGACACCACTGAGGGAGGAAGTGGGTATTCCCTTTTCACCTTGCTTTAGGCTTTGTGTCCAGCTATGGGACATGGACTCATCTCTCTCTGGGTGAAAAGAAAATGTTGGTTGTAATTTCAAGACCTTCAATGCAACAAGTTGCCACGACCCAACCAAGACCCTTTCATGCCAAACCTGAACCAGAAAAAAATAGCCAAAGCAAAAAACGAATTATTATTATTATTATTTATTATTATTATAGCGCCATTTATTCCATGGCGCTTTACATGTGAAAGGGGGGCTACATAACAGGGACAAGTACAATAATCATTAACAATTCAAGGCACAGACTGGTATAGGGGGAGAGAGGTCCCTGCCCGCGAGGGCTCACAGTCTACAAATGTTACAGATCTTTGATCATATGTCGAAACAGAAGTTCCAGGCGGCACACAATCCTTCAAGGTGCACGTGTCCAAGGAAGGCATCCACAGTATAATTAATACAAAGGACCGGCACTCCAAATCTTCTGAAATATTTTTGTAGTTTATTCCATCATGTCAACAGAAAGCATATCAACTGTTGATGTGATAGAAATAAGCAAGACTGGGAGCCATTTTGGTAATTGCCCTGGGTTCCAGTTTCCAATAGGCCCTTTTAAAAATTGAACCCACAGGAGCATTCTGACATGAGTTCCTTCAATGCCTTAGTCAACCAGGGATTTTAATCTTACCCGTTATTTGTTTGCTCATTGTATGGTGCTGAATAGATTATTGACTGGGTATTGAAAGTACTATGTGGGGCTGTATGATTGTATTATTTCAGTACGGTGCAGAGGTATTAGGCTATGTGCGCACGTTGCGTTTTTTCCCGCGGAAACACTGCGTTTTGAACTGCAGTGTAACTGCATGCGTTCAGCTTCCCCATCAAAGTCTATGAGAAAGCCGAAAAATCAATGCACACGCTGCGTTTCTAAACGCAGCGTTTTGGATGCCCAAAATCGCTGCGGAAAAAAAAGCAACATGTCCCTTCTTTTGTGCGTTGTAGCTGCGTTCTCCACCCATTGAAATCAATGATGTGGGTCAGAACGCAACCAAAATGCACTTGGACTGCATTTTTGTTGCGTTCCGCATGCTTTAAACGCAAGTCTTTTCAGTCTCTCTCTGTCAATGTCGGTCAATCTCTGTCTGTGGATGTCGGTGAATCTCCCTCTGTCTGTTGGTCGGTCGGTCTCTTTCTCTGTCAGTTGGTCGCTCTGTCTGTCCCTCTCTCTGTCCGTCGGTCAGTCCCCCCTTCCTCTCTCATACTCACCGTTCCCCGATTCCCCGATCACCGGCGCGGCGCTGCACGGCGTTCACACTGCTCCGGCGGCTTTTCCTCTTTTGAAAATGCCGGCCGCTTATTATTCAATCTCGTATTCCCTGCTTTCCCCGCTCACCGGCACCTATGATTGGTTGCTGTCAGAAACGCCCCCACGCTGAGTGACAGCTGTCTCACTGCAACCAATCACAGCCGCAGGTGGGCGGATCTATATCGTGCAGTAAAATAAATAAATAAATAAAAAAAAACGACGTGCGGTCCCCCCCAATTTTGATACCAGCCAAGATAAAGCCACGCGGCTGAAGGCTGGTATTCTCAGGATGGGGAGCGCCACGTTATGAGGAGCCCTCCATCCTAACAATATCAGCCAGGAGCCGCCCAGAATTGCCGCATCCATTACATGCGACAGTCCCGGGACTTTACCCGGCTCATCTCGAAGTGCCCTGGCGCTGTGGCAATCGGGGTAATAAGGGGTTAATGGCAGCAGCCCATAGCTGCCACTAAGTCCTAGGTTAATAATGATAGGCGTCTCCCCGAGATACCTTCCATGATTAACCTGTAAGTGAAAGTAAATAAACACATACACCCGAAAAAATCATTTATTTGGAATAAAAGACAAAAAAACACCCTCTTTCACCACTTTATTAAAATCCCCAAATACCCCTCCAGGTCCGGCGTAAATCAGAGGTCCCGCGACGCATCCAGCTTTGCTACATGAAGCTGACAGGAGCGGCAGTAGAACACCGCCGCCCCTGTGAGCTCCACGCAGCAACTGAAGTGAATCGGGCTGTCAGCGGGGACGTCACTGAGGTAATGCCGGTGTGTGTGCGGTGATGATGAGGGCTGTAGTGTCGGGATGTGTGCGGGGGATGTCAGGTTGTGTGCGGGGATGTCGGCGGTAATGTCAGGATGTGTGCGGGGATATCGGCGGTAATGTCTGGATGTGTGCGGGAATGTCGAGTTGTGTGCAGGGATGTCGGCGGTAATGTCAAGATGTGTGCGGGGATGTCGGCGGTAATGTCGGGATGTGTGTGGGGATGACGGCAGTAATGTCGAGATGTGGGCGGTAATGTCTGGATGTGTGCGGTAATGTCGGTACGTGTGCGGGGATGTCGGCGGGAATGTCGGGTTGTGTGCGGGGATGTGGCGGTAATGTTGGGTTGTGTGCGGGGATGTCGGCAGTAATGTCGGGTTGTGTGCGGAGATGTCGGCGGTAATGTCAGGATGCGTGCGGGGATGTGGGCGGTAATGTCGGGCTGTGCGGGGATGTCGGCGGTAATGTCGGGATGTGTGTGGGAATGTCGGGATGTGGGCGGTAATGTCGGGGTGTGCGGGGATGTGGGCGGTAATGTCGGGATGTGGGCGGTAATGTCAGGATGTGTGCGGGGATGTAGGCGGTAATGTCAGGATGTGTGCGGGGATGTGGGCGGTAATGTCGGGATGTGGGCGGTAATGTCGGGATGTGGGCGGTAATGTCGGGATGTGGGCGGGGATGTAGGCAGTAATGTCGGGATGTGTGTGGGAATGTCCACGCTAATGTCGGGGTGTGTGGTGAAGATGATAATCAGGATGCCACACACAGACAGAGCTGCGGTATGACAATGAAGTTGATTGCAGTTCATCCGAGTTCATTCTCATCGCCCGACTCTGTGTCAGCTGTCAGCCGGCATGTAGCAGAGATGAATTGCCGAGGGAACGCACTGTCAAAAATGCATCCAAAACGCATGGAAAAAGCATCCAAAATGCATGCGTTGTGGATGCATTTTATTTTATAAATGCAGTGTCCAGTCTGCCAGAGGGTGCGTTCTTTTCCGCACTGCAGAGAACGCAACGTGCGCACATAGCCTTACTGTAACATTGTATGATTTTAGTATTTTGCACTGATTGGCAGTATTATGTGGGCTGTATATAAAAACTTGTGCCTGTGATTTAGTGGCAGTATTTGGGTATAAAATTGGAGAATCAAGGAGCTCTATTTGGCCTTTTGTTCCAGACTCAATGTTCTGTACAAATAGTCTTGAAATTATCTTAATCCATCATGTTTAACCCTTGTTTGACACCATATTGGGGGGGGGGGAATTAATGTGCAAGGGGTCACCTTGACCACATGGCACTAGACAAGGGTGAAAAAAAAGAATAAAAGCAGACATATTTTCTAGAATCCGTCAAAAATCACAGAGGTCTTTGAGCTGGAAAGGATATTTTAACCATTTCCTGACTTCTCACAGTGGGCAAGTGCTGTGTTATACAGTCTGTCTCTATAATATAAGTGAGCAGAGCCAGCTCAGGTTGCTGCTGTTTAATTATTTTATTGCAACTGTACAACCGAAAGCAGCATATAGGGGTTGTGATCCTGTTAGTGTGCAAATTTGGGTCTCATCCCCCCCTCTTAACACAGCATGTGATCACAGGGTGCTGATCGCTTGCCAAAGCCTACTGAAGGCCCTTGTCGTCATCATGTCGGTATGTATATGAAGCCCTTTATCATCGTAAAGGACAACAAAAAAATAAAACAGTCTGTGTCACTGCGCCTGTCAAAGCTCAATATATGAAAATACAGAAATAATTAACCCATATGGTTTTGTTGTCTTCTTTACCTCTTCTGCATAAACAAGCCCTCAATGAATATGTTGGTATCTAAGGCCTGCTGGAGACAAGTACATAAAAAAATCATCCGGGTTTCATCTAGAAAACTCAATTTTCATCCGTGTGCCACTTGTGTGACATCCGTGTGCCACATGGATGTTTTGTGTAAAATCTGACATGTTTGTTTTTTTAACACACCTATAGATTTGAATGCGTGAGTCTTATCTGATATACATAGAAAAATAGTAAATAAAGCAATTTTTCTCATGTATACTCAGACCCAGCCCCTAGTGCATAATATGGGTCAGTGTACTGTCCGAGTGCTTTCCAATCAAAAATTGGATAGGATGTGTCTGAACTAATATATATATATATATATATATATATATAATATATATATAATTTTTTTATATATATATATATATATATATATATATATATATATAATAAATATATACACACACACTCATCCGCATGAGCCCTAGAGAAGGGGATGACAATCTCTACATCTAGTTGTAGATCCTGTATAGTGAGGGTTCATGGCATAGAGCAACATCTTATGATCTTATGTATATTGAACCATTTCTTGGAAACAAGATCACTGTGTTTTGTTTTTGTTTTTTTGTTAATAGGTAGATGTAAAAGTGACAGAATTGAGGAAGCCGGCCGGACTGCGGTCAACTCTTCAGATGATACTGTATTAGAAGATAATGGAAGTGGACAGCAGGATTATAACCTCAGAGAAAGACATGCTCTTCATATTAGAGGCGTACACACTGGGGCATTTATTAAGTCAGCCCCAGATACTACTGAAGTAGAAAGCCCACCCAATTCCATAAACATTTTGAAGAAACCTTGTATTTCAACCGTACAGTATGGAAGTGCAAATTCCATAAATGATCAACTAAGAGATGAGCATTGCGTAGAAAAGGGGGCACCGTTTTATAAATCATCAACCCTGAACCCACAGAAACCCCGTACGCGGAGGAAACATTGCATGAGCGGTAGGGGGACGAATGTTGAGGCTGCCTTTGACTCTTTACAATCTAAAGCAATCCCAGAAACTAAACCGAAGCCGACTAAATCATACATCTGTACAGTGTGTGGCAAGAGTTTTACCCAAAATGCCAGCCTCATCATCCATCACAGAACACACACAGGTGAAAGACCCCATGTCTGTAAGGAGTGTGGGAAAAGCTTTATAAGTAGCGCATATCTGGTTATGCACCAGAGAATCCACACGGGGGAACGGCCATACGTGTGCAAAGAGTGCGGGAAAAGCTTTATAAACAGCTCCAACCTGATCATACATAGGAGAGTGCACACCGGAGAGCGACCCTATGTCTGCAATGAATGTGGAAAGAGCTTCCGCCACAGCTCGGATCTCGTCCGACACCAAAAAGTCCACACCGGTGAGAGGCCCTACTCATGTACAGAATGTGGGAAATGCTTTTTCCGAAGCTCTCATCTTATTAGACATCGGAGGATTCATACGAAGAGCTAGAGGAACTATTTCATTTATTTATTAGTGTATTCATTGACTTTTCTGTGTAATTGACACATTGCCAAATATCTTGTACTTCTTGCACTTTTATAAAGAATTGCTCTAAATAACTACAACTCACAATATGCTTCAGCGGCCAATAATGAAATGAAGTGCCACAGCTTTCCTGCATCCTAAAAAGATATTTTCAAGCACACTTTACAGTCCTTCTGTATATCACCCAAACACCGCACTTTACAACCATCAGCTTAAAAGAGGACTTTTAGCAGGCACGGTATGTAGTGGCAGAATAATGGCTGCGTCATCTAGAAATTTGCTGCTGGTGCGTAATGTTTTTAGAACTTTTTTGATCTTATTGCTTGCCCACATAAACAAAGTAAAAAAAAAATAATTATACATATATTTATATATATATATATATTGACCCCTGGGGTGATCCACCTGGATCTTAAAGTCATCAATAGTTTGCTAATATCTGTATTAAACATTCTTATTCCATTATATTCATCTGTATCTGACTACAGTTAAATCTGCTTAGCCCGCTTTAGGTCTATATGCTGAATATTTTTATATATTTTTATATTTTTGTCACATCCCACTTTAGAAAAAAAAGTGTATTCAATTTCACATTACTCTGGAGAGGAATTTGCTATATGTGGCCACTCAGTGGATGGAATATGAACTGCGGCATGTCATGGGCTTGTAATTAGGGTTGATCGAATACTTCGATTATTCGGCTTCGCAAATGTTTTCCGAATACCTCGCCACTATTCGCGAATATTCGATGCGCAATGTAAGTTTATGGGAAACCCGAATAACCACTATTTGGTACTATTCAGGCTTCCCATAGACTTACATTGCCCAACAAATAGTCGACTAGCGGCGAGGTATTTGGAAAATATTCGCGAAGCCGAATAGTGGAGATATTCGATCATCTCTACTTGTAATGTTTTGAGAGAGCGCTATCCAGCGCTATGAAGAGCCTTTCTAACCATTAATATAGCTAGCAAATGTATTTTACCAATATACATTGATTACCTAAGTGTCCCATTTGGTCAAATCAGCCACAGATCCCATGACTGCACTAATTGGATATTTCAGCACTTCTACTGATGGATGCCTCATGAGTGTCTATGACTTCCGAACTCAACAGTAGCAACAATGTCTACTATTTGGGCTGAGAATTCCTTCTCTCCAACTGAGAAGGCATTGAGAAAGTTGTTAGGTTCATGCTCATTTGAGATGAAGAACCACCCAGACAATGTGGCATCTAGATGTGATGGCAGCATAAGTGCCAAAAGATCCAAATAGTTCAATCACATGACCTGTGAGTGATTTAGACCCTAGTGGTAATAAAAGAGAATGATTAAAATGCCCTGACTGCATATACTACTGTATAGACAGGTTCTTCATAGTGCCTGACATCACGCTTAACTAAATTTGCAATAAGGTAAGTGTTGCACATCTGTACTCATGTTTCCTTAGCTTCCCTCAGAAACACCACTTTATGGCAGATATTGGAAATTTCCTACTGCAATTTTCCTGCAAGGAGGTTAACCCTAGAACGCGCAACAATAGAAATCAATCATAGAAAACAAGTAACCTAGGAGGCCTGCGATGCCCCAGATATGCGTTCTAGGGTTAAAGGCCCTACACGTCCATTCATTTAGAAATCAAACTAGAAAACCTTGACTTGATCTCACAATTTTACCATTTATTTTTTTAGTATGGAGGTTGGGGTCATGACTATTGTAGCCAACCATTCAAGCATTTTGTACATTCAAACTGGACCCAAAAACTCACTTTGCAGAAATATTCCTGGTGATTCACTTCTGGTTTTTTTTTTTTATAAGTTCTGTTTTTCCGTAGTCTGTGTCAAGGATCTAAGAGAATGATCACATTTCTAGAATTTGTCCGTACTCTAAGGACTTGATATTTAACCCATGCAATCATGGCAGAAAGTGTTGAAATTGTTCAAAAAATTGAAGTATTTCATCCAGAAAATTATTGAAATTACATGTTTTGTTATATATATGTTTATTTCCTTTGTGTGTATTGTTAAAACGCAAAATGGACAGAATGTAACACAAACCTCCAAAAATGGGCCAGACAAAATTGTTGGCAACCTCAACTTAATATTCTGTCACACACCCTTTGGAATAAATAACTGCACTCAATTGCTTACTATAACTATCATCAGGCTTCTTAAGCGGGCTTTACACGCTACGATTTCGCTACAGCGATCTCGTTGGGGTCACGGATTTTGTGACGCACATCCGGACGCTGTAGCGATGTCGTAGCGTGTGACTCCTAGGAGCGATTTTGTATCATTGCAAAAACGTCCAAAATCGCTCCTCGTTGACATGGGGGTCCGCTGCCAGTTATCGCTGCTGTCGCAGGGGCGAAGTTGTTCCTCGTTCCTGCGGCAGTGTACATCGCTACATGTGACGCCGCAGGAACGAGGATCATCTCCTTACCTGCCTCCGGCCACAATGCGGAAGGAAGGAGGTGGGCGGGATGTTATGTCCCGCTCATCTCCGCCCCTCCGCTTTCATTGGGCGGCCGCATAGTGATGTCGCTGTGACGCCGAACGGACCGTCCCCTTAGAAAGGAGGCGGTACGCCAGTCACAGCGACGTCGCTATGCAGGTAAGTATGTGTGACGGGGGTGCCGGATTTTGAGCGCGACGGGCAGCGATATGCCAGTTTTGCACAAACGATGGGGGTGGGTCGCATGCTAGCGATATCGGGCCGGTACAATGGGAACATCAGACATTTCATCATTTTTATGATACAATAATCAAGATATTTAGATAGAACATAAAATATATTTATTGGAATACAACTTTAGAACACAAAAAACTGTAATAAATTGTAAATATGTAATACACTGTAATATAGATTGCCTATATATATATATATATATATATATATATATATATATATATATATATAAAAGTAACACTATGCTATGTAATGAACTATGTAAGTGGCAAAAAAAATCAGTTTTCAACAAAAATATACTAAATAACATTTGTGCAGTGAGTCTATGAATTTGTTGTAAGAAATAGAATTGCCTCCATCAGATCCTCCTTCATAGATGACCTCAAATCTGACCTAATAATTTTAAGGCTAGAGGACAACCTCTCTACACTAACTTGGGTTGGAGGCAAAGCCGTAACCACATGGTCAACATCTCTAACAATTTCCCGGTATAAAGGAATTGCCTCATGCACAGTCAGTTTTGATGAACGGTTGAATTTTTCTATTTCTTTGAGAGCAAGTGAAATATTTGCTGAAATATGGTCAATCTGCTGCTATAGGAGACGGAGTGAAATCTTTTTCCTTGCGGCAACGCTTTGCCTGCTCCATGTCACCCAAATACTTGTCCAAGTTAAACTCATTTGACAAGGATGAAGATATGGCAGCAGTAGCACTGTCAGGACCCAAGTCCTCTTGCGCCTAGCAGTCCTATAGCCACTCATCCTAACTGCTTCCTCAGTCAGATCTTCTTTACCTTTAGTAAGCTGTTGATCATCAAGCAGTATACGATGACTTGGGTCCACATAAACAGCTGCCAGAAGAATTTTATTTTCCAATAGCTGTGTCTCTCTCTCAGTTTCATTGAAGCAGAAATGCCAGATGCGATTAAACCTCCTCTTTGGGACAGTCAGAATTTCAGTTTCCTCCACCCCCTTATGAAAAGGCCAGGAGTTAAATCCTCAGCTTGTAATTTTTTAGTCACGGTAAATGGGTGATTAAGCAATTCCTTCAATTCAGCCACCTGTGTCCATTCACCTTCATTTAGGGTTACCTGAGGGTTCGCCATAGCTATAAGAAACGGTTTTATTTCACGCAATCGCTCAATAATTAAATAAGTGCAGCCCCACCGAGTGGCTTGAGCGACCATTGCCCCTTTGCCAGCACTTCTCACATTTCATAATTTTCCTAAATTCCTATGAAAAAATATTCAGCACATTCTGCATTGAACTACTGTACCCAATTTATTATATATTTTTGGAGTCGCAGTTGGTCCATTTTATACCGACTCCGACTCCACTGCCCTGATCTTTATGACCTCAAAAATGCACCAGAAATGCAGTGAAATATTCCCTGTGTGAACAATAGCCTTACACCTCTCAGCTGGAATTTTGGACCACTTTTTTGCAAACTGCTCCAGGTCTCTCATATTTGAAAGGTGCATTTTTTTTCTCACTTTTGTTTTGTTCCAATATTCACAAAGGAAATAAACATGTGTAGGACAAAATGTGTAATTGCAATAATTTTCTGGTATAAATACTTAATTTTCTAGAAATAATTTCAAGGGTGCCAACACTTTTGTCCATGACTGTTTAGTAATATTCTGTGCTTATTCTTAAAGGGAATAGATGACTTCACATGTCCGAATAGAGAACCTTTTCTGTGCAATCTACATTGTGTAATTTCTCTGTTAATCTTCCTGGAAATGCATGTCTCAATAACTGCGTGTGGGCACTCGACTTAGAAGGGTTTTCCAGTTTCAAAAAATCCTGATTCCCGGGCTGTAGGGGTTTTTTTTTTGGGGGGGGGTGTTTATCACTCCTATGGGCTGAGTCTCCAGAGCATTGATACCATGTCGACAGCACTGTAGCCAATAACCGAGCTCATCAGCGCTGTCCAAATTGAAGGCACGAGCCTCTGACTTCACTGTATCGCTATTGACATGATATCAGCGCTGCAAACAACAGACACCGGAAACAGCGGCGGAGACTCAGCGATGGACCCGGTGAATGTGCGTAAGGAACAGTTTATTTTTGTAAAACAAACTGCAGCTGTGAGAATGGGCTTTCCTGAAACTGGAATAATACATTAACATAATAATGGGAACTATTATTTTTTATAGATTTAGTCGTGGAATAAACAAAGCAATAAAAAATGCCAATATACTTATGTGTCACAAACTTCAGATGAAACTAGCAATACAGCACTTTATTACTATTTTTTGTATTAACTTTAGAGGTGTTGCAGTCTCTTGACATCTGTCTGCATCTTCTCCATGTCTCTCAGAATCTCATACACTTTAGTTATTGTGCAAATATCAAAAGACAATCAGATTGGTCACGATTATTATAGGTTTGCTTTTGCTTATATATTTCCGATAGATACACTGCCCCTGACGTTTTGCCGATAACATGTTGCTGAACCCATTCTTACTAAATTGCATTGGATACCAATCAAGGCATAGAAGAGGTGATTGGTGCCTTTGTTTCCTCATTATATATATATTTATGGAATAACACTGAATATGCCAAAAATTGCTGATTAATGTAGGATCTATGTGTCGGAGACTCTCGTATTGTGTCGGAAAGGAATCGCGAGACATCTGTTCTCAATTTACAGTGGCATCTCTCCCAATGACTACCATGAAGAGGGGGCCAGGCATGTGTGTGTCCTTCTTCATTGTAGTATATGGAAGTTATGGGAAGAGACAGAAGCATCTGTGAAACAGGATAACAAAATGTTTTCTGGTTTTGCTATATCAATTTTCTTACGTGAAAGTACTCCACAAACCTGTCATTAGTCTTCTACCTTGCAGCAGTGACCCTTTGTAACCACTTATCACCCTGTGATGCATGGAAGCAGCACTCTACCATCACAGATCAATGACTAGACAAAAAAATGCTTACACGTACAGTATGTTTCTAATCATACGTTATCATACTTATGCTATATCTGTACCTTGTTACTGGAGTTTCTGTGAATGATGTCATTTTTTTATTGCAGATCATAAACATCAATATGTAAATTATTAGTTCCTTTGTCCAAGTGTAACGTGGTTTATTTCAATATTAACCCCTCCACAACATTTGACATATATTTACGTTTTCCGCCAAGAGCTCAGCGTATGTTATAGCTGATCTCTGGCTGTCACAGCCAGGGCCAGTTCCTGCACCACCCCTGGCTGTTTAATCCCCTAAATGCCACAATCAGTAGCGATCACAGCTTTAAGAAGGTTAAGAAAGGAAGTGCACTCTCACCCGATCGGGACAGCCATGATGTGGTCACGGGAACCAAGTCATTCCCATGGCAAGCCGAGGTCATGATAACAACTGCTGGGTCAGTCAGTTATGACATGCTGTTAGATCATGCTATGAACATTGTCTAACAGGCTTCTCTCAGTGTCACACTGACAGGTTTAATGTATTGCAATGCTTGTATTTATGTCAAATACTGTATTTATGTAAAAACAAACAAAAAAAAAAGTACATTTGGTATCCCCCGCACCACCATCCTTAACCTCTTCAGTGAACACCGTAAAATAAACAGTGAAAACCGTCGTTTCATACAGCTGCTAAAAAAGTGGAATAAAATTCGATAAAAAACGATCCGTTGCATAAGTTTTTTCATGCGGCCCGTCCGTTTTTTGACGAATGCGGCTTGATACTGAGCATGCGCATTGCAAAAGACGCATCCGGTGGCCGTATGCGGTTTTTGCCGCAGGACGCCGCATCCGGCGTCCATAGGCTTGCATTGTAATTCGCGCCGGATTCGTCGATGCGTTTTTTTCGACTCACAAAAAAACGTGCCGGACGCAACGCAAGGCCATGCAGCACAATACAGCGCTAATGCAAGTTTATGCGGAAAAAAACGCAACCAGCGGCAAAAAAAGGTTGCATTTTTTCTGCAAAGCGCCGTATTGTGCTGCACTGCAAAAACCGGATGTGTAAAAGCAGCCTAAGCGAAAAAATATAAGCGCTATAGCTCTCAGAATACAGCAATGAAAAAGATTTTTTTTTTTCTATAAAATTGTTTTCATGGTGTAAAAGTGGCAAAACATTAAAAAAAAAATATATGAATGTGGAATCACTGCATATGTACTGACTCGAAGAATAAAGCTGTCTTATCACTTATAAGACATGGTGAATGGCATAAAAAAAAAAAATTCCTGAATTGGATTTTTTTCTTGATTGTGCATTAAAAGTCAAATAGAAAGTGATATAATATAATGTGGCCCAAAATGGTACCGATAAAAAAATCCAACTCATCCTGCAAAAAAACAAGCTGTGAAAAGCAAAAAACCTATAACCTTCAAAAAAATGTTTATTTTGTAATAAAGCGGTTTTTTTAGTGTGATAGTAGCCAAACCTAACAAATTATATGAATGTGGTATTGCTGTAATTGTACTGACCTGACGATTAAAGCCACCTAATCACTTATACTGTAAGGTGAACCGCATAAAAAATAGTAATAAAGACAATTCATCAACTGCTGTTGATTTGTTTATTCTGCCTACCAATGATCGTAGGACAATGATCCTCACATTCATCCTGCGCTCTACAGTGAACGCTTATAGTGGGGAATACGTGTAAATCTCTGAAATACTTAATGTAGACAAAATCGTACAGAAAACTCACTGTAATGAGGCAGATGGAGTCACTTTGAACTCCTGTCTGGCCTGTGTTCTGCCGGTGTCCATATTTTTACTTGTCTTTTTATGCATGCAAAAAGTGTGGTCAATAACAGTTTTTGGAGATGTAGATAGAAACCCTAATCTAAACTATTCTAGGAAAATCTGTGCTCCTAGAGTCAAATTCCCGCCCGAGCTCTGTGGTGTGGGCAAACAGTACTGTCCAGTTACATGTGGCGTATTGCCAAATTGAAAATAAATTCTGTAACACATTAAAGAGCCTTTTTTTTTACCTATTCTCTTTGTGAAAATTGAAAATAGAGTGTGAAAACAAAATTTTAGTGGTAAAAATGTAATTATTTTTTTCTTCACAAATAGTAAAAAAAATTGTGACACACCAGTGGTGTTAGTTTGCTCACTGCACCCGTAGATGAATCCCTTGATGGGTCTAATGGATGCACCATTTCTGAGGCGGCTGTGGGCTGCTATTTTCAGGCTATAAAGGGCCAACTGATCATGGGCCTTCCCACCCTGCCTTACCTTGGCTGGTCATCAAAAATAATTTAAGAAAAGGGCATGGGATCCCCTTTATTTTTGTTAGCTGTCAGCTTTACCTTGGATAGTTGAGGGTTGGAACTTGCAGTTGTCTGCTTTACCCGCACAGGATTTAAGAAAATAGGCAGGAGCCCACGTAATTTCTTTTTCTTTATTGTTTTCAGCAGTATATAGTCAACTTCCGCATGTAGTAAAGCTTGTTGATTGACTTCACTACATACCGTATTTTTCGCTTTATAAGACGCACCTGATTATAAGACGCACCCCCAAATTTGGTGAAGGAAAAGAGAATTTTTTTTAATGTTAAATGGGGTCCATCTTATAATGCCAGTGTCCCTCTAACAAATTATATAGGGTATATGTCCCTCATAGCCCCCCATCCTAAAATTAGCCCCCTTAATCTGGATATGGCCCCCTTATATTGAATATAGCCCCTTTGTGATGGCACACGTTCCCCTGTGCTGCCTATGGCCCCCTATGGATTGCATACATTCCCCTGTGCTGCCTATGGCCCCCTATGGATTGCATACATTCCCCTGTGCTGCCTATGGTCCCATATGGATTGCACACGTTCCCCTGTGCTGCCTATGGCCCGCTATGGATTGCATACATTCCCCTGTGCTGCCTATGGTCCCCTATGGATTGCACACGTTCCCCTGTGTTGCCTATGGTCCCTTATGGATTGCATATGTTCCCCTGTGCTGCCTATGGCCCCCTATGGATTGCACACATTCCCCTGTGTTAGATATCTTCCCCCATAGTGCTGCCCATGGCCCCTATATAGATCGCACAAGTCCCCCTGTGTTAGATATCGCCCCCGTGATGCTGCCCATGGCCCCTATATAGATCGCACAAGTCCCCCTGTGTTAGATATCGCCCCCATAGTGCTGCCCATGGCCCCTATATAGATCGCACAAGTCCCCCTGTGTTAGATATCGCCCCCATGATGCTGCCCATGGCCCCTATAAATTGCACAAGTCCCCCTGTGTTAGATATCGCCCCCATAGTGCTGCCCATGGCCCCTATATAGATCGCACAAGTCCCCGTGTTAGATATCGCCCCCATGATGCTGCCCCTGGCCCCTATAGATCGCACAAGTCCCCCTGTGTTAGATATCGCCCCCAGGCTGCTGTCCATAGTAAAATAAAACACTCTTTCCTTACCTCCTCCAGCGCTGAGCTCCCTCCGTGCTTCTGTTCTTCCACTTCCTGGTTCTCGGCCGGTCATGTGTTCGGCACAGCAGACTGAGATCTCTGCGTGCCTGCCTGATCACAGTGGAAGCAGGGATACGGGGAGAAACGCTGGAGGGGGTAAGTAAAGCTTTTTTATTTTAGAATGAGCAGCAGCCTGGGGGCCAAATCTAACACAGGGGGGGCATGTGTTATCACAGGGGGGCGCAGGGACAAATAATATGCACCGCTCCCCCAGCCCCTCACTGCGGTGCGATTTCAGCACCACCAGAGATGGACAAAGGCTGTGCATATTATATGAACGGAGCAGGAGATCAAACGCTGCCGCCGCAGCGTTCACCTGCCCCCCGCACAGCGCCCCCACCTCCCCTGGACCCTGCAGTGTACATATATATATACCCCCCCCCGTATATTTGGCTTATAAGACGCACCCCCTACTTTCCCCCAAAATTTGGGGGAACAAAAGTGCGTCTTATAAAGCGAAAAATACGGTATGTACAATTGTGCAATATGTACTTTTCTTTAAAGTCTGTGTTCAATGCCGCGACCTGAACACCCAGTGTTTGCTACAAACCTCGAACTTTACAATTCACGTTCACTCATCCTTAGTTAAGGCAACATGTTTGTGGTAAAAAAAAATAAATATTTTCGATGCTCAACATAAAATTTTGTGAAGCACCTGTGCTCACCACCCATCTAGATAATTTCCTTGAGGGGTCTTGGTTCGAAAATGAGGTCACTTGTGGGGGATTTCCACTGTTTAAGTACATCAGGGGCTCTGCAAGCACAACATGGCGTCCGCTATTTAATCCCCAATATTCAAATAGCGTAACTTCCCTTCCGAGCGCTACCATGCGCCCAAACAGTAGTTTTCTACACGTAGGGAATTTCTGTGTGCTCATGAGAAATTGTACAACAAATTGTATGGTGCACTTCTGTTACCCTTATGATAATGCTAAATTTTGGCTAAATCAACATTTTTGTGGTAAATTATTTTTTATTTCCTCGGCTCATCGATATAAATTTCTGCGAAGCACCTGGAGGTTCAAGGTGCTCATCCCACATCTAGATAACGTTCTTGAAGGGTTTAGTTTTCAAAATGGGGTCACTTGTGTGGGAGCTCCACTTTTTAGGCACATCAGGAGCTCTCTAAACAGGACATGTTTGCTATCCATTTCAGACAATTTTGCATTCCAAAAATAAAATGGTGCTTTTGGTGACATTTTTGCAGGAAAAAGTAAACATTTTTCTTTTTTTATTTACACATTGCCTTAGTTTTTGTGAAGCACCTGAGGACTTAATAAACTTCTTGGATGTGGTTTTGAACAGTTTGAGGGGTACAGTTTTTAGAATGATGTCACTTTTGGGTATTTTTTGTCATATAGGCCACTCAAAGTCACTTCAAATGTGATGTGGTGCCCAGGGGTGGGATTCAAATTTTTAACAACAGGTTCTCTGTAAACCCTGTCCATTTGCAGACCACACCCATTATGTAACAAACCCATTTTGTTAGCCACACGCATTTTCACACACATTCCTCAACCAAAAAATCTAATTTAAAGTATAATCTCTTTCCCCCTCTTCCCTTCCTCTACCGTCACTCTCCTGTCCAGCACCAGTTGTTCCAGTCACTGTCAGTCTTATTGTATTAAACGGTTTTTCTACAATTCTTAAAAATTATTAAAGGAGCCCTGCTAAAATTGGAACGGACGACCTTCCGCATACAGATCCAATCCCATGTGGCTCCTTTCCCCTGCTGATCCCATCCCATTATGGCCTCTTTCCCCCTACAGATCCCATCCCATGTGGTCTCTTTCCCCTGCAGTTCCCTTTCCATTATGGCCTCTTTCCCCTGCAGATCCCATCCCATTATGGCCTCTTTCCCCTGCAGATCCCATCCCATTATGGCTCCTTTTCCCATATAGCTCCCATCTTATCCAGCCTCCTCTCCCCGTATAGCTCCCATCTTATGCGGCCTCCTCTCCCCATATAGTTTCCATGTTATGCGGCCTCCTCTCCCCATATAGCTCCCATGTTTTGCGGCCTCCTCTCCCCATATAGCTCCCATCTTATGTTGTCTCCTTTCCCCATATAGCTCCCATCTTATGTGGCCTCCTCTCCCCATATATCTCCCATCTATGTGGCCTCCTCTCCCCATATAGCTCACATCTATGTGGCCTTCTCTCCCGCTCCCATCTATGTGGCCTCCTCTCCCCATATAGCTCCCATTTTATGTGGCTCCTCTCCCCATCTTCGGCTCACTGAGCGCTTACCTGCTCCAAGCACCGACGGCCTCTCTGTCTTCCTTCCTCCGCGGCACTCTGCACACTGATGCTGACAGACGGCAGGAGGAGGAGCTTCTCACACTGCCATGACCTCTGCAGCATCAGCGCGTCGCTTCACGCCGGGTCAGGGAGCAGACAGGCTCCACTGAACCCGGAAGTGCGGCGCGGAGGTACAGAGATTCATTTGTGCTAGTGTCTTAGAGACACTAACACAAATGAATACAGGGAACCGGATCGCCAGAGCTGTTTCTTGCCGGTTCGGGGAACCGGCTGCTATTTTAACAACCGGTTCTCCTGAACCAGACAGAACCGGCTGAATACCACACCCCTGGTGGTGGCTAAAAAAATAGTTTGTAAATTTTGTTCGAAAAATGAGAAATTGGTGACCAACTTTTAACCCTTCTAACTTCCTAACAAAAGAAATTGTTTAACAAATGATGCAGATGTAAAGTAGACATGTGGGAAATGTTACTTATGAACTATTTTGTTTGACATAACTTTGGTTTAAGGTAATTATTCAAAGTTTGAAAACTTAAATATTTTAAAAACTTTTCCCAGATTTCCGATATTTGCACAAATAAATACAAAAAATATTGGGCTAAAATTACCACTAACATGAAATACAATAAATCATGAAAAAACATTCTCAGAATCACTAGACTCGATTGAAGCGTTCCCGAGTTATTAGCTCATAAAATGACACTATAGCTCTGTACAGATTATTTTTTCTTATCACAGCATATCTGGATTTGTGCGTGCCCTTTAAGATTATCAAGCTTTTCTTGATGTGTATAATAAGTGCAAAGAAAAGACCTTATAGAATCTCCCCGTGTTTGCCTGGGTTTCCTCCGATTTCCTCCCACACTTCAAGGCTAAGTTCACACTTCCGTTGTTTTGCATCAGTCACATGCGTTGCTTGACGCATGTGACTGATGCGTTGTACAACGGATGACAACGGTGACAAAGAAAATAATTTCTTTGTCGGACTCCGTTGTGTGCGGGGGGCGGCGTTCGGGGGGCGGAGTTTGGCGGCGGAGTTCGGGAGCGGAACTGAGGACGTCAGTGCCGCGGTCTGCATGGCTGGGGACAGGTGAGTGAGTGTGTGTGTGTGTGTATGTGTATGTGTGTGTGTGTGTGTCTACATGCGTGTGTACATGCGGAGTGCGGGAGGGGGCGGAGCGCGAGGGGGTGGAGCCGTGAAGCTGAGGACGTCAGTGCCGCCGGGACTGCAGGGCTGGGGACAAGTGAGTGAGTGTGTGTGAGTGTGTGAGTGTGTGTGTGTGTGTATACACATGCGGAGTGCGGGAGGGGGCGGAGCCGAGTGGTGAAGTGTTGGCCTCCTTGAACACGTATCCAGGGTAAATATCGGGTAACTAAAAGCAAAGCACTTTTTGCTTGGTTACCCGATATTTATCTTGGATACCAGCTTAGCGCGGGCTCCCTGCACCCGTAACCACTGTAAATATCAGGTAACTAACCAAAGCGCATTGCTTGGTTACCCTATATTTATCCTGGTTACGGGGGCGGGGAGCCAGAGAGCGCATGCGCAGCGAAATCCTACGGATCGCGCTGCTCAAAAAACATTACATGCTGCGTTGCTCCCATCTGGCGGTCAGTTAAAAAACGACTGACCGCGACGCAGCGGATGCAACGCAGCATCATCAGTCACAATCCGTCACTAATAGAAGCCTATGGGGAAAAACAGGATTCCTGCAAAATATTTTGCAGGATACCGTAATTCCTCAAGGCTACTGATTGTGACTGATGCAAAACAACGGAAGTGTGAACTTAGCCAAAGACATACTGATAGGGAATGTGAGACCCAATAGGGACCATTATGATCACATCTGTAAATAGCAGTGTAATTAATAGCGCTATGTGAGTAAAATAACTAAATAAATTATATATTGTATAGATGTATTGTCACGCTGAGTGGGAAAGGACACTCACTGAGCGACACAACACACAGGAAAACCAGGGATGATATAAAGTCAGGCACTGATGATGGGGAGAGGTAAGCGGGGTTACCTCCTTACACTCACCTGATCCCTGCACCCTTTAACATCCCTAGATGGGTCCTTCCCCGTCTGCGATCATGTGCCTAGGGCCTTCGCTGGCCTTAGGGCATATGCACATGGGAGAAAATACCTGCGGATTTTGCTGAGGAAAACCTGCGGATTTTCTAGATTCTCTAGATAAATCCGCACGTTTACGCAAGTACAGACACTGCCCATGTTATCCTATGGGATTTGGGGAGTGCTGTATCAATGCTGCGGTTTTTGCAGCTGCGGAAAATGTGGATTTCCCGCAGCCGCACGTAACTGCATGTCAATTATTCATGCGGAATTATCTGCGTAATTCCTGCCTTTCCACTATGGAGATACAGGGCGGGAAATCCGCAGGAATTCCGCACAAAATCCGCACTGTTTCTGCAAGTTTACTGCAACAATTCTGCAGAAATTCCGCAACAACAGATAGCTGTGGATTCCGGGGAGCTGCTGCGTGAACCTGCGGAAATACCTGCAGAAAATTCCGCAGGTACATTTTCTCATGGGCCCATGGCCTTAAACACCCTAAATAGTGTGTAGGGCAGCAAGACACTAGTATTGTAACTGCAATAAAAGAACATGAGGAATGTAAGGCAAATGTGTGGGGAAAGACACAACAAATAGTACTCCTGAATTTCTTCAGCAGGAAACTTCCCAGCTGCAACTGAAACGAACACCTCAGCTTTTTCAGAGACCGGGTCCTGCAAAGTAATCACTCAGTATAGAAGATCTATCACTGTCATGTAGGGAAGCCAGGTGTGGGCAAATTCAAGGGGCTGCTAATAAGTCTTTGGCTTTACCCAGAAAGAAACGAGATAGGATGATGAAACTTTACATTTATTCCACATACTCTCCACTGATGTCAACATACTTCTTACATCGGTATTCCAAGTTCTGTAAGCCTAGCAAAAAGAAGGATTTCGGTTCTGCCTCAAACCAAGCATCCGTAGCAGCCATGGCATCAGAAATGATGTGAAATTTGGTACTTTTGAGGTGTTTCTTCAGGTTTGAAAACAGATGATAGTTGGCAGGAGCTACATCTGGTGAATAAGGTGGGTGGTCAACCAGCGGGAAGCCCAGCTCTGCCGTGGTCACTTGTGCAGTGTGAGCAGAGGCGTTGACTTGCAGGAACAAGGTTCCTTTGGACAGCTTGCTGCACCTTTTGGCCATCAGAGCTTCCTTCCATTGGTCCAAAAGTTCAATGTCATACCTTGCATTGATGGTGGATATATAAATATAGAGAATACCCCGGCACACTATTACTCCCAATAAAAAGGAAAACCATGCGACTGTTCATGTGCTAATTTCTTTTTATTGATCAAATTGTGCTGTAATTTATGTAGTATGATTCGTCCAAATAAGTCGACGTTTCGGCTGTGGGCCTTCGTCAGACTGGACTTTATCTGAGCATGATAACAGAAACAAAAAATCAATATCATATATACAAGATTGACAAAATGCAATACAATTTCCAACAACAAAATGGTGACATATCAATGACATCATAGCAAGGTAGAGACACGTCATATCATATTGTGATACAATCTCATGGTATGAGGATATAGGTACCCTCTGTTGTACAGTGCAAGACATACAGAAATATACAAAATTATATATACACCTTATGGTAGCATGGGTACGTTGTAAATTGGATCGGGGATTTACATTGCTAGTGCTTATGTGATAGTGGTTCATTTAAATGGAAAACCGACCATAGGGAAGAGTTTGAATGGAGAAAAAGAGCAGAGAAGAGGAAAGAAGAACAGAATGAAAAAAAAACAGGTAAAGGAAGGACAAAAGAAAAGCGGTAGTATGGCTATTAATGAAATCTCAGAAAGCTCAGTGTGCCACTCACCACTGTTGGTATGACAGCATGAAATCACATCAAGGCGTGAGCCAAAGAATAAATGGCGGAGGACAATACGTCAAATTATGACATGTACTATAATAAAGAAGACATGTGTTAGGTAAGGTCCATATCAAAAACACGCACATGGAGTTCTATGGGGACAGACGGTGATTAATAGATACCTGTTATACAGTTTATATGATTATGCTGATAGTAAATGTTATACGAGAGCTATTATGTAGATGTTGGAAATGCATGTGTCACATGCTATGTCAATGAAGATATCACCGCATAGGGTTAATGGCAGGTTTCGGGACCTCAATGCAAAGAAATTATGAGTTATGATTAATAACATGGATGCAAACGAAGCTGAGGGGTCCATATTCTAAACAAAGAATAAGAAATATACAGCAGATGTTAAAACTGTAGATCAGTTGCAGTTTATGCCATAAAGGGGTGTGTTATATGAGTTTTAGGAATTGGAATGACATACTTGCAGGTCAGTGGCAGGGGGCGTGACTGGAGATTGCTGGGGTGCAGACCAGTATGTGATATGAAATACAAGTGAGATCTATACAAGAAAGAGAAAGCAGATACCTGATAGTACATCTGTAGCTGCAAAACAGTAATGCTAACCAGTAAGGCTATGTGTCCACGGGAGAATGTAGCTGCGGATTTTTCTGCATCAAAATCTGCAGCTTTCCCGCAAAATCCGCACCTTTTCAAAGGTGCAGATTTGCCGCGGATTTGATGCGGATTTTGGTGCGGATTTTTTTTTTCCCCCAATTTTAAAGCCAAAATCCGGATGAAAATCCGCAACAATAATTGACATGTTGCAGATTTTTCCGGATCAAAATCCGCACGAAATCCACTGCGGAAAAATCCGCAGCGTGGGCACAGCATTTCCAAAATGCCATAGAAATGGCTGGGAAGTGCCTGAGCTGCAGATTTTCGGGAAATTCGCGGCTTTTCCGCGAGAAATCCGCAGCAAAATCCGCGCATTTTCCGCAGCGTGGGCACATAGCCTAAGGGATATACAAGGATGTTACCTATATTCAGGCCGATTATATGTAAATATCACCGGTAGGACCAGAAACGCCAGAGGCCGTTATCATGGGGTCACAAATGGAAGACAATAAAGGAGTTGCAGGCAGCATAAGAAAGTCATATATAGCAGGTAGAGAGGAAGCTAGGTGAGCTCTATATAAGAAAGAAAAAACAGATACCTGATAGTATGCCTGTAGCGGCAAATTAATAATGCTAACCAGCAAGGGATATCAGGCCGATTATGTATAATATCACCGGTAGGACCGGAAACGCCAGAGGCCGTTACCTTGGGGTCATAAGCAGAGGATAATAAAGGAGTTTGCAGGCAGCATAAGAGAGTCGTATATAGCAGGTAGAGAGGAAGGTCGGCTACCATTACTTACCACACTGGTGCTGGACGTGCGGTCTGTGAGTGGAGGATCCTGCACTGTGTGTTGCTCCAGCGTGCGGGCGTTTTAAAAAGGAAGTGTGGGCATGTATCGCTGTTATCACTTCCTGTCAATGGAATACAGTAAGTCGGGCCCGTGGAACGCACACCGCGCATGCGCAGTACGCGCTCCCAACCCGACCCCCTGCTAGTGCGTCATAGGAGCTGGTATCCTGTGCCCGGATGGTTACTAGCATAAACGAGTGTAAACAAACCACTATTCACGTGCATTGGTGTGGGTGAGAGACGTAATCCTAGTCCAGGGTGCCATAGGAGATATGAGAGAAGGTGCATTAATCCATGGGGGTGCTGGCTAGTGCTCAATATCAGGACATGCTGGCGTTTCTGCAAAAAAGAGAGTTACATGTCAGTGTGGCAATGATGTACATGTATACAGGTCATACATAGAGTTAGGTCCAGAAATATTTGGACAGTGACACAAGTTTTGTTATTTTAGCTGTTTACAAAAACATGTTCAGAAATACAATTATATATATAATATGGGCTGAAATTGCACACTCCCAGCTGCAATATGAGAGTTTTCACATCCAAATCGGAGAAAGGGTTTAGGAATCATAGCTCTGTAATGCATAGCCTCCTCTTTTTCAAGGGACCAAAAGTAATTGGACAAGGGACTCTAAGGGCTGCAATTAACTCTGAAGGCATCTCCCTCGTTAACCTGTAATCAATGAAGTAGTTAAAAGGTCTGGGGTTGATTACAGGTGTGTGGTTTTGCATTTGGAAGCTGTTGCTGTGACCAGACAACATGCGTTCTAAGGAACTCTCAATTGAGGTGAAGCAGAACATCCTGAGGCTGGAAAAAAAAGAAAAAAATCCATCAGAGAGATAGCAGACATGCTTGGAGTAGCAAAATCAACAGTCGGGTACATTCTGAGAAAAAAGGAATTGACTGGTGAGCTTGGGAACTCAAAAAGGCCTGGGCGTCCACGGATGACAACAGTGGTGGATGATCGCCGCATACTTTCTTTGGTGAAGAAGAACCCGTTCACAACATCAACTGAAGTCCAGTAGGTGTATCTGTCTCTAAGTCAACTGTAAAGAGAAGACTCCATGAAAGTAAATACAAAGGGTTAACATCTAGATGCAAACCATTCATCAATTCCAAAAATAGACAGGCCAGAGTTAAATTTGCTGAAAAACACCTCATGAAGCCAGCTCAGTTCTGGAAATGTATTCTATGGACAGATGAGACAAAGATCAACCTGTACCAGAATGATGGGAAGAAAAAAGTTTGGAGAAGAAAGGGAACGGCACTTGATCCAAGGCACACCACATCCTCTGTAAAACATGGTGGAGGCAACGTGATGGCATGGGCATGCATGGCTTTCAATGGCACTGGGTCACTTGTGTTTATTGATGACATAACAGCAGACAAGAGTAGCCGGATGAATTCTGAAGTGTACCTGGATATACTTTCAGCCCAGATTCAGCCAAATGCCGCAAAGTTGATCGGATGGCGCTTCATAGTACAGATGGACAATGACCCCAAGCATACAGCCAAAGCTACCCAGGAGTTCATGAGTGCAAAAAAGTGGAACATTCTGCAATGGCCAAGTCAATCACCAGATCTTAACCCAATTGAGCATGCATTTCACTTGCTCAAATCCAGACTTAAGACGGAAAGACCCATAAACAAGCAAGACCTGAAGGCTGCGGCTGTAAAGGCCTGGCAAAGCATTAAGAAGGAGGAAACCCAGCGTTTGGTGATGTCCATGGGTTCCAGACATAAGGCAGTGATTGCCTCCAAAGGATTCGCAACAAAATATTGAAAATAAAAATATTTTGTTTGGGTTTGGTTTATTTGTCCAATTACTTTTGACCTCCTAAAATGTGGAGTGTTTGTAAAGAAATGTGTACAATTCCTACAATTTCTATCAGATATTTTTGTTCAAACCTTCAAATTAAACGTTACAATCTGCACTTGAATTCTGTTGTAGAGGTTTCATTTCAAATCCAATGTGGTGGCATGCAGAGCCCAACTCGCGAAAATTGTGTCACTGTCCAAATATTTCTGGACCTAACTGTAGAAAAAGGGGACATATGTCATAGGAGTAAAAGGCCCATATCCATGGGTGACATATTGATATATGAGTTATTACATTGGCAAGAATAAAGAGAAAAGCATCATACTTAATGATTATCTATACCATGCATTAAAATTATATGACCAATAGTCTGCATCAGTATTTAAATCCACTGATGACCTAGAGGCGTATAATGGTATATTAGAACAAAGTCTCATATCTACGGTTCAGTCCATGCGGTTCAAGTGTTCCTAGGGTGTGAATCCACCTGGCCTCTCTATCACGGAGGCGTTTAACCCTATCACCGCCTCTACGTATAACATCCACGTGATCGTTTACTTGAAATTTAAGCTGGGATATTTGATGTCCTGCTGTCAGGAAATGATTAGGTATGGGCAAGAGGGAGTTATCACATCTGACATCTGATTTATGTCGACTAATGCGGTCTCGGATATGCTGAGTTGTCTCCCCAACATTGATGGTGGAACCCTTTTGAAGGTAGTCCACTAGCAGAATGCCCACCTTATCCCAGAACACAGAAGCCATCACCTTAGTGGCTGATTTTTGGACCCTGAAGTTCTTTGGATGCGGAGAACCACTGTGCCTCCATTCTTGTGACTATCCTTGTTTTCAGGGTCATACAAATAAATCCAGGTCTCGTCCATAGTGACTAATCGATCCAGGAAGTTCTTATCAGTCCGGAAACCCTGACAAATGGACCGGGAAGTTTTCACTCGCATGCTTCTCTAATCTGTTGTCAAATATTTGGGGACCCACTTTGCAGACAGCTTCCTCATGTCCAAATGTTCATGGATAATGACACAAACACGTTCATGGGAAATCCCCATGATGTCTGCTGTTGCTTTAGCTGAAATTTGTCAATTCTCCAGTATGACGTTGTGCCCACAGCATCGATGATCTCCAGAACAACAACCACTCTCTGTCATCCAGGACATTCCTCATCATTGATGCTGAAGTGGCCCATTTTAAATTTGGCAACCCAATTCTTAACTAAGTAATATGAAGGGCATTGATCCCCCAATGCCTGTGACATATCACCATGAGTATCTGTGACGCCCTGGGCAAGCCAGGGGTCACAGGTCACAACACCACACGCACCCCACATTCCCTACAGGTACATCAAGCTAACCCAAAATCCTTGTTGCCTTCCTCCAGGGGCTGATGTCCACACCAGGGGGTGGGCCAGGTGGTTGGCTCCGCCCACCGAGGAGTTCACAGCCCTGGAGGCGGGAAGAACCAGGCAGATAGAGTTTGGAGGAGGAAGTGGAAGGAGTTGAAGTTGAAGTCTAGCTGAGGGCTAGAGGGCAGTTGAGTGAGGGAAGTGAAAGTAGAAGGAAGTGGTAGAGGAGCTTAGGGGAGAAGCTGAAGTAAAGTAAAAAGAAACAGTTTGTAAAGCCTGAAGTTGGTCCGGGTGTGTGCCCCGGACAGTGACAGCAAGGTCAGCAGATGGCGGTGATAGTCTGCAGGGGGACTGCTCGGAGGTTGCTGGAAGGACCGCGGACGGGTGGTGACCCGGCGGTACCGGAGCAGTATACGAAGAACAGTCAGCACCAGGGCAGGGGCCTTTCGGATCCCGGCAAGGCTAGGAGTCGCCATAATTTGCCAAATCCGTCAGTGAAGGGGACGTCTGTCTCCTAACAACCAAGTCCCGATTGAAGGCAACAGCCCGACCATGAAGGGGAGACACCGCCACCGCCAGGGCACCAGTTTCCCAGGGCCAGCGCCTGCGGGCAAAGTAGGGCTCCTTCGGCCCAGCTTGAAGCCGAGGAGTGGGTAACCGGTGGGGACCCATCGCTACCAAAGAGACTTTCATAGGTGCAGGGAAGAGACCGTCACCGCTAACTGCAGGAAACATCAGCACCGTGAACCGTCCGAGGGACCCGTCCAACCAGCCGTTTGTTTACCGAGAACTGTGTCGTGTTTACTGGCTGAGTGAGTATCTCCGTGCCGTGCGGCACAGCGCTGTCCCTGCGCCCCTGCACCTCCACAGGCCCCAGACCCGCCTGTCCACCATCCCAATCCCATCACCGGGCCCTGGGAGCACCACAACCCCTACCCACGGAGGGCACATCAACAACTGGCTGCTCCATACCATCACTGCCGGGCTCCCCATACAGAGCAGCGGTGGTGTTAACAAATCACTACAACCGTGGGTGGCGTCACGGACAATAAACTATCCCAAAACACCAATTCCCCTTTTCACTCATGGGCGAGGAGCGCCGCTCGAGTCCCCGGGATCCGGCCCATCGCTCGAGCCACCGAGCAGCGGCAGGCCACAGCAGCCGCGGCAGCCGGACCCGAGAAGTGGGAGAGCGCGGCGTCCCCTCCTCCGCCCGCGACATATCCTTTGTGGACTTTCCTTGCAGAAACAAGAATTTTATCACTCCTCTGCTCTCATTTGCTGTGAATATCGCATTAGACTCCGCCATTTTGTTTTCCCGCGTGCATAGAACACTGTTGGCATAAGCAACAAACACAAACTTTTGAAAACATATATTAGACACATAAGGCTTTCATGTGATGTAACATTCGTTACCATAGAAACAAAAAAAATCACAAAGCCAAAGACTTATCAGCAGCTCCTCATATAGCAGAACAGAGTGATGATAAGATGATGCAGCTGTGATTAAGGCCAGGGCCACACGGGAATCTATTGCGATCCTCGCATGACACTCGGCTCACGCTGGCAGCACAGCGGGAGTCAAGTGTCACTGCGACTGAGGTCTGATCATGCGATCGGACCTCAGCTGCGGGGGGCGGGCCGGTGCTGCGGAGGGGAGGGAGGGATTTATCTCCCTCTCTCCTCCGTAGCTGGCTATTGTATTGCCATTTTCGCACTGCACTCGCGGTACACCGGTGTTCTGCGAGTGCAGTGCGATTTTTCTCTTGTCCCACAGACTTGAATGGGTGCGAGAGAAACCTGGATCGCATTGCACCTGCAGCATGCTGCAATTGTTTTCTCGGTCCGATTAGGGCTGAGAAAAAAAAATCGCTCGTGGGTTCTGACACACAGGCTAATATTGGTCCGAGTGGAATGCAATGCTTTATTGCATCCCATGAGCTCCGATTTCCACGCCGTGTGTTTTAGGCCTCAGGCTAAGAGTAATCTCAGCCAGAAAAGAAAAGGTCTTTAACCCCTCTAGCATCAAATGAAAGTAAATCCACTCCAATACTCTAGACTCTACAGAGGACCTGTGATCAATTAAAGGGGTGGTTCACCCATTTTTTTAATTTTCTGTAGGAGTTCTACTTACCTTTCTAGGCGTTTTCTCCATTGTCTTCTGTTTCCAGTTCTGGCACTGAGTGGCGCTATCCTGCACGCTCAGTGCCTGTCACATGACCCCCAGGAGCTGTGGCCGCCAGCATCCTCTGACGTCCCGGCATTTCCGGGCTCTCAAACAAGACGGGTACGTCAGAGGAGGCTGGCACCACTCACACTGAGTGACAGGGCTGTGTGCGGTGACTACCGCACATCACAGCCCAGTATCGAGGGGAGGATCCGGAGGACGTCAGTGTGGAGCCGGCGTCCTGCAGATGGTGAGGCACGGGGCGCCAGTGTGCAGTACAGGGGGGGGGGGGTTCTTCAGCTGAATCCCCCCTGCACGTAAGTATGTGATCACACTGTCCACCCGCCCGCTCTGCTGCGATGTCAGGAGAGCGGCCGGTGTCGGGCAGTGTGATCATCTGCTCCTCCCAGCAGCAAGACACTGACAGGCATGTCACCGCTGTGCTCTGCCATCTGTCCTGCTGCATGGGACCAACTGTCTGCACTCTGTCACCTGCACCAGAAGTCACAGAGTGGAGACAGTTGGTGACATGTAGCATCCGGTCACCTGCACAACAAGTCCCAGAGTGGAGACAGTGACATGCTCTGCTCTGACACATAGTGTGCTATATGTCACTATCTGTCTCCACTCTGGGACTTGTTGTGCAGGTGAGAGTATATACAGTTGGTACTATGCAGCAGAAATCACAGAGTGAGGCAGTTAGGGACATGTATCATCCGGTCACCTGCACAACAAGTCCCAGAGTGGAGACAATGTCATGCTCTGCTCTGACACATAGTGTGTAGTGATGAGCGAGTACTAAAATGCTCGGGAGCTCGGGAGCTCGAGGCTCGGGCCGAGCATCTCAAAATACTCGTGTACTCGGCCCGAGCACCGAGCCCAATGTTATCCTATGGGAGACCCGAGTATTATTCTGAAATGACCCCCGGCAGCATGTAGAAACCATAAAACTGTAAATTAAAAAAAAAAACGTGCGTGTGTGTGTAAGCGTGCATATATATATATACGCGGAGTGGAGTGCGGGAGGGGCCGTAGCCGAGCGGGGAAGTGTCGGGCTAAAGGCACGGTCACGCTGTGCGGGCTGGCCAATCACTGCAATTCCAGAACAGGGCTGTGGCATTGCAGTGGTCTGCCAGCTAATCCCTGCATAAGGGATGGCTGTAAAAAGAGCGCCAACATGAAGACCACGAGTACAGCACGAGTATCGCGAGATTACTCGGTCTCCGCCGAGTAGCCCGAGTACATTGATACTCGTGCGAGTACCGAGTAGTAACAAGCATACTCGCTCATCACTAATAGTGTGCTATATGTCACTAACTGTCTCCACTCTGGGACTTGTGCAGGTGACCGGATGATACATGTCACTAACTGCCCCACTCTGTGATTTCTGCTGCATAGTACCAACTGTATACACTCTCACCTGCACAACAAGTCCCAGAGTGGAGACAGTTAGTGACATGTAGCATCCGGTCACCTGCACAACAAGTCCCAGAGTGGAGACAGTGACATGCTCTGCTCTGACACATAGTGTGATGCATGTCACTATCTTTCTCCACTCTGGGACTTGTTGTGCAGGTGACTGGATGCTACATGTCACTAACTGTCTCCACTCTGGGACTTGTTGTGCAGGTGAGAGTGTATACAGTTGGTACTATGCAGCAGAAATCACAGAGTGGGGAAGTTAGTGACATGTATCATCCGGTCACCTGCACAACAAGTCCCAGAGTGGAGACAGTGACATGTAGCATCCGGTCACCTGCACAACAAGTCCCTGAGTGGAGACAGTGACATGCTCTGCTCTGACACATAGTGTGCTGCATGTCACTATCTGTCTCCACTCTGGGACTTGTTGTGCAGGTGACCGGATGATACACGTCAATAACTGCCCCACTCTGAGACTTGTTCATGTGAGAGTGTATACAGTTGGAACAATGCAGCAGAAGTCACAGAGTGGAGCAAGTTAGTGACATGTATCATCCGGTCACCTGCACAACAAGTCCCAGAGTGGATACAGTGACATGCAGCACACTATGTGTCAGAGCAGAGCATGTCACCAACTTGCTCTGCTCTGTCATCTGCGGTGCTGCATGTCACGTTTTTGCCGTGATTTGGTGCGTTTTTTGCTGCGTTTTTGCTCACTGCGTTTTTAATCAGTGCACAATGCCATTAAAGATTGTTGATGAAAAAAAAAAAAAAAGGTCTGATGTAATTTCCTTATTCAAAATGTTCATTGTATGCAGGAGAGCAGACAGCAGCTGCAGAACTACAAGGCTCAGCATCCTTCATTCACTAGTGTATGCAGGAGAGCAGACAGCAGCTGCAGAACTACAAGGCTCAGCATCCTCCATTCACTAGTGTATGCAGGAGAGCAGACAGCAGCTGCAGAACTACAAGGCTCAGCATCCTCCATTCACTAGTGTATGCAGGAGAGCAGACAGCAGCTGCAGGACTACAAGGCTCAGCATCCTCCATTCACTAGTGTATGCAGGAGAGCAGACAGAAGCTGCAGAACTACAAGGCTCAGCATCCTCCATCCAGGACTGTATGCAGTTTTTTACCCAAAAAGAAAAAAAAATGACATGGGGTTCGCCATATTTTTGTATGCTAGCCGGGTACAGCAGGCAGGTACGGGCTGCCCCCAACCCCCAGCTGCCTATTTGTACCCGGCTGGGAACCAAAAATATAGAGAAGCCCTTTTTTTTTTTAATTATTTCATGAATTTCATGAAATAATTTTAAAAAAAAAATGACGTGAGCTTCGCCTTATTTTGGTGTCCAGCCGGGTACAACTAGGCAGCTGGGGATTGGAATCCACAGTGAAGGGTGCCCAAGCTTTCTGGGCACCCCCACTGCGAATTGCAGTCCACAGCCACCCCAGAAAATGGCGCTTTCATAGAAGCGCCATCTTCTGGCGCTGTATTCAACTCTTCCAGCTGCCCTGATGCCGGGTGGCTAGCTGGGTAATAATGGAGTTAGGGCTAGCTGTATATTATCAGCTAGCCCTAAGCCCGAAATTCATGTTGCCACGCCAATATTAGACATGGCCACCATGAATTTCTAGTAATGATAAAAAAAAAACACAACACACAGAAAAATATTTTTATTAGAAATAAAACACAACACAATTAGTGACTCCATCTTTATTGAAATAAACCCCCCTCCGCAGTAATCCTGGGTTAGGGTCCCACGCCGTCCAATCCGGATCCAATATCATCTGATCGGTTTGCTGGAAGGCAAAGCGATCAGATGATGTGTCAGGTTAAGGATGTGAATCACATCATACATCAGCTGATTATATAAAAGCCGATTATACAATCAACTGATGCATCAGTAGAAAAAAAATAAATAAATAAATACATACTCACTTATGTGCTGATTACCAGCAGCTCCTGCAGCGGAGTCTGATCCTGGCCCGTCACTGCAGGAGCTGCCGGTAATCAGCTGATGAAGTCCCCTGACTGCAGGATCAGCTGATAGCCGGCCGGGCGCGAAAAAGCCAGCGATACCGCGAGAATCGATCAGCTGATGCGTCAGGTGACTGCATCAGGTGATCCACCGCCAGGTCCTGCAAGCTTTGTACGTGCCCCGGGGAGACTGCACACAGCCAGAGTGGCGGTACCGAGACAGGGGCTGGAAGCAGGCATGGCACCGGGACCCTGCAGACAGGTGAGTATGACATACACACACACACATACACACTCACACACACACTGTATATATACACACACACTGTATATACACACACACACTGTATATACGCACACACACTGTATATACGCGCACACATACACACACACTGTATATACGCGCACACATACACATACACTGTATATACGCGCACACATACACATACACTGTATATACGCGCACACATACACACACTGTATATACGCGCACACATACACACACACACTGTATATACGCGCACACATACACACACACTGTATATACGCGCACACAGACACATACACTGTATATACGCGCACACACACTTTCTTCCCCTGGCTGTGTAGAGCTGCTGCTGTCTCTGTGTGATTGCTCTCAGTGCACATCCACTGGGAAGAGGCAGGGAGGAGGGTTTGGTCGGAGAGCAGAGTGGGTGTATTAGACACAATGGGTGTGTTAGATAAGCTAGACACCGCCCTAGAGCCACAAAGAATTCTGGGACTTGTACGAACTGAACACAGGAAGTCAGAGGAGAGATTAACCCCATCAGAGCTGGAGCCAGCAATGAGCATGTGCTGCTAGTGCACAATAAAAGGTAATTTTGCTGAAAAAACATAATAGATGTGTTGAGGGGCACATATTAGCAAGATTTATCAGAAAAAAAAAAATCAGTTTTAGTAACTGGACAACTTCTTTAAGTGTTGAGACCTCTTCATTCCAGATCCCCCAGAGGTTACATGCGGACACTACGCTCGTGACATGTATGGGTAATACATTGGAAATTCCATCATTCTTTGAAGACATCAATGTGTCAAACATTAGTGTCAATTTTGCAAAAATGTCTTTATGTTTATAGTGTTCAAAGTTTTGTTTCCATTGCAGAGCTGCTCCAAATCTACATTAAAAAAAGAAATACATAAACATATGACTAAATACACACATTTAAAATATGACATACTGTTTAATTGCAGCCAACACTAAAGTGCGATAACTGCATCACTGGTATATATTAGCAGGGTTTTCTCCATGAACAAAGTCCATTTTTAATAATAGATTTTGTAATAATAATAAGTTCCACAATTGGATGTGTTTAAAAAAATGTTCCTGTGCTGAGATAATCTTATATATGTGCATATGTGACATCTATCCAAAAATTGTATCAGCTCATGCCGCAAAGATAAAAGCCTTCACTGACTCCTAGATTATGAAAAATTAGAGCCCTACGGGTCTCGGAAAATGGAGACAAAGGCGCAATTGTTTTTTTGTTGTTTTTTTGTGTTTTTTTTTTACAAACTTCTGATTTTTTTTTTTCCCACCGCTTAGGTAAAAGTAAAAGTATACATGTTTGGTATCTATGAACTATTACCGACCTGAGGCATCATACAGACATGTCAGTTTTACCATATAGTGCACAGGGTGAATAAAAAAAAAGTGAAATTGCACTTTTTTTTCAATTTCAATGCACTTGGAATTTTTTTCCCCATTTTCTAGCACACTATATGGTAAAACTAATGGTATCATTGAAAAGTACAAAGTTATGGCTCCTGGAAGAAGGAGAGGAAACAACTAAAAATGGAAAATCGCCCTTGGTGAAGGGGTTAAAGGAGTTCTCCAGCCTAAAATGACAAGTCTAAAGTCACCCTATGCGACTGCAGAGTGCGCGAGACCCCACTCATCTAGTTGGGAATACAGTGGAACCTTGGTTTACGAGTAACTTGGTGTGCGAGTATTTCGCTATACGAGCAAAGCTTGCTGTAAATTTGTAACTCTGTTTACGAGCATGCTTTGCTGTACGAGCAAATACTCACCACACACACTTCTGGTTCCGTACTTTTACCCCGCTTGCAGTCCGCACAAACACACACACACGCACACACACATGTTATGCTCACCTTACCTTCCATTCCCTCGGCGGCCTCCTGGGTCTTGTAGTCCACAGGTGCAGTATGTGTATTGGGTAACCATCGCGATGATGGAGGAACTTCCACTGTCAGCACTTCTCAAAGGCAGCCTTTGACGTCAGCGCGCTGGCCAATCAGAGGCAAGTGGCTCCTGCGTATGACATCGACGCTGACAGCGGAAGCTCCTGCATCGTCACAATGGTTACCTGATACACATACTGTACCTGCAGTCTACAAGAACCAGGAGACCAGCGAGGGAATGAAGGGTAAGGTGAGCATAGTATGTATGTGTGCGTGTGTGTGTGTCTGTTTGTGCGTGTGTGCAATGGCACAATAGGGGCCATTGCACAAGTTGTGGAACGAATTGTCTGAGCTTCCATTACTTCCTATGGGAAATTTGGCTTTGCTAGACGAGTAACTTGGTTTACAAGCACAGTTCCAGAACGGGTTGTTCTCGTAAAGCAAGGTTCCACTATATGCATTTTGCATACTCGCTACCACGTAACCTTTAGTCACAGCTCTAACCTCGTGCAATGTGAGGATTCACAAATCTACAGTCACATAGAGTGACTGCAGACTTGTCTTTTTTTGACCACACAATCCCTTTAGCCAGCTAGGATTTATCAGTAACCTTGAAGTACATTTTGTTAAATCCAATGTTTGGTCATACTGACATATAACCAGTAGGTGGAGCAATAATGACTACAGTAATGTTTACTACTGACCTACTTTACACAGTCACAAAGGGAAACCTACATGTCCAGTTCTACAAAGCATCTCACAATTCAATTAGCTTTGTTTCTTAACTTGTGACCGCTAATAAAGAATATACTGTGACTTGTGCTTGGGTCATGATTTTCTCAGTTGTTACTTTGACTAATCTGTATGAGGTTTGAGTTGTAATTTAAATACATAGGTTTAGCAATTATTCCTTGATATGGAGTTTTGCTGCTTTCTTCATGGCAATTTCATTTGGATTTTCGCAGGCTTTTTTTTTCTTTTTAAACTTTTTAGTGATTTACGTTATTTAATCCATGCATTTACTTTTTATTGAAAACCTTTCAAGAATGGAGGGATTTATAATTTTATTCTTTAATACTGTTTGTTTAGGTTACCAACCACCTATGCAGACCATCAGCAGTGTGTAGTCTCCTAGGCGAGGAGTTCTTCGCTTACAAACTCTTTGCAATAGAGCTTACAAACACTTCTCTGAAGCTTGTCAGATCCATCGAACTTCCGTTACCCTGTGCTTTCTCCGTGCTGTAGAGACAATGCTGCCTCATTGTGGACCAGTGGCACAACCATGCTGGAAGTCTGACCTGTTAATCATCTGGAGCACACCAACCCTTCCCTGGTAAGCAGGAAGTTGGGAGGCTGGGAAGCGGAGCACTCCTGAAGACAGAACATGGGGGCAGACTCCTTTACCTCCTTCCTGACTTACTATTCTAACAAATGTTGGGTCCCAGATTGATGCAAACTCTCTGACTTGCATCAATGCCAGCAGATAATGGCTGTGATAAACAGCCAGGATCTGCCACTAACAGCAGCTTATGGAGCCAAGGTCCACCTGCTGCTGTTAACCTCTTAAATGCCACTGTCAATCTCTATACGTGGCACTATAAGCACCACTCAAGTGGTTGTTTTTTAATTGAACTGTTGGAGTGGTGCTTTAAATGTAGAAAAAAGGTAACCCGGGCACACAACTCCCAGAAAAAAGGCAAGATGCAATAATAAAGTATGCACATTTTTCTTTATTAATATATCAGTTTCTTGAATGTCTTTTCAGAATGAATGATTATGGTCCAACACACATGGGACGTTTCGGCCACAGGCCTTCGTCAAAATGGACTATTATCTGACAAATATACAAAAATAGCAGTCAATAATACATTCATAGACGAAAAAAACATGTATACCCTCCAACATCATTTTTTAAGAAAAGGATAAGGACATGATAATAAGGTAGAAACATACTGTGACATATAGTAAGAACCAGCATAGTATGTTCATAAACTAGTAGATTCAGGTGGATAGATAGTGCACACTTTAGGACCTGGATGATTAAAATCGAGAATCCTACCCGAGATGAGGGTGTGTACCCAGCTGTGTCTATGGTAATCTGTAGTAGTCCGACCAGAGCCAAAGAGGAGGGAGAGCAAAAAAAGGGGGGAAGGAAGAAAAAAGATAAAGAGAAAGAGGCAGGAGGAAGGAGGAAATAAAGAACAGAAAGGCGGAAACATGGAAGGAACAAGTAGATTGGAATGGTAAATGGTAAACTGCAAGGCCATCTAACGTAGCACTCACCATGCAAAATCAAATGCACGTAGACATTCGGCTAAGAGGCTAATAATCATAGAAATGAATGGAGTCTCATATGTATTCCACTACAATGAAAAATATGTATTAGCCAGACATATTATACATATGTGTGATGTATAAAAGAACAATCCATGACAAATGACCTTGATAAAAAGAATCATACCTAATGTTAGGGACCACAGAAAAGAGAAGACATGCGCATAATACCATGAAAAGATTTACCTATATGTACGGTGCCAGTTAGGGTCAGCGTGCGCTTGGTCAAGTAACATAAAGGGTTAACCACAATATGGCGCTTGTATTGGGTCCTAGTTTCAAATAGAAGGAACTATAAATATATCAAACGATGTATCCATAAGCAGTAAACCATGACCGTTGTAGCATAAAACACCACACATAACCATGAGGGGAGATCTCATTACCTGCTATGAGGCGGTGGGATAGGTAAGCTGTAACAGCTGGTGAGCAGGCCTGCATGTGCTGTGACAATAAGACTATTCCATGGTAAAAGTGAATAATCATCAGTGCTAAAGTCCAAAAGGAAAGACTTCACATATAATGTACCACTATTATCAACATTACCTAGGATGTCCAGCAGAAGAGGGAGAATGAAGCCGGTGGAACCGGAGGGGAAAGCTGCCAGAACCTTATATAGACAGAGGTAATGAAGCATATGAGCGTCAAGAATGTACAAGATCTTAAGAATGGAGGAAGGGAAAAGAGGTCGGCTGCCATTACTTACCAAACCGCCGCTGGACGTGTGTTCTGTGTAAAGACTCCTGCACAGTGAACTATGTCCAGCATAGAGGCGGTTTAAATGGAAAGTGTGGGCGGGTATAATGGTGTAACTTCCTGTATTTGGAATGCAGGAAGTCGGGACTGTGAAACGCACGCCGCGCATGCGCAGTGCGCGCTCCAGGCCCGACTTCACTGGCAAACCTCAAGGTGACTAAGTCATGTGATGGGGAGGGGAAATCGCTGGGAAAACACATAGGGATCGTGCATACTAATGGGTGGAAGCCGGAGTGGCTCATCCTGGGTGCCTAATCAGATACAGGAACGGTGCACAGAGTCCATGTGAGTGTAGATAAGTGCACACTGTCAAATAATTAGCGTTTCTGCAAGAGAAAGAGAAAAAATGTCAATATATGGATAATTCAAATGCATAAATGAAAAATACATATGTTATATGTATGAAATCACAGTGAACCATGAGTACCACATCATCATTGGATATAAGGAAATAAATGAATCACATGGTCATTGTACATTATTCAAACAAAATAAAAGGAGATTATACCCTATAATATCATGTTTTTGCAGAATATCTCAATGTGTGATGCATTCACTTAATTTGTCAGCCCCAGAACAAATTGGTCAGCTTCAGACCTAAGGCTTAATAAGAATTATGAAACGGCTGTCTCATATTTCCTATTCAGACCATATGGTTCTAGTGTGCCTATAGTGTGTATCCACCTAGCCTCCTTATCAAGTAGGCGTTTAATCCTATTGCCACCCCTGCGTGCTATATCGACATGATCGATGACCTGAAATTTTAGCTGTGAGATTTGGTGTCCTGCTGTCGAAAAATGGTGGGGAATAGGCAGCAGAGTATTACCGCATCTAATATCAGATTTATGCCGACTAATACGGTCTCGGATATGCTGGGTAGTCTCCCCAACATATCCGAGACCGCACGGGCATTTGATGTAGTAGACAACGTACGTACTATCGTATGTATAGAAGCCCTTAATCTGAAAGGTTCTTCCAGTTCTGGCATGTGTAAAGGTACTGCCTTTAGTTACATTAGCACATTGTGCGCAGTCTAGACACGGAACGGTGCCTTTCTGCTGTGTGTCCAGAAAAACTTGACGTGGGACCATTTTAGTTGACCCAATGTCGGCACGCACAAGATGATTTCTTAGATTGGGCGATTTCCTATGGCAAAAGAGGGGTAAGTCATGAAAAGCTTCAATCTCGGGGTATGCAGACTTTAGGAGGGGCCAATGTTGGCAAATGATTTTCTTTAATAATGGTTGAAAAGGATGATATGTGGTAATACATGTCAATGGATTGTGTGATACGTTACTCCGGCTGGATGTAGAATGTGTGACATCAGCTACCCTCTTAGGATAACCCCTCTGAACAAATTTCTGACTCATCTCATTGTGTCGAAGAATTTTGGTTTCAGGTTTGCTGACAATTCTGTCAACACGTGTATGCTGCGAAATCGGCAGGGCTTTCTTAACATGCGTAGGATGATTGCTAGTATAGTAGAGGAGGCTGTTCCTGTCAGTAGGCTTAATGTAGATGTCGGTCGTTAAGAGGCCATCATCCTCCGCGATAACCATACAGTCCAAATAATTAATCTGATGTTTGTCATAGTGAATGGAAAAGGTTAGTCCTGGCATGAACCCATTGAGATCCACAAAAAATTCTAAGAGAGTGCTCAATTCACCATCCCAAACCACGAACACATCATCAATGTATCTCCGCCATAACAGGGCGTGTTTGTTAATAAGTGGGTTGGGATGGATGAAGTGATCCTCAAAGAAGGCCATAAAGATATTAGCGTAAGGGGGCGCCATGTTACTTCCCATAGTGGTCCCCTTACGCTGCATGTAAAACTGATCCTGGAACATAAAATGATTCTTTTCAAGTACTATTTTAAGAAGATCCAGACAGAACTGCTTATTATCATTGGGCAAGGTTGTAAATTCATTTAAGAACCATCGTACTGCGCTGATACCTTCATTATGCATGATGCTGGTATACAGACTATTAACGTCAAGCGTTACAAGGTATGCATTAATGGGGATATGATGTAAATCCTTGATAATATCGAGAAAGTGCGAGGTGTCCTTCACGTATGATGTTATTAGTGATATGAATGGAGATAATACTTTTTCAATAGTCTTGGCCAGAGGGGAAAGTAGAGAGTCAGTCGATGCCACTATCGGTCTACCTGGTGGATGAGTTAGATTTTTGTGTATTTTAGGTAACGTATAAAATACAGGTATGGTAGGGTGTGGGTTAATGAGGAAACTAGCCAACTTCTGATCAATAGTGCCTAATTGCAAATAATGTGCAGAAATGTCCTTAATCAGAGAAGATATCTGTGGTGTGGGATCTCTAGATATGGTCTCATAGGTACTAGTATCAGACAGTTGGCCTAGAATTTCACCGACATAATAGTTGCGGTCCAAAACGACCGTGGCTCCACCCTTATCAGCCGGCTTAATAATGATGTTAGAATTGTCCTTAAGACTCCTAATAGCCCTTGATTCTTCAAGACTAAGATTATGATTAATACGGAAGTCACCCCTGTGTATCTTGGTATTCAGATCATCAACATCCTTGGACACTAATGAGATAAAGGTCTCAACAGGGTGGTAGTGTCTTGGCGGCATGTATGTGCTGGTCATACCCAGACCAAGATCTTTAGGATTAAAACAACCACTACCCGCTGTTAGAGGCCCAGATCTCATATCACTATCGTTAAAATGTACTTTCAGTCTTAAAGATCTGAAAAAGTTATTCAATTCTTGCTCTACTTGGAAGGCATCATATCTTGCAGTAGGACTAAATGATAATCCCTTTTGCAAGACTAGATGTTCCGCTGGCGATAAGCTGTAGAAAGAGATATTGAAGACGAAGTTGGTGTTACCTGCGACCGAGTCCATATCCGGTTGTCTTGGTTGTTGGGATACCGGTCTTTTCTATGTATTTTTTACCCTAGAGCACCTACTTATCAGTGACGCGGAGCTTCTCTCCCTACTAGTGCTTTAAATGTAAGCCTCCTATCTTATACTCACCTTCTGGTGGCTTCTCCAGTCGGTCTCCTGAGATTTGAGACCTGTCGGCAGCTCCAGTGTTTCATGGAGGTCACAACTCAATGCATCTGTATGACATCCTTGTTTTACCCTCTTTCTGGCTCTTAGACTTGCATTCAGACCTTGCGAGCTAATTTCTGACTTCCGGTCAGGCAAAAGATGCAGTCACAAGATGCAGGAGCAGCATCGGTAAAAGGTGAAACTTGCAGAAGGTGAGTAAACTACAAGGGACTAAGATTTAAAGTACTACTCCACTGCAGAAAAAAAAAATGCTGGAGTGGTACTGTAAAACATGTAGACCAGAGGGTATGCCTTTCTACTCACCCATTGGTCCCCTCACGATGCGACCCCTGTGCTTGCCATGACGGTATCCGCAGGTTCAAGTTCCATAACTGGACTAACAATTTAAAAAAAAGTCTCAAAACTATATTATATACCATAAGTTAAAATCCCTATTAAAAGAAATTTTTGCAGAAATAAAAATAATAATAATCTTTATTTCTTTAGCGCCAACATAGACGCAGCGCTTTACAATTCAGGGGGATCATATACAAACAAGTAACAGTTATAGAAGATTCAATATTTAAAGGGAAAAAAAAAGGCAACCCTGCTCGTGAGAGCTTATGATCTACAATGAGATGGGGGGGGCGCAAGGTACCAGTGCTTATTTACAATGACAATCCAGCCATCTCATGGGGGATAGATAATGGCTTCCTGGACCAGTTGGCCGGAGCCTTGAGATGCATTTGGGTGCCATGGAGTTTGACGTGGGGTTATTTTCTGATAAGTTGTGGAGGAATTAGGTGTAATTAGTTCGGCTAGGGATTGTGATAGGCCGCCCTAAAAAGATGCGTCTTTAGGGTGTGCCTGAAGCTGAGTAAGTTGTGATTCGTCCTAACTTCTTGGGGTACAGCGTTCCAGAGGTTTGGTGCAGCTCGGAAGAAGTCTTGGATTCGGGAGTGGAAGGTCCGAATTAGTGTGGATGTTAGTCGAAAATCATTTGCAGAGCGTAGAGAACGGGTGGAGTGATAGATAGAGAGGAGGGTGGAGATGTAGGGGGGTGCTGCACTGTGGAGAGCTTTGTGGGTGAGAACAAGCAGTTTGAATTGGATCCTGTGATATATGGGCAGCCAGTGCAATGACTGGCACAGAGCAGAGGCATCCGAGTAGTGCTTAGCCATATAGGTGACCCTGGCTGCTGCATTAAGGATGGACTGTAGAGGAGAGAGTCTAGTTATGGGGAGACCAATTAATAGAGAGTTACAGTAGTCAAGGGGAGAGTGGATCAGGGCCACGGTGAGGGTTTTTTGTCGTTTCCATTGTGAGAAAGGGGTGGATTCTAGAGAAGTTCTTGAGGTGCAAGCGGCAGGAGCGGGCAAGAGATTGTATGTGGTAGGTGAAGGAGAGATCAGTGTCAAGTATAACACCCAGACAGCGGGCTTGCTGCCTAGGACTTATCGTTGTGCCACACACAGAGAGGGAGATGTCAGGTTTAGGAAGGTTGGGAGATGGAGGGAAAAGAAGAAGTTCAGTTTTGGGAAGGTTAAGTTTCAGATAGAGAGCAGACATGGTGTTGCAAACTGCAGTCAGGCAGTCACTTGTGTTCTGTAGTACAGCTGGGGTGAGCTCAGGGGATGCGATGTATAGCTGTGTATCATCAGCATAAAGATGGTACTAAAACCCAAATCTGCTGATGGTCATTCCAATTGGGGCAGTGTAGAGGAAGAAAAGAAGAGGGCCAAGGACTCAGCCAACAGTGAGAGGAAGAGGAGAAGATGTGGAGCCAGCAAATCATACACTGAATGAGCGGCCAGAAAGATAGGAAGAGAACCAGGAAAGAACAGTGTCCTTTAGGCCGATAGAATGGAGCATAGAGAGAAGGAGATGGTGGTCAACAGTGTCGAAGGTGGCAGAAAGGTCAAGAAGAATAAGCAGAGAGTGGTCACTGTTACGTTTTGCTTTCAATAGGTCATTGGTCACTTTGACAAGGGCAGTTTCTGTTGAGTGTAAAGGGCGGAAGCCAGACTGTAAAGGATCTAGTAGAGAATGAGAGGAGAGGTAGCGGGTGAGACGAGAGTTGACCAGGCGCTCCAAGAGTTTGGAGATGAAGGGGAGATTGGAGACTGGTCTGTAGTTGCTTGTGCAGGATGGATCAAGAGAAGGTTTTTTTTAATAATGGAGTAATGATAGAGTGTTTGAGGGAGAAAAAGAAAAAAAAAAAGAAAAAGAGGAAGACAACTGGGCGCCAAATCTGAGTGTAAATGTATGTGAACACAGATTACAGTGGTCGAAGAGATTTTACACTCACCATGCAGATTTCTTCTGTTTTCGCTTATATGATCCATGTAGTGGATTAACTCTTTTGGTGATCCTCCAGTGTGCAGCACGAATCTTCAGGAAACAATGTGGGTCCTGTGAGGGTGCTCACGTTAATAATAGAGTAGATAGAATGAATCCCTTTCGGCGCTTCCGGAGGATGAAGAGGATCTCAGAGCAAGTTTGTTTTTACTCCAAAGGCAACAATTTATTGTTGCATTCAATTAGAGAAAACAGACAAAAACGGACAACACGTTTTGGCTAACAAAAGCCTTCATCAGGCATACAATACCTGATGAAGGATTTTGTTAGCCGAAATGCATTGTCTGTTCTTGTCCGTTTTCTCTAATTGAATGCAACAATAATTTTTTGCCTTTGGAGTAAAAACAAACTTGCTCTGAGATCCTCTTCATCCTCCGGAAGCGCCGAAACGGATTAATTCTATCTACAGTAAAAGAATTTTTTTAAAATACATGTGTCTGAAAAAGTTTGATTTATCATAATACAATAAGAAGCGATCAACGCATCTTGTTTCCCCAAAATATATATCCCCCCCCAAAAAATTAAATATATATATATTTAAATATCCCCAAAATAGTATCCCCAAATTATATCCCCGAAATATATATCCTCAAAATATATATCCCCAAAATAGTATCAAATAAAACATCAGCTCCTCCCACAAAAAACAAGCCGTGACACAATTCCATCAACAAAAAAATGAAACATTATGCATTATGGGTCTCGGAAAATGGCAACACAACCCCAACATTTTTTTTCCACCATATAACGCCATGGCCTTTCATGCGCTTGCACAGAACCCTTCATGGCTTTATCAAAGCTGGAAGTCCTGGCCTAACGTGAGAACCTGGGGATTTCAGCGTGAGGTGTGTCACCCCTCCAGAACCAAATGGGTGACATATAGAAGCAGAAATAAGGATTTTTATTTTTTTTTCCATTTTGATGGTGCTTTACAGATAAGAAAAATGGTGGCCAGCGGCCTCCATATTGCTGAATTCGCGTAGAACTGAATAACAAAAAAATTGATTTTTTAGTAAGTAAGGATTTTTTGGAAATTTTGAATATGATTTCAATCCATTCAAATTTATTTGTAACTTATCTTCGAGTAATACAAGTCCTACAATATTCAATTATAATAAAATCTCTGTGCTCGGTATATAATCATCCCATACCACTGTAGTATTCTAGCTCTTATATTTAGACAATGCTTATGATCAGAAATTTTGCAACAAAATTTAAAGTAGATTTTATCCTTTTTCAATAAAATTGGTAAAATCTGCAGCAATTTCTGCAGTAATGTATACTTTACTCTCTTAAATAATCTTAATTGCTCTATAAAAAAATGAAACCGCACAATTGCATAAATGGAAAATGAAATAATGCAAGTTATATAATGTGATTTCATCTTCTTCCCGGTGTGTGTGCCAAACAGCCTCCAGTACTACCCCGACCATTGTGCTTCATGTTCCTCTGCGCAGCCAGCTGCTGACTGTGTGGCAGGGAAGAGGGAGGGATGTGGCGCCTCCCTATGTCCCTTACTGCTGGGAGGGAGCACTCCACTCTGTACACTTCTTCCTTGCATGCGTGTTGGACATGTATACAAAGCAGTGAAGACTTGCAGGAGCTCACAGTAAGTTTTGAGAATGTAGTATTGGTTTGATTCTATAGCCTAATAAAGGCCGGGATATTGGGGGTTAACTTTACATAGGACTGCAGTAGAGTTTTCTAAGTAAAGCAGCACTATTTTACAAATTTCCTGTTCAAGGTTGAAATTGACAGCAGACCTGATGGGGTAAATGTACGGTAGAAACAATAACGATCCCTCATAATGGACAATTAAAGAAACAGAAAAAACATGGCGTCTATGATGCTAATGTGTTGTGTTTGTTCAATAGTTAGAAAAATCCATTTGTTTTTGTGTTGGGATTTTGGGATCGTAACATGGATAACACTTGGCATTTGATTTTGGCAAAATGGCCCAAATCTTCTTTGGTCATAACACGTCAGGTTACATAGGTTGCATTATGCTGTTACTACATCGCACTATGTTGGGGTCCCGTTATGCTAGTTACTGTGATGAAACACAACAGAACCACATTCACTTACATGAGGCTGTGATTCAGGAATAGTATAGTGCGATCTTTGCCCATACATCGTATGTTGTGGACAAACTTGCCGTGCAGAACCTTCCTTAAAGGGGTTTTCCCATGAACAAAGTTCATTTTAATCGATAGATCTTGGAATAATAAGTTCCACATAGGATGTGTTTTAAAAAAAAAAAATGTTCCTTTGTTGAGATAATCATATATGTGTCCCTACTATATGACCGTATAATGACCGTATAATGGCCGTGTCTGACTGTACAGGGACATGGTCTGGTCATACCACATCTTATGAGTCAGGAAAGAAGTAAAAAAAAGTATACAAAGATTACAGCACAGAATCGCAATTCATTCTTTCTTTGAGGTAAAACATTTTTTAAACATAGGCAAGGAAATGTTTTACCTCACAGAAAGAATCAACTATGGTCACATGCTGTCCTGTCTGTATACTCTCATTTTCATTGTCCCCGGCCCAGGAGATGTGATATGATCAGACCGTGTCTCTGTACTGTCAGACATGGCCATTACACAGTAGATAGCAGGGCACATTTATAAGATTATCTGAGGACAGGAATATTTACATACATCCAATTGTGGAAATTTTTATTATTCTATGATTAAAATTAATTTTAAACTTAACTTTGTGGCAATGCCACTTTAATGGTCATATGTTCGGGTATGTCACAAAAAGAGGCATCAGGAATTTATAAATATGAAGTTTGTCCTGAATACAATATTTTTCAATGCATTTAAGAAAAAATTCTGACATAATTCTATGAATAAATTTGCTCTACATTTCTTTAAAATAAAAATACTCAAGAAAACAAAAACAATCAAAGCTTTTTGTATGTGGCATAAATTAATGATGCCTCCAAATCAAAAAGTATTGATGCTGAAGCTGCTTAAAAACAATTGGTGGTGGAGTTGGGTGTCCCCCCAAGGACATCTCCAAGGAGTTTGTATGTTCTCCCCATGTTTGTGTGGGTTTCCTCCGGGTACTCCAGTTTCACTTCAAAAACATACTAATAGGAAATGTGAATTGTGAGACCCAATGGGAACAGTGGTAATAATCAGTGGCGTAACTAAACTTCGATGGGCCCTGGTGCAAAATTTGGACCTGGCTCCTCCCTTATGCTGGTCAGATGTATGTATAGATATGTATACATTTCACTTTCTAAATCCTATAAAGTCACATGAGTTGCCCTCCCCCCTTTATGTAGTTTATGTAGTAATGTCACCGACCCTGTGCTAATGCCCTCCTGGGCTCTTTCCTTGTAAATATGTCCCCCATCCTGGTATACATGCCCCCATTCTGGTAAGTATGTCCCCCATCCTGTCCTATATGTCCTCCATCCCAGTATATATGTTCCCCAGTATATATTTTCCCCATTCTAGCCCATATCTTGATGTATATATAACCCCATCCTGGTATATATGTCCCCATTCTGGGCCCGTCCTGTTATATACTGTCCCCCTCCTGGTATCTACTGTCCCCCTCCTGGAGTCCTCCTGTTGTATACTGTCCCTTTGCAGGGCCTCTCCTGGCATATACTGTTCACCTCCTGGTATATACTGTCCCCTTCCTGTATCTACTGTCCTCTTCCTGGTATATATGTCCCCATCCTGGGAAATATGTCTTTGTTCTGTCTAATGCAAAAAACAACAACATTGTACTCGAGGTCACAGGCTCCCACATCACACAGCATTCTCCTGTGTAGCCAGCGCACAGTGGCCGGCAGCTTTCATCAGTGCAATGCATGATGTCATTGCCATGCGGCGTCCTCAGTCACTAGGACACAGATGAAAGCTGTCGGCTTCTGTTTGGCCTGCAGCGTGCATCGCAGTACAGTGACTTGACGGGGCTCTGCACCGCGATGCATTTCAGCTGGATGTGCAGCCTCAGACGCATATCCAACTGAAGCAGGGGCTGGAGCCGACAGATCCCATGCACCTCCAGACCCATTTGTGGTTGTGATCCCTGCGACCACAATCATTCAACCCCTCAAGATAACATCTATATGGCTGCATGCATACATTTAGTATTTGGTTGAGTTTTTACCTCATTATTTGTAAGCCAAAATCTGGAGTGTAACAATCAGAGCAAAAATATTAGGAAACATGCACCACTTCTGCATTTTTTACCCATTCCTGGTTTTGGCTTACAAATTGTGAGGTAAAAAAAAATGACCAAATACTCAACACGTGGCCCAAAGCATTTTGGAGTATGATGATGCTATATAAGCAAGCCAAAGGCATCGTTTAGCTGACCGCATAAATCGGATAACACACTGACCCATGTTATTCAATGAGGCTGTGCAGATGACTGATTTGTAGTCACTGACAGAATCTGTCTGTGAATAAATCACACCATGCTGCGATTTTAATCTGAAATCAGATGAGACTCACCCATTCAAGTTGTTACGTCACCACTGGAGTCCGCTGCAGCAACTTCTACTCCGAGCGCCAGGCGACGCACGCTGTGTTCCTGATGGAACTGGTGGAACTAGTGGAACTAGTGCTGGTGATGGGAGAGAAGTCGATGCCAGCGGCGCTGGTGGGCGCAGGCTCCGCTCATGCACTGGGCTGGGTTTCCTTGGGATCTGCAGTACCACTGGCTGACTATAGGTGGCGTGTGTCTTCCAGCTGAAGTTACCATCATTCAGCTACAACCAATGGGAAGACATGACACCCTCCTTAATTCCCCTCCTGTCTACTGACCACTGCCAGAGATAGTTCTGATATTCTGGTTCCTGTTCCACCCTGTTCTGTGTAGTGATTCTGGTGTTCTGAGTTTTTCTTGATCCTGACTACCCTTCTGCCTGCTGTTTATGTACCTCGCTGCCCGATCCGGATTTGACCTCTGCTACGTTTTCTGATTACGTCCTTGCCTGCCGATTCTGTCTCTGCCCTGCAATTCCTGGTTTGACCCTGCCTGACTACTACTCTCTCAGACTGCAGCCTTTCACAGGTAGTGATCTCAAGAGCCCTGTGTAAGTCCAAATCCCTGTATAGGGGTTAAACGGTTTCAGGGTTCTGGGGGTCCTGCTTGGTGAGTGGCTTCCCTCTAGCCTGTCCATTACAGCCCGTCTGAGTCTGTGGATCCAGGCAGGCGTTACACAAGTCTATAGCTATGAGAAAAAAATCAGATGCCACTGTACTACATCTGATTTGTATGGATATATTACATTCTGTAACATAGGAAACTGTAAATGGTCCTGAAAATGATTAATAACTGCTGAGTAAAAAAAATCACACACAGACTGCACACGAATGACAATTTCGAAAAAGATCATTCTACTTTTTTGAATGAAAACATACTGATTTTCCTATACTGCCTTGTGACCCTAGGCTAATAAGCAATAATCAGACCTCCACCAATTTGAGATTGATGACACAGCCTTAGGCAAGGGTCACTGAGACCGTATATTCTTCATCGGAGGAAAATAGTAATAAAACTCTGATCAGACTCTGATTCCAGTTTGATCAGAGTGGGATCCGTTTTTGTCAGCTGTGGAGAAGATTAAAAGAAAACAATTCCCCATCTTCTACATTCTGTCAGTCCATGAAAAGTGGACTGCACTCAGATGTCATCCGTGTGTGGTCTGATTTTTTTCACGGATCCATAGACTTGAATGGTAAATTGTGATCCAAGGCAAATCATGCAAGCTGCAATTTTTTTTTTCCTTCGAACATGTGCATTGCCTTATTATTCTCATATACATATAAATGACATCTCTGAGACGTCTTTTCTCTAAGCTAAACAAGCCCAACTTTTCCAACATCTCATCATATGGAAGGACTTACATTCCTTGTAATAATCTTGTTGTCTGCCTGTTATGATCTGGTAACCGTGGATGATCACAAAAAAATCCCATTAATCAGGAAAAAAACATAACCACAAGAATAGTTGGAAACTAAGCTGACCGCAATCCCCTATCTATCAGACAACACTAGAAGTAGCAGTGAGATGTTCCTAACACACCTAGACACCTTGTCACTGCTGGAGAAACTTGCTACACCTCAAAGATAGAAATGAGGAATCCTAACTTGCCTCAGTGCAGTGCCCACAGAAATAGCAAGCCCCCAACATGCAACAACGGTGACGTAAGAAAACACAATACACAAATAGAAAATATGGATTAGCAAAGGTGAAGCCCAACTTACTAGATACGACAGGACAGGACAGATAACTGATTGCGGCCAGCAAAAAACCCTTCAAAAAATACCAACCTCCTGATAGGAAAAAAAATACTAAGACCACTGGGTCTTCCCCCACTATATCAGGTACTCTTGTGCCAGACACTTTAAAGTGAACTATATATAGATATAATGGGAAGTAACAAAATCACAGAACAAACAATATTCTAAAGTGTAAATAATCCAAACATGAACAGGGAGCAAGCTCCCTTTCTTGCTGGAGGAACTGTCATGCTCACAAAAGCAAAAAGACAGATCCTCACATACAAGAAACCAAACACAGAACCAAATGGAATAAGTAGAAACAACTTTAAGGGCAATTTCAGCAATTAAGCACAGAAACTAGCAAACTTATCTGGAGTAGATTCAGGCACAGAATAAATGGGAGAAACTGAAGGGAAACCTCCAAGCCATCTTCAGAAGCAGCAAGAAAACAGCCGCTAAGCAGAAAATGCTCTTCTAAATACACTAAATACATTAGGCTGATCTGCAATAGGACTTCCTGAATTCCCAATTAACTCCCACACCTGTCTGAGTAACAGATTCAGATTCCAGTTCATTACCATTCCTGGCCACCAGAGGGAGATCACACCAGCACCCACTCGGATGACATTCACAACACTGCCTTTGAATTTCTGAATATCCTTTTTAATCAATTGCAGCACAAAACGCCTCTGTTTAGCTCAGATAGCCACTATGGCTACTGCTATGTGCAGTAACACATTGCCCTGTGTAACATTACACCATCGTATCTAAGTGCTGTACATGATCCCACAAACTCCTCGTGTTATAGATATACTAAATGTATTGGTGGTGGCTGAGTTGCTCTTAGTGGATAACAATAAACCTTGCTGGAATATTAGGGACTATAATACTAGCGCACCACATGAATGATACACATCATAGTGTTGGGCTTGGGTTTCTCCGTCATGTCAGTCCCACAGATAATAAATGGAGTGTAAGTCGGCCACCCGGTGATCAGTGAGTTATGCCTTATCCTATGGATGGAAAGTGTCTTAATATTTTGGGAATAACCTTTTTACCTACAGACTATATTTTTGTGTTTATTATACATTGTATTTATTCCAGAAAATTGTAACTATCTCATTGTGTGTGTGTGAGGCCCGGGAATTTTCTCTCTGCGCCGCCTCGGGGGCTCGGGATCCGTGCTCGTCGGGTTCTCTTTGCGGTGACTCGAGCCTCTCACGGACCCGGGGGGTAGGGGGAATCCTGTCGCCTCCCAGAGAAAAGAGGGGGGTTTGGGTGGGTGTTTTGCTTTTGGGGTTAAAGTTCGTGACGCCACTCACGGGGCTGTGGTGAATTAGATGGACACCATCACTGCTGTTGACTAGGCTCCCATGGACGGTGTTGCGCAGCTTTGATGTCAACCCCTACGTGGGTAGGGGCGTGTGAGGGTCTCGGGGCCCGAGGGGAGTCGCTGGTTTTGGCGATGGTACTGGCGCAGGGCAGTGCAGGTGTGGTGTGGTGCGGCGCTCGGCCTGAGAGCACTGGTGTACTCACTCTGACAAATGCACGGGAGTCTCTGGTAAACCAAACAAGATGGTGGACGGTGCCCGCAGCCGGCTGTGTTGTTCCCCCTTATTCCGGGTTGGTGGTTTCCGCCTTTCTCATGCACCTGTGTTATGTATGTAACTGCCTATGTTTCAGCGACGGTAGTTCGCTCCCCAGCGGTGTGTGTGTGTGCTGGGGAACCCGTTTGCCTGCAGACGCTGGCCCTTTGGATGTCTAGCTGTGGTGGTAGCTCTCTATCCCGAATCGTGGGGCTGTTGTCTTCAATCAGGCCTTGTGTGGGGGTGAACCCCTGGGGTCCAAGCCGCAATCAGTTAATTCGACTAAAAGGTGGTTACTAGCCTAGTCGGAGTCTGAGTACCCTTCCTGGTGCTTCGGTATCCAGTTGGTTCCCCGGTTTGGTTCCGGCGGGCCACTACCCTGTCCCGGTCCCTTACGGTTCCACCGGTTGTCTTCCCGGTCTCCTGCAGGCGACCACCACCGTCTGCCTCCTGGCCAAAGGGGTGTCCGGGCTCCAACCCGAACCCCCTGTCAGTTCTGTTACTCCTCACTCTCCCTACTCCTCTCCTTCCTCTCCCTTCCACTCTCTCCACAGACTGTCTGTCATGTTTTTCCGCCTCAGGCCATCAGAACTCCTCGGTGGGCAGGGCCAACCGCCTGGCTCCGCCCCATCTGGTGTGAACCTCAGAACCTGAGTAGGGTGACTCAGGGTTTTAAGGGTGGCTGCTGTGACCCTTTTTAGGGGGGGTGTTGTGCGTGGGACTATCTGTGACCCCTGGCTAGTCCAGGGCGTCACATGTGTTTATTAGAGTTGAGCGCGGTTCGTGGTTCACGGTTCGCCAGTTCGCGGTTCGAGTGATTTTGGGGGGTGTTCTAGATCGAACTAGAACTCGAGCTTTTTGCTAAACGTTCGGCAGTTCGAGTTACGTTCGAGAACGGTTCGATCAGCAAAAGCGTGGCTTTTTACAGCTACAGTGTGCAGGGAGCCATCGCTGTTAGCTTGCGGTAAGCTGGTAACCAAGATAAATATCGGGTATCCAAGCAAAGCGCTTTGGTTAGTAACCTGATATTTACCCTGGTTACGTGTGCAGGGAGCCGACACTTCCCCGCTCGGCTCCGCCCTCTCCTGCACTCGGCATGTACACACACACACACACACTCACACTCACCTGTCCCCAGCCATGCAGTCCCCGACAGTGACGTCTTCAGCGCCACATGGCCCCGCTAGGCTCCACCCACTTCGCACTCCGCCGCCCGCACACATGGCCACGCTAGGCTCCACCCACTTTGCACTCCGCCGCCTGCACACATGGCCCCGCTAGGCTCCACGCACTTTGCACTCCGCCTCCTGCACACATTGCCCCGCTAGGCTCCGTGCACTTCGCACTCCGCCGCCCGCACACATGGCCCCTCTGGGCTCCGCCCACTTCGCACTCCGCCGCCCGCACACATGGCCTTGCTAGGCTCCACCCACCTCGCACTCTGCACACATTACCCCGCTTGGCTCCACCCACCTGGCACTCTGCACACATTACCACACTTAGCTCCACCCACCTCGCACACATGGCCCCGCTTAGCTCCACTCATCTCGCACTCTGCACACATGGCCCCGCTCGGCTTACATGCGGTGATGAAGTCCCGCCCTCCCGACCTCAGCGCTGTCGCTGTTCTCCATGGCCGCCACTTGTCACATCTCCTCCTCTCGCAGTGATGCCGAGACTGTGACTAGCGGTGACGTCACAGGCTCCCGTGATACTTGGCTGTGAAGGCGGCGGTCATTGAAGTCAGTGACAGCTCTGCTATCAGCAGTGCAGGAAATCGTCACCGCAGGTAATGTACCTCGCTCCTGACAGCAGCACTTGTCATGCCCTGCAGTGACCTTGGCTGACCTATTGATGTTAGCTCAGGTCACTGCATTGCTCTCCCAGCCAATGGGGAACATTCTGTTCTTCATTGACTGGGACAGTGATTATGGTATGGATCGTCATGGGAACGCCTTATTGGATTACAGCAGACCTGGATTTGTTTTTCTTTCTAATAAATTGGGGAAAGAGGGAATGTTTTGGGCAGTGTTTTTTCAAATAAAAATGTGTTTGTCGTCTATTTTTTTTTATTACTGACTGGGTTGGTGATGTCGGGTATCTGATAGACGCCTGAGATCACTAACCCCAGGGCTTGATGCCAGGTGACATTACACATCTGGTATTAACCCCATATATTACCCCGTTTGCCACCGCACCAGGGCACGGGAAGAGCTGGGGCGAAGCACCAGGATTGGCGCATCTAATGGATGCGCCACTTCTGGGGCGGCTGCGGCCTGCTATTTTTAGGCTGGGGAGAGTCCAATAACCATGGACCTCCCTAGTCTGAGAACATCAGACCCCAGCTATCTGCTTTACTTTGGCTGGTGATCCAATTTTGGGGGCACCCCCATGTGTTTTTTGTTTTTTTTAATTATTTATTTAATTTAAAATAACAGCGTGGGGTGCCCTCAGTTTTGGATTACCAGCCAAGGTGAAGCTGCCAGCTGTGGTCTGCAGGCTGCAGCTGTCTGCTTTACCCTAGCTGGCTATCAAAAATAGGGGGAACCCCATGTCATTTTTTTTTTAAATTTATTTTTTTTTGGTAAATACAAGGCTAAGCACCCCTTAGTGCCACATGAAAGGCACCAAAGGGTGCAAAATTACAAAATGCAGGAGAGTGGGACATGATGTGTCTTTCTGTCATTATAATGACAGAAAAGACTGATGTGAATTGTACAAGCACAAGAAAATCACCAGAGCCCTCTACGCTGTGAAAAGCAGTAGAAAATGGCACTGGTGTGAACATGTAACCGCCCCATGTAGGTTGAAGCTATGGATCCTGGGTAAATATATGTATTTTCCCTCCTTCAGTTTTTTTGCAGTATGCAAAAAAAACGGAAGGCACACGGATGACAATCGGATAACATACGGACCGTATACGGAACGGAAAAGGATGCCACACGGATGCACCCGTGAAAAAAATGGACCGTTTTTTGCGGACCGCAAAACGGATCGGTCGTGTGAATGTAGCCTTATTCTAATCTGCCGTTTATAAACAGCAGGCAGAAATAAGTGAATAGCGCCCCCCAGCGTCAGAAAATCTCCGGGGTTTTAGGGGTAGCTGAGACCCTGGAGATCATGATTCAGGCCGGTTTTTCTGGTCCCCGATCACGTGATCACCGGTATACACCGTATACCAATGATCACGTTACAGTAAATGACAGCGCCGGTAAAAAATTATTTAAACTCCTCCCCAGGCCCTGTCAGGTCACCCCCTATAACACCACTGTTGTTCCCCGGTGTCCCACGGTACCTGTGCAGCATTGATCCCCCGTGACCCCCTCCTTCACAATAGACGCTGCCGCATGCACAGAGCGGCTGTCAGCTCAGCTTCCTGTGTTCAGACACAGTGAGTGGTGGTAACCATGCATCTGTAAGCTACTGCAATGCCCTGCTCATGAAGTAAGGAACATAGTTGATCAGGAGAGCTATACTACATTTCCAAATGGAGGTATTTGATTTTATAGTTGCCCTGCTGAACGACTACCAAACATGAGAGTCCGTTATATGCCACAAGAAAACACATCTAAATAGCGAGCTCTGTTGTTTAGTATTCATTCAGCTGGATAACTGGACTTAAAGGGGTATTCCATCTCCAAGATCCTATCCCCAATATATAGTAGGTGGAATAGCAATAATATCAGCAAATACCAATATTTGGAACTGTAGAATAGTTCTCCTGATTAGGCATGCCCTTACCTCATGAGCAGGGCATTGCAGCTTTGGTAGCAACAGTTACGACATGGACTCTGCTGCTGTGGACCCGGGGAGAGTGGGTGCAGATTCATTGCACCCACACTCCTCACATGGAGGGTCTGCACTCCTAGAAAATGGGGGATACGTTCCCTGAGCATGTCCCTCCATATTCTAGACAGTCCAGAGTCATCGTGGGACCCCCTTATTTCTTTTCCTTACAATAAATTGGTGAAAGAGGTAATGTTTTGGGGAGTGTTTTTTCAAATAATTTTTTTTTTGTCTATTTTTTTTGTTAGTACTGACAGTTTGAGATGTCGGGTATCTGATTGACGCCATGACATCACAAACTGCTGGGGTTGATGTCAGGTGACTTTACAGCTAGTATGAACCCCATTTATTACCCCGTTTGCCACTGCACCAGGGCACGGGATGAGCTGGGGTGAAGCTCCAAGATTGGCGCATCTAGTGGATGCGCCACTTCTAGGGTGCCTGCGACCTGCTGTTTTTAGGCTGTGAAGGGGCAATAACTATGGACCTTCCCACCCTGAGAATACCAGACCACAGCTGTCCGCTTTACCTTGGCTGGTGATCCAATTTGGGGGGGGGGGACCCTACTTTTTTTTTGTAATTATTAAAATTTATAAAATAATTATAAAAAAAGAGCCTGGGGTAAACTCCACATTGGATCCCCAACCACGGTAAAGCTGCCAGCTGTGGTTTTCAGGCTACAGCCTTCTCCTTTACCCTAGCTGGCTATCAAAAATGGGGGGACCCAACGTCATTTTTTTTTTACCTATTTTTTTAAATGAAAAAAATGAATCAGCTTCCCTGTATTTTGATTGCCAGCCAAGGTAACACCAGGCAGATGGGGGTGGCAACTTATAGCTGTCTGCTTTATGTGCGCTGAGAATCAAAAATACCGCGGAGCGCTACGTCATTTTTTTTAAAGATTTATTTTTACAGCACTGTGATGTCAGGCAATCAAAATACAGGGAAGCCCTTTTTGTTTTTAGTTATTTAAATAAATAATTTAAAAAAAATATATATGGGCTTCCGCTGCATTTTTTGTATTGCTAGCTAAGGGTAATCCAAGCAGCTACTGGCTGCTAACCCCCACTGCTTGGTGTTACCTTCACTCTCAATGGAAAATCCAGGGAAGCATTTTTTATTTTTTTTTGCCAAAAAACTACAAAAAAATGATGTGAGCTTCGCCATATTTTTGTATGCTAGCCAGGTACAGCAGGCAGGTACGGGCTGCCCCCAACCCCCAGCTGCCTATTTGTACCTGGCTGGGAACTAAAAATATAGGGATGCCCTTTTTTTATTATTTCATGAATTTCATGAAATAATTAAAAAAAAAAAAACGACGTAGGCTTCGCCCCATTTTTGCGTCCAGCCGGGTACAACTAGGCAGCTGGGGATTGGATCCGCAGCACAGGTTAGCCCGAGCTTTCTGGGCCCCTCTGCTGCGAATTGCAGTCCGCAGCCGCCCCAGAAAATGGCGCTCTCATAGAAGCGCCATCTTCTGGCGCTGTATCCATCTCTTCCAGCTGCCCTGATGCCGGTGGCTCGCTGGGTAATAATGATTTCAGTTGATAATATACAGATAGCCCTAACCCCATTATTACCCAGCGAACCACTCGTCACCAGGGCAGCTGGAGAGTTGAATAGAGCGCCAGAAGATGGCGCTTCTATGAAAGCACCATTTTCTTGGGCGGCTGCGGACTGCAATTTGCAGCAGAGGGGCCCAGAAAGCTGAGGCCAACCTGTGCTGTGGATTCCAATCCCCAGCTGTCTAGTTGTACCTGGCTGGACACAAAAATATGGCGAAGCCCACTTCATTTGTTTTTTAATTATTTAATGAAATTCATGAAATAATAAAAGAAGGGCTTCCCTATATTTTTGGTTCCCAGCCGGGTAGTCGAGCCTCTCAAAGCATCTGACTACTTTTTACGAGTACCGAGCACTTGAGCATGGTAGTGCTCTCTCATCACTACTGTGGCATCAGCATCCCTGCACTGCTCTGCTTCTTCCCAGAAGGGATGCTGACTCACTCATCGCCGCTGCTGGACTGCACCTCCGTGCTTCGCCATTCTGTGGTCCTCCCCATGTGAGTCTTCTTCATCCTGCACTCAGGGCCTGTGCATGCCACACAGGCCCCCCAGGGTTGCGCTTAGATTGCACATGAGCACACGTTTGCTTTTTTGAAGGGCCAGCACTCCTATTCTCATAAGTGTCTCTTAGCGTTTGGCTGAGAGGCACTAGGTATACAAGGCACTCTCCCATTCGGGGAGGTGCCTGAGTAACATGATCAGTTAGTTAGTGCATGTCCGACTAGCTACCTAGTTGTCAGGTCCTGTTGCCCTCTGTTCGTTAACTCTACCTGTGTCCACCTACCTACATCTGTCACCCTGTCCGGGACTTGCCCTTTGTAGCTGCCTGCACCTGCTATCCTGTCTGCGTCAGCCATCCCAGCAGCACCTGTCAGTACTAGAGACTATGAAGGTTCCTACCATACCCCCATACCTGTCTGCCTCAGCCATCCTGGCTGCACCCATCAATAGTAGAGACTTTGTTTGTCCATTTAGCAGTCTTGTGTGATGCCCTGCACCCCAGGGGTCACAGAACAACACCATACACACACACCCCCCTCCCCTGGTCAGGAACACCCGTCAACAAAACCCTTGTTGCCTCCTCCAGGGTCTGATGTTCACACCAGGTGGGGGACGGAGCCAGGCGGTTGGCCCCGCCCACCGAGGAGTTCACAGGCCTGGAGGCGGGAAAAGTAGTCAGTTCAGTTTGGAGGTTTAGTTTTGGAGGTGTAAGTAAGAGGAGCAGAAACTGTGAGTGTCTGGGTCGGAGCCCAGGCACTGTCAGCAACGTTGGCAGATGGTGGTTGCTGTCTGCAGGAGTAGGTGGACGTCTGCAGAACCGTAGGACCGGGGTCGGGCATTGGCCCACCGGTACCAAACCGGGGAGCGGATTGAAGCCAAGCACCAAGGCAGGGTACTCAGACCCCGACTAGGCTCGGAAGCCGCCGCAAAGGTCAAATTCTCTGATTGCGGTCTTGACCACAGGGATTCATTCCCACCCAAGTCCCGTCAGAAGGCAACAGCCCAACCCGTCCGGATAAGAGCCACCGCCAACGGCCAGAGATCCAAAGGCCAGCGCCTGCGGGAAAAACGGGCTCTCCCGACACATACACGCCGGGGAGTGGACCACCCGTGGGAATCCATAGGGGTCAAACACTTACACACAGGGGCAGGGAAAGACAGCCACCATCAACCCGTCCGGGGAAAGTGAAGACACCGCAGCCGACTGCGGGCCCCGTCCATCCAGCCGTTTGGTTTACCAGAGACTATGTCATTGACTACCTGAGTGAGTACATCAGTGCCATCCGGCACAGCGCTGCACCGCTGCCCCGCATCCGAGCGGTCTCCCCGCATCGGCACCTACACCTATCCCCTGCATCCATCCAACCTCCCCAACCGAGGCCCTAGGACCAATAGCCCCTACCCACGGAGGGGCCAACACCTCAGCTGCTCCCCGCCATCGTTCCCGGGAACCCCCGTCACCAGCAGCAGTGGTTCCCACAATCACCACAACCCCGTGGGTGGCGTCACAACCTACATCCCACCACCAAACAAACCCCCTTTTCATTCGTGGGCGAGGAGGCGCTGCTTGAGCCCCCCGGGTCCGGCCCCGTGCTCGAGCCACCAAGGAGCAGAAGCACAGGACCCGAGCGCCAGAGATTCCCCCAGGCGAGCGGCGTTCCCAAAGAACCCCTCTACGCCCGCGACAACTTGGCGTCACGAACAGGATCCTACCCATCTACTTACCAGTAGAAGTGCGCCTTGCAGTCCCCGCCGGCGGTGTCCGGCCCAAAATTTTGAAATTCCGCCATCTTGGGCGTGAAAAGTTCCCGCTCGAGCGGTATTCCCCGAGCAGGGAAGGCGCGAAAGTGAAGCCCTGCCCCCTGAAGAAGGAGGTGCCAGAGAGAACCAAGGGGGAGCGGGTGAAGAATGGCGGCATGTGACTAACGCTGCAGCGTGCAGGGACGCCAGGACTCTGCCGAAACACGTTACTGGATCCAGCCGCAAGATGTGCCAGGAGCTCCAGGCCCAAGTCCACTTCATGCTGGCGAAGTGGATGTCGGAGATGAAGGGCCTGCCCACAACCATTTGGGCATCCGGAGTGGAGGCGGTCTCAGAGGAGCGGATAAGCGACCCACGCCCCTATGTCCCCGAGGGATCGGTCGATACGGCTGAGGGGCCCGGCCTGCTGCCATCAACCACGCTACCTCCCTCACTGCCCATGCCCGCGGCCAATGCCCCGACCGACCCGTCACCCCTACCACCGGTAGCAGAGTCCGCAGCATCTGTGGGAGAGGGCCCACACCTGGGGCCCCCGGACCTTACCTTTATCACCGCCCTGGCACCTGTCCCGGCTTCCATCCCGGCCGCGACGGAGATGACGACGGCCCGGCAGTCCGCCTGGCCGCAACGGAGGCGACCCTCGCCCAGAAGTCCAGACACCCGGCCTCGGCTGAAGCACAGCGGAGACGCCGCTGCCAAGCGGCAGAGCAGGCCACGTCACAGCGGGGTCCCTCATTACCGAAGGTACCGGTCGTAGCCGGCACAGAGGGACCTCAGCTGGGCCCGTCCCCCACACAGGCTGATCCAGAGCAGGCCACTGATCAGTGGGGCCCACGGCAGTGTGAGAGGCCGGTCGTGGCGGGCGCTGTGGGCACCCAGGTGGTCCTGGCTCCTGGGCAGGAGAGCGAATGTGCATGCCCACGTTTATTCTGAAGAGTGTTGAATCGGTAGCGGTTCCCGACTACCTTGCTGTCGGTCCCCATTGGGACTCTGTTGATGTTCCAGTTGGCCCTCAAGATTAAAGAGTCCGGTCGGAGGAGCAGTCGTACCCGCACCGCCGGCGGCTGAAAATGGAGTCCTGTGGGACAGTGTCACCCCTGAGTGAGGGTGGCATTGGGGGCTCGTGCTGTCTGGTGGTGGACCATGGGAAAGCTGCAGGAGGAAGCTGTACCGGAGTCAAGTGTTGTAGATAGCCCCTGGGACCCAACTGACAATCCCCGTTGGGACCCTACGGCAAGTCCCCGTTGGGACCCTACAGTTGTTTTGTTTTGTGGTAGCCCGTTGGCTATGAAGAGCCGTCCCCGTTGGGACCCTAAGTTACGTGTTTTTCTTAAAAGCCATGCCCACATGAGAAACTGCTCATGAACACGGCCGAGAACTAGCAGGCCACCCACAAACTTGTGGGCTTGTAAATAATTCCAGGCTGGAGTTCCGTTAACCGCCTCCGGAGAGGCAGGTTGGAGGAGGGACCCGCAGCAGAGCAGGCTGGGGTCCTGTCACCACCAGGACCGGTGACCATCCTCCAGGGTCAGGGGTCCCCCTGGACGTGGGGCCCCCTGAATGACAGTCGGGTGCGAGACACCGTACCCATTCCTGCTTGGGCAACCTAAACCAGGTTTTGTCTTCCGGACTAGGGAAAGGGGTGCTGCCCGTTTCTTAGGGGCAGCATCAAGGTTTAAGTTGTTTGGGTGGGAAAGCGGAAGAAATGGGACCGTCCGTTATTATTAAAAGTGTTGTATTCACCGTTTGCAACGTTTAAGTGACATGCCTCCCGTAAGGGAAGTTATGAAAATGCATACTGTTTTTGTTATTTATATTTTTCAGAAAAATAAAACCGTTGGTGGAATGGCAGCCCGCGGACGGTCTGCGTTTTACCAAGGGTGAGAGTGACGCCCTGGACCCCAGGGGTCACAGAACAACACCATACACACACACCCCCCTCCCCTGGTCAGGAACACCCGTCAACAAAACCCTTGTTGCCTCCTTCAGGGTCTGATGTCCACACCAGGTGGGGCGGAGCCAGGCGGTTGGCCCTGCCCACTGAGGAGTTCACAGGCCTGGAGGCGGGAAAAGTAGTCAGTTCAGTTTGGAGGTTTAGTTTTGGAGGTGGAAGTGAGAGGAGCAGAAACTGTGAGTGTCTGGGTCGGAGCCCAGGCACTGTTAGCAAGGTCGGCAGACGGTGGTGGCCGTCTGCAGGAGTAGGTGGACGTCTGCGGAACCGTAGGACTGGGGTCGGGCGTTGGCCCGCCGGTACCAAACCGGGGAGTGGATTGAAGCCAAGCACCAAGGCAGGGTACTCAGACCCCAACTAGGCTCGGAAGCCGCCGTAAAGGTCAAATTCTCTGATTGCGGTCTTGACCGCAGGGGTTCATTGCCACCCAAGTCCCGTCAGAAGGCAACAGCCCAACCCGTCCGGATAAGAGCCACTGCCAATGGCCAGAGATCCAAGGGCCAGCGCCTGCGGGCAAAACGGACTCTCCCGACACGTACACGCCGGGGAGCGGACCACCGGTGGGAATGCATAGGGGTCAAACACTTACACACAGGTGCAGGGAAAGACAGCCGCCATCAACCCGTCCGGGGAAAGTGAAGACACCGCAGCCGACTGCGGGCCCCGTCCATCCAGCCGTTTGGTTTACTAGAGACTCTGTCATTGACTACCTGAGTGAGTACACCAGTGCCATCCAGCATAGCGCTGCCCCGCATCCACGCGGCCTCCCCGCATCGGCACCTACACCTATCCCCTGCATCCATCCAACTCCCCAACTGGGGCCCCGGGACCAATAGCCCCTACCCACGGAGGAGCCAACAACTCAGCTGCTCCCCGCCATCGCTCCCGGGAACCCCCGTCACCAGCAGCGGTGGTGCCCACCATCACCACAACCTCGTGGGTGGCGTCACAACCGACATCCCACCACCAAACAAACCCCCTTTTCACTCGTGGGCGAGGAGGCGCTGCTCGAGCCCCCCGGGTCCGGCCCCGTGCTCGAGCCACCGAGGAGCAGAAGCACCGGACCCGAACGCCAGAGATTCCCCCAGGCGAGCGGCGTTCCCAAAGAACCCCTCTCTGCCCGCGACATTTGTCTGTCTCATCCGTCTTGGCTGAACTGTCAGCACCTGAGACTCTGCCCTTCCGCACCTGAGCCCGTACCTGTCTTGGGTGTCAGCTACCACAGTCCCGGACACTGCCCTGCGAGTGGTATCTGGCATCTACCTGGTAGGTGCTTAATCAAGCCCCTCCTGCAATAGGATAAGCCCGGGTCCTCCCTGTGGTCCAGTGGGTCCACTGCCGCTTGCCTACTTAACACCATTGGCGAGTCTAAAAACTACTACATACCTAACTTCTATTCAATTGAAAATGGGTAGATCTTTAGTGCCTGGTTGCGGCCACTATAGAAATAACAGAGCTACTGTGTTCCAGCAGCAGCCGATAACTTCTTGCCCACACTGATCGACTGACATACCGGGAGTCTCACTTCCACTGATCATGATCTATCCTAAGGATAGGCTATCAATAAAAAAAAGTAACGGGCAACCTATTTGAAATATAATTTAACTGGTTGTGTTTTTGTTTCCTGATAAGTCAGTAGGTTCACCTGCTGCAACCCAATGGAAAACCAAATATAATAGATCCAGTTCTGCTTTATCTGTAGATAGGCTGCGAGAATAGGTACATAGGAACAGAAAGGGCACAGATAGTGAAAGACAACATGTGTGCAGCAAAAGTACATTTCATTCAATACGTGCAGCTTAATAAATAGTGAGCCAGGCTGTGCTTGTCTCTAGGCAAAGCGGATGTATCCACTATGCCCTGACATAGGGCTCTATAAATACATCTGCTGTGCTTGGAGCGAAGCCAATGCACCTGAGGGGTGAATGGCGGTGATCACTTCTCGAGAAAGAATCAAACAAGGATTATACAGCAGTGGGCCTTCATCGTCATGGGCACTTCTTATGAGAGACAGCTCTCGATACCTTTACAGTGAGACAGGCAGCCCGGAGGAAACCTAGGATGACATTTATATTTATATTTTACCAGTTCAAACATTGGGGCCAATAAGTGCATCAAAACTGCATCTCTCGCAAAAAAACAGGCTTGATACACTTTTGACTACACGACCAAAAACAACTCAATTGTATTCACGTGGCCTTGTGGAAAACTATGCAACACACTCTACATATTTACAGTGCCTACAAGTAGTATTCAACCCCCTGCAGATTTAGCAGGTTTGATAAGATGCAAATAAGTTAGAGCCTGCAAACTTCAAACAAGAGCAGGATTTATTAACAGATGCATAAATCTTACAAACCAACAAGTTATGTTGCTCAGTTAAATTTTAATAAATTTTCAACATAAAAGTGTGGGTCAATTATTATTCAACCCCTAGGTTTAATATTTTGTGGAATAACCCTTGTTTGCAATTACAGCTAATAATCGTCTTTTATAAGACCTGATCAGGCCGCCACAGGTCTCTGGAGTTATCTTGGCCCACTCCTCCATGAAGATCTTCTCCAAGTTATCTAGGTTCTTTGGGTGTCTCATGTGGACTTTAATCTTGAGCTCCTTCCACAAGTTTTCAATTGGGTTAAGGTCAGGAGACTGACTAGGTCACTGCAACACCTTGATTTTTTCCCTCTTGAACCAGGCCTTGGTTTTCTTCGCTGTATGCTTTGGGTCGTTGTCTTGTTGGAAGATGAAATGACGACCCATCTTAAGATCCTTGATGGAGGAGCGGAGGTTCTTGGCCAAAATCTCCAGGTAGGCCGTGCTATCCATCTTCCCATGGATGCGGACCAGATGGCCAGGCCCCTTGGCTGAGAAACAGCCCCACAGCATGATGCTGCCACCACCATGCTTGACTGTAGGGATGGTATTCTTGGGGTCGTATGCAGTGCCATCCAGTCTCCAAACGTCACGTGTGTGGTTGGCACCAAAGATCTCGATCTTGGTCTCATCAGACCAGAGAACCTTGAACCAGTCTGTCTCAGAGTCCTCCAAGTGATCATGAGCAAACTGTAGACGAGCCTTGACATGACGCTTTGAAAGTAAAGGTACCTTACGGGCTCGTCTGGAACGGAGACCATTGCAGTGGAGTACGTTACTTATGGTATTGACTGAAACCAATGTCCCCACTGCCATGAGATCTTCCCGGAGCTCCTTCCTTGTTGTCCTTGGGTTAGCCTTGACTCTTCGGACAAGCCTGGCCTCGGCACGGGTGGAAACTTTCAAAGGCTGTCCAGGTCCTGGAAGGCTAACAGTAGTTCCATAAGCCTTCCACTTCCGGATGATGCTCCCAACAGTGGAGACAGGTAGGCCCAACTCCTTGGAAAGGGTTTTGTACCCCTTGCCAGCCTTGTGACCCTCCACGATCTTGTCTCTGATGGCCTTGGAATGCTCCTTTGTCTTTCCCATGTTGACCAAGTATGAGTGTTGTTCACAAGTTTGGGGAGGGTCTTAATTAGTCAGAAAAGGCTGGAAAAAGAGATAATTAAGGCCCCGTCACACTAAGCAACATCGCTAGCAACATCGCTGCTAACGAACAACTTTTGTGACGTTGCTAGCGATGTTGCTGTGTGTGACATCCAGCAACAACCTGGCCCCTGCTGTGAGGTCGTTGGTTGTTGCTGAATGTCCTGGGCCATTTTTTAGTTGTTGCTGTCCCGCTGTGAAGCGCACATCGCTGTGTGTGACAGCGAGACAGCAACAACTAAATGTGCAGGCAGCAGGAGCCGGCTTCTGCGGACGCTGGTAACCAATGTAAACATCGGGTAACCAAGAAGCCCTGTCCTTGGTTACCCGATATTTACCTTTGTTACCAGCCTCCGCCGCTCTCACTGTCAGTGCCGGCTCCTGCTCGTGCACATGTAGCTGCAGCACACATCGGGTTAATTAACCCGATGTGTGCTGTAACTAGGAGAGCAAGGAGCCAGCGCTAAGCATTGTGCGCTGCTCCCTGCTCTGTGCACATGTAGCTGCAGCACACATCGGGTTAATTAACCCGATGTGTGCTGTAACTAGGAGAGCAAGGAGCCAGCGCTAAGCATTGTGCGCTGCTCCCTGCTCTGTGCACATGTAGCTGCAGCACACATCGGGTTAATTAACCCGATGTGTGCTGTAACTAGGAGAGCAAGGAGCCAGCGCTAAGCATTGTGCGCTGCTCCCTTCTCTGTGCACATGTAGCTGCAGCACACATCGGGTAATTAACCCGATGTGTGCTGTAACTAGGAGAGCAGGGAGCCAGCGCTCAGTGTGCGCTGCTCCCTGCACGTGTAGCTCCGTGCAGTGCGCTGGGGGCTTGTCACTGGTTGCTGGTGAGCTCACCAGCAACTTGTGTAGCGACGCTCCAGCGATCCCTGCCAGGTCAGGTTGCTGGTGGGATCACTGGAGCGTCGCAGTGTGACATCTCACCAGCAACCTCCTAGCAACTTACCAGCGATCCCTATCGTTGTTGGGATCGCTGGTAAGTTGCTTAGTGTGACTGGACCTTTAATCCAAACATGTGAAGCTCATTGTTCTTTGTGCCTGAAATACTTCTTAATACTTTAGGGGAACCAAACAGAATTCTTGTTGTTTGAGGGGTTGAATAATAAATGACCCTCTGAATAAACTTTTCACAGTTTAAAAAAAAAAATAAAATAAAAAAAGAAATAACATTCTTTTTTGCTGCAGTGCATTTCACACTTCCAGGCTGATCTACAGTCCAAATGTCACAATGCCAAGTTAATTCCGAATGTGTAAACCTGCTAAATCTGCAGGGGGTTGAATACTACTTGTAGGCACTGTACTCCACATACAGTATAACATCTCTATGCAAAACCACGAACGGTGATTGTATAATTGCTACAGGTTCCCCCCAATACACAATCAAGCATCAGCATTGCCACAATAATTGTTGAAATGGGTTTTAGGGCGCCTGCACATGACCACATCCATAGATCTCTATGGGTCACTATTATATAATTCACATTTCATATGGAGTAGAATTCAATAAAAATATAAAAATCCCACAGAATGAATCATGAACTATATTCTACATAGCATAATTGCAGTTTAACTGTCATATTCTACGTGTACATATGTCTTGACGCTTACAGAGTGCTGCTATATTCTTTTGTTTGTTGTGTGTATTTATAGCAGCTGGCACCTGTTCACATTTGCTGTTTCATTTGGAGATGCAGTTTTTTTGTTTTGCAGTATATATTGGAGGTGTAAAGTAGTTTTAATCAGTGTCAGATCCTATCTGCCCATATATTTGTAGATTTTTAGTCCAGAAGAGGCATGACACTAGGATAGGGTCCTATCAAAGAAAGGTCACCTTGCCGCAGTTGATTGGCACAAAAGAATTGGCCATTTTTTGCGCAAGGAACCTTAATTTTTCTAAGTATATTCTAAAATTCTATACATCCCATCAGCTTTGCTGGAACCATAAGATGCTGCATTTGTGACCCAAGAAAAATATGGAGCATCAAAAACTTGTGGGCACAAAGCCTAATTGAGGCCTTGTATGTCTGTGGTCTTTCTCCTTGATTCAGGTAGGAAAAAAAACAACATTTTTAATAAACAAAAGTAGGTTTTAAAAAAATAAAATATTCCATATGTTTAGAGTTGAGCGAGTACCTAACTGTTCGTACTCGCTATACTAATAAGGAATACTGGCTAATACTCGCAATAAAAAAGGGAGAGCCAGCACTGCTTGAGAATGACATGCAACAATTAAAAGTGTAAATTCACAAATTATTCCAATTGTACTATAATGCAAAATGAGATTTTTAGCAAACAATTGATCAACTCTTTGAGCCACCCCTGCCACGTCACGGCAAATCTCAATAGGGGGGTCCTACTCTATATTTTATATTTTCATTGTGCCATGCGGCCTCTTAATTGCATTAAAAGCAGAACCATATTAAGGCAACACATATACCTGTAACATTTGAGAATCGCTTCCATGCTGCAAAGACAGGCAGCTGCAAATCAAGGCAGTCCAGGTCCCAGCATGTGCAACTTGATCCCACACACACTGGGACAATGTCAGAACTGACCCTCACAGTGCCTGACCAGCAGCCATGAATGAAGGTGGAACAGGCCCAAGTAAATGGTGCTTAATTATCAATGCTTGAGGAAAAGGGTGAGGTGACCGAGTATGAACAGCCACCAAAATTAATTTTGATAGAAACAGAAGGAATATGCATACCAAAGCCAAGCATGTACAGCATGGTGGGGGTCAGCCACCGAATCAAAGTAACAATAAAAGAGGGAGAGCCAGCACTGCTTGAGAATGGCATACAACAAATAAAAGTGTAAATCTCAATGGGGGGTCCTACTCTATATTTTTTATTTTAATTGTGCCATGTGGCCTCCTAATTGCATTAAAAGCAGAATCATATTGAAGCAACACATTTACCTGTAATATTTCAGATCCGCTTCCATGCTGCAAAGAGAGGCAAATGCGAATAAAGGCAATTCACATCCCAGCATATGCAGCAGATGCCACACACACCAGGACAATGTCAGAACTGGCCCTCACAGTGCCCAACCATTTTGCATTATAGTACAGTTGGAATAATTTGTGAATATACACAATTTATTTGTTGCATGCCATTCTCAAGCAGTGCTGGCTCTCCCTCTTTTATTGTCTAATACTCGCGTATTCATTCCGAATAGCGTGTGTGTGAAGCCCCACCGGTGCTGTGTCGGTGTCGGTGCATTACCTTCAGGGACTCCACGTTGCTGGATCTCCGTCACTGGTAGGAAATCTTCTTGTTTGATCGTGACGCCACTCTCAGTATTGCGGTCAGTGGGGACCGCCACTGCAGGTTAGGGGACGCCTGGGGCTGATGGTGGGTGCAGTTAGATGTAGGAGCCTCCTGAGAGTGAGGCAAGCCCCAGGGCCCTGTGTAGGTTTGTAGTACCACAAGTCGCAGAATAACCACACAGGCAGGAATGTCTTTCAAGGGCTTTACTCACATTTGATGGCAGGGTGAGTAGCCCGGGCGTAGCTGGGATGAACCAGATGGGAACCAGGTATCCTTCAGGCTGACTTTATGAGGGTGACTACCGACTCGCCTTCCTTAGCCCTTGGTGGTTTGGGGTAACCCCGACTTTTAGTCCCTATGGGGGTCACCCAGGGAAGATGCTGCAGCCTCTCTCCCCTTGTTGTTTGCCGTGTGCTTGTTCCCCGGACCAGGCCACTCCAGCCTCTTGCCTCCTATGGCCTATGGGCCCAAACTTGTGGTTACGTGGCTGCGGCTTTTGTAGTGTTGTGGTGTGGGCTTTAAGAGCCCCACACCGGCAGGTTTAGCAGGGAAAGGTGAATCTATCCTCGCTTCGGGATCTGCCGCCCGGTTGGGCCTGGTGCTCTCTAGCAGTCTCCTTACTTCCCACTCCGTTGCACTCTCTAGCTGAAGCTGGCTTTCAGGCAGCACTCCTAGTTGACCGTTCTCCCCCGTCTGTAGCCACTGCGCGGGCGCTGTTAGACAGCAACAGCCCCACAGGTCTGCTCCTCACTGAGCCCTATGGAGTTCTCCTTCTAACTGACTCACTGCTCCTCCTCTCCTGTTCTTGCCTACGCCACCTAGCAACCAGACTCTCCACCACACCCCTTGAGAGGAGATGGAGGCTTTTTAACCCCCTGCCACTATTCCAGTGGAGGTATAGGCTTTGCCCCCTCCTGGGATCCCCAGGGGTCCTCTCATGGGTACATGTGTGAGACCTGGTCACTATGCGCCTGTGTTCCACACCCCTGTCAGCCTTCTGGATTACCTGTATTGTACTGTCCCCAGCATGGGTGCAGTACTCAGTGGTGCCTGACCAGGTCAGGGGCGCCACATTCCCCCTTAGTTATCACCAGCACGTCCTCGGGCTGCAAGACAACATTTTAAAATGCATAAAACATTAAAACATGTAAAACATTTTTAAAAGCACCAGGTATCAGACATCACCACCCTCCACCCACAAGTCCGTTAACCCACCCAAAACCCTTTCACGTTGGCCGCGACTTCAGCCACTTCTGGCAGGATGTAGAGGCGGCTTTCATGGGCTGGTGGTTTCAGGGTATACCTGGCCTGGTGGATCCGCGCCTTCAGCCTCTTCTGGCAGGATTCAGAGGCGGCCTCCACAGTTGGTGCTGACCAGGTACCCTCTTTGTGGTGGTGAGCCAAGGCCCCATAAACAGGCGTGCTCTCTGGTCGCAGGTGAGCCAAGGCCCTTTTCTACGGACGGGCCCCCTGGTTGCAGACGAGCCAAGCCCCTCAACAGGCTGGCCCTGGTGGTGGTGCCACTGGTGTAACTATTTACACTGCGAGAGTTTGTGGCTATAGCAAGTTCATAGCCTTGAAGTTTATTTCTCACAATAGTTTTTGTGGGCGCATTTCTTAAACGTTGCAAACAAAACTTGTCAAAACTGGTCAAAACAGTAACTTCTTACTTTCCTTTACTTTACTCCTCTTGTTCACTAGGGCGTGGGCATGTAGGGCACCGGCACCTGTGACTTTCTTGCTCTCCTTCATCGTCCGTGGTTGTCTCATCTGTAGGATCTTTGTCTGTGGTTGTCTCATCTGTAGGTTCTTTATCTTTCCTTTCTTGGTCTTCATCTGTTTCTACATTTGGTTCTTCATCTCTGTCTTGTCTTTCTTGTCTTTCTTGTCTGGGACATGGTGCTACGTCTAAGGCATAGTAGCCCCTTTCTCCTTGATGTAAGGTGAACTGTACTAAGTCCCCAATTTTCAGATTTCTGCCTGAATGTCCTCTGGGCAGGTGGGCTTGAACATCTCTCCGATTTACAAATATGCCCTCTTTTATTCCTTTTACTACAATAAAGCCGTATCCGCTTTTCAAATTGAAGTCCTCTACTATTCCTCTGTAAAGGGGTCCTCTAGCCTGGGCTTTGGACCTTCTTAGGCACCTTTTCTCCTCCAGGTCTCTGGCTGTGACCTCTCTCTGCTCTGGAGACTGTGGTGTTGGAGGATACTTTGTTCTGCTGCGCCGTGTCTTGCGGGCTGGGTTCTGCGAGGTGCAGCTTACAAGCTCCCAGGTGAGGCTTTGGGGCAGATCTTCCTCAGCAGAAGGTGTCAGGTCCTCCTCGTCCCAGCGGGAGTATGGCAGCATTTCCGGCTCTGAACACACAACTGCTACTGGTGGCACTGGAGTCGGAGTCAACCCTTCTGCTTCCTGGCCTCCTCTCCCCCTTAGTTCTTCACTGCACTCTGGTTGTGGCAGTGCTGGGGATGGGCTTTCTTCGGCCGGCCCAGGTGAGGGACTCCTTGGTGTAGCTGCTGCAGGAGTTAGCAGGAGACTCTTTGGGGTATGCGGAGGGGGGATGTATTGGCTCACCAACCATTGTGGAAATTTGGCCTCCAGGTCAGCCTTCATCTGCCAATATGCAGGGTCTTCACCCACCGTGGGCTGCCTATCAGGAACCTCTGTGGACCGGGGAGCGGTGTCTGCTCTGGCCTTACAGGCCGGGGTAAATGCTGAGGTAGCCTTCTCTTGGCGGGCCGCGCCTGGCATGGCGGCGGCCTGGTCTTGGCAGGCCGCGCCCTGTATGGCGGCGGCCTGGTCTTGGCGGGCCGCGCCCGGGATGGCGGCGGCCTGGTCTTGGCGGGCCGCGCCCGGGATGGCGGCGGCCTGGTCTTGGCGGGCCGCGCCTGGCATGGCGGCGGCCTGGATCAGTGTCGCTGTTGCAGGGGGCTCTGTGCAGGCTGGGCTGGACGTCGCTGCAGCAGTCTGGGCTTGGCGGGCCGCGCCCTGTATGGCGGCGGCCTGGTCTTGGCGGGCCGCGCCCAGGATGGCGGCGGCCTGGTCCTGGCGGGCCGGGCAGGGCATCGCTGCAGGGACTGGGTCTTGGTGGGCCGAGCAGGGCATCGCTGCAGCCGCTGGGGCTTGGAGGGCCGCACCTGGCGTGGCTGCGGCCTGCTTCAGCGTCGCCGCACCGGACGCCTCTTCAGGGACCGCGGACGTGGCAGCAGGGGTCGGGGCACTTGCGCGGGCCGGGGCATCATTCGACTCACCCGTTGTTGGTAGCACTGGGGTCTGCGTCGTCGCCGTCCCGCCTGACACCCGGCGCGCAGCTCTCCCTTCATAGGCCCGAACCGCCGCGGTCAGCTCCTGCAGTTCCATCCGTTCCTCCCGAATCTGCTCCACGACCCGGGTCTCCAGCCGGTTGCAAAACTGGGCCAGCTCTCGGTACCACCAGGCAGCGGAGCCTGGTTCTGGGTTCCTGCGGTCAGACGCCATTTCTTCTGCGCCGTCTTCTGCACGGTCTCCCAGCAGTGGACTCTTCGCTGCCTCCTGTAACAAGCTGTCCAGCTTCTGCTCTGCCTCTTTCAGCAGCTCCTCTCCCAGCAGCAGGCTTGTGGCTTCCTTTCCTTCCCGCCGTCTCTCGACGCTTCCACTCTCATAGCTGGCAAGGTCAGAACTCTGCAGGGGATCTCTGGGTAGCCACGCCTCTTCGTGGGCGGTAACTTCTTCCAGCGCGGGCTGCTGTTGTTTTTCAGCGCGCTTTTCATGGTGGCAATATGGCGGCGCTTCCAATTTTTCAAGCGGACCGCCTAGGCACATGGTCACCTGTCTGAACAGGTCTAGTCCTTATCCTGTTCGTGACGCCAGATGTGAAGCCCCACCGGTGCTGTGTCGGTGTCGGTGCATTACCTTCAGGGACTCCACGTTGCTGGATCTCCGTCACTGGTAGGAAATCTTCTTGTTTGATCGTGACGCCACTCTCAGTATTGCGGTCAGTGGGGACCGCCACTGCAGGTTAGGGGACGCCTGGGGCTGATGGTGGGTGCAGTTAGATGTAGGAGCCTCCTGAGAGTGAGGCAAGCCCCAGGGCCCTGTGTAGGTTTGTAGTACCACAAGTCGCAGAATAACCACACAGGCAGGAATGTCTTTCAAGGGCTTTACTCACATTTGATGGCAGGGTGAGTAGCCCGGGCGTAGCTGGGATGAACCAGATGGGAACCAGGTATCCTTCAGGCTGACTTTATGAGGGTGACTACCGACTCGCCTTCCTTAGCCCTTGGTGGTTTGGGGTAACCCCGACTTTTAGTCCCTATGGGGGTCACCCAGGGAAGATGCTGCAGCCTCTCTCCCCTTGTTGTTTGCCGTGTGCTTGTTCCCCGGACCAGGCCACTCCAGCCTCTTGCCTCCTATGGCCTATGGGCCCAAACTTGTGGTTACGTGGCTGCGGCTTTTGTAGTGTTGTGGTGTGGGCTTTAAGAGCCCCACACCGGCAGGTTTAGCAGGGAAAGGTGAATCTATCCTCGCTTCGGGATCTGCCGCCCGGTTGGGCCTGGTGCTCTCTAGCAGTCTCCTTACTTCCCACTCCGTTGCACTCTCTAGCTGAAGCTGGCTTTCAGGCAGCACTCCTAGTTGACCGTTCTCCCCCGTCTGTAGCCACTGCGCGGGCGCTGTTAGACAGCAACAGCCCCACAGGTCTGCTCCTCACTGAGCCCTATGGAGTTCTCCTTCTAACTGACTCACTGCTCCTCCTCTCCTGTTCTTGCCTACGCCACCTAGCAACCAGACTCTCCACCACACCCCTTGAGAGGAGATGGAGGCTTTTTAACCCCCTGCCACTATTCCAGTGGAGGTATAGGCTTTGCCCCCTCCTGGGATCCCCAGGGGTCCTCTCATGGGTACATGTGTGAGACCTGGTCACTATGCGCCTGTGTTCCACACCCCTGTCAGCCTTCTGGATTACCTGTATTGTACTGTCCCCAGCATGGGTGCAGTACTCAGTGGTGCCTGACCAGGTCAGGGGCGCCACATGTGCAATGCGAGTCAGTGGGGAATACTCGCAATGTAACGAGTAACCCAAATATTGTACTATTCGTGCAAGTAGCGAATAGTGTGGAATTCGGGTTACTTGTTACTTTGCGAGTTTTTCCCCATTGACTTGTATTGCACGCGAACAAATACGCGAGTATTAGACAGTATTCGTTATGAGTATAGCGAGTACAAATAGTTAGGTACTCACTCTACTCTACATATGTTATGTTACATACAGGCTGCATATATACTTAATTTGAAGGTTTTATTTTTCCTTTGAACTTCACCATGGCTAATTCCAGTACACAAAGGCATCTTTTCTGCATCGTGATCTTTTCAGTCTATTAGGTACAGTGCCTTGCGAAAGTATTCGGCTCCCTTGAATCTTTCAACCTTTTCCCACATTTCAGGCTTCAAATATAAAGATAAAAACGTTAATGTTAGGGTGAAGAATCAACAACAAGTGGGACACAATTGTGAAGTTGAACAAAATTTATTGCTTATTATAAACTTTTTTAAAAAATAAATAACTGAAAATTAGGGCGTGCAATATTATTCGTCCCCTTTAAGTTAATACTTTGTAGCGCCACCTTTTGCTGTGATTACAGCTGCAAGTCGCTTGGGGTATGTCTCTTATCAGTTTTGCACATCGAGAGACTAAAATTCTTGCCCATTCTTCCTTTGCAAACAGCTGGAGCTGAGTGAGGTTGGATGGAGAGCGTTTGTGAACAGCAGTTTTCAGCTCTTTCCACAGGTTCTCAATTGGATTCAGATCTGGACTTTGACTTGGCCATTCTAACACCTGGATACGTTTATTTATGAACTATTCCATTTTAGATTTTGCTTTATGTTTGGGATCATTGATTTGTTGGAAGATAAATCTACAGTACGTCCCAGTCTCAGGTCATTTGCAGACTCCAACAGGTTTTCTTCAAGAATGGTCCTGTATTTGGCTCCATCCATCTTCCCATCAATTTTATCCATCTTCCCTGTCCCTGCTGAAGAAAAGCAGGCCCAAACCATGATGCTGCCACCACCATGTTTGACAGTGAGGATGGTGTGTTCAGGGTGATGAGCTGTGTTGCTTTTACGCCAAACATATCATTTTGCATTGTGTCCAAATAATTAGATTTTGGTTTCATCTGACCAGAGCACATTCTTACACATGTATGGTGTCTCCCAGGTGGCTTGTGGCAAACTTTAAATGACACTTTTTATGTTAATCTTTGAGAAATGGCTTTCTCCTTGCCACTCTTCCATAAAGGCCAGATTTGTGCAGTGTACGACTGAATTTTGTCCTATGGACAGACTCTCCCACCTCAGCTGTAGATCTCTGCAGTTCATCCAGAGTGATCATGGGCCTCTTGGCTTCATCTCTGATCAGTCTTCTCCTTGTTTGAGATGAAAGTTTGGATTGATGGCCGGGTCTAGAGTAGGTAATAGTTAGGCTTCTTCAGTTTTGTTCATCAAAAGATAGGAAAGTGCTGTTATGTTGTGTGTAGCTCACAAGAGACAACTGAAGTTGTAATTATGATGGATAAGTTGTGCGCACACCCAGGTCTTCAAGTTGTAAACAGGAATGTTCCTATTCACTGACAACAAGCAGACAAGACACCTGCTAGTTACTAACAGCTTAAATAAGACTGAAAGATTATGGGGTTATATTTAGGTAATACTTTAGAGGACAGACCCTTAAAAGCGCTGCATCCTGTGCAGACATTGAGGACCTGGTGGTCGATAACCGGCAAACATTTACATTGAAACGCTGCTCCAGCTGGTAACAGTTGGCACAGCATATTTCTGTACGTAGGGTGGTAAGAGGCAGTTAGCTGCCATTTAATTGATTGGGAGCAGAGCTGAAGTCACTACATAGTGCACCAAGCCTCTCCTTTTATTTTTACTTTTATTTCCCCTTTTACTTTTATTTTTCACCCCTTTTTCTGAGGGACGGCACCCCAAGGGCCACGGCACTGGGTCACGACCACGACAGTTCCCGCTGCGCATCGCACGCCTGGGACAGAGTACCCCACAGCCCCTGGGGCATCACATCTCCTTGGAAAACTTAGCGTTGTCGGCAGGATTCTGACTAGACCCGTAACCTCAGGGGACAAGCGTGCCTTACAAACTGAACTGTGCTTAAAAACTTTTAAATTGCCGCCATTTTCGACATTAAAAATAACTGCGCCACAAAGCTGCAAAGAGGTGTGAAACCAAAGGCTCCGCCCACAATGCCGCTGAGGACGGAAGAGGTGCAGCAACCTGACCCGGAAGTTCCCATAGTGCTCCAGTATCACAAGAAAAGGTTGGTGAGAACAACCAATGGGGAGACAAGATGGAGTTGCAGGGAGACGTTGAGGCTGCAGGGCCTAGCGACGGCACCGGAGCTGCAGAGCCTTGCTCAGTGGCACCGATCATGCCAATCACTCTACCCTAAGTTCCGGGAGGGGGGAGCAACAACATGGCTGTGTGGAGACACGGGGGTCAGTGGGTGCTCTCGTCCGCTGGCCCGGCCAACTTTACAAAAACAGCATGGCTTAGGGCTTATCCCAACTGAACGTCCGACCTCCTTAACCGTGGGCAGAACACTACTCAGACAACACAGGATGAGGGAATCACAATATTAAGACTTTATTAGATCCCCAAACAATTAACGGCACATAACACATAACCAGCAAAACACACAAATGTAACAGGCAACAGAGTCTCACCCTTCCGCTGGCTCACCAGGGATTAGAATGACCGTGCCTCAGAGCTTCCAGGGCTACTTACTCCAATCCAGCAGCACCCCGCTTTCGGCAGGCACCCAGCGAGAATGGAATAACGCCAGATTTAGGAAGCTGTCTGAGGACCGCAAAGTCTGTAGTCAGATGACTGCATTGTCCCAAGCTGGATTCCTTCCTTAGGTAGTCCTTAGTATCACACCCGATTCCTTGCATTCGATGCTGAAGTCCATATAGTGTTATAATCCAGGTTTGGTTATGGCTTGCCAATCGGATCTGCAGGTCCTAGGTTGGTAGCATGTAGCAAGAGTCTCTCTGGGCAATGGACAGTCCTCCTTTTTATACCCCTGAGCTCTCCATTCAGACCATTGGGGTCTTCACGATTGGTGGAAAAGACTGGGCTCTTATTGGCTAGATTTCAAGCCATATTCAAAGATCCAGAGACAAGGGAGAGACAGGTAAAGGTATCGTCACACTAAGCGACGCTCCAGCAATCCCACCAGCAACCTGACCTGGCAGGGATAGCTGGAGCATCGCTACATGGGTTGCTGGTGTTAGGTTGACCTAACGGTCACAGCTATTGCCAGCGATGCCCGAATGCAGAGAGGGTACCGGTGACCCCCCTCTGCCCTCCCTTTAGCCTTCAATGAAAACAGGCAGACACCGTTATACACGTAAAGGCTAGGAGACGTGCGGCTCCGAATAGAAAGACTGTATTATTTTGTTTACATTTCAAAGTTATACAAAGTTGATTAGGGCGTAACTATGCAACATACATATTCATTAATCTACATTCATTCAGGCGTGGATTGCATATTCCCAGCAAGAGAAATTAACATAATGACTTATACTCCCATAACAAACTGTTGCGTTCTTATTCCCATAACAAGATGTTTGTCAGTCGTTTCTAAGTCAAAACATTCTGTGTCCTTGAGGTTGGTCTCACAGTTTATTACGTAAGTAAGTCTGGTTTGATATTGCCAGGGAGAATGAATTTCTATTATTTTCTAAGTCAGTGAAAAAGGTTAACTCTTTCCTCACAATCCCCCCTATTGGCGTGATTGATGGACAGGGGGCCATCGAGAAGCTGTGGACTATAGAGAAAGCAGGCTAGCCTCCAGATACTTTCTGAGCCGCGGGTTGCTCAGGGAGTGTCGTCTCACATCCGTCACCCAGGACTGCCTGCATGCCTCTCGATAGGAGTCTCATCATGATACGCCAAGGTGATTTCTAGAGGAAAGAGTAGAGAAGAGAAAAAAGGCATATTAGTGATTTCATACGGGTGCTGAATAATCATTGTATCTACATTGCTTCAAGCAGCGGGAAAACAAAGCCATTAGCAACTTGAACACTACATAAGCAACTAGTAAACAGAGTAACACTTGGAACACTGATAGTCTGTTGTAACAGCCTCCCCATTGAAACACTTTGTTTATCGGGACTGGTATGGCTAAGTATGGCATGGAAGAGGCTGTCACAAGTGCGTGTGTACATATCCAGCAGTCTGTGATCTCAAGTTTTTCAGCTAACACTTCATGATGGGTCTCAAATGAATTCTGCCGGTGTAGAAGGCCCCAAAAAGGGAGTACACATAGAAATACTTATCAGCGGTATTAGGCCTTCTTGCAGTGGCTGGCATGGACCCATGTCAATCTCCCCTCAAGTTTGACGGAGGTTGGAGTGGTCAGCTGGACAGTCAAAGGCCCTTCGAATCGTGGCTCAAGGGTCTTTCTCACGTGCTTCTTTAGGTAGACCCGGTCACCAGGCTTTAGGGAGTGGGTTCCTGGAACAGCATCAGGATCAGGTAGAGAAGAGTAGACCCTTTGGTGGGTTTCAGTTAGTCTCTTCTGCAGGGAAACAACATAAGACGTTAGGCTATCACATTGCAGGTGTAACTCCTGCGGGAAGTAGCATCCTAATCTGGGTGCACTACCAAAGAGTATTTCAAATGGTGAGAGCCTGTGCTTTCCCTGCGGGGTAGTCCTTATAGAATAAAGAGCTATGGGGAGACATTCTGTCCATGGTCTACCAGTCTCCTCCACTGCCTTGGCTAGTTTGAGCTTTAGAGTCCCATTTAACCTTTCCACTTTCCCTGATGACTGTGGGTGGTAAGGTGTGTGTAAGGCTGACTGAATGCCTAACAGGGCACAGGTGTTCTGGAAAACTTGTCCAGTGAAATGAGTACCTCGGTCTGACTCTATGACTTCAGGGAGTCCAAACCGGGGTACCAGCTCACAGGCCAATTTCTTTGCTGTAATTCGGGCCGTGGCTGAGCTGACAGGGTAGGCCTCTGGCCATCCTGAGAAGAGGTCTACACAGACAAGTACAAACTCGTAGATGCCATGTTTTGGCAACTGTATATAGTCTATTTGTACTCTTTGAAATGGGGCAAACGTCTTTGGCATGTGTCTTTGCGGGGTTTTAGTTAGCTGGCCTGGATTGTGTTGTTGACAGATGTGACAAGCTTTTATTCTCTGGGAGGCGTATTGTCTGAAGCCGGGGGCTACCCAATATGGTTGCATCTGGTTCATGATTGAGTTTGTGCTACCGTGTGTGGGGTAGTGGAGTACTTGGAAAATGGCAGGGAACCAACTGCGTGGCAGGACGGGAAGTCCGTTTAGGCTCCAAATCCCCTCCACCTTTTCTGCCCCCTTGGCCAGCCATCCGGCCTTTTCTTCCTCAGAGGTGTTTTCTTGTGTCTCAAAGAGGTTCTGCATTTCTTCCTCCGTCGTTGACACTGTTTCCGTCTCCTTCAAAGGGAGTAAGGCTGCTTGTTTTGCTGTTTGGTCGGCCAAGCGATTTCCCCTTGCCTCGGGTGTTTGAGCCTTGGTGTGGGCAGCAACCTTTATGATTGCTAGCTGTTTTGGTATCAAGGCTACTTCCATTAGTTTCTTCACTGAGGCTCCATGCCTGATGGGATTTCCTGTTGCTGTGAGGAATCCTCTAGTCTGCCAGATGGTGCCAAAATCGTGCACAATGCCGTTTACATAGGCTGAGTCCGTGTAGATGTTCGCTGTTCGTTCTTCCAAAAACTCAATTGCCCAGATGAGGGCAAGAAGTTCTGCTTCTTGAGCAGATATGCGTGGAGGTAGCGGTGTTGCCTGTATATTGTGCAGGGGCTTTGCCTCATGTTCAATGAGTTCCTGACAATCATGATCAAATTGTGCACTGGTACGTTTGTCACTCTCTTCTGTCCTCTCTTCTGTCCTCTCTTCTGTCCCCCCTTCTAAACTTGTAAAGATCAGCAGATCAGCAAGGTTTAGACTTGTAACTCGAGCAAATGAGATGTTTGGGGGTAGTAACAGCGTGCACTGGAGTCTGACTTGTCTTGCCATGGAGAGGTGTTTCAACTGCACTTGATTGAGAACAGCATAGATGTCATGGCTGGTAAGGATGGTAGTCGGGAAATCGAGTGAGATTTCAGATGCTTTCTGCAGTATGTTTGAAACTGCTGTAACGGCACGGACACGGGTTGGTGCTGCTCTGGTGACGTTGTCGAGTTGAGAGGAGTAGTACCCGATTATGTGATGTTTGTCCGTCGTCTGGGTGAGTACTCCTACGGCAAATCCTTCAAGCTCTGCTACGAACAGATTGAAGGTGAGATCATAGTTTGGTAGTGCCAGAGCAGGTGCATCAATCACTAGTTCCTTGAGCTTTTGAAAGTTTTGTCGAGCTTCTTCTGTGAGGGAGAAAGGAACATTCTTTGTGCAATCATACAGCGGTTGCATGAGTAGCGATGCATTGGGAATCCACTGTCTGCAAAATGATATTAGCCCTAAAAATCCTCTGAGTTGTTTGAGATTTCTAGGAATGCTTGCTTTCCTGATAACTTCTTGTCTGTCCGGGCTGAGGTGTTTTTGTCCCGCAGAAAGGCAATGACCCAGGAAAGTGACTCTCGTTTTGCAGAACTGCAATTTATCTCTGCTCGCTTTGCATCCTACTTCTGCCAGAAAGGTAAGAAGACTTATTGAAGCCGTTTTACATTTTTCTTCACTAGGGCAACACAGTAGTAAATCATCCACGTACTGAAGAAGGACACAGTGCTCAGGGGGTTCCCAGCCCCGAAGTACATTGCTCATTGCCTGAGTATATAGCGTAGGAGAATGTTGCATACCTTGGGGCAGGCGTGTCCATGTATATTGATTTTGCTTGTGCGTGAATGCAAAGAAATCTTGGCATGCTGGGTCCAGTGGTACTGAGAAAAAAGCATTAGCAAGGTCTATGACTGTGTAATGGGTGGATGTAGCCGGCACCTGTGTAAGCAGCGTATGTGGATTTGGTACAACAGGGGTGAGGGGCTCCAGTATTGCGTTCACTGCCCTCAGATCGTGTACCATCCGGTACGTAACTGGATCACCTTTTTTTACTTGTCTCTTCTTAACAGGAAACAGCGGAGTGTTGTAAGGAGACTTAGTAATTCTGAGGGCTCCAGACTTCAACAATTCTTTTCTCTGGTAATCTAGGGCAGCTTCCTGTTGAACATTAAGAGGGTATTGTCTCAGCTGCGGTGGTGTAATTCCAGGCTTGACTGAAACCTTTACGGGGGGCACAGGTAGTGTGCCGAGGTCAGTTTTTGATGTGGACCAGAGTTTTGCAGGAACTTGTAGAAGTATTGGGTCCGTGTTTACTTCATGTGTAACTTCAGATTCTAGTTGGTCTTCTATCATCTGAAGAGTGCACAGGACTTCTTCTGGGATATCTTCTGGAATTTGCAGGATAGCAGATCCATCTTCATTGTAGACAATCTGAGCTTGTAGTCTTGATAGTAGATCTTCTCCCACTAGGGCATCTCCACCCAGGGGGGACACTAAGAATTTAGACACGAACATGTGTGGTCCCAGTTTCACCTTCAGTGGATGTGTTATTGGGATTATCTGGGCTTGTCCATCAAATCCGGATACTACAGTAGCTTCAGATGAGATGGATCCTTCAGGCACTAGGTTCCTGGGGTTCAGGAGCGTGAGGCTCCTGAGTCCACCAAAGCTCTTATTTCCTTGTTGCCAATGTGAAGGGGGACATGTATAAATGGACCTCTGGCATCCCTATCCCGTGCTGCCGCAAGTCAGGCAGTCTTCTCCTCCTGACTCTCGGGTTAGTTTTAAGTGTCCCTCATCTTCTTTCTACAGTCTCTGATCACGTCCTCTGACTCCCACAATAGTAGCAGGTCGGTGCCTTCCTTCTTGTACCTTCTGGCTGACCGTCCACTGCTGCTATGACAACTTTCTTGTTGCTCCTTTTATCCTTTGCGTCGGTTTCTAAGCCACTTGCTTTGTTGACTAGAAGATCTATGTCTTCCATGTTTCTCCATTCTGGGCAGCACGCTTTCAATCTTTCTGCCAGAGGTGCATGTATTCCATCCATGAAGGATCTTACCATCAGGCGACGTATTGCACCTGCTTGTAAGTCCAGCCCTTCATCTGCGAATGACTGCATCAATCTGTAGTAAAATGAGATGACATTCTCCACAGGACCTTGATGCACTGGTCCCATCGTGCCCTTAGTTCTTTGCTCCTGGACGCAGAAGAGATTGAGTCTTATCATGAAATCTTGGCCCGATTCCACATTACGGGTATCGTCCGGAGCATGTCCTGTCAGGTGGGCAGTGAGTTTGGCATACAGTTCGGGAGACATTTTAACTCTACACAAACCTTCCATGTCCAACCAAGTGCTTCTGTAGGAGACCTGTATTTGGTTCAGGTAACGTGAAAAACTGACTGGGTTTCTAGTCGGATCTGGAGCATTTTGCAGAAAAGCCATCTGCTCGGCTGGAGTCCAGGGTACGTAGTCTTCATACGTACGGGGAACTGCATCTCTGGGAGCATCTGGGTTCTGTGGATTAACAGGTGGTCTTATCAGGACTCTTCTTTCCACTACGGGATAAAGAGGCACTGGTGCTGTGGCTTGTAGCTTGTGCTGTGGGGCTCCACAGGCTAGGCATTTTTCACTCCAGTCCGGATTTTGTTGGTCACAGTTTGTGCAGGTCCATTCCGGGGATCCTGCTATTTTTGAAATCGTTCCAGGAGTAGCTGACAGGTACGGAGGAGGCTGCGGATCCTTATTAGCCTTCTTCCCAGCTTTTTCCCATGTGTCTGATTCTTCATGGTATATCCAACCTTGATCGTGGGCTGTTTTTGCCATGTCAGAAAGAGTTCTGATCAGTTTAGTCCATGAGTTATCTGCTATCACTCCTGCTCTAGTAGCTGTTATTGTATCCCATTTGTTGGGGTCCAATTGATCCTTCCCCTTCAATCCAAATGTCTTAAAAAAAACTTCCTTGGACTGACTGGCTGTTCTTTTGCCATGATAACACGTAATGAGATGTTGCAGGGTGCATCCAGCTCTTCTGTCTTTTGATATTCCTTGCACCATTCTTCATCTATCTTCTTCAGCTTTTAGACCCTTGAACGTCCTTTGGACTAAACCTACCTATCCTGGAGATACTCAGAGACTAACTCCTTTTGTATTCCTATCTAAGGTGAGGTCTAGAACCACCTTTCCTGGAGATACTCAGAGACTAACTCCTTTTGTATTCCTACTGAAAGATGGTGTCCTAACTTCAGAGGGGGCTGAGAATGTTGAATGGCGCTGGGTTGCCCTTCTTGTAACAGAGATACACTCTATATCCGATAGCAATGGCAAACAGGGCTATTCCCACTAACGCTAGGGCAGTGAATATCACATCCATTGAACAGAGCAGGTAAACTATTCCCTTTCAACACTCACTGATGTATGGGATCTATGACAACCAACAAGGACAACAGCACAGAAGTAAAGCGCAGGAGAGCAGACACGCGACACACGGAGAGGCATAGAAACACAGAGAAACAAACAAACAAACAAACAAGGCACAGAAAACATCTGCTGGCAAGGCTCTCTCAGAGTTCAGTAGAAACCCGCCAATAACCCAGTATCTACTCACAGTGTACCATTTTGCGCGTTGAGGAGAGGGGAGATCAGATGTGGGGAGCATAAAGAGAAGAATAAGGTTCAACTCTTACCTGGCCAGGTGTTTCTGGTCCCCACGTCTGGTCACCTCCTCCTCGGCTTGGCAAGACAATCCACTGCGTCCTGGGATTACAAACACGGGTCCCTGCTTTTCGGGCGCCAGATAATGTTAGGTTGACCTAACGGTCACAGCTATTGCCAGCGATGCCTGAATGCAGAGAGGGTACCGGTGACCCCCCTCTGCCCTCCCTTTAGCCTTCAATGAAAACAGGCAGACACCGTTATACACGTAAAGGCTAGGAGACGTGCGGCTCCGAATAGAAAGACTGTATTATTTTGTTTACATTTCAAAGTTATACAAAGTTGATTAGGGCGTAACTATGCAACATACATATTCATTAATCTACATTCATTCAGGCGTGGATTGCATATTCCCAGCAAGAGAAATTAACATAATGACTTATACTCCCATAACAAACTGTTGCGTTCTTATTCCCATAACAAGATGTTTGTCAGTCGTTTCTAAGTCAAAACATTCTGTGTCCTTGAGGTTGGTCTCACAGTTTATTACGTAAGTAAGTCTGGTTTGATATTGCCAGGGAGAATGAATTTCTATTATTTTCTAAGTCAGTGAAAAAGGTTAACTCTTTCCTCACACTGGTGAGCTGTCACACAGGCAGATCTCACCAGCAACCAGTGACCAGCCCCCAGCCAGCAGCGACGCGTGGAAGCGATGCTGCGCTTGGTAACTAAGGTAAATATCCGGTAACCAACCCAATATTTACCTTGGTTACCAGCGCACACCGCTTAGCGCTGGCTCCCTGCACTCCTAGCCAGAGTACACATCGGGTTAATTACCCAATGTGTAGTCTGGGTATGTGTGCAGGGAGCCGGCACTCGCCGCGTGAGAGAGGCGGACGCTGGTAACGAAGGTAAATATCGGGTAACCAAGTAAAGGGCTCCTTGGTTACCCGATATATACATTGGTTACCAGCGTCCGCAGAAGCCGGCTCCTTGTTTACTGCACATTCAGTTGTTGCTCTCTCGCTGCCACACACACAGCGATGTGTGCTTCACAGCGGGAGAGCAACAACTAAAAAATGGTCCAGGACATTCAGCAACAACCAGCGACCTCACAGCAGGGGCCAGGTTGTTGCTGGATGTCACACACAACAACATCGCTGGCAACATCGCTGTTACGTCACAAAAGTCGTGCCTCAGCAGCGATGTTGCTAGCGATGAGGCACCTAAGGTGTGACGGTACCTTTAGTTACATCACATCTAGCAATTCACTTAGTAATACAATGGGAAGTTTGCATAATTGATTTATCTGTGTGTCTGGCCTTCATTAGCCAAGGCAATTACATGAGTCAACAAGAGTCTTGTAAAAACAATAGGGCTTATCCCCCGTCTATAAACAAACTATCTTCATGTCTGGCTGAATTTTAAGAAATGTAACCCCTGCTAAGCACTGACAGAGTCCAGGTCGTCACATTCCTCCCTCTTCTTAATATTAGCCAGACATGATAGGCTTCCAATCATCCGTCTCCACCTGTCGGGAAAGCTCATCCGCATGTCCATGGATCTTGCCTTGTTTATGGGAGATGGAAAAATTGTAAGATTGTAACGCCAGACTCCACCAGAGCAAGCGTCCGTTGTCCCCGGCAGTGCGATTTAGCCAACTCAATGGATTGTGGTGAGTGAGGACTGTGAACTCATTGCCATAGAGGTAGGGCTGCAATTTTTTCAGGACCCAGACTATGGCCAGGCATTCTTTTTCTATGGTGGCATAAGCCCTCTCTCGGTCCAACAGTTTCCGGGAGAGGTAAGCTATTGGATGTTTCTCACTGTTGTCCCCCACTTGGCTAAGTACAGCTTCTAGTCCTGTGTCCGATGCGTCTGTTTGGACGATGAATCTGCGACGGAAGTCAGGAGCAGTCAGGACTGGGATCTGGGCCAGCCGGTCTTTCAATTGGAGGAATGCAGTTTCACATTCTGGAGACCAGATAAGGTTAGAGCATATCGTTTGGTTGTGAGGTCAATGAGCGATTTTCCTATGGTACTGTAATTGGAGATAAACTTTTGATAATAGTTTGTGGTTCCTAGGAACGCGTGGACCTGTTTTTGGTTGACCAGGTGTGGCCACTGGGTAATGGCTTCTACTTTTGCAGGTTCGGGACGAATGCACCCACTTCCCACTCGATGTCCTAGGTATAGCACTTCGGCCATCCCCATTTGTCAGGTCAGATGGTGAGCTGGGCTTTGGCTACCCTCTGCAGCACCTGGGACACGTGCTGAAGATGCTTTCCTAAGTGTCGCTGAAGATAGCAATGTCATCCAAATAGGCCTGAGCATACCCCTGACATCCCTCTAGTAAATGGTCTACCATCCTCTGGAAGGTGGCCGGGGCATTTTTCATCCCAAAAGGCATGCTGGTAAACTCAAATAGGCCAAAAGGGGTTATGAAGGCCGATTTCTCTTGAGCGTCATTTGTGAGTGGGATCTGCCAGTATCCCTTGTTCAAATCGAGGGTAGATATAAACCGAGATCTCCTAAGCTATCTAGTTGTTCATCCACCCGGGGCATGGGGTAGGCATTTGTAATCGTGACCTCATTGAGCCGTCTATAGTCCACACAGAAACGAGTACTCTTGTCCTTTTTTGGCACCAACACAACACTGACAGCCCATGGGCTATGGGAGGGAACTATGACTCCCATATTTAACATGTCATCCACCTCGGCCTTCATCATTGCCAACACAGGAGGGGTCACCCGGTAGGTGGGTTGTCTTAGTGGGGTGGCTGCCCCTGCATTGACATGATGCTAGAACAGGGGGGTTCTACCAGGCTGACTCGTGAACAGGGTTTCATATGTTTTGAGTAGGTCTGATATCTGTCGCTTCTGTGAAGGACAAAGCTGTTCCCCCAGTGATACATCTTTTACCCCATTTCCCTTTTGGAGTCCACTAATAGGTCTGGGATCTGGTCCAAGTCTGGGTCATCTAACTCTGGACAACTGCTAAATTGGTGACCTCTCGTTCCTCACAAGCTTTTAACCTGTTGATGTGATAGGTACGCTCACGAACACCTGCTCGATCCAGGGCCACGGTGTAGTCAGTATTGCCACATTTCTTGGTAATGGTGAATGGACCTGCCCACATGGCTTGCAGCTTGTTTTTCCATACCAGTACTAGTACTAGGACCTTCTGTCCACAGGCAAATTCTCGGGGTCAGGCAGTGCGGTCGTAACATCGTTTTTTGCCTTTCCTGAGCCACTTGTAAATTCCCATGGTCTAACGCCATGAGGTGCCTCATCCTTTCCCTAAACTTTTGAACATAGTCCCGTATGGGAACCTCTTCTGTGGGGAAGGTGCCCTCCCAACTCTCTCGTACCAGCTCTAGCCAGATTCCTACTCCACACTGATGAGGGGCAAATACCCCGAAACGGCTGTCTGTGGATGGATACCATGTTTGGCATAGGTGGTCTCCTTGACTGGAGACTGCTCTTCCCGTGGTTGTTCCTTCCCGGTGAAAGACCTGGCTAGTTTCCTGCCAGCGTTGAGAAACATGTGATGGTGTCTCCGCAGGCCTTCTTGCTTTGAATATTTCCCAGGGGGCATTGCTCTAGAATCACTGCGTTGAGAAACACGTGATGGTGTCTCCGCAGTGGTGGGTGTTGATCTCCCTAAGGTCAACCATCCTTGCTCATATAGTCTTTTACTAGGCAATGCTCCCACTAGCCAGATTCCTACTCCACACTGATGAGGGGCAAATACCCCGAAACGGCTGTCTGTGGATGGATACCATGTTTGGCATAGGTGGTCTCCTTGACTGGAGACTGCTCTTCCCGTGGTTGTTCCTTCCCGGTGAAAGACCTGGCTAGTTTCCTGCCAGCGTTGAGAAACATGTGATGGTGTCTCCGCAGGCCTTCTTGCTTTGAATATTTCCCAGGGGGCATTGCTCTAGAATCACTGCGTTGAGAAACACGTGATGGTGTCTCCGCAGTGGTGGATGTTGATCTCCCTAAGGTCAACCATCCTTGCTCACATAGTCTTTTACTAGGCAATGCTCCCACTAGCCAGATTCCTACTCCACACTGATGAGGGGCAAATACCCCGAAACGGCTGTCTGTGGATAGATACCATGTTTGGCATAGGTGGTCTCCTTGACTGGAGACTGCTCTTCCCGTGGTTGTTCCTTCCCGGTGAAAGACCTGGCTAGTTTCCTGCCAGCGTTGAGAAACATGTGATGGTGTCTCCGCAGGCCTTCTTGCTTTGAATATTTCCCAGGGGGCATTGCTCTAGAATCACTGCGTTGAGAAACACGTGATGGTGTCTCCGCAGTGGTGGATGTTGATCTCCCTAAGGTCAACCATCCTTGCTCACATAGTTATTTACTAGGCAATGCTCCCACTAGCCAGATTCCTACTCCACACTGATGAGGGGCAAATACCCCGAAACGGCTGTCTGTGGATGGATACCATGTTTGGCATAGGTGGTCTCCTTGACTGGAGACTGCTCTTCCCGTGGTTATTCCTTCCCGGTGAAAGACCTGGCTAGTTTCCTGCCAGCGTTGAGAAACATGTGATGGTGTCTCCACAGGCCTTCTTGCTTTGAATATTTCCCAGGGGGCATTGCTCTAGAATCACTGCATTGAGAAACACATGATGGTGTCTCCGCAGTGGTGGATGTTGATCTCCCTAAGGTCAACCAGCCTTGCTTACATCGTACCAGCTCTAGGGGTCCTCGTACCTTTCGGCCGTACTGCAATTCGAAGGGGGAGAACCCAGTGAAGTCTTGCGGCACCTCCCGGTAAGCAAAAAGGAGCTGCTGCAGGTTTTTCTCCCAGCCCCCCCCCTCAGACTCCACATAATGGCTAATGAGCTGCTTAAGCGTACAGTTGAAGCGCTCACACAATCCATTTGTTTCAGGATGGTAGGGGGTGATACGCATGGGGCGGACTCCATGTTTCTCCCACAGTGTCTGAATCAGTTCACTGTGGAACTGTGCCCCCTGGTCAGTCAATACTTCCTGTGGGAACGCTATCTGGCTAAAGATGTCCAGTAGAGTTTGAGCCACGTGCTCTGCATCTATGGAGGATAAGGCAACGCCTTCTGGGTAGCGGGTGGCAAAGTCTACCAGGGTAAGGATGAATCTTTTTCCACTGCGGCTGGGGATGTCTAAGGCACCTACTACATCAATGACAACTCTCTGGAACGGTTCTCCTATCAAGGGCATGGGTTGGAGTTGGGCACGACATGGGGCTCCCCCCATACGTTGACACACTGGGCAAGAGGCTCTGTATTTTTGAACTTCTTGAGTGACCTTTGGCCAGAAAAAACTGCGCAACAGGCGGGCCCGGGTCTTTTTGGCCCCCATGTACCCAGCCGCAGGAACATCATGAGCTAATCGCAATAGTTGGGGTCGGTATGGCTGGGGTACCACAAGCTGATGTATACGGGTCCAGGGTTTTACTGGGCAGGATGCAGGCTTTTCCCGATATAAGAGGCCCTTTTCCCATCTTTATACCTCCCCCTGATTTCTTCCCCCAGGTTTAACGGCCGCACTACGGACAAGCTCTAGGGTGGGGTCTGTCAGTTGGGCTTCCCTGAATTCCTTACGATCTATCTATCTCCCCCCAGTCAATGGCCACAGTTGGGTCTGAGGTACTCACATTCGTTGGCTCTGAGGAGGAGGCTGAAGATTGACGAGGAGGGTTCCCCTCGAATGGGTTAGTAGCAACACCTGCACCAGGATGGTGTTTGGCTTGGCTGCGGGTGATGGCGGTAACAAACTGGCTGGATAGTCCTTTTCCTAGGTCATTTTCCAAAATAACATTGGTGGGGAGGCCGTCCATGAGCCCCACTTCAACCTCTCCTTGGTCAGTTCCCCAGTCCACTCGTGCCAGAGGGATGTTCGAGCGCTGGCCCCCAGCAAGGGAGATGGTCACTTGGTGGCCAGGTAAATGATATTCTGTGGGAATGATATCTGGGCTGACCAGGGTGATGGAAGATCCAGTGTCTCGAAGTCCCTGAGCCTGTATATCACCGACCTTTACCGTCTGGATCTGTCGATGGAGGTTGGCTGGTGTACGTTGTCTGGATTGCCGTAGGGTGTGGACTGGGTAAACCACTTCCTCAGCTATTGGTGTTTCTTGGGAGTAGCATTCCTCAGGTCTCGCTGGTTCATCTCGGCATATTTTGACTGGTTGGACTGGCAGACGGGCTCCAGGCATGGGGCCCCGACTTTGAAGACACTCTTTGGCCATGTGTCCAAGGCACCCACACGTATAACAGCACCGTAGGTTAGACAAGTCACCGGCCCTGTTGGTAAACCTTTGTCTGGTTGGGGCTTCTGTGGGGTAATGAGTTAGTCCAGCACGGGAGTCTGGAGGTCGCTGGTATCCATGGTTGAGGGACTTCCTGGGATCGGTGGGCCTAGCGGGCCTCCAGCTGGGTCGGTTGGCTGTAAATTCATCAGCCAATCACGCTGCTTGTTCTGGGGTATCGGGCTTCCTGTCAGCTACCCATTCTTGAATTTCCAGGTCCATCTTCTCCAGCAGCTGTTCGACAACCATCACATCCTGGAGGGCAGCAGCGGAGTGGGCAGCCCGCCCATCGAGCCAGCGGTTACAGTGTCGTCGGAGTTGACTGCCAAATTCAACATACGAGACACCCTGGCGAGACAGAGTTCGGAACTTAGTGCGATGTCTCTCGGGGGTTATGGTAAAAAGGGCCAAATAAGTGTCTTTAGTAATTGCGTAGTCCAGGCAGTCCTGAGGCCCAAGTGATCGGACAGCCTTCTGGGCTCGGACAGGCAAGCTTGTCCACAGGTATTTGGACCACTCAGCTGTCGGCACCTGGTGCATACGCATTAGCACCTCAAAGTTTTGCAAGTATTCTTCTATCTCAATCCTGGAATCATTAAACACTGGCACGTCCCTGTAACGAAGATGACTTCCTTGGTGGTGGTCTATCCTGGAGGTAGGTGCTGATGGTAAGGAAATTGTAAATCCCAATACGTATTGCAGAACTCCAGCCCTCTCTTCCCTTGAAGCTTCAGGCCACAATGCAGTCAACAATTCCTTGACATACTACCTTCCTCCCGGAAGAAGCGGTCCTTGCACCGCGAAACGGCCGTCGAAGGCCCCCTCTGTTGTCCCCCCGAACCTCCTCCACTGGTAAGCATTTGTCTGCTGACCCGGTCTGCTGATTTGCATTATATGGGTTGTGATATACATTAAAATTTTCTATTAATTGCACGTATGTACTCCCTCCTTCGTTTTTGTATATTAATTCCTTGACTCGGTCTGCTTTGGCTTGGTTTGTTTCCAGACTGTCACTGGATCTAGGATGAGATACAAGGTTTACCTCCTCTGATACCACATCGGCGGTGTCCTCATCATCCTCTGCATCATTCTGGTTCTCCCAATGGACCAATTTCCGGATCAAGTCTGACCGAGAGTCAGTGTTCCTGTATTCAATCTTTCGCACCTGGCACAGATCCTGTAGCATCCATTTACTGCTACGGTCGTAACTCCTCTCAGGTCCTTGTCACATGGCTGCGCTAGTGGGGTTGGACAAGGCAGTGTCCGAAACCTGCATACCTCCCCTATGACCTGCTAGGTATGCTTATGTGCCTCCTTGGTTGTTGAGCCCTGGATGGTGTCCACGAACACCAGTCCTCTGCAGCTCCCCTGGATAAACCAGGCTGAGTAGTATCCCACTGCTGCCACCAATTGTGGAGACACAGGGGTCAGTGTGTGCTCTCGTCCGCTGGCCCGGCCACCTTTAGAAAGACAGCATGGCCCAGGGCTCATCCCAACTGAACGCCCGACCTACTTAACCGTCGGCAGAACACTACTCAGACAACACAGGATGAGGGAATCACAATATTAAGACTTTATTGGATCCCCAACCAATTAACGGCACATAACACATAACCAGCAAAACACACAAATGTAACAGGCAACAGAGTCTCACCCTTCCGCTGGCTCACCAGGAATTAGAATGACAGTGCCTCAGAAACTTCCAGGGCTACTTACTCCAATCCAGCAGCACCCCGCTTTTGGCGGGCACTCACTGAGAATGGAATAGCGCCAGATTTAGGAAGCTGTCTGAGGACCGCAAAGTCTGTAGTCAGATGACTGGATTGTCCCAAGCTGGATTCCTTCCTTAGGTAGTCCTTAGTATCACAGCCGAATCCTTGCATTCGATGCTGAAGTCCATATAGTGTTATAATCCAGGTTTGGTTATGGCTTGCCAATCGGATCCGTAGGTCCTAGATTGGTAGCATGTAGCAAGAGTCTCTCTGGGCAATGGACAGTCCTCCTTCTTATACACCTGAGCTCTCCATTCAGACCATTGGGGTCTTCACGATTGGTGGAAAAGACTGGGCTCTTATTGACTAGATTTCAAGCCATATTCAAATATCCAGAGACAAGGGAAAGACAGGTAAGTTACATCACATCTTGCAATTCACTTAGTAATACAATGGGAAGTTTACGTAATTGATTTATCTGTGTGTCTGGCCTTCATTAGCCAAGGCAATTACATGAGTCAACAAGAGTCTTGTAAAAACAATGAGGGCTTATCCCCCATCTATAAACAAACTATCTTCATGTCTGGCTGAATTTTAAGAAATGTAACCCCTGTTAAGCACTGACAGAGTCCTGGTTGTCACAGGCTGCCCCAGGGGACAGAACACCGGACCGCACTACCGTCTGACCCTGCAAGACTTGACCAGGCCGCATCACATTCTCTGAGCCACATCACCTTCTCTGGTGGAGAAGGACCAGGATGCATTGGCTTCCCCAGTCAGGACCGACCAGGTCAGCGCCGACAATCACCAGGTACTGTTCCAAGCTGCTGTTGGGGACCCTGCAGCAAGCTGTCCAGTTCCAGATGAAGAAATCCCTGAACCGGGCGATGAGGGAGCAGCAATCGCCACTGGGAACGGATCCGAATCCCCTACCCAGTTCCCTGGGAGCTATGACCTGTTGTGCTACCAAAAAAGTTTTCTGATTCCAGTTTAAAATGTTGATTGACTTTTGCCATTAACTGTTGTGCCATACCAGGGTTTGACTTCACCAAAGGACCATAATGGATACCGCCACCAAGGAGAGGATGGTTGCAGGAAAGGCCTGCAGCAGAGGCGGCCGAGACCTGATCACCAAGGAAACCGGTGACCTTCCTCCTAGAGGGTTTTGGGACCAGGACCTTTGGGTGGTGGGCGTCAAGGGGAGGGTACCCAGGTTTTGCAATGTTTTAAAGGAAGTGCTTCCCCTGTGAGGGATGAATGTTTAAATGTTACTGTTTTAAATGAAATTTTACCTTTAAACTGTACCTTGTCAATTTTTGCAGCCCACGGACGTGCTGGAGTTAACCAAGTGGAAATGTAGCACCCCTGCAGTACCAGGTGCCACAAATAGAACCAGTGGAAAGACAAACTCCATAATATCCGTACCGGCCAGTACACCAGCACCCTCAGGCCACATACACAACCCCAACACCAGACTGGGAGACTGCCTAGCAACAGGTAAAAGGGAAGGTCACTGATTGCATAGTAGCTACCCAATCTGTAGGGAGAGACCCAGCGAGGGGTAGGGGTCAGTGGTCAGTTGGGAAGTTGGCGTGAAGAAGTAATCGGTTAAGAGAAGTCGAGTTAAGTGAAGGAGGTGAAGGAAGAAGTCAGAGAGTGGAGGTGTAGAGGAAAGTGTGAGAAGAGAGTGAAAAGTACAGAAAAGACGTGAAGCAACACCGGAGTGCTGTAAAAGGAGTGCGGGACTGTGGAGTACGGAACAAGGACTCCAGGCACCGTGGGTTACCTGTGGAAGTGCAAGACTCCAAGAACAGCGGGACACCTGTGGAAGTCTGGAACCAAGGCTCACAGGACTCAGCACAAGGCGGGGTGCAGACCCTAGGACAGCGGGACACTTTATGGTCAACTGTTAACTCTGCCAGGCGAGAAAATCTTCAGGGTCCATCGCCAAACAAAAAGTCTGAAGCACCAGTAGCAAAGAGGGGACTGGGGACTGAACCCCTTAAATAGTCCAGGCTGCCTGAAGTAGGACCAAGACTGAAGAGAAGGGACTCCCAAGTAGCTCTAGGCCACGGGACTCCAACCACAACAAGTGTGCATGGAGGACAGCCATCCCAGGTCACAGATGGCATGGAGAACAAGGGGAGCGGGAACACCTGGAACCGACACCAGTGGGTCCGAGTATCAAAAGTAAAAACAAGGCAAGTTGAAACTGCAATACTGGTGTGGAGTGTTTCGTTATCGCCCAATGCACTGACACAGAAGGCTCCCCACTACAATCCCCATCATTCACTGCTGGGGCCTGCCCCTGCTTGCGGCAGGCTCAAACACCTAAGTTGCACCACTCGATCAGCCCCAGCATGACCCTGCAGCGGTGGCCCCAATAACCTGGCCACACACCGCAAGTGGTGTAGTCGAGAACTTTTATTTTTACTTTTATTTCCCCTTTTACTTTTATTTTTCATCCCTTATTCTGAGGGACGGCACCCGAGGGCCACGGCAGCGGGCCGTGACCACGACTGTTCCCACTGTGTATTGCTCACCCAGGAACGAGTACCCAACAGCCCTAGGGCGCCACATCTACTTGGAAAACTTGGCGTAGTCGGCAGGATTCTAACTAGACTCGTAACCTCAGGTGACAAGCGTGCCTTACAAACTGAACTGTGCTTAAAAACTTTTGAATTGCCGCCAATTTGGACATTAAAAATAACTGCGCCACAAAGCTGTAATAGCCTTCCCTGCGACCTGGGAAGGCTATTACAGAAAGGCTTTTTGTTTTTCTTATAATTTTTCATTACTTAATTCTTTTTATTCTTCATTCTTCATTTTTTATTTATTTTTTATTTTCATTTTTTCAGGTCCTATTTTTCAACATTTTTTGTGACATGTACATTAAAAAATGCATGGTTTCAGTGTCCAATAGTTTCTCATATAATTTACATATATTTTTACATATACATATGTTCATTCTAAAATCAGCAGTATCCGTGATTATTACTATACATATACACATGGATCAGTACTTACTCATATTTGTTTATCATCTTATATACATCTTGTGCTTTTTATTATTTTTTTATTTTTTTCATATATATTCTTCTATACATATGCTCCTATACATATGCATGTATATACATTTACCACATACATACCCTTTTTTTTTTACTATATCATTTGTAGTTCTCAGTTGCTTTCTTTTCTCCCAGACTACTCCCTGTTTTAATTAACATCTCGCATGCCTTTCCCTTCTGCCCTCTCCAGAATACGCCTTGTTATTTCCATTAACTTGCAGATCTCCAAGCTATTTATACCCATGTCAGTTGAGCATGCACTTACTTATGATTAAGGACTCTGTTTTTAATATGTAAGGTCCGAAACGCGTCAAGTTTTTTCATGCATACTGTTTTGCGTTATGGAGCCTTTCTATTTTCTATTTTTTAAAGAAATGATTGAATCAAATTTTTTTCATTTTATTGACTTTGAATTGGTGCTGGGTCCATCCCCCCTCTCTTTTGCTGCTTTTATTCCGGATTGGCCTGCCCGGCGGACCACATGTGTCCGTCCTGTTAAGCCTTTGAGTACACTGGATAAGCTAAGCTAAGGTAAGAAATCCTCCTTTTTTTTCTATTATTACAGAAAGGGACATCGGACAAATGCCTCCAAGTTACCTGGGGATTGGCTGGACCCCGTTACCGCAGAACTCAGCACTCTAAGAGTGGTGTTTAATCGGCCGGACGTGATACCCTCGAATTGCCAATTGTGAGTAAACACCTTGTGACTGCACCCTGCTGTGTCCTGGAGTCATTGCCTGCACCACTAACTCTACACCTGCCCTGGGGTTAAGCTGTACCCGTGAAGAGCTGAACCACCTCTGCTGCATCACCACCGACCCCAGGGGAACTGAATGGCAGTGGTGGCCTATTTCTTTCCGCATACCACATGGCATCACGACTTATATAAATATATATCTCCTGCATCATTTAAAAACGACACCGCCAGAGTAATGGTGTCGGGCCCTGTCGCCTTGACCTCCCCGAAATGGAACCGGCCCAGTTTCGGGTGCCCCCACGGCCCTGGGGTGCGTGTCATTCTTCCAATAGGTGGCACTAGAGTTCGTATCCTTCATCCCTGAAGAGACAATTTGTAAGACCTCAATCAGAAATCCATTTTTCAATTGTGTTTTATCTGTGTTTCTCATCGATAGAACATCTACCCGTAGTAATATATGGGGCTGGTCATATGTCCTTGTTTGTTTGCAGACCACGTGTAGAATAGGAGAAACTCTGTAATTTATATATTTATCCATACATGAAAATTACTGATGAAACACTGATGGTAAAAACTAACACACGGACCTATTACACTTATAGCCTTTATTTTGGATATGTGAAGAATCACTGAAGTGTGAATGAAGACTTAAGGCTGCTTTACACGTAGCGACATCACTAGCAATGTCGCTCGTGAAAGCACCCACCCCCGTCGTTTGTGCGTCACGGTCAAAATCGCTGCCCGTGACGCAAAATATCGCTAGGACGCGTCACACTACTACTGTACCTGACGAACGACGTCGCTGTGATCGCCGAACAACCTCTTCTTTAAGGGGTCGGTTCGTTCGGCGTCACAGCGATGTCACCATGCAGGACACCAATAGCAGCGGAGGGGCGGAGAGGAGGCGCTGAATCGTCACTGCCATCTCATTGCCGGAGGACGCAGGTACGTTGTTGTTCGTCGTTCCTGGGGTGTCACACATAGCGATGTGTGCTGCCTCAGGAATGACAAACAACCTGCGTCCTGAACGAGCAACGATATTATGGAAATGAACGACGTGTCAACGATCAACGATATGGTGAGTATTTTTGATCATTAATGGTCACTCGTACGTGTCACACGCAACAACATCACTAACGAGGCCGGATGTGCGGCACTAATTTCGTGACCCCAACAATATCTCGTTAGCGATGTTGTTGCGTGTAAACCGGCCTTTAGTTATGAGAACACTTGGGTTCACTGATTTTTGGCTCATATAGATTGGGAAAATTTTCTACTATATGTCCAATGTTCAGACTATTATTAAGGAAATACTTTTTAGCATATGTTCGTCAGGTATATGTTAATATTATGAATAACAGTCAACTATCAATTATCAATACAATTGTATACAAAACAAAAGACACATCTGAAACACGTATACAGCAGTAAAAACATCGACTGTACAGTACTGTCTAACTTTATGTAACTCAATAATGAAGACAGCCTACTCTAGCTCTGTAATGGAGCGACTTGGAATTTGAGTTGCATTGTTTAGTTATATGTTGTCTGTGGCCTTTAGTCTTGTACAGTTTTCAGAACGCACTCACATGTAAATGGAGCATTGATCAGCGCTATACTGTATAGAGGATCCAAGTTCTTCTAATCTGTAAGACATCGCCACGTTGGCCCTAACTGCATCTGTTCTATTTTCTATTAACATTTTTATCATGGAGTTATATAGATAAATATGCTATAAATAGATATGTTAGGTTAATAAAGGGATGTTGACTTTGCTTCTAAGGAACAATTGAGAATATGGCTGAATTCACATGTCTGTATTGTATGTTCCGTGCATGCACTGTAATACCCTGCCGTACTGCGGGTCTCCTGACTCAAATTAACAGCCTTAAATATGCCTGAGCCAGGACACCTGCATTCAGGCTGAGTGTTGCAGTCTGATCATGGACCATATAATATGGATGTGTGAATTCAATCTGAAGTTGAGGGTTGGTGAAGTTAAATTATTCATGTAGTCCACACAAAAAGGATTAGAAAAATGAGGAGTCGTGTATCCATAATGTAACGCTCACAGCTGGTGTTGTTGTTAAGGCGGCGAGCAGGAGTGGACCCAGTGGACTACAGGGGTATCCAGGCTTACCCGTTAATGGGAGGGACTTAACTAAGTGCCCACCGCGAGGTGTGTACCTGATATCACTTGCAAGGTAGTAACCGGGAAAGTGGTAGCTGACCCCCAGGACAGCAGACTCAGATATGAACTTGGGTGCAGGCAAGATGGCTGAGGCAGACAAGCAGGCGGGTACAGACAGGGACAGATAGGTATGGGAACATGGACACAAGTATAGGTGACGGGACAGAAGCACGGGACCTAACAACTAGCTAGCACATTGATAGACTAACTAACTAACTAGGAGCATTGCGCAGGCACCCCTCCTAGTTGGAGAGTGCATTAAATACATAGTGCCTCTCAGCCATAGATTGAGAGGCATTTCCAGGAAATGGCATGCTGGCCCTTTAAGAGGATGGCTGGTGTGTGGAATTCATAGGCCCCTAGGGGAGTAGAGAGTAGGAGCACACGTGGATGGCCGGGGGAGTACGGGGGAGGGAACGGTCCAGCAATGGGAGTGAGTGAGCCGTCGTCCTTGTCAGGACTCCGGCACTACATATACTGAGCCTTGCTCATCTCTTAGGACGCTTTAACAGTGTCTATATGCCTTAGCTGTTGGAGGAATGCCCATTCGGTGGACTGCTATGCCTTCCTGAGCCTATATTAGACATAATCGCTCAGCATAGTCTGTTTTCAATAAGTATAGCAGTATACGCTGCAGTCAGATTACAGCAGTTTATTTCCAATGAGAGAGAAGGATATTGGATTTCTTTCCTCTGAAGTTTACGACTGGGAGAAGATTTGCATTCCCCATACCTACAAACCTAATGGATAATCATCTGTCTTGGCAAAATCAGAAGGTTCATCTGACTTAAATAAATATTCAAAATGTGCTTTTTTTATTTCTAAGTATATTTATATTTTTAATCAATGTATTTTAATGGAAAGTTTTACTTTTTGTGATGCAAAATGTAGAGTAAAATATTGTGAAAATTACAGTCCAATGGAAGTAGGTTATGGAAGATTTTAGATTTTGATTATAAATGTAAGGACTGTTTCTTTGTAGCAGCTCATGGAGGCTGGACAGCTAAGTACTGAGGATGGATGGGTCATGTTTAGAGTTGAGCGAGTACCTAACTATTTGTACTCACTATACTCATAACGAGTACTGTCTAATACCCATGTATTCATTCCGAATAGCGTGTGTAATGCAAGTCAATGGGGAAAAACTCGCAAAGTAACGAGTAACCCGAATGCCGTACTATTTGTGCGAGTAGCGAATAGTGTGGAATTCAGGTTACTCATTACTTTGCGAGTTTTTGCCCATTGACGTGCAATGCACATACTATTCAGAATGAATACGTGAGTAGTAGACTGTATTCGTTATGAGTATAGCGAGTACAAATAGTTAGGTACTCGCTCAACTCTAGTCATGTTAGGAAAACACTTGTATTACTGTATTACTCATATATCATTACTGGTGTGGAGAATTACAAAATGGTCAAACATTTATATCTACAAATAAAATGCATTAACAAATCTTCTTCTTCTGTTCTTTAGGACACCTTCACAATGCCTCACCGCACAATTCACATTTTTCGGAAAGGATTGCGACTTCATGACAACCCGACGCTGCTGGCAGCACTAGAGTCCTCTGATGTTATCTTCCCAGTGTACTTACTGGATAAAAACTTTGTTAGCTCTAACACAAACATTGGATCCAATCGATGGAATTTTCTCTTGCAGTCCATTGAAGATCTTCATTGCAACCTTCAAAAGCTAAACTCTTGTCTATTTGTCATCCGGGGAGACTATAAAAAGGTGTTACGGGACTATGTACAAAAGTGGAATATTACACAAGTCACTATTGACCTTGAAATTGAGCCGTATTACAGAGAGATGGATGATACCCTAAAAGCAATGGGTCACGAGTTGGGTTTCCAGTTACTATCCCTGGTTTCCCACACATTATATGATGTCAGAAGGTTTGTAACACATATTGTTGGCGTTGACGTTTTTTGATTTTTCAAAGTAAAAAAATGTTTTCCTTAAAGGATCAGTGTTCACAATCTTGTGGCTTGGCTTAATATTGCATAAATAAATTCAGAATAGCTTATTTCTTTTATTCCTGCACACCAGAAAAATGCTTTCTTTATCGTGGCAAGTATACCTAGGGTGGAACTAGCTTCTTTCTTGATTCCTTCCTTAGTATTTTCTCTCTGTGTGATGTATTATATTAAGCTATATCAATTCAGGTTATGCCACCTTCTTTGAATTATGCCTGACATGGATGAAAAACCATAGCGGCTGTATCGACTCTCAGTTCTCATTCATGGAGAAAGCAGCAGAGAGCGAGGGGAGGTTGTAAAGGAGGTCATGTGAGTGTAAAGGGAAGAAGCATCTAGGTTTTCAAGGAGGGCAGATCACACATGTTCTCTATCAAAATATGAAGGGGTAGTAAAGCACAGTCATGATAATATGCAGGGGGAGGGGGGAATTACACAGGCTGTAAATAAGTGTACATAGAAAGGGGAAGACATTTCACACAATGCTCAGTATCATGGGCCTCCAGCACAATGGAAGAAATACCTCATGGGGTGTAGAAGGAGAAATTGGTACAGGAATTAAGCTGTTCTGATGTACTACAGACTCCTCATTCAACATGTACTACTGAGAGGAAAACTCTCGCTAACATATTATCTAAACATTGTAGTGTTAACAAATTATGAAGGGAGTATATTATATAATCAATAGCGGATCTGTAGAAGGTACAGAATTAGTACCTGACCAGGATCCTTAAAGGGATATTTGCATATCCAAGATTCTATCTCAATATGTATTAACTGTAATAATAAGAATATTAGCAAATACCTCCAATTAGAAATGTAGTCTAGTTTTCCTGACAAGCTATGTCACTTACTTTATGTACAGGCATGGCAGTAGCCTTGGTATCCATGAGTATGACCACTAACAACTAACTGCGCCTATGTGCAAGGTTGTAACCTTGGATAACTAAGATACTGTAATGCCATTCACATAAGGTAAGTGACATAGCTTTTCAAAAGAACTATTATTATTATTGTTATTGTTATACCAACTACATGATGGTATAGTAATTTGAAGATGGGAATAGCTCTTTGGGGTCAGGTGGGAGATGGGTGGTTCTTGGTCAGTGTCTAAGCTGAATCCTGGGGAGCTGCTTGATGTAAAGGTAGCTGGAACTTAACCCTAAATTTGCTAAAAAAAATGTCTTTTTTTTTGCTCAAAATAAAAGGATCATTGATTGACAGTGCCTGAGTGACGATCTTCTATAATGGCAAGAGTGCCCACACCCCAACAGGGTATGCGTTCTATCCATGGAAAACACGGATAGAATAAATTTGTGAAATACGGAAGTCTTCGCGAGGCTTTAGATTTTGTTGTTGTCTTTAATTATTCTAGCAATTCTCTCACATTGTATTGTGCTGTAAATACATCTTTCTCAAAAACTGATAATGACAGATACTGATGTTTTATCGCTGCTCCACGACTCCCCGATGTGCTACCACTTTGACTTGAAAATCTTATATTGGTGCCATGTTGCTTAGCAACCACTTGTCGTCTCAATTCCTAGCAACGAACAAAAAAGAAAAGACAACCACAGAGGTCTTCTGCTGGGATATAATAAAATCAGTTAGAACGGGCTGCGTCTCCAAATAATAGTTTATTTCTTTAAATAGAATGATTGTTTCCCATCCCTGCCTGTTTATTTTACTCTCCGAACAGCAAATAGAATCTGTGGACGGTTTCTGCAGCCGTCGTCTGTGCGTCTGAACTCCTTGTCTACGGGGACAAAAGCTGAGACAATATTCAAGAATAGTCTCTGGAGATTTTGTACAGCTGTTCCATTTTACACTGGAAAAGCATTGCTGTCATTTATATTTAATGCAATTTACTTATCATATTATATAATCTTCATAATAATAAATAATCTTGTGAAATGCTATGGTTGTTTTGTGAATTTTTATCCTCATATAGAACACACACCCATTATGGTACATGAGCACTTTGTAGAAGTGATGTGGCTTCTCCGCAGTGTATCTGCAGCTTTCCCACAGCATATCTGCTGCATTTACTCATCCATCTTACATGCGGATTTTATTGAGAATATCACACAATGCATCGCAAGAGTGACGACTGCAATGAATTCTACATAAAGAATTGACGTGCTGCAGATTTTAAAATCTGAATAGCAGGTCAATTATGTGTGGAAAATGTCCACGACGTGTGGATGACATTTTTGAGGTTTCATAAACTTAGTTGCTGCTGTGTTAGACTCCCTTTACACGTAAGTATAAAAAACTTATGTGTCAAGCAAGTAGAGGTGTGCATCAGTGTGTTCCATCAGTGTGCTATTATCTGTCATCTATGTGCCACCCGTGTGCCATCTGGTTGGTTCTGGTGTCATCAGAAACACCATTAGTACATGAATACATCACCAGAACCACCATCAGTACATTAGTGCATAACCAGAACCTCAATCAGTACATGAATACATCACGAGAACCACCATCAGTAAATAAATACAACACCAGTACCATTATTAGTACATGTATATGTCACCAGAACCACCATCAGTACATAAATACATCACCAAGCTTAGTAGAATTGTATTGTCAAGTCAGTCTCATGGACATTTGTATCTCATTAACCTAGAACTCTCAGTATGTCCTAAATTTTAAGGAGATGCTGCAAATTGTTGTTATCAGCAATTATCAAACTGCAGACTATACATTAACAACAATACCGATGAAACGTAGTCAGTATCAATAGGTAGATATTTACATCCAGGTTCCTTGTGGATGACCTCTTCTCTGATTGAGTTGCTTTTTTCTTTTTGTCTCCATCTTGTCCAGACATAATGATGATGTCACATCCATAGCTTTCTCTCCAGATTCCCTGTTTTCTGGACTTTTGCAACAAATCCCCACATGGTGCCCTTAAAAATAACAGTGTTATTAAAATGACCTTAGCATAGCAATATCTGTCCTAAATAAGTAATCTATGGTATATGGCCTCCACACTGTCCGCATTAATGATCTATATCCACTCCACTGTTGGCCATTATCAGCTATAACAGCAACACTGTCCACCCTTTTGAACCATAGCCTATACCATGGATGTTGGCTCTACACTGTTTTCTCTTATGCTGTCTCTTTGTTTCCACACTGTCCCTCCACCGTGCTAACCTCTGTTTGTACTGTGCCCCCATTTCACACTGCACCCTTTCCATATCCTTTAAGTGCTTCTTTTTACACTATGCCTTCATACTGCCTACCATATTGTCCTCTCCAAACTGTACCCCTCGTCACACGGTATGATGGTTACCACAGCCGTCCATACCATATGATGTTCACAATATCCCCTCTAATATACATTACTGTGTCCACCACAGCCCCCCCAAAATACATTATGTGACCTAGTTTCCCGGTACCTACCTGCACGCAACCTCAGATCCTCACAAGATCTCCTTCTCTGCTCCTCCCTTATCTCCTCTTCCCACAATCGCGTACAAGATTTCTCCCGTGCATCCCCCATACTCTGGAACGCTCTACCTCAGCACATCAGACTCTCCCCTACCGTGGAAAGCTTCAAGAGGAACCTCAAGACCCACCTCTTCCAACAAGCCTACAACCTACAACAGCCCTCAGTCCAGTAGACCACTGCGCAACCAGCTCTGTCCTCACCTATTGTACCATCACCCATTCCCTGTAGACTGTAAGCCCTCGCGGGCAGGGTCCTCTCTCCTCCTGTACCAGTCTGTTATGTACTGTTAATGATTGTTGTACGTATACCCTTTCACTTGTAAAGCGCCATGGAATAAATGGCGCTATAATAATAAATAATAATAATAATAATAATAACTATACTACATTTCTAATTGGAGGTATTTGTTTTATTATTAATTATTATTATTATTGTTAATATTACACCTACTATGTCGCGGGCGGAGGAGGGGACGCTGCGCTCTCCTACTGCTCGGGTCCAGCTGCTGCTGCCGCTGCTCGGTGGTGGCTCGAGCGGTGGGCTGGATCCCGGGGTCTCGAGCGGCGTTCCTCGCCCGTGAGTGAAAAGGGTGGGGATTGATTGTGGGGATTGGATATTGTCCGTGACGCCACCCACGGTTGTGGTGATATTGGTGACACCACCGCTGCTCTGGACGGGGATCCCGGGAGCGATGACAGGGAGCAGCCTGGATGTTAGTTCTCCCCTCCGTGGGTAGGGGGGTTTGATTGTCCTGGGGCCCGGTGATGGGGGTAGGGGTGAATGGCAGGCGGGTTACGGGGCCTGGTGAGGTGCAGGGTCGCGGGGGCAGCGCTGTGCCGCACGGCACTGTGGTACTCACTCAGCCAATGATGAGGACACAGTTCTCGGTAAAACACACGGCTGGATGGATGGGTCCCACAGACGGCTGCGGTGTTTCTCCTCCCGGCAGGTTGATGGTGACTGCCTTTCCCTGCACCTGTGTAACGTGTATGGTTCCGATGGGTTCCCACCGGTAACCCGCTCCCCCAGCTTGGATGGGTGCTGAAGGAGCCCCTTTTGCCCGCAGGCTCTGGCCCTGGGAACTTTAGCCTTGGCGGTGACTGTGTTTCCCTCTCTCGGTTGGACTGTTGCCTTCTGTCGGGACTTGGCTGCTGGGAAACCCAGGAGGTTCCCTTCACTAACGGATTTGGCAAATTCACGGCGACTCCTAGCCTTGCCGGGATCCGTAAGTCCCTGCCGGATGGTGCTGGCTTCTCTTTGCGTACCGGTCCAGTACCGCCGGGCCACCACCCGTCCACGGTCCTTACGGCTGGCTCCAATAGGCCTCTCCTGCTAGACGGTCACCACCGTCTGCCAACCTTGCTGATCCGTCCGGGCCACACACCCGGACCAACTTCAGGCTTCTCTACTGCCACTTTCCTCCTTCCACTTGTACTTCCAAAACTAATCTGCCTTACTTTTCCCGCCTCCAGGACTGTGAACTCCTCGGTGGGCGGGGCCAACTGCCTGGCCCACCCCCTGGTGTGGACATCAGCCCCTGGAGGAAGGCAACAAGGGTTTCTGTCTGACTTCGGTGTGCCTGACCGGGAGTGTGGGGTGTATTGGTGTTGTGCTTGTGACATCCTGGCTTGTCCAGGGCGCCACAACTACATATTGGGATAGGATCATGAAGATGGGAATACTCCTTTAATGATGTGAACTCAAAGACATTTCTGCCACATAAGAAGTTAAACAACTTTTCTATGAACAATAAATTATCTTTCTCCCATTACAATATATTTGTTTATTCATAATGCTGGTGCTAAGTCTTCCTGTGTATTTAAGTTAAATGAAGTATATAAGTTAAAGCAATTCTTCAGAACCATGCATCATCTCGTAAAGCAGATCTGTCACCAGATTTTGTATTACCGACCATATATCTGAAGCACCCCACGGGGCCTTGGGAATACTCTTCACAGGGTCGGTGATGGGCCTCAGCCGATCCCAGATAATTCGGAGGTCACTACCGGTGTGTCCCCCTGGGTGTCTTTCCTAGTCGGGGTCCCTCCAATCCCGTGTATGGAAGATGGAACGGGCTGCGGGTGTTTCCTGCACTCTCCGCAGACCCTGGAATCCCCTGTGGCTGTAGAGAGTCCGGGCTGAGCTGTCTGCTCCAAGCCAAGTCTTGTAGTGCTCTCAGAAGTGCAAGATGATGCCTGGACCAAGATACTGACAGTGCGTCTTACCCCAAGCTGTGCCTGGGGGTAACCGCACAAGTGGGAAGATGCTCCTTCCTTTTCCCCAAGTGATGCCCGCCCCCCAGGTGGTTGTCCAGGAAAGTCCCATGCCTCGTGATGGCCAGCCCCCTATCTACCCTAGGCCAATCCCAGTGGTAAAGCACCTAACTGTGTGTGGTTTGTGAATGTGAGAAACACCAGTGATTAACTTCTTCCTTACCTGAGATGAGTACTGCACCTTAAGTGAGATGCAATACCCTGTGGCAACTGAAGCCTCAGGGGTGCCACCTATCTTATTAGACAGGTCTCTAAGACTTGATCAGGCTATTGTACTAACTTGAAAATCTTTGTCCAAATGGCCAATTAATCCTGCAGAAAATTGAGCATTATATTTGGAGTCAAGCTATTGCAGAAGAAAGTGGACAAGCTTGACATATTGTACATTTCTATTATATTTTATTCTATACAGGGGTAAGATACTGGTTTAGTAAAATCTGGATTTTTTCTGTCACTACTTTGGACTCTGCTTTTGCATTTTTTTTGTATCCATATAGATGCATTCACAACGCTAAGCTTATTATCTTTGTAGTCCTTATCCTTTAATAATTGTGGGCTTTTGCCTAATTTACTTTAGACACAACCACTTGGGTAAATTGTATTTCATTTTTTTTACCAGAATCATTGATATGAATTGTGGCCAAGCGCCCTTGACATACAAAAAATTTCTTCATATATTGTCCATTGCTGGTGATCCTGAGCTACCTGTTCAACAAATAACAGAAGAACATTTCAAGTAGGTGTTTAAGTATCAGTTTTCCATGTTCTGTTTGTTTGTATTCACCTTGTTACATGGTTATTTTTCCTTAGTACATATGAATCGCTAATTAAATTATGCTATTTTTTTTACCCAAAACTAATTACAATTACTGTCATGCCAATTTTAGTTTAATTATATCATTAACTACAGCTCTGGCAGAAATTAAGAGACCACTGCAAAATTGTCAGTTTTTCTGAGTTTTCTCTATATAGATATATTTTTGAGTAAAATGTAAATTGTTTTTTTATTCTATAAACTACTGACAACGTCTCCGAATTTCCAAGCAATAAATTTTGTATTTATTTTCTGAAAATGATAAATGGTCAAAATAACAAAAAAATGCATTGCTTTCAGACCTCAAATAATGCAAAGAAAACAAGTACATAATCATTTAGAAACAACGATACTAATGTTTTAACTGAGGAAGAGTTCAGAAATCAATATTTTGTGAAATAACCATGATTTTTAATCACAGCTTTCATGCGTCTTGGCATGCTTTCCACCAGTCTTTCACACTGCTTTTCGGTGACCTTATGCCACTCCTGGTGGAAAAATTTAAGCAGTTTTTCTTTGTCTGATGGCTTGTGACTATCCATCTTCCTCTTGATTACATTCCAGAGGTTTACAATGGGGTTCAGGTCTGGAGATTGAGCTGGCCATAAAGTTGTATATGGATAATAGAGGTTACAAAGATGCTTAATTTCAATTTTTTTTTTTTAAAGAAAATATATGACCCCAGCTAATACCTACCTCATTGAAGAACACAGAGTACCTCTTCCTGAAGACCTTGCCATACCAAGGAGCAAGTCAAGTAACTGGATTGGTGGTGAGTCACATGGTCTGAGAAGGCTAGAACACCATTTAGAAAAGCAAGTAAGTAATAATATCCACTTCAGGTATATCTTGAATATATATATATATATATATATATATATATATATATATATATATATACACAGTACAGACCAAAAGTTTGTACACACCTAGCCACCTTTTGCTTTGATTACTGCTTTGCACACTCTTGGCATTCTCTTGATGAGCTTGAAGAGGTAGTCATTGGAAATGGTCTATCAACAGTCTTGAAGGAGTTCCCAGAGATGCACTTGTTGGCCCCTTTGCATTCACTCTGCGGTCCAGCTGACCCCAAACCATCTAGTTTGGGTTCAGGTCTGGTGACTGTGGAGGCCAGGTCATCTTGCGTAGCACCCCATACTCTCCTTCTTAGTCAAATAGCCCTTACACAGCCTGGAGGTGTGTTTGAGGTCATTGTCCTGTTGAAAAATAAATGATGGTCCAACTAAACGCAAACTGGATGAAATAGCATGCCGCTGCAAGATGCTGTGGTAACCATGCTGGTTCAGTATGCCTTCAATTTTGAATAAATCCCAAGCAGTGTCACCAGCAAAGCACCCCCACACCATCACACCTCCTCCTCCATGCTTCACGGTGGGAACCAGGCATGTAGAGTCCATCCATTCATCTGTTCTGCATCGCACAAAGACACGGTGGTTGGATCCAAAGATCTCAAATTTGGACTCATCAGACCAAAGCACAGATTTCCACTGGTCTAATGTCCATTCCTTGTGTTCTTTAGCTCAAACAAGTCTATTCTGCTTGTTGCCTGTCCTTAGCAGTGGCTTCCTAGCAGCTATTTTACCATGAAGGCCTGCTGCACAAAGTTTCCTCTTAACAATTGTTCTAGAGATGTGTCTGCTGCTACAACTCTGTGTGGCATTGACCTGGTCTCTAATCTGAGCTGCTGTTAACCTGCGATTTCTGAGGCTGGTGCAAAGCAGTAATCAAAGCAAAAGGTGGCTACTTTGAAGAACCTAGGATATGAGACATATTTTCAGTTGTTTCAAACTTTTTTTTTTTGTCCACATGTGTTAATTCATGGTTTTGATGCCTTCAATGTGAATCTACAATTTTCAGAGTCATGAAAATAAAGAAAACTCTTTGAATGAGAAGGTGTGTCCAAACTTTTGGTCTGTACTGTATATATATATATATATATATATATATATATATATATATATATATATATTATCTCTTATATATGTGTGTTCATGTTTTACATGTTCAATTGAATTTTTGTTTCTGTAAATTACATTAAGATTTCAATAAAGAAATATCTTCATACAAACAGTAAAAGGTGTTACTTTTACTTCTAGTTAAGGGGTTCCTGAAGGAGTGTAGTACTCAGAAACTTGTCACAGCCCCTTAGCTTTATCAAGCTTTATCAGTCATTGGAGAATCCAAGTGGTTAACCACTTACCACTATAGTAATATCTTTCTTGGGATTAGAGATGAGCAAGCCTCTGAAGGCTCGAGTTCAGTTCGGTTCGTCGAACGGATGCCCCGTTCGAGTTCGGTTCAACGAACCTCTCGAGCCCCATTGAAACCAATGGCAGATAAACACAAACACATAAAAACACATTATAAATGTAAACATACAGTTAATAAACATTGCCATAACACTTACAGGTCCCCGCGACTCGTCTTGCACTGTCTTCCACCGCTTTTCCTTCCGATAATCGCTGCGGCCTCCCGGTAACCAGCACGGATGATAGGACCTTCCATGACGTCAAAAAAAGCATGTGACCAGTCACGTGTCTATTATCTCATTGGCTACAGACTGGTCACATGGCTATGACTTCATGCTAGGTCCTGTCATTGCATCTCTCTGGTACGCGGTGATCGTTCCAGCATCTCCGTATACCGGCGAAATGCTCTGGCACATGGTCTGCTTCCCCGTTCTGCTTCCCCGTTCTGTTTGTGGCAGCCGGTGAATAACGGAGATCACCGTTGCTATAGCAACGCGCCTGTCAGCGGTGACATCACCGCTTATAGTCCACAGCGGCAATCACGTGATCGGACCACCATTGCTATGGTAACCCGCTTGACAGCAGTGACGTCCCCGCTTACAGCCTGCAGCCTCTGCTCACTCTCACCGAGTGAATAGACTGCACGGGAGCAGCAGCGTTCTTCCTCCCATGCTGTGCCTTCTGATGTAGCAGAGCTGCATGGGTTCAAGGAGAAAGAAGACAGAAGAGCATGATCGTGGAGGGCTGACAGAGAGTAATAAACATGGAGTCTCTAAGTGTGTCTGTGTATTTATTTCTATTAAAGTATTTTTTCTCTGTGTGGTGTCATGAAATTCATGAAATAATTAAAAAAAGGGCTTCCCTATTTTTTAAGTTCCCAGCCGGGTACAAATAGGCAACTGGGGGTTGGGGGCAGCCGTACCTGCCTGCTGTACCTGGCTAGCATAGCATAGAACAATATGGCGAAGCCCACGTCATTTTTTTGGGGGGCAAAAAGCTCCTGCATACAGTCCTGGATGGAGTATGCTGAGTCTTGTAGTTCTGCAGCTGCTGTCTGCTCTCCTGCATACACTAGTGAATGGAGCATGCTGAGCCTTGTAGTTCTGCAGCTGCTGTCTGCTCTCCTCCATACAGACAGACAGCAGCTGCAGAACTACAAGGCTCAGCATACTCCATCCAGGACTGTATGCAGGAGCTTTTTGCCCCCCAAAAAAATGACGTGGGCTTCGCCATGTTTTTGTATGCTAGCCAGGTACAGCAGGCAGCTACGGGCTGCCCCCAACCCTCAGCTGCCTATTTGTACCCAGCTGGGAACCAAAAATATAGGGAAGCTTTTTTTTTTTTAATTATTTCATGAATTTCATGAAATAATTAAAAAATAAAATGACGTGGGCTTCGCCCAATTTTTGTGACCAGCCACGTACAACTACGCAGCTGGGGATTGGAATCCGCAGCTCAGGGTGCCCAAGCTTTCTGGGCACCCCTGCTGCGAATTGCAGTCCGCAGCCGCCCCAGAAAAGGGCGCTTTCATAGAAGCGCCATCTTCTGGCGCTGTATTCAACTCTTCCAGCTTCCCTGGTGATGGGTGGCTTGCTGGGTAATAATGAGGTTAGGGCTAGCTGTATATTGTCAACTGGCCCTAAGCCCGAAATTCATGGTGTCACGCCAATATTAGACATGGCCACCATGAATTTCTAGTACAGATAAAAAAAAACACAACACACAGAAATATTTTTATTAGAAATAAAACACAACACAATTAGTGACTCCATCTTTTTTGAAATAAAGAACCCCCCCTCCACAGTAATCCTGGTTCAAGGGTCCGTCCAATCCGGATCCAATATCATCTGATCAGTTTGCTGGAAGGCAAAGCGATCAGATGTGTCAGGTTCAAGGGCCTGAATCAAATGACACAGCAGCTGATTGTATAAACGGCTTTTATACAATCAGATGATGCATCAGTGCAAAAAAAAACTACTACACACTTCTGTGCAGACTCCTGTCCGTCAGCATCAGCTGATAGTTTAGCCGGCTGGGCGGTTAAAAGCCAGCTTCACCGCTCAACTTATAGCGTCAGCTGATTCCGTCAGATGACCACATCAGCTGATCATCGCCAGGTCTGGGAGAGGAGAGGGAGAGGAGAAGGAGAGGAGAGGGAGAGATGAGAGAGAAGAGAGAGGGGTGAGAAGAGGAGAGAAGAGGAGAGAGAGAGAGAGAGAAGAGAGAAGAGAGGAGGAGGGAGAGAGAGAGAGAGAGAGACTGACTGACTGAGTCTGACTGAGACTGAGACAGACTGACTGACTGACTGAGACTGACTGACTGACTGACTGAGACTGACTGACTGATTGAGACTGACTGACTGATTGAGACTGACTGACTCACTGACTGACTGACTGACTGAAAGAGAGAGAGCAATGCAGCCTCATTCCGTGAACTGCTCCGATTTTAGAGGTGTGGCTCACTAGATGAGTGTGGCTGATGTCCGGCTCCTCCCCTCAGTGCATAATTAAATTAAATTAGAATTATAAATAGTTCTAATTTAAAATTAAAAATAAATTAAATTTTTTACCGGGACGGCCGGGGCTAGAACTCTATCCATTCAGCCACTGGCTCCAATGAGGAACATAGGCAGATTTCCTAGTCTTGAGGTCTGCAATGCAGACTGAAGTCTGAGGTGACAGCGCGGCTTACTTCAGGTGCTACGTTGAGAGGACACAGATCGCTCCCTGTCATCTTCAGTGTCGTGTGGATTACGTCGGACCTGGATTGTTGTTTTGGGGTTAATAAAAAGGTAAATGAGGGTTTTTTTGTCTTTTATTCCAAATAAAGGATTTTTCGCTGTGTGTGTTTCTTTACTTTCACTTTCAGTTTAATCATAGAAGGTGTCTCGGGGAGACGCCTGGCATGATTAACTCATTATTACCCCGATTGCCACCGCACCAGGGCAATTCGGGATGAGCTGGGTGGAGTCCCAGGACTGCCGCATCTAATGGTGTGGCAATTCCGGGCCGGCTGCTGGGTGATATTGTTAGGCTGGAGGGCTCCCCATACCGTGGCGCTCCCCATCCTGACAATACCAGCCTCCAGCCGTGTGGCTTTATCCTGGCTGATATCAAATATTAGGAAACCGCATTTTTTTTTTTTATTATTTATTTATTTATTTTACTGCACGATTTAGACCCGCCCACCAACGGCTGTGATTGGTTGCAGTGAGACAGCTGTCACTCATCGTGGGGGCGTGTCTGACTGCAACCAATCATGGGTGCCGGTGTGCGGGGAAAGCACGGAATAACTGAGTGAATAATGAAGTGGCAGCCATTTTCAAAAGAGGAAAAGACGCCGCAGATTTGTGACAGGCGTGCAGCGATACGCCCGTGATCGGTGAGTAGGAAAGAGAGAGGGATTGTGCTGGGGATGCAGGACGCATGCAGACAGCAACGTGTGCACATAGTCTTACTGTGAAAAGCCACGTTTTTAGCGCTCGAACCGTTCTCGAACGTAACTCGAACTGTCGAGCTTTTAGCAAAAAGCTCAAGTTCGTCGAATGTCTCGAACACCCCCCAAAATCACTAGAACATGAAATTGGCGAACCTCGAGCCTCGAACATCGCTCATCTCTACTTGGGATCTTGTAGCTGTAAAGGGAATCTTTCAGTAGCAGTGCTGCTTCGTCTTCTGATAGTGGCCAAGGTCGGTTACTGCACATCCACCTCCTTCTGATTAGAATAGGAGGCAGATGTGCAGTACCCGGCCGTGGTCACTATCAGGAGAGGGAGCAGTGCCAGAACTGAGCATTTCTGGATGCCCGCTGCTGCCGTCGGGACTGAGAATAGCTGATCAGCGGGGTGTGGGGTGTTGGACCTCGGCCGATCAGACATTGATGACCTATCCTAAGGATAGCTCATCAATGTAAAAGTAGTGGACGACCCCTTTTATTAGCCCCTACCGTTTAAGTGCTACTTCTTCTATATTTACTGTGCCATATTGGTGAAGTGTCACCTACATCATGTGACCGCTGCAGATAATGATTGGCTTCAGAGGTCTTGTACTGTGTACCTTTTTGTGACTGCTGCGAACAGTGATTTGTTGCAAAGGTAATATTCAATAGTCCAAACATCACCACTGCACTCTGTAAAGAAAGAACTCTGGGAAACAGTGGAAAGACTGTACTGAAACTGTAGGGGCTTCCACGAGTAATTCATCTTTAAATTTTATTATTTTTAAGTGTTACCTGCTTGATGGACATTTTAGTCTTTAGCTATGTACAAATATTTGTAAAAAACTGACCCGCACATCCAGCAAGTGTGTATAGGTGCCAGTCGAAAAAAAACATAGTAACTAGAAAATGCATACAGCTGCACACTAAAAAGCCAACAATGTATAAAGGGAACTTTGGTACTGCATTACTGCTATAGGAATATATGAAAAAAGAGATATTTTGTTTATGTATTAGACAATGCATGTAAGCCTGGAAACCAATGGCAAGGTAATCTCTGTAATGCGGAAACCTAACCTAAATACCACTATCTAGGTTAAAAATATCCCTGTCTGGGCAAATGCAACTATTTGGACTACAAACCTCTATGTATGGGCAGCTAGACTCCTTCTATAACTATGTACAAACGCTCACTTCTAAGTCAGCAAACCAATAACGTCATCTACCCTAAGTGAGCTGAACACAGTCGAAGGGGTACAATGCTTTGCTAAGTATTTCCATGCCTTTGTTCCAGTAATCAGTGGGGGTCTTACCTCCTGAACCTCAACTGAACAAAATTTCTGATGTCAAAAATATTATGAATCAACAGTTATTCCTCAAGACACTGCTTTGGATTATTCCAACTGTACTGTTTTATTTTCCAGGGTTGGATTTCCGAGTTCAAGAAACCTCAAACTGTTCCCAACTCTCTTCTTCCAAGTACAACTGGATTAAGCCCTTACTTTAATTTGGGGTGCTTATCAGTCCGAGTTTTCTTCCATAGACTTTCTAAGATCTATGCTCAGGTGAGTCCTTTTCTGCTAGATCTCATGATGGCTTGTTTTGATTCTTGCATTTGTTAATCAATTCAATGTTAACGCTGCAGATTTGGTGCAGAAATCTTCTGAACCAAATCTGTACATTGTGGCAAAATGCAGTTTGGGTGCGGTTTTCGATACGTTTTTTTTGGGTCAGCAAGAAAGAAATTGTTGTCGATAAAGCTAGATGAGAGAAAAAAAGAAAAAAAAATGTTTCTTGATGTCAAGAAAGGATAACATTTATTTCACTGGGAAAGAAAATAGTGACTCCCCTTTACTCATCCCCCAGTACCAGTGATGCTCATTGCTATTGCCAGGACACTGCCGGTCATTTCTCACAGCCATTGATGTCACTAGCAGCGCTGCTGCTGAGTTCAGTGTGCTCTGACATCACTGACTGTGGGAATTAACCTTGAATTACCTCTGAAACCTCATTTTCTAATAGAAGAGGCTCCAGAGGAGATGGCCACCACAGGATGTCCGTGGATTACGGCGGACTTTTTTTTTTAATGATTTTTATTAAAATGGTTAACAAGGGATTGGGAGAGTGATTTATTTTATTAACGGGTTAGTAATGGGAAGTATCTAATAGACGCCTCTACATAACTAATACCAGGGCTTGATGCCAGATGTTACTTCACAACTGACATTAACCTCTTCTTTACCCTGTTGCCACTGCACCAGGGCAATGGAAGAGCCGGGAAAGCGCCATATTTGGCGCATGTTATGGATGCACCATTCTGGGGATGCTGTGGGCTGCTATTTTTAGACTGGTGGGGCCAATAACAATGGGTTCCACCAGGCTGAAAATACCAGCCCCCAGCTGCCTGGTCTTACCTTGGTTGGCAATCAAAAATAGGGTGGAGCAGAGGTTTTTTTTTTTTTAAATTAAAGATAAACAAAACCAAAACATACTCTCCTGAATCTTAATTGGCAACCAAGGTGAAACCAAGCAGCTGGGTGTGGCAGCCTATAGCTGTCTACATTAGCTGTACTGGCCCTGTTGAAAAAACGCTGCCAAAACCAACCAAAAAAGTTACAATATGAAGACACCTGTGGTTTTGAAGTGTTTTTTCATCACAACATTGAAGTGAATGGGTGAACAAATGCTGCTAATCCAGACCAATATTTGACATGGTGCAAATTTTTTCTGCATCAAAATCTGCAACAAAACTGCATGATAAAAATCCGCACCATGTGCACAGGAAATCCAAAATCCTATAAACTTTAGTGGCTTCTGGAGAGGCATGCAGATTTTGATGCAAATTATAAAAAAATGAGTCAAAAACCGGTGTGTGCAGGCGGCTTCATATAACTTGTAATGCATAATGAAAGGCTGTGTAACTATCTAGTATTTCCTTCCCTGTCAATAGAAAGAAAAAATTAAATCTAAAAAGTCTAAAGATTAACAAAGTATAGAGGGGTTATCCAGGACTTTGCTTACTTTCACCTATAGGGCTAAGAACTTACAGGCAGGTGGTTGCTAACTACATACCCATTCTGCCTGGCGGCAATATTTGCCGGCTCATCACAGTCATGGACCACTTCTGTGGCTTCCAGTGAAGTCACATTGACAGAATAAACTTCATGGGTTAAGAACAATTTAGTCCACTCTCCACCTGATGTGGGACAGTTAACCTTTTCAATACCTCAAACTTAGCGATGATGTATCGCCTTGATGCTTCACAATATATCAACATTTTTTCTTACTCTTAAAAATGGTTGTTCGTATACTATAAAATCTATTATTAATTGTAACACGTTTGATACGTTGTGGAGTGCAGATTTGGTCTATTGCTAGTGATAAGCGAGCTTGCTCTTCACTGCTTGTTATTCAGTCGAGCTTCGGGGTGCTCAGGTACTCGTGGAGCTCGGTCGAGTATCACGGGTGCTCAGATATCTTGTCCATGAAACAATGACCACAATGCACAGGCTTGCTTCACTGCATGATGTGTGCAGGCGCCCTAGGGAGAGCCAGTCACAGTCTCTGAATGGCTCTCCTGGGTGATAAAACAACATTCTCGGATGTAGTGGAGCTAAAAAAATGAATAACCCCCACCCTCCCGCTGGAAATGCTCTGTGTATGGCTGGCTGTATGTGGGCTGAGTGCCAAACTGGCTAATCTTTGACTTTCCACAATGCTCGTTACTCGCGTCAAGCTCTTCTGAACGTCTGGCCAGTTCAAAATGAGTAACAAACAGGCAAGCATTTTGTGTTCGCCTATCACTATCTATTAGGATATAATACCACACATTAACTTAAAGAGGTGGTTCACTACTCTGCAATAGTAGCCACATCCTTATAACACTGATAGGGAAGGCTTTTTCTAAATACCTTGTTCTGCCAATTCTTCCTCTGAACAGTGCTATTGTGGTCTGCTCATCCCTATGAAGTGACCCACCCGGGCTCCATGACCTCTGAGATCCGTTGATGTCACGTCAACTTCCAGTTGACCTGACATCCCCGAGGTGGCTCCAGTCTTCCTGAGTGACTGGGCTGTGGGCGGCGTTTCACCACTCATCACAGCCAAGAATGTCGCATGCTCTCGCCTTAGCTGCAGAGCACTGCAAGCAGGAGCAATGTTGGGCTGTGATGAGCAGCAATTTACTGCCCACTCAGGAAGACTGGTGATGTCGGGTCAACTGGAAGTTGACGTGAGATCACCGGGTCTCAGAGGTCATGTAGCTCGGGGGTATCACCTCATGAGTGGACCGCAAAAGCACCGCTCAGAGGCAGAGTTGGCTGAACAAGGTATTTAGAAAAACCCTTCCCAATCAGTTTTACACAGATGTGGCCACTATTGCAGAGTAGTGAACTACCCCTTTAACACAATAATTATGGAACATATTACTGCTGCAATCCTGCCACCTTTACAAATAAAATGGTCCATGTCAGGCGTTTCACATCATTTTCTTGTGAAGCGTCAAAACGATACATCATCCCTAACTATATTCGGTATTGGAAGGATTTACCATCCCACAACAGTGAAAACAGGGCTAATTTATTACTTGCCCAAGAAGCTTATTGAATCTTTTGACTTAATACCATTCCCCAAAGGGTCTCCATTTTAAAAATGATCTCATGTTGTATTAGTGGATAATATGGATACTGATTTCTGGTTTACAGTTATTAACAAGCTTGTGAGACATATCCATGCATCCATGTATTTTTTTTTGTATCTGTTCTAAAAACTTAATAAAACATTCAGTTATAAAAAAAAAAATGATCTCATGTATCTTTATTGAATTGCTTTAAATAATGTACTAGACCTTGTTGTGGGACATTGGACTCTTTGGTGGGGGTCTTCATAAATATCCAGCTATATCCGGGGTGTTTCTCACTTTATAAAAGTATCTTTATTTCTTAACACACCATCAAGATTAACAGCCCATTTTAGGCTTGAAACGCACAGACATGGTGTCTTGTGATACACACGATAATGTTTTCAAGTTCATCCCGATATTAATGTTTTCCTACAAAATGTAAAGTTTTCTTTATTTTTGGAAGCAGCTGATGCAGAATTACCGGTCATTGTTTATAACCATGACATACCTATATCTAATAAGTGAAATGACGGACCGTCCAGCGCCATATAGTAGTGTGCATTAAACTAGCAACTAATATACAACCATGGTCTGTTTTGTGAAGAGCATTACAATGCTTTATATTGCAGGCAAAAAATCATTCTCTTCCACCAGTATCTCTACAGGGACAACTTCTTTGGAGGGAATTCTTCTATACCGTCGCCTCTTCGACTCCAAATTTCACAAAGATGGTAGGAAATCCCATATGTCTTCAGATAGACTGGTATAAAGATGATGAAAAGCTCAACAGATGGAGAATGGTAAGTTTATTTGCTTTGTACAGTACATACTGCATTACATCTTCAGGGGTCATCCTAAGGTATAAAGTTACAGTTTAAAGAAGAGTACTTGGCATACTGTAATGTGATAATATAGGTTGTTACATGTTGGCTCACAATATCAGGATGTAATTGATTTTATGCATCACGTTTTTTTAAATAATATATATATATATATATACAGTATGTATATATACAGTATCTATCTATCTATCTATATATATATATATATATATATATATATATATATATATATATATATATATAGATATATACTCTTTTTCAATAATATAATAATATGGCCACACTGCATTTCCCTGGTTTGAAGAAGCGGTTTGCGAAGCCCGCGTCCCGGGCTGGGTGTCTTGTATCCTTTACCTTGTGGGTCACTGGTACATGTATACAATGCTATCATTCAGTTGATGTTAACCTTATTTTGTGTGTCATGAAATGTGTTTTGTGAACGCCACTCTGTATAATCTCTGGATGGTGGGGTAATAGGTAACCCTGTTCCCTAGTGGGCTAGTGTGCAATAAGGTATTGTAATTAATGATCAGTGTCTAACCTGGGGCCATGGGTTACAATGATTTATTTGTTGAACATGCTGCACATGACACTTTATGGGTATCTCTTACTTTGCGGGTATGATTGTATTGAGTTGTAAGATACTCGCATTTTAAGCATGCACATGATTTTTTTATATGTATTAATGTACCTGATGATCTATTTTTCCCTTATCTCTGTGCAATATTGATATATTCTGTTTGAATTTATGTAAAGCACTTGCTATTTAAACAAAGAATGTAATGTTCATTTCCCTTTAAGCCACTTTTTTGTGCTTTTTTGTTTAGATAGTTGCCAATTACCTACCTGTTCTGCGTGGTGACAATCTTTGCAGGCCCAGAGTAGTCACAGACCGCTCCTGACCTTGATTCTGCAGCTTCTGCTGTTGTTGACACTGCGGCGCCTTCTCTTCTGCTCTGCTCTGTTGATGGGATGTGACTGCCAATGTCATGCTGCTAGACAGCCATCTCCCCACTGTCTAACTGCGGAAAACAAGTTGTCAATTAACATGACGCAGGCAGTCACACCCTGTCAAAAGATCAGCTCGGAAGAGGAAGAGCCATTCTGTTAACATGAAGTAGCAAAGTCTCCAGCAGGAGGATCCGTGATCTCTCTGAGCTGGCTCTGGGTAGAACACACATGTATCTAACATCTAACTACCTGTTATTTCTTAGGCACATAGTAGTAAAGACATGAAATAGTCCAGGATAACCCATTTAATTGCATAACCTACAGTGGGGAAAATTAGTATTTGATCCCTTGCTAATCTTGTATGTTTGCCCACTGACAAAGACATGAGCAGTCTATAATTTTAAGGGTAGGTTAATTTCACCAGTGAGAGACAGAATATCAAAAATAAAATCCAGAAAATCACATTGTATAAATTATATAAATGTATTTACATTTTGCAGAGAGAAATAAGTATTTGATCCCCTACCCACCATTAAAGGTACCGTCACATTAAGCAACATCGCTAGCAACATCGCTGCTGATGCACAACTTGCTAGCGATGTTGCTGTGTGTGACATCCAGCAACAACCTGGCCCCTGCTGTGAGGTCGTTGGTTGTTGCTGAATGTCCTGGACCATTTTTTAGTTGTTGCTCTCCCGCTGTGAAGCACAGATCGCTGTGTGTGACAGCGACAGAGCAACAACTAAATGTGCAGACAGCAGGAGCCGGCATCTGCGGAGGCTGGTAACCACGGTAAACAGCGGGTAACCAAGAAGCCCTTCCCTTGGTTACCCGATATTTACCTTCGTTACCAGCGTCCACCGCTCTAGCTGGCAGTGCCGGCTCCTGCTCTGTGCACATGTAGCAGAGTACACATCGAGTAATTAACCCCATGTGTACTGTAGCTAGGAGAGCAGGGAGCCAGCGCTAAGCAGTGTGCGCGGCTCCCTGCTCTCTGCACATGTAGCTGCAGTACACATCGGGTAATTAACCCCATGTGTACTGTAGCTAGGAGAGAAGGGCGCCAGCGCTAAGCAGTGTGCGCGGCTCCCTGCTCTCTGCACATGTAGCTGCAGTACACATCGGGCAATTAACCCCATGTGTACTGTAGCTAGGAGAGCAGGGAGCCAGAGCTAAGCAGTGTGCGCGGCTCCCTGCTCTCTGCATATGTAGCTGCAGTACACATCGGGTAATTAACCCGATGTGTACTGTGGCTAGGTGTGCAGGGAGCCAGTGCTAAGCGGTGTGCGCTGGTAACCAAGGTAAATATCGGGTTGGTTACCCGATATTTACCTTAGTTACCAAGCGCAGCATGCTTCCACGACGCTCCAGCGATCCCTGCCAGTTCAGGTAGCTGGTGGGATCGCTGGAGCGTCTTTTAGTGTGACATCTCACCAGCGACCTCCTAGCAACTTACCAGCGATCCCTATCAGGTTGTATCGTTGTTGGGATTGCTGGTAAGTTGTTTAGTGTGACTGGGCCTTAAGAGTTCTGGCTCCTACAGACCAGTTAGATGCTCCTATTCAACTCGTTACCTGCATTAAAGACAGCTATCTTAATTTGTCACCTGTATAAAAGACTCCTGTCCACAGACTCAATTAATCAGTCAGACTATAAGGCTATGTCCGCACGTGTGCGTTCTGGTTGACAAATAAAGTGCAGCGTTTTGACAGCAGTAAACACTGCATGTGCCTAAAAAAATGCATCCAAAATGCTGCGTTTTGGATGCATGTTGGATACGTTCTGCATCCATTTTTGACAGTGCGCTTCCACAGACAGAAAGAGTTGGTGGAAAATGCAACCAAAACGCACAAAAGAAGTGACATGTTGCTTTTTGAAACGCATCAATTTTGTCAAATATTTGGTATCCAAAACGCTGCGTTTCAAAAAGCAACGTGCACATGGAATTTGCAGACTTCTCATAGACTTTGCTGGGGATGCATGCATTTTTACAATGAGACGCTGCAGTTTGAAATGCAGCCAAAATGCAGGAAAAATGCACACGCGCACAGTCTTAAGCGGGCTTTACACGCTACAATATCGTTAATGAATTATCGTCGGAGTCACGTTGTTTGTGATGCACATCCAGCGTCATTAACGATATCGTAGCGTGTAACAGTCATGTGCGACCTAAAACGATCGCACAAGTGGCAAAAATCGTTTGCCACGGAGAGGTCGTCCTAAAACAAAAAATCGTTTCCTTTTAATTAGCGATGTTGTTGCTCGTTCCTGTGGCAGCACACATCGCTGTGTGTGACACCACAGGAGCGAGGAACATCCCCTTACCTGCCCCACCGGCTATGCGGAAGGAAGGAGGTGGGCGGGATGTTTACGTCCCACTCATCTCCGCCCCTCAGCTTCTATTGGACAGCTGCCATGTGACGTCGCTGTGACGCCGCACGACCCACCCCCTTAGAAAGGAGGTGGTTCGCCGGCCAGAGCGACGTCGCAGGACAGGTAAGTCCATGTGACGGGGGTAAGCGAGGTTGTGCGCGACGGGCAGTGATTTGCCCGTGTCGCACAACCGACGGGGGCAGGTACAATCGCTTGCGATCTCGCTAGCGAGATCACAGCGTGTAAAGCCCTCTTAACTCTACAACATGGGCAAGAGCAAAGAGCTTTCTAAGGCTATGTGTGCATATTGCGTAATTTCATGCTTTTACGATGCATATTGCACTGCAACGTAAATGCATGCTTCATGCGTCCCCAGCACAATCTTTGAAGATTGTGCATAATCCATCCGCACGTTGCGTTTCAGAGCGCAGTAATTTGCATGCTGAAATTTTTATCAAAATCGCTGCGCTCAAAAAAACAACATGTCACTTATTTGGTGCGCTTTGGATGCTGCTCCCACTCTGTCTATGGGAGAGTCAGCATCCATAGCGCATGAAATCGGCATCTATTCTGCACACTACATCCATTACACAGTGTTTCTGCAGCAATTTGAAGTACACATGCACTGCCAAATCGCTGCAGATTTTTTAGCATGGGCAACGTGCGCACATAGCCTAAGAATGTCAGGGCCAAGATCATAGACCTGCACAAGGCTTTAATGGGCTACAAAACCATAAGTAAGACACTGGGTGAGAAGGAGACAACTGTTGGTGCAATAGTAAGAAAATGGAAGTAATATAAAATCACTATCAATCGACATCAATCTGGGCACCATTCAAATTCTTACTTCGTGGGGTATCCAGGATCATGAGAAAGGTAAAAGGTCAGCATAAAACTACACGGGGGTTACTTGTTAATGATCTCAAGGGAGCTGGGATCACTGTCACCAAGAAAACCATTGGTAACACATTACGCCGTAATGGCTTAAAATACTGAGGTGCCCGCAAAGTTCCACTGCTCAAAAAGGCACATGTGCAGGCCGATCTGAAGTGAACACTTGGATAATTTTGAGAGTGATTGGCAGAAGGTGCTATGGTCAGATGAGGCAAAAATTGAGCTCTTTGGCTTTAACTTAACTCGCCGTGTTTGGAGGAGGAGAATTGCTGCCTATGAAGGAGAATTGCTGCCTATGACCCAAAGAGCACCATCCCCACTGTCAAGCATGGAGGTGGAAACATGTTTTGGGAGTGTTTCTCTGCTAAGGGCACAGGAATACTTCCCCACATCAATGGGACAATGGATGGAGTCATGTACCATAAAATCCTGAGTGACAACCTCCTTCCCTCCACCAGTAAACTAAAAATGGGTCATGGCTGGGTCTTCCAGAACGACAATGACCGAAAACATACAGCCAAGGCAACAAAGGGGTGGCTCAAAAAGAAGCACATTAAGGTTATAGAATGGCCTAGCCAGTCTCCGGACCAAATTCCCATAGAAAACATATGTAGGGACTTGAAGCTCCGAGTTAATGATTTAGAGCTCATCTGCAAAGAGGAGTAGGCCAAACTTCCTCCTGACATGGGCGCAAACCTCATTATTAACTACAAAAAACGTCTGGGTTTTGCCACCAAGTATTGTCTTGTTTGCCAGAGGGATCAAATACTTATTTCTCTCTGCAACATGCAAATAAATTTATATAACTTATACAATGTGATTTTTTAGATTTTATTTTGGATATTCTATCTCTCACTGTTAAAATTAACCTACCCTTAAAATTATAGACTGTTCATGTGTTTGTCAGTGGGCAAACTTACAAAATCAGCAATAGATCAAATACTTATGTTCCTCCACTGTATAGGGTATTTAGTGAATAATAGGGGTATCAGTTGTGAAAAGGGAGCATTTAATGGAACGTTATGTAATAAATGGGTCTTACCTTTAGGCACAAACAGGTTTCCCATGGATTGATGCAATAATGACTCAGCTTCGAGAAGAAGGTTGGATCCATCACTTAGCCAGACACGCAGTGGCCTGCTTTTTAACTCGTGGAGACCTTTGGATTAGCTGGGAAGAAGGCATGAAGGTACCGTATGATGAGTTACTGATAGGAATTATTCCTTGGGAACATGTGTAGTTAAATCATTCTTTAAAGCGTAACTGTCTTTTCATTTTTTTTTTCATAAATCAATAATACACATGACAATAAGAAACTCTGTAATATTTCTTATCAGACACATCTGCTTCTTTCTCTGCCAGGATTGATCAGTCATTATCATACTTCTCAGTTCTGAGGTAAAATCTATGAAGACGTTCCCATTACGGAGATAGGAGATTGCAGCTGTTACTGAGGAGATTCTATATAGATAGAAAAGGGAGAAGTGAGAGGCAAAGGGATGAGCTAGAGACAGAGCTCCTCCTCCCTCTTCTATATACATAGAATCTCATCAGCAACAACTGCCATCTCCTATCTCAGTAATGGGAAGGGAAAGTCTTCATAGATTTTACTTCAGAATTGTGAATTCTGATAATGACTGATCAATTCTGGCAGAGAAAGAAGCAGATTTGTCTGATAAGATATATTACAGAGCTGCTTATTGTCATGTGTATTATTGATTTGTGAAATAAAAATGTATTTACTTATTTCTTCACTTATACAGCACTTATACAGCACTATTAATTCCACACCTCTTTACAGATGTGATCAAAATGATGGTTGCTCTTTAAATATACTTTTTTTTTAGCCATCCCATCATTGTTTTCTGAACAGTACATCAATATGAAGTTAAATAACAAAATTGAAGAGGGATTTGTCAATTTTAGTGCTTAAATAAGCAGTCCCACTAACTTCTTTATTCATTAATATGAGTGTTAACAACACATAACTCACATCAAGAGCCATTAAATTGTGAGCACCAGGCCTACCAAATTAGGCAGGGAAGATGCCAGCACTACTCATTATAGGAATAAACAGCAGGAGAACAAGAGTAAAGTGCAAAAAATACATGATTTTTATTGAATACACAACAAGACAAAAGTTTTAATTAAAATGGTACACTACCAATGATTCCTAGGGATACCAACATATAGGACTAGACCAGTTTAAATAGCCAATCCAGTAAGTCAAAAGATTAACTAGTGAATATCTGTATAGATGGCAGCTATTAACCTAGGAAGGTCCAAATAGTAGGTAAGAATGTTCAGAAAATAAGGGGGCTGCTTTATAAGAAGTAAGGTATGGTCAGATCAAACCGTGGTTACCCACCATGTAGGGGTGGGGAATCATGGTGATCCCGCTGGCTGCACTGTTGCTAGATACTGGTGCACAGCAGAATAAGAAATAACATGGAGTAACCATATAGCACAAGTGTGCAAATTGAAAAAAATTTTTTCTTACCTAAAGTGCTGAAGTGCAAAGCAAACCAAAACGAGGAAGCCAGCCACAGTAAAAAGCAGTCCCTAAAAATTAGGAAGTGTCCCTAAGAACAGCCTGAGGTCTCCATCTGACGCGCGTTTCGCGAGGATAGCTTTATCAAGGTGGAAAACCAAAGTAATAACCCCATGACCTACATGCCTATTATATATACCCCTCCTAATGTGGAATCCAACAGCTGGGTGGCTGGGAATGACGTGGGAACAGGAAGTGACATCGCTTGACAACAAGCTTTTATTAACATCATGCCTCAAAGTGGTTTAAAATATGTGTAATCTAAACGTCCATGGTGCGTCCAAGCTAGTCTCTGTTAGGCCGCTAGATATTTAAGCCCAGAGAGCATAAACTAGATAAGCAAAGTAGCCATCAAAGCTCCGGCCCTGGTATATATCGTAACTACAGACGCACTTCCTGATAATCACAACAGGAAGTCGTCATAGTAAAAGACAGGGAGATTCCATATGACCGCTATGAACGCTGGTGTATGTTGTAACTACGGACGCAGTTCCTGATAGTAACAGGAAGTCGTCATAGAGGGAGACAGAGGGATCCCACGTGACCGCTGTGGACGCCGGTAAATATTGTAACTATAGACGCACTTCCTGATACAACAGGAAGTCGTCATGGATCCCTAGATTAGTTTCTCACTAGCGCCAGGTGAGTGACGCATGGATCAGCCAATGGCAGTCCTATTACGGATTCGTGCGGGTCATCAATGAAGGAGGGAAACGGGGAAATGCCACGTGACCGCTATGGACGCGTCAGCCCCACAGCCACGCCTCTCCATTCCCGGTTGGTACGAATATAACCAAAACTCACAGAAACAGTCATAATAAATCATACCATATACAGCTAACTATACGGGCAGAACTGCTAGCAGTATTACCACCCAATAGCGTGGTAACCAGGGACGCCAATTATAGGTAGGACCGGAATTGACTATGAGAACTAGAACGCACTCCTCCCCAGACTTCAGCACTGTACATTGAAACCAATGGTGGCCCAGAGGAAAATATATCATCGGTCTTCATACCTGGTGGGAAGGCCCCACGTGATTAATGGGGACGTGTCAACCCCACAACCACGCACCACCATTCCCAATCAGGACGAAAGAGCCAAGAGGGACCAAGAAACACCCCATTGCGTCCTGAGCCCTGTTCCCACAAGACCAACTGGTCCGAGGGACACGTATCCCCGGAGACAGAGTGTACATGTGTAACAGACAGGTACCAAAGAACACCTTGGGGGAATGAAAGAAATCTAAACAATTAAAGTGATATACATATCGCAAAATTGTTATTAAACAAATGTAAAGTGCCAAAGTTCAGGTAGATAATACTACATAAAAGGTGAGATCGGATGGAAAGATGGTACAGTTAAAATTACTCAAAAAACCACTTGAGGACGTGCAAATCAATCTTCGAGTTTTCTTCAACGCGCAAAAGACCACCGGTGTTTGAGGATCATACAATTCTCGCCATAAGAAGATGGGATGATAATTCTTCAGGTTTCCCAGATGTCATATATCCGGCGGAAATCCAGGTCGTACTCCAGCCAAACAACAATCAATCACGCGAACAGCATAAAGGAGGAATAGGTCTAAAAGGCAATGTATCAATAATTAATAGCAGGTCAGAGATCACTACAAGAATGAGCAAAACATTGCTCACAGTAGTGCAAAAATAAAAATAAAGATGACAAAACAATTAAAAACAACACTCATAAACACACAAACAATAAAATTAAAAAGGGAATTGCAAGAAAAGAGGAGAGCGAGAGATGGTTAGGACGCTATACTGGTATCGAATTATAAGAAGGAAACAAAGCTGATGTTCTCATTAAGCCCCTTGGGGGCCAAGGTGTCCAAAGTGGAGATCCATCGAGCCTCGACCTGAGCTAATCGTTTTTTCAAATCACCACCACGAGATCCACCACGAACATGATCAATACCCCGTATCTTGAGTCCAGACGGGTTACTCCCATGAAATTTGTAGAAATGCCCAGGGAGTGTTTTCAGCGTGGTGGGATCAATAGTGTCCTTGGCAGCACTGATGTCCCGCACATGCTCCCTCGTGCGTACCCTTAACTCACGTGAAGTGAGACCGACATACACGAGGGAGCACGGACACGTGGCGTAGTAGATAACGTGTGTAGTAGCACACGTAATGTAACACCTGATATTGAATGTCTTAATACCATTGGATGACATGAATGTAGAGGTACGGATGATATTCTGGCAGGCCAAACACCGACCACATGGGAAACACCCTACCAAAGGGCCACGGGTACTGAAAGGATTACAAATAGTTGGTACGTAATGGCTCCTTACCAGTATATCTCGAAGGTTTTTAGAACGACGAGCCGTCATGAGAGGACCAGGAGGGAGGACATCAGCCAGGACAGGATCCGATCGAAGAACAGGCCAGTGCTTACTCAGGATATCTCGCATGGTCTGCCAGCGATCGTTGTGAGTGCCTATAAAACGAATAGGGGGATCAGTTTTTTGAGATTTAGGAGTATACTGAAGCAACTGCTGATGGGGGGTCCGCTTAGCACGTAAATACCCCTTCCGGACACAGCGATTACTGTATCCTCGATCCCTGAATCGGCCTCTGAGGTCGGCCGATTGTGACTCAAATGTCTCATCAGTGGAACAGATCCGCCTCGTTCTCAGGAACTGGCCAGTCGGGATAGCGCGTATTGTAGAAGGTGTGTGGGCAGATGACGCATGCAGCAGGGCATTGACTGAAGTGGATTTTCGATGGACACTAGTCTGAATCATCGACAAAGGGTCCACTTCGATGTTAATATCCAAAAAGTCAATGCACCTGCCGCTATGTTTGTACGTTAATTTGATATTAAAGTCATTGGTATTCAAATGCCCCATAAATTCGTCGAGCTGCTCCACTGTGCCCTGCCAAAAAAACAAAACGTCATCAATATATCTGAGCCAGCACTGCACATGGGAGCTAAGCCCAGTGCCACCCTCGCCGAACACCAACCTCTCCCACATACCGAGGAAGAGGTTGGCATACGCGGGGGCACAGGCTGCCCCCATGGCAGTGCCGCGCTGCTGCAGATAGAATTGGTCCTTAAAAATAAAAAAATTATGTGTAAGGGCAAAGTGGAGCAGCTCAAGGATAAATTTATTGAGTTCGCCATCCCGACTGCCCATCTCCAGAAAAAGGCGGGTAGCCTCCAAACCATCATGGTGGGAGATGCAGGTGTACAGGCTCTCCACATCAGCTGTAACAATCAGCATATTATGATCCATAAAGATGCCATCGATCCGCCGGAGCACATCAGTCGTGTCACGGACATAGGAGGGCAAGGTTTCTACTAGGGGCTTCAGATGGTAATCAATGAATTTGCAGATGGGGTCACACAAGCCTCCTATGCCGGACACGATGGGGCGCCCCGGAGGGCAGAGGGCATCTTTATGGATTTTCGGTAACAAATAAAAAGTAGGTATCGTAGGATATTTCGTGGAGAGCCCGCACACCATTTTGTTGGTGATTAGGCCGACTCAAGGATCTTGGAAAGGTCACGAGAAAAGGACTGCACAGGGTTGTATGATAACTTAGAGTAAGTACTCCTGTCACGCAACTGCCTCAATGCCTCCTTCTCATAACTTGCTACTGCCCAGATCACAAATTTGCCCCCCTTGCCCGCTGGTTTTATTACAATGTCTGATATGTTGTTTAACTCCTCTAACGCTAGTCTCTGTCTATAAGTAAGATTATCATGCCGTCTCCGCGATGGGATTTGTTTAAGGTCACTAGACACTAGGCGGGTGAAAATCTCAATGGCAGGACAAAGGGACAAGGGGGGAAAACTTGTGGATCTGGGCAGAAGTGACCTGGGGAACACACCTGTTGTGGCACTGGACTGTTCTTCAAGCAGGTCCTCTAATACCTGCAGAGCCTCCCTCTCCGCGGGACTATCCAATCCCGTGTCGTCCCGTCTGTGGTGAAGTCTCTTAAGCATCAGCTTACGTGCAAAAAGGTGGGTATCCTTTAAGGCTGTAAAGAAATCAAAATTATTGACAGGGGAGAAGGTTAGACCCCTCGATAATACCTCCAACTGATCATTAGAGAGTACATGTGTAGAGAGATTAATCACCTGGAGTCTATTCCTTCTCCCCTGTCTGGTAGTCTGTTGCTTATTGCGGGTAGTTTTTACTCGGGCACCAACGCTTGATTCAACCTCACTGCCGCCGCCCGATGCCTCCGATGACTCTCCAAGCGAAGTGAGGGACGACAGGGATGCAGACTGACCACGAGAGATGGTTCTACCCCGAGGGCCCGTTCTAGATCTGGTCTGCCATCTATATGCAGTAGAACTGGCATAATCACCTAAATCTCTATTGAATTTTTTCAATTTTTGACCACAGACCTCTTTCTCCAATTTGGACAGCTCTTTTTCAATTTCGGCCTCCATCCCAGTGACAACATCAGCTGTGCATTTGCTCTTGATGGTTTTCTCGAGCTCCTCTAACTCGACCTCCATAGTGGAGAGAGTTGTTGTATTATGTTCCTTCAACAGAGACACAAATCCCAAGGAGCATGTTTGGGCCAGACACTCCCACCTCTCACGGAAGGAAGGGTCTTCCACCAGAAAGGATGGGAATATCTGAACCCGCAGGCCCCGAGGGATCAGGTCTCTGTCGAGGTATTTGGAGAGTAATGCGCGGTTCCAACAAATTCTCAGTCTCCTTTTCAGCAATTCCTTGTATTTAAAAATCAAAATATCACAGTTGGGCGAATTGACATTATTAGTGGTATCCTTGTTGTGGTCATTCAGAACATTATCGAAATGTACTGACCAGGCCCGATCACGGGCGCGGAAATCCATGCTCGGATGCAAGTAATCTGTGAGAAGCACAGGAACACATATTAACAACACATAACTCACATCAAGAGCCATTAAATTGTGAGCACCAGGCCTACCAAATTAGGCAGGGAAGATGCCAGCACTACTCATTATAGGAATAAACAGCAGGAGAACAAGAGTAAAGTGCAAAAAATACATGATTTTTATTGAATACACAACAAGACAAAAGTTTTAATTAAAATGGTACACTACCAATGATTCCTAGGGATACCAACATATAGGACTAGACCAGTTTAAATAGCCAATCCAGTAAGTCAAAAGATTAACTAGTGAATATCTGTATAGATGGCAGCTATTAACCTAGGAAGGTCCAAATAGTAGGTAAGAATGTTCAGAAAATAAGGGGGCTGCTTTATAAGAAGTAAGGTATGGTCAGATCAAACCGTGGTTACCCACCATGTAGGGGTGGGGAATCATGGTGATCCCGCTGGCTGCACTGTTGCTAGATACTGGTGCACAGCAGAATAAGAAATAACATGGAGTAACCATATAGCACAAGTGTGCAAATTGAAAAAAATGTTTTCTTACCTAAAGTGCTGAAGTGCAAAGCAAACCAAAACGAGGAAGCCAGCCACAGTAAAAAGCAGTCCCTAAAAATCGAAGATTGATTTGCACGTCCTCAAGTGGTTTTTTGAGTAATTTTAACTGTACCATCTTTCCATCCGATCTCACCTTTTATGTAGTATTATCTACCTGAACTTTGGCACTTTACATTTGTTTAATAACAATTTTGCGATATGTATATCACTTTAATTGTTTAGATTTCTTTCATTCCCCCAAGGTGTTCTTTGGTACCTGTCTGTTACACATGTACACTCTGTCTCCGGGGATACGTGTCCCTCGGACCAGTTGGTCTTGTGGGAACAGGGCTCAGGACACAATGGGGTGTTTCTTGGTCCCTCTTGGCTCTGTCGTCCTGATTGGGAATGGTGGTGCGTGGTTGTGGGGTTGACACGTCCCCATTAATCACGTGGGGCCTTCCCACCAGGTATGAAGACCGATGATATATATTCCTCTGGGCCACCATTGGTTTCAATGTACAGTGCTGAAGTCTGGGGAGGAGTGCGTTCTAGTTCTCATAGTCAATTCCGGTCCTACCTATAATTGGCGTCCCTGGTTACCACGCTATTGGGTGGTAATACTGCTAGCAGTTCTGCCCGTATAGTTAGCTGTATATGGTATGATTTATTATGACTGTTTCTGTGAGTTTTGGTTATATTCGTACCAACCGGGAATGGAGAGGCGTGGCTGTGGGGCTGACGCGTCCATAGCGGTCACGTGGCATTTCCCCGTTTCCCTCCTTCATTGATGACCCGCACGAATCCGTAATAGGACTGCCATTGGTTGATCCATGCGTCACTCACCTGGCGCTAGTGAGAAACTAATCTAGGGATCCATGATGACTTCCTGTTGTATCAGGAAGTGCGTCTATAGTTACAATATTTACCGGCGTCCACAGCGGTCACGTGGGATCCCTCTGTCTCCCTCTATGACGACTTCCTGTTACTATCAGGAACTGCGTCCGTAGTTACAACATACACCAGCGTTCATAGCGGTCATATGGAATCTCCCTGTCTTTTACTATGACGACTTCCTGTTGTGATTATCAGGAAGTGCGTCTGTAGTTACGATATATACCAGGGCCGGAGCTTTGATGGCTACTTTGCTTATCTAGTTTATGCTCTCTGGGCTTAAATATCTAGCGGCCTAACAGAGACTAGCTTGGACGCACCATGGACGTTTAGATTACACATATTTTAAACCACTTTGAGGCATGATGTTAATAAAAGCTTGTTGTCAAGCGATGTCACTTCCTGTTCCCACGTCATTCCCAGCCACCCAGCTGTTGGATTCCACATTAGGAGGGGTATATATAATAGGCATGTAGGTCATGGGGTTATTACTTTGGTTTTCCACCTTGATAAAGCTATCCTCGCGAAATGCGCGTCGGATGGAGACCTCAGGCTGTTCTTAGGTACACTTCCTAATTTTTAGGGACTGCTTTTTACTGTGGCTGGCTTCCTCGTTTTGGTTTGCTTTGCACTTCAGCACTTTAGGTAAGAAAATTTTTTTTTTCAATTTACACACTTGTGCTATATGGTTACTCCATGTTATTTCTTATTCTGCTGTGCACCAGTATCTAGCAACAGTGCAGCCAGCGGGATCACCATGATTCCCCACCCCTACATGGTGGGTAACCACGGTTTGATCTGACCATACCTTACTTCTTATAAAGCAGCCCCCTTATTTTCTGAACATTCTTACCTACTATTTGGACCTTCCTAGGTTAATAGCCGCCATCTATACAGATATTCACTAGTTAATCTTTTGACTTACTGGATTGGCTATTTAAACTGGTCTAGTCCTATATGTTGGTATCCCTAGGAATCATTGGTAGTGTACCATTTTAATTAAAACTTTTGTCTTGTTGTGTATTCAATAAAAATCATGTATTTTTTGCACTTTACTCTTGTTCTCCTGCTGTTTATTAATATGAGTGTGTACAGGCAAGTAATATAATGTGACAATATACTCCCCTACCATCACTGTCTCCGATGTCCAGTTCTTCTCCGCTTCTGGCTGATGTCACAGTTTCTCAAATTGGCTGGGTCATGCTCTATTCTGCGTGACCCATAATGCTATGTGCACATGTTGCCGATATGGTGCAGAAATTTTCTGCACCTTCTGGCAGAAAAATGCACTAAAAAATGCATCTGGTTTTGGTGCAGTTTTTTCCATCCTTTTTGTTAGTGACGTCAGTGGCTGGAAGGGCTAAAAAAAACACAGGAAAAAACGCCTCAACAATTGACATACTGCAGATTTTTTCAGCATCAAAATCTGCGCCAAATCCACAAGGAAAAACAAACCGCAACGTTGGCACAGCACTTCAATAATCTCATAGACTTTGCTGGCTTTAGGGAGGCATGCAGATTTTGGTGCAGATTTAATAAAAACTAAAAAACAAAAAAAAAAACACATCAAAAACTGCAGCGTGCGCACAAGGCCTAAGGCTCTTTGCAGCCCTATGTAACACCAAAAAAGGCTCCATTGATCTCAGAGCAGGGTAGGTGAGTATATTGTTACACTTAACTTTACATGCACACACATTTTAATGAATAGAAAAGTTAGATCTGTCCCTTATAAGCTGCGGCCACCACCAGGAAGCCCTTATATACAATATTCAGACCACTCTGTATGATGTAAAAGAACATTTTATTATACTCCCCTGTGGGGCAGTTGGGTCCGATGGGTGTTGCTGGTTTCAGTCTGGCGCCTCCTCTCTTAATTTCATCACTGTCCTTCTTCCCAGCTCTGTGTGGATGACGCATCCTACATCATCCACACAGAGTCCTCCATTGAGCTCCTGCTCATGCCAACTTTTTGCTCTCCTGCTGAGGGCAGAGAAAAGTACTGTATTGCACGGCAGAGAGAAGTTTATGTGTGCAGGAGCGCAATGGATGCCTCTGTGTGGATCACGTAGGATGCATTATCCACACGGAGCTGGGAAGGAGGACGGCGATGGAAGGAAGAGAGGCGGTGCCGGATCAGAACTAGTGACCCATCAGACCTGACCGCCTTACAGGTGAGTATAATAAATGATCTTTTTTATGTTATACAGCTCAGCCTTGGCTCTTATATGCAGTATTCTAGAATGCTGTATATAAGGGTTTACTGGTGGCCGCAGGTCATATGGGGCAAATCTGGTGACAGGTGCTCTTTAACTAGCAGCTTTTGGTAGTAATTTTTTTGCTCACAACCTTTTAATGCACATGCTTTGTTTTTTATTTCAGCTGTTTTGAGGAAAAAAAGATAGCGCAGGCTGTGTTTTGAATAAAAGGTTAGAAACCCACAAACATCAAAAAGGCAAAATAAACACTATGTATTTTATTTCTGAATTGTGTATGTACTGGCAACTAACATGGAAAAAAACACACTAAAAAAATAACATATGTACTAATTCAAGAAAATATTTTTTTTTTGCCAAAGAGTATTTCATCTTAAGAGAGAGCATGCCAGGTCCAGTCTCCCTACTACTGAGCATGTGTAGCATCATCAGTGTGCAGATCTACACATGCTCACTAGCCTCTAAAGGCCGCTTTACATGCTGCGATATCGGTACAGATATCGCTAGCGTGGGTACCCGCCCCATCTGTTGTGCAAATCGCTGCCCGTGCCCCACAACATCGCCCAAACCCGTCACACTACTTACCTGCCCAGCGACGTCGCTGTGACCGGCGAACCACCTCCTTTCTAAGGGGGCGATTCGTTCAGCGTCACAGCGACGTCACAGCTGCGTCACTGAACCGCCGCCCAATACAAGCGGAGGGGCGGAGATGAGCAGGATGTAACATCCCGCCCACCTCCTTCCTTCCGCATTGCGGCCGGGAGGCAGGTAAGGAGAGGTTCCTCGTTCCTGCGGTGTCACACGGAGCGATGTGTGCTGCCGCAGGAACGAGGAACAACTTCGTTACTGCTGCAGTAACGATTTTTGAGAATGGACCCCCATGTCACCGATGAGCGATTTTGCACATTTTTGCGACGATGCAAAATCACTCATAGGTGTCACACGCAACGGCATCGCTAATGCGGCCGGATGTGCGTCACCAATTCCGTGACCCCAACGAGTTCGCATTAGCGATGTCGTAGCGTGTAAAACCCCCTTAAGTCTCCTTAATATTGCAAATGTGAGAAAGAGTAATATGTGGGTATACTGTAAACTAGGTGGACTGATCCAGATAAAATAAAATAAAAGTTCATATTACTATAATCGGTAAGTTTCACCGGGGCTGGTGCTATAATTCTATAGGGAGCTTTACACGCAACAACATCGCTAACGAGATGTTGTTGGGGGTCACGGAATTCGTGACACACATCCGGCCTCATTAGTGACGTTGTTGCGTGTGAAACGCAAGAACGACGGTTAACGATCAAAATTACTCACTTAATCGTTGATCGTTGACACGTCGTTCTAATCCCAAATGTCGTTGCTGTTGCAGAACGCAGGTTGTTCGTCGTTTCTGCGGCAGCACACATCGCTATGTGTGACACCGCAGGAACGAGGAACATCACCTGGCCGCCCGCAATGAGGAAGGAAGGAGGTGGGCGGGATGTTCGGCCCGCTCATCTCCGCCCCTTCGCTTCTATTGGACGCCTGCCGTGTGACGTCGCTGTGACGCCGCACAAACCGCCCCCTCAGAATGAAAGCGGTTTGCTGGCCACAGCGACGTTGCTAGGAAGGTAAGTACGTATGATGGGTCCTAGCGATGTTGTGTGCCACGGGCAGTGATTTGTCCGTGACGCACAACCGACAGGGGCGGGTGTTTTCACCAGCAATATCGCTAGCGATGTCGCTGCATGTAAAGCAGCCTTTAGTTATGCTGCAACTAAGGAGAGCAGGGAAAGACAATGGGGCTGAGAGTGGAGAGTGAATAGGGAGAAGAGTTACACAAGCATGGACAAAGGTACTGTCATGGGGGGGTATGATAGAGTTGTACTGTACAAACCGCTAGGTATTATGGGAGGTGTAGTACCCAAAATCTTAGATACACACAACTTCTCTTTTCTTTATTCAATCATAAATTTGTACAAAGACGATTGTCCAGGTTGGTTGGTCTGTATCCTTTATCTGGGCAGGTGCCTAGGACTTCTTGCTCAAGGACTGATTGCAAATTTTCTTTAAAATGTTTGCCACACCATTAAAATTGAATCTGTTTAGGAATACAATTTAAAAACAGTACCAGTCAGGCACAGTGAGAGACATAACTGATAGTGTCCATTGGCTGCTTGATTACTATCAACAGCAAATGAGCACAAGTCATATTCCAATAAATAGGACAGGAGCAAGCTCCCTGCAGGTCCTGTATGAGATGTGCCAAGTGGCCATAGACTCCATGTCCATAGTGCCTCTTACCACCTAATTCAGAACTGTGAGGTGCTGGATAATCCTTTCTTAGGGCTTGCTCAAACGATCATATTAACCGGACGAGTACTATCCGATTTTTTTTATTGAATAACACTTGGACCAATGATGTTTTATAGGGAAGTGCTAATTAACAAATTTTTCTCACACCAATTTGGCATGAGAAAAAAATTGCAGCTTGCTTTGATTTGACACGCAAATTTCATGATACTCACCCATTCAGGTCTATGGGTGCATGGAAAACATCATTTCCACAGAGTGCACAGAATGGAGATGATGGAGCCATCCTTTTCTCCATCCTCTCATCACAGTGTGCTACCATTCTCGCATCTGAGAGATTAGGATCACACTAAGGTGACACTTTCATGAAATTCTGATCATTTTGATTGGAGTGTCGTTAGCATAATCAGCCCAATTCTCTCGGATGAACGTATGACCCTAGCCTAACACCACAACTACTCTAGAAAGGAAGAAAAGATAGTGTTGAACTCTTTATTACCCTAGAACACGAAGGAATTCAGGAATTGGACTAAAAAATGTTTTCATTTTCTGTTGACTGAATGTTGCTGTGTATAGAGAAAGTTGAAATTAATATATATTGCATTTTCAGCTGTGTCATTCTTTTCCATACCTGTTTGTATTATCATTAACAGCTGTTATAGTATTATGTATATATACTAAATTATATAAAATTAAATTATTAGTCTTTAGAATGTGGAAAAGCTGTTGCTCTGGTAGGCAGTATTATTAAAAAAAATAATAATAATAATACTTCTAATAATATTATTTTTTTTATGTTATATAATTGTATTGCCTTGGTTTATTGTGCACTTAATGAACTTTATGTACTCTTTTGTTCAGGTCTTTGAAGAGCTGCTGTTAGATGCAGACTATAGTATTAATGCAGGGAATTGGATGTGGCTTTCAGCAAGTGCTTTTTTCCACCACTACACACGTATATTATGTCCTGTTCGTTTTGGAAAACGCACTGACCCAGATGGAAATTATATACGGTAAGGCTGCTTTCACACATCAGGTTTTAGCTGTGCGGCACAATCCGGTGCTTTGCAGAAAAAACGCATCCGTTTTTTTTTGCCGACGGGTGCGGTTTCTTCCTCATAGACTTTTATTAGCGCCGGATTGTGCCGCATGTATTTGCGTTTGATCCGGTTTATGCCGGTTGCGGCAAAATTCGTCACGCCGGCGATGGCACTGAATGCAGAGAGGAACGTTTTTTGCTAGCAGCAAAAAACTGCATAGCGCAGCATGCGGGGCTGTGCGGCATGGTGCATAATGAAAGTCTATGCAAGCCGAATCCGGTGGCATGTATCAAACGCCGGAAGCATGTACCGGATTCGGCTTTCACTTCTGAGCATGCCCAGAAGTGATATAAATTCATTGCTTGTCAGAGAATCAATCACTCACTCACTCTCTCTCTCTCACTCACTCACTCACTCACCCACTCACCGATCATGGGCGCGGCACGGCTGTCACACTGCTGGCGGCTTCTCCTGATTTGAAAATGCCGGCTGCTTATTATTCAATCTCGTATTCACTGCTTTCCCCGCCCACCGGCGCCTATCATTGGTTGCAGGCAGACACGCCCCCATGCTGAGTGACAGCTGTCTCACTGCAACCAATCATAGCCGCCGGCGGGCGGGTCTATTTCTTGCAGTAAAAAAAATAAATAAATAATTTTAAAAAACGGCATGCGGTCCCCCCCAATTTTGATACCAGCCAAGATAAAGCCACACAGCTGAAGGCTGGTATTCTCTGGATGGGGAGCTCCACATTATGGGGAGCCCCCCAGCCTAAAAATATCAGCCAGCAGCCGCCCGGATGCGACAGTCCTGGGACTCTACCCGGCTCATCCCGAATTGCCCTGGTGCGGTGGCAATCGGGGTAATAAGGTATTAATCATGGCAGGCGTCTCCCTGAGATACCTTCCATAATTAACCTGTAAGTGAAAGTAAATAAACACATACACTCGAAAAAATCCTTTATTTGGAATAAAAGACAAAAAACCCCACCCTCTTTCACCATTTTATTAAAATCCCCAAATACCCCTCCAGGTCCGACGTAATTCACAGAGGTCCCGCGACGCTATCAGCTCTGCTACATGAAGCTGACAGGAGCGGCAGTAGAACACCGCCACTCTCTATCAGCTCCACGCAGCAACTGAAGTGAATCGCGCTGTCAGCGGGGACGTCACTGAGGTAGTGTTGGGGTGTGTGCGGTAATGATGCGTGCGGTGATGATGCGTGCGGTAGTGCCTGCGTGTGCGGAGATGATGCGTGCGGTAGTGCCTGCGTGTGCAGTGATGGGGCGATAATGCCGGTGTTTGTGCGGGGCTGATGGGGACGATAGTACCGGTGTTTGTGCGGGGATGATGGGGGCAATAGTGCCGGTGTTTGTGCGGGGATGATGGGGGAGATAGTGCCGTTGTTTGTGCGGGGATGATGGGGGCGATAGTGCCGGCGTTTGTGCGGGGATGATGGGGTCTCTCTCTCTCAGCATAAAAAAAAACAAAAAAAAACGGATCCGTTTTTTTACCAGATCCGTCACATCAGTTTTTACTCAATCGGAGACGGATCCGTTGCATCAGGCACAAACCGGATTGTGCCTGATTGGAATAAACTGATGTGTGAAAGCAGCCTAAGGGGCCCTTTGCACACTACGACATCGCAAGCCGATGCTGCGATGCCGAGCGCGATAGTCCCCGCCCCCGTCGCAGCTGCGATATCTTGTGTTAGCTGCCGTGGCAAATATTATCGCTGCGGCAGCTTCACATGCACTTACCTGCCCTGCGACGTCGCTCTGGCCGGCGACCCACCTCCTTCCTAAGGGGGCGGGTCGTGTGGAGTCACAGCGACGTCACACGGCAGGCGGCCAATAGAAGCGGAGGGGCGGAGATGAGCGGGACGTAAACATCCCGCCCACCTCTCTCCTTCCACATTGCAGACAGGACGCAGGTAGGAGATGTTCCTTGCTCCTGCAACTTCATACACAGCGATGTGTGCTGCCGCAGGAATGAGGAACAACATCGTACCGTCGCTGCAGCCAAAATAATGAAAATGACCGACACTACACCGATCATACGATACCAACGCTTTTGTGCTCGGTAATCATAGTTAAAACGATTTACACACTACGATGTCGAGAGTGACGCCGGAAGTGCGTCACTTTCGATTTGACCCCACCGACATCGCACCTGCGATGTCGTAGTGTGGAAAGGGCCCCTAAGTGCTATCTGTAATTGAAAAACTATATAATTTGTGTCATCTTCACTCAGTTCACAATTCCTGCAGTTACCTAAGTTTTCAATAAAATGGGCTATTTACTAGAGATGAGCGAACCGACCGCGGTTCGGCTCGAGTTCGGTTCGCCGAACAGAGGTCTCGTTCGAGTTCGGTTCGGCGAACCGGTTCGGCGAACCACTCGAACCGCATAGGAAACAATGGGAGGCAATCACAAACACATAAAAACACCTAGAAAACACCCTCAAAGGTGTCCAAAAGGTGACAAACAACTCACAACACAAACACATGGGAAAGTGACAAGAACAAATTCTCATGCGAAAACAAAACAGCTTAACGAGGAAAAAGAGGACGAGACACAGATATAGGCATGGCACGCCCTTCTAAAATCATGTATAACACCGCAAGGGGACTCCAAGCAGAGTCTCCCTTTTTTCCAAAAAATTGGGCCCCACAGACACCACTTCAGTGGCAGCACTTTTGCCCCAGTTGCAAACTGGACAGGTAGATTTGCATCAAGCACATTCAAAAATACGCCAGCCTTAACTGTCCCCAGGATGGCACCGGGGTAGGTAGCAAAGTCTTTGCTGATCCCAGCTCTGTTCATCTTGGATCATTTTTAGAAACACTGCAAGCAAGGGTTACTCCAAGTGGAGTCTCCCTTTTTCCAAAAATTGGGCCACACAGACACCCACCCCATCAGTGGCAGCACTTGTGCCCTAGTTGTACACTTCACAGGTAGATTTGCATCAACAACATTCAAAATTACGCCATCCTTAACCCTTCCCAGGATGACCCCGGGGTAGGTAGCAAAGTCTTTGCTGAACCATGACTTGTTCATCTTGGCTCCTTTTTAAAAACACAGCAAGCAAGGGTTACTCCAAGCGGAGTCTCCCTTTTTTCCAAAAATTGGGCCACACAGACACCCACCCCATCAGTGGCAGCACTTGTGCCCTAGTTATACACTTCACAGGTAGATATGCATCAACAACATTCAAAATTACGCCATCCTTAACCCTTCCCAGGATGACCCCGGGGTAGGTAGCAAAGTCTTTGCTGAACCGTGACTTGTTCATCTTGGCTCCTTTTTAAAAACACAGCAAGCAAGGGTTACTCCAAGCGGAGTCTCCCTTTTTTCCAAAAATTGGGCCACACAGACACCCACCCCATCAGTGGCAGCACTTGTGCCCTAGTTGTACACTTCACATGTAGATTTGCATCAACAACATTCAAAATACACAAGCATTTACTCTCCCCAGGATGACACAGGGGTAGTAAATTCCTTGTGGATCCATGACTTGTTCATTTTGATGAACGTTAGTCTGTCCACATTGTCACTGGACAGACGCGTGCGCTTATCTGTCAGCACACACCCAGCAGCACTGAAGACACGTTCAGAGACAACGCTGGCAGCTGGACACGACAAGATCTCCAAAGCGTAAGTGGAGAGCTCTGGCCATTTTTCAAGATTTGAAGCCCAAAATGAGCAAGGCTCCAGTTGCAAAGTCATGGCATCGATGTTCATTTGGAGATACTCCTGTATCATCCTCTCCAGCCGTTGACTATATGTCAGACTTGTTGTCTCTGGTGGCCTTGCAAAGGATGGTCTAAAAAAATTATGAAAAGATTCAATAAAATTGCTGTTACCAGCACCAGATACGGTGGTGCTGGTACAGTTAGACTGTTGAAGATGACGAGACCGTCCCATGTTTGTCGAGTTACAACTGGGAGATTCACTCCCTGCACCACGGGTGTTTTGTGGAAAAGCCGAGTTAAGATCGAGTAACAGCTTCTGCTGATACTCCTGCATACGTGCGTCCCTTTCTATGGCTGGAATTATGTCACAAAATTTGGACTTGTACTGGGGATCTAATAGTGTGGCAAGCCAGTAGTCATCATCACTTCTAATTTTGACAATACGAGGGTCATGTTGGAGGTAGTGCAGCAAGAAGGCGCTCATGTGTCTGGCGCAGCCATGCGGACCAAGTCCACGCTGTGTTTGTGGCATAGAGGTGCTAACCGTTCTTTCTTCCTCTGACATCTCCCCCCAACCTCTTTCAACTGAAATTTGACCAAGGTCTCCCTCATCCGCTGAGTCTTCCATGTCCATGGATAGTTCGTCCTCCAGTTCTTCATGTTCTCCTGCACCTTCCTCAACATTTTGCCTGCTACCATGCGCCATTGTTGATCCCTGTCCCCCATGGTCCCATGCCTGCCGCCTTGGTGATGATGAACGTCTGGACCTTGGTGATGTTGTTGTCCCTTGCGCATATGACTCCTCCTGTACTTCCTCCCCTTCCTGTTGTCCCATCCCCTGACTCCGAATAGTGTTTAGCGTGTGCTCCAGCATGTAAATGACTTGAAATGTCATGCTGATAATGGCATTGTCAGCGCTAAACATATTCGTTGCCATGTCGAAACTGTGCAGAAGGGTGCATAGGTCCTTGATCTGAGACCACTCCATCAGGGTGATCAGCCCCACCTCTGCATCTCGTTGGCCCAGGCTATACGTCATGACGTATTCCACCAGGGCTCGGTGGTGCTGCCACAGTCGCTGTAACATGTGGAGAGTCGAATTCCAGTGTGTCGCCACATCGCATTTCAGGCGATGACCCGGCAGGCCGAAAGACTTCTGGAGCGATGCAAGTTGCTCAGCTGCGGCGGTTGAACGGCGGAAGTGAGCAGACAGTTTTCGTGCCCTGGTCAGAAGGCCATCTAGGCCGGGATAGTGTGTTAAAAATTGCTGAACAACAAGGTTCAACATGTGAGCCATACAAGGCACGTGTGTCACCTTACCCAGGCGAAGGGCCGCACCCAGGTTTGCAGCATTGTCGCACACGGCCTTACCAGGCTGCAGGTTGAGTGGAGACAACCATTTACCAAACTCAGTCTCCAGAGCTGCCCACAACTCAGTCACTGTGTGACTCTTAGTTCCAAGACATTTCAAGACACAGACCGCCTGATGCCGTTGCGCTCTGCTGCCAGCATAGTAATGAGGTGTGCGTGATTCATTCTGCGCAGTTACAACACTGGTGGCCTGACCAGGCAGGCTTGGGACGGAGGTGGAGGACCCAGACGAGGTTGAGGAGGCAGAAGCAGTGGAGGAACTTGGACAGACAGAGGATTGACGCACAAGTCGTGGGGATGGCAAACCTTGTGCAGCAGACCCTTCACCATCTATCACCATAGTTACCCAGTGCCCAGTCAGCGACGTGTAACGTTCCTGTCCATGCTTACTGGTCCAAGTATCTGTGGTGAAATGCACACGTTCACACACAAAGTTTCTCAAGGAAGCGGTGATGTTGTGTGCGATATGCTGGTGTAGCGCAGGCACACCTTTCTTAGAGAAGTAGTGGCGACTGGGCATCTGGTACTGGGGCACAGCGACAGACATAAGGTCTCTAAAATCCTGTGTGTCCACCTGGCGGAAAGGCAGCATTTCGGTAGCCAAGAGCTTATAGAGGGATAAAGTCAGCCTCTTAGCTTTGTCATGAGTCGCAGGAAATGGCCTTTTATTTGTCCACATCTGAGGGACAGAGATCTGGCTGCTGTGTGGAGACGGTGGTGAGTAGGGTGTCCCTGGAAAAATGCAGATTTGTGAGGAAAGTGCAGGCGGAGACATGATGTTGCCTTCATCCAACGTTGGTGCTATTGATGTCTGAGAGAGCTGTACACACGCACTTGTTTCCCCTTCCAAACCAACTGACGACCTAGGAAGCAAAATGCCTGTTGCGGTTACAGTGGTGGAAGTTGTGCGTGGAAAACCAGGTGTGACAGCTGTCCCCGACAGTCCTAGAAGATGAAGAGCGCGCGGATGCACTGGAAAGGGCAGGTGGTGGATGGTCCGCTCCGCTAGGCCGCATTGCAGCACGGTGAGCTTCCCACTGGGACATATGATATTTATTCATGTGACGATTCATGGAAGAAGTTGTCAAACTGCTGAGGTTTTTTCCTCTACTAACAGATTCCCGACAAATTTTACAGATCACATGATTTGGGCGATGCTTTGCAAGGTCAAAAAAGGACCAGGCTAGGCAAGGCTTAGAGGGCATGCGACCTGCTGAGCCCCCCCGACTAGTGCTCAGAGGCAGAGTGGTGGCTGAGGATGCAGTTGTAGACGTGCTACCAGTACTCCTCCTCTGTCCAGGAAGGCGCAAGGTAACTTCATCATCAGTTGCATCCTCCTCCACCGCCTCTGTTGACCTCCTCGAGTGCCTGACTGTGGGTTGACAGTAGGTGGGATCTAGAACTTCCTCATCAATTGTTGTGTTTGCACTCCCCTCACCCTCAGACCGAGCCTCTTCCTGCCCTGACCGAATATTTAAATTGTCATCCCAATCTGGTATCTGCGTCTCATCGTCATCAGTATGTTCCTCATTGTCTATAACAACAGGTGTTACAGTTGGTGAATAAGGGTCAACATTATGCTCAGAAAGTTGTTCCTCACGGCCTGAATCTGAGTCACAAAGGTTCTGGGCATCACTGCAGACCATTTCCTGGTCTGTACACACTGTAGCTTGGGAGCAGACCTCTGATTCCCATGCTATAGTGTGACTGAACAGCTCTGCAGACTCAGCCATCTCTGCTCCACCATACTGTGCAGGGTGGATGGAGACTTGAGAGCTGGGAGAAAGCAAGTGTGATTGGGATGACAACTCAGAGGACTGGTGTTTTTTGGATGCGGTAGTTGAGGTGGAGGAGAGGGCACTTGTTGGACCACTTGAGATCCATTCAAGCATTTTCTTTTTTTGGGCAACATCTACCTTTGTTCCAGTTGTTCGTGTTCGTAAAAAAGGGAGCACATCCGATTGTCCACGGAAAGTAGTAGACATCTTACTTTTGCTGGTAGATGGCCTATCTTCAGCAGATGTTAATGGAGCTTTGCCACCTTCCCCACGGACACAAACTTTTTTTCCTTTTCCAACACGCCTGTTCCCCTTTCCACCAGCATCTGTCATTTTGCCACTCATTTTGCTAGCGACAAGAATGTCCACTTAAAATGTGGTAGTAAAAATTGAGAGGTGGTGTAGATTGTAGCGGTGGTCTACCTTTATTGACAGCAGAATAAACAACAATAACTATCACGGACAATGAAACTATGGCCCTTAAAATGGCAGCACAGTTTGCTAGTATAATAGCTTAGTTAAAGTGAGCTTGAGTGTGCAATGCAGAGGTGCTGCAAATAGATTTGCACCAGTGGGACACTAATGAAGTTCAACAGCCACTTTTAGGATCCCACTAAGTTTCCTCAGTGTTTGGTATTATAATGGCTTTGTAACAATGAGCTTGAGTGTGCAATGCAGAGGTGCTGCAAATAGATTTGCACTAGTGGAACACTAATGGAAGTCCAACAGCCACTTTTAGGATGCCACTAAGTTTCCTCATTGTTTGGTATTATAATGGCTTTGTAACAATGAGCTTGAGTGTACAATGCAGAGGTGCTGCAAATAGATTTGCACCAGTGGGACACTAATGAAGTCCAACAGCCACTTTTAGGATGCCACTAAGTTTCCTCAGTGTTTGGTATTATAATGGCTTTGTAACAATGAGCTTGAGTGTGCAATGCAGAGGTGCTGCAAATAGATTTGCACCAGTGGGACACTAATGGAAGTCCAACTGCCACTTTTAGGATGCCACTAACTTTCCTCAGTGTTTGCTAGTATAATAGCTTAGTAAAAGTGAGCTTGAGTGTGCAATGCAGAGGTGCTGCAAATAGATTTGCACCAGTGGGACACTAATGGAAGTCCAACTGCCACTTTTAGGATGCCACTAACTTTCCTCAGTGTTTGCTAGTGTCGCGGGCGGAGGAGGGGACGCCGCGCTCTCCCTACTGCTCAGGTCCGGCTGCACTGCGGCTGCTGCGGCCTGCCGCTGCTCGGTGGCTCGAGCGACGGGCCGGATCCCGGGGACTCGAGCGGCGCTCCTCGCCCGTGAGTGAAAGGGGGTTTTTGGGTGTGGGGATTGTTTATTGTCCGTGACGCCACCCACGGTGGTGGTGATTTGTTGACACCACCGCTGATCTGTATGGGGATCCCGGGAAGGATGGTATGGAGCAGCCAGTTGTTGTGTTGCCCCTCCGTGGGTAGGGGTTGGTGATCCTGGGGCCCAGTGATGAGGTGGGTGATGCAGGGCTTGGTGGGCGCAGGGACGCGGGGGCAGCGCTGTGCCTTGCGGCACTGTGGTACTCACTCAGCCTGAGACGATGACACAGTTCTCAGTAAAACACACGGCTGGAAAGACGGTTCCCACGGACGGCTGCACTTGCTTTCCCCAGTAGGTGACGGTGACGGTCCCTCTGTCCTGCACCTATGATGATAATGGTTGCGATGGGTTCCCACCGGTAACCCGCTCCCCGGCTTGGATATGGGCCGGAGGAGCCCTTCTTTGCCTGCAGGCGCTGGCCCTGAGAAACTGGTGCCCTGGCGGTGGCGGTGTCTCTCCGTTACGATTGGACTGTTGCCTTCAATCAGGACTTGGTTGTTAGGAGACAGACGTCCCCTTCACTGATGGATTTGGCAAATTATGGCGACTCCTAGCCTTGCCGGGATCCGAAAGGCCCCTGCCCTGGTGCTGACTGTTCTTCGTATACTGCTCCAGACCGCCGGGTCACCACCCGTCCGCGGTCCTTCCAGAAACCTCCGAGCAGTCCCCCTGCAGACTATCACTGCCGTCTGCTGACCTTGCTGTCACTGTCCGGGGCACACACCCGGACCAACTTCAGGCTTTCTTAACTGTTTCTTTTTCTGTAGCCACTCTTACTTTCCTCCTTTACCACTTCACTGTTTACCTCCTTCTACTTTCTCCTCCAAACTCTAACTGCCTGGTTCTCCCACCTCCAGGGCTGTGTACTTCTCGGTGGGCGGAGCCAACCGCCTGACCCACCCCCTGGTGTGAACATCAGCCCCTGGAGGAAGGCAACAAGGATTTTGGTAGCCTTGGTGTTCCTAACTGGGGTGTAGGGTGTGGTGGTGTTGTGACCTGTGACCCCTGGCTTGCCCAGGGCGTCACATTCCCCCTTAGCAAAATGCAGACCGTCCGCGGGCTGCCCGTCCAACACCGGTTTTATTTTCTGAAAAAGGTAAACGGTAAACATAATACAATTTATAACATCATCCCACATCGGGAGGTTCAGTACTTAAACGTTGCTAACGGTTTTACGGTTACGGTCTCCGCTCTCTCCCACCCAAGAAACCTGGCCCTGATGCTGCCCCTAAATCCCAGGCAGCACCCCTTTACCCCAGTCCAGCACCAAGTCACCCGAGTGGGATCTGTCCTTCTCCTCCAGAGGGTAGCCACCGGTTCCTGTGGTGGCTGGGCCCCAGCCTGCTCTGCTGAGGGCCCTCCCTTCAACCTGCCTCTCCGGAGGCGGCAACTGCGGAAACGGTAACGGTACAACAACTTATTTACATGCCACTAACGTTTGTGGTTGCCCTGCAAGTTCACGGGCTTGTCCATGGAAAGTTCTCCATGCAACCTTTTAACGGTCCCCACGGGGACAACGGTGCCGGCTACGGCCGGTTTCCAAATCACGGATGCAGACAATCAGGTTACCGTTCGGTAATCATTTTGCTTATTATCACTTTCATTTTTAAACTTTCAAAACAAACTCAGTGGTGGTCCCAACGAGGACTGTGCAGCGGTACTCCGCTGACCTTACTCAGATTCTTCTGCTGAGGCGGACCCATCCTCTGCCACCAGCATATCAAACATGCACTGACATGCCTGCGGTGACAGGGGCACCCGGTACCCATTTCCACCGGTACGCGGGGTATGGAAAACCACGGGGTCTCCCACATAGCGGGAACGCTCACTTGCCTCTTCAAACTCAGCAGCAGACCCGGGGCTGGGGTAGGAGTCGTCATCTCTTGTTCCTGCGTCAGGCGGGTTACCGCCAGCTGCCGCAGCCTCCTGGCCTCCAGCATCCAGCACATCAGATCCCTCTGTAGCAGCACGGGGCAGCAGGTCAGGCGAGTTTACACTGAGGCGCCCCAGGAGTAACGGCAAGGATGATGCATAGGTCGAGACTAGGCCGGGCCCCTCAGCCGCAGCGGCCGGTCCTGGTAGGACATAGGGACGTGGGTCACCAGTCGGTTCTGCTACATCTGTTCCCCCTCCGTACACCGGGGCAGTTGCAATCAGCATCTCCACCTCGTTGGTCCACTGCTCCATCATCCTGAAGATCTGATCCTGCTGACGTTGGTGGAATTGAATTACCCAGGCTTTCATCCAGGCCACGGCCCCGGGCTCGGGGTCTGGCACAATCACCGCCGGAGCCTCCAACACATCTTTATCAAGGGGGCCCGGCTCCGGGGGCTTCTGGGGAAGCAGTGCAGGGCTGCCCCAGACATCTGCAGCCGGTCGGTCCGCTTGGGCGGACGGGCAGGGTACCGGTTGGGCAGGTAGCGGGCCTAGTGGCGGGGCGGCAGCAACTAACGCGGGTAGCGGGGGAGGCAGCAGGGTGAGCGGGTGTAGGCCGGGCCCCTCAGCCACGATGGCCGATCCCTCCGGAATACAGGGACGTGGGTCTCTTACCCGCTCCTCCAAATCTTCCTCCACCTCACATCTCCGCATAGCAGCCACCACGTCCGCCATGTCGGCCTCCCACTCCTCCAGGAGGAGCTGCATCCGGGCCTGCAGACGATGACTCAGCGGGGTAGTCCAGTTCTCTATCTACGCCGCTGTGCCAGGCGCGGGGGCCTCGCTGTTGTTGGCTGGAGTAGACATCTCAGTGGTCGGGCTTTCCAGGAACTGGCAACAAGATGGCCACAGGGTCCTGGCGTCCCTGCTTTTATAGCTGCGTTCACATGCAGCCAGCCGCCATCGCGTCCCCCTTAGCTTCTTTTCGGCTCCTCCTCTATCGGGGCGGGGTTTTGGCCTTCGCGCCTCTGCTACTCGAGAAGACGCTCGAGCGGGAACTTTTCGCGCCAAAGATGGCGACTTCTGAAATTTTTCAGCCGGATACCTCCGGCGGTCACAAGGCGCACCTCTACCCAATGGCAGAGCGGTAAGATCCTGTTCGTGACGCCAAGTTGTCGCGGGCGGAGGAGGGGACGCCGCGCTCTCCCTACTGCTCGGGTCCGGCTGCACTGCGGCTGCTGCGGCCTGCCGCTGCTCGGTGGCTCGAGCGACAGGCCGGATCCCGGGGACTCGAGCGGCGCTCCTCGCCCGTGAGTGAAAGGGGGTTTTTGGGTGTGGGGATTGTTTATTGTCCGTGACGCCACCCACGGTGGTGGTGATTTGTTGACACCACCACTGCTCTGTATGGGGATCCCGGGAAGGATGGTATGGAGCAGCCAGTTGTTGTGTTGCCCCTCCGTGGGTAGGGGATGGTGATCCCGGGGCCCAGTGATGAGGTGGGTGATGCAGGGCTTGGTGGGCGCAGGGACGCGGGGGCAGCGCTGTGCCTTGCGGCACTGTGGTACTCACTCAGCCTGAGACGATGACACAGTTCTCAGTAAAACACACGGCTGGAAAGACGGTTCCCACGGACGGCTGCACTTGCTTTCCCCAGTAGGTGACGGTGATGGTCCCTCTGTCCTGCACCTATGATGATAATGGTTGCGATGGGTTCCCACCGGTAACCCGCTCCCCGGCTTGGATATGGGCCGGAGGAGCCCTTCTTTGCCCGCAGGCGCTGGCGCTGAGAAACTGGTGCCCTGGCGGTGGCGGTGTCTCTCCGTTACGGTTGGACTGTTGCCTTCAATCGGGACTTGGTTGTTAGGAGACAGACGTCCCCTTCACTGACGGATTTGGCAAATTATGGCGACTCCTAGCCTTGCCGGGATCCGAAAGGCCCCTGCCCTGGTGCTGACTGTTCTTCGTATACTGCTCCAGACCGCCGGGTCACCACCCGTCCGCGGTCCTTCCAGAAACCTCCGAGCAGTCCCCCTGCAGACTATCACCGCCATCTGCTGACCTTGCTGTCACTGTCCGGGGCACACACCCGGACCAACTTCAGGCTTTCTTAACTGTTTCTTTTTCTGTAGCCACTCTTACTTTCCTCCTTTACCACTTCACTGTTTACCTCCTTCTACTTTCTCCTCCAAACTCTAACTGCCTGGTTCTCCCGCCTCCAGGGCTGTGTACTCCTCGGTGGGCGTAGCCAACCGCCTGGCCCACCCCCTGGTGTGAACATCAGCCCCTGGAGGAAGGCAACAAGGATTTTGGTAGCCTTGGTGTTCCTAACTGGGGTGTAGGGTGTGGTAGTGTTGTGACCTGTGACCCCTGGCTTGCCCAGGGCGTCACACTAGTATAATGGCTTAGTAACAATGAGCTTAAGTGTGAAAAGGGTAGGAGGGTACAGTGGCCGGTTGTGGGTCAGTGGACAGGGAAGGAAGCCTCACTTTCTATCCCTCCTAATGGTGAAATGCAGCAAGGAACTCCCTGACCTTAGCTACACAGACGCTCTTATCTGTAGCTGTTAAAACCTCTTTCCACGGACCTGACTGTCACCTATGGCTCTGAGCCTGCTGGAATTAGCCCTTACAAGGACTGATAGAAACTTCTATCCCTATTCTATATAGCGCTGTGTGTAGAGCGTACACAGCAGTATCGGAGACAGGAGCTGCACCAGCGGTGACTGACACCGAGACGCATAAGGCAGATAATGGCATCCAGACGGGAAAATGGCCGTTTTTATAATGCAAGGGCATGTGACATGGACAGCCTATGACACATGCCCTTGCTTGTCTGGCAAAAGTCCACTTAGCTGTGTGTGTGTCTAGGATTGGCTGACATGCTGGCCCGCCCCACTACACGCGCGCTTAGGGAGGGAAGGAAGATCAGAAAAAAAAAAAAAAAATGGCGATCGCAGCAGCAGTGATCTGAACGCGCTGTTCCCACACACTATACGCTGAAATTTCATAATAGTGTGAGTCACAGAGTGACTTTTTGCTGCTAGAACCGTTCTCGAACGTAACTAGAACTATCGAGCTTTAGCAAAAAGCTCGAGTTCTAGTTCGATCTAGAACAGCCCCCAAAATCACTCGAACCGCGAACTGGCGAACCTCAAACCACGAACCGCACTCAACTCTACTATTTACATCTCATAGCTACAATGCTTTAAACCCCTATATACAGTAAATTGCTGTATACAATATATAATTCAGTATGTTAAATTATTTATGAAACCAATAATTTGGCAAATATTTTTTTTTATCTTTTATGAGTTTGGTTTAATTCAATTTGTTATTGACAAATTTTGCACATACAATGGGTGAAATAAGTATTGAACACGTAATCAGTTTTCTAACTAAATGTATTTCTAAAGGTGCTATTGACATGAATTTCTCTACAGATATCAGTAACAACGCATCCAATCCACACAGGCAAAGAAATCAAATCATGAGAAAAAAATCAAACCATGAGAAATGACATAGAGAAATACTACTGTTTTTTTTTTAATACTTCATATGAAACCCTTTATTAATGATGACAGCATCAAGACACCCCCTGTATGGAGAAACTAGTCACATGCATTGTTTAAGTGTGATTTTTGGCCATCTTTCCACACAAACACTCTTTAAATCCTGAAGGTTCCATGTACTCTTTCTATGAACTCTCAGCTTTAGTTCCTTGCATAAATTTTCTGATGGATCCAGATTGGCTGGGCCATTCTAGCAGCTTTAATTTTTTTTTTAATCCAATTAAGAGTTTTCTTGGCAGTGTGTTTGGGATCATTGTCTTGCTGAAATGTCCATCCTTGTTTCATTTTCATCATCCTTTTTGATGGTAGACAATTTTTTTTATCAAGAGTGTCTTGGTACTGTTATGGCCATGGGTATTCCAATATAGGTAAATTAAGCCTATCTCCTAGCAAATTCACCTGCCTCAAATGGGTCCTGTATGGACTAGTATCCTTAGCTGAAGAGTCCCTAGTGGCTTCTGCTCCTGAAACACTAGTAAACCACAACTCAGACATGTCTGCCTAAAGTCTGTTAAGTTGTTCCTTGTACCTCCCTAGGAACCAGAACGAAGATAGCTGTAGGATATATAATGCAGGATAAGGAAAGCATGCAGAGATAGGTAAAGACCCAAAGTATGAAATTCTTAAACTCATGCACAAGTGGTAAGGCAAGTAGCAACTGCAAGGTAAGGATAGCCTCCTGCAACATAACTACCGACAGGAGAAAGGAGTACGGTAAGTAAGAAAGTGAGACAGCAAATAGCAAATACAAAGCTGGTCCCTGTCTGTCAGACAAGAATCCTTTGCAGTGGAACTGGAACTTCTTAACAGGATCCATATAGGAATATAGCCAGCAGAAAAAGCTATATAAGAAGGGTATAAATAGACACACCCGAAATGTGATAGGACAAGGAACCGAGCAAGAGCAAATAAAAACACCTGTTGACCACAAATCAAGAAGAATAGACGCAAAGGGAAAAGACAATCAGTGCTTGGATGGGGGTTGACCATGCTGTGGCTCAGCAGAGAAAGAACCTGACCACAAAATAGAAGGTCACTGGATTGAATGCCAAGGCATGACAGGTACATTTGTCCAATCTTCTTCCTTTCAATTATATGAAGTTTGCTAGTGCCATATGCTGAAAAATATTCCTACAGCATGATGTTCCAACCTCCAGACATCACTGTTGGTATGGTGTTTTGATGTGCTATGCATGCCTATTGACCTCCAAATATGGTGTGTATTATGGCATCTAAAGAGTTCAATTTTAATCTCATCTGACCAGTCTCTATTCTCCCAGGATTTCACAGGCTTGTCTAAATGTTGTTGAGCTAAGTTTTAACACACTTGAAAATGCTTTTTGTTCAGTGATCAAATCTTGCGTTGAGTGTGCATAAAGGCCATGGATACTGAGTGCATTTCCTATTGTTTTCTTTGAAACAATTGTACCAGCTGATTCTAAAGCTGAGTTCACACATAGCAACAATGACGTCGCTGTTACGTCACCATTTTCTGTGACGCAACAGCGACCTTGTAAGTCGCTGTTATGATCGCTGCTTATCTGTCAAACACAGCATAAACAGCAGCGATCATAACGACACGCGTCGCTGTGCTTCATGTGCAGAGAGCAGGGAGCCACGCACACTGCTTAGCGCTGGCTCCCTGCTCTCCTAGCTACAGTACACATCGGGTTAATTACCCGATGTGTACTGCAGCTACTTGTGCAGAGAGCAGGGAGCCGCGCACACTGCTTAGCGCTGGCTCCCTGCACTCCTAGCTACAGTACACATTGGGTTAATTACCCGATGTGTACTGCAGCTACATGTGCAGAAAGCAGGGAGCTGCGCACACTGCTTAGCGCTAGCTCCCTGCTCTCCTAGCTACAGTACACATCGGGTTAATTACCCGATGTGTACTGCAGCTACATGTGCAGAGAGCAGGAGCCGGCACTGGTAGTGTGAGAGCGGCGGACGCTGGTAATGAAGGTAAATATCGGGTAACCAGGGAAAGGTCTTCCCTTGGTTACCCGATGTTTACCGTGGTTACAGCTTACCGCAGGCTGCGAGAAGCCGGCTCCTGCTCCCTGCTCGCTTCATTTCGTCGCTCTCTCGCTGTCACACACAGCGATGTGTGCGTCACAGCAGGAGAGCGACGACCAAAAAATGAAGCTGGACATTCAGCAACGACCGGCGTCCTCACAGCAGGGGCCAGGTCATTGCTGGATGTCACACACAGCGACGGGACGTCGCTGCAACGTCACAGAAAATGGTGACGTAGCAGCGACGTTGTTGTCGTCGTCGCTGTGTGTGACACCTCCCCTAGTCTTTCTGTAGCTCTCCAAAAGTGGTTCTTGGCTCTTAAAAAAACTGTTCTGATAATTATTTTCACTCTTCTATTTTAAATTTTGCAGTTGAGCACATGGCTATAGCCGGTTTATGGTAAAATTATGTTCTTCCCACCAAGGATTAGGGCTGCAACGGTACTCACCAGAACCTTTAGTAGTTTAGAAATTCGATTGTAACCAATGCCTTTAGTATGTTTTGCAATAATAAGGTTGTGAAGGTCTTGAGACAGCTCACTGGTTTTACCAATTGTGACAGTTTTTTAGTGTGGCACCTTGGTAATGAGAGACCTTTTAATGGCCATCAGTTGAACCAGCTGATATTATTTTTCAGTAAGTTGCCATATTGCTTTCTAATTACTGATAGATTTTAGCTGATGCCATGACTTTCCATAGCTTTTTGCACCTCTATTTCTTTATGTGTTCAATACTTTTTCCTGGTGTCATTTTTCATTATTACACATAACTTAATTTATGGTTTGATTTCATCACCTGAGTGGATTGGATGGGTTGTTACTGACTTCTAGTTAGAAATTCTTGTGAATAGCACTTTTTAGAAGTATATTTACTTAGAAAATTGGTGGCGTGTTTAATACTTATTTCACTCGCTGTTTGTTCAACTTGGAAACTTTGTTTTAAAATATTAATGTGTGTAATATAAATCTTTCTTCATAGAAAATACTTGCCTCTATTAAAGGACTTACCAGTAAAATACATTTATGAACCATGGACAGCACCAGAAGAAATTCAGAAGCAAGCTAAATGCATAATTGGTGAGCTATTTATCACTTGAAGATTTAAAATCTCCTTAAAGAGGAAAGTATGAATGCCTTGAAGCATAGCTTATAAAATAGTTTTCTTCAAAGTAAAAGGGTAGAAAAACTTGTATTTAACTTCTAGCAAGAAAAGAGATAATACTTAGTGATGAGTGAACTGCTAGATTCTCGGGTGCTCGGTAAGCATAACAAGCATTTTGATGCTTGGGTCCCCTGTACTCGATTACTGAGTAGAATGGAAATTCAATGGGGAACTTGAGCATTTTTCTGGAAGATTTTCTGGAAAAAATGATTGAGCTCCCCATTGACTTCCATTGCACTCAGTAAACGAGTACTGAACACCCGACCTTGTTATTTTTAAATTACATTAATTGATTCATTTGGTTATTTTATTTTCATTTTATATATTTTTTTTAAGGCCAAGATTATCCTTTTCCCATGGTGGATCACAAAGTTGTCAGCGAACATAATTTGCAATTGATGAGGCTGGTTCGCGAACAGCAGCATAATACTGCACAGCTTACCCAAGGTAAAAATAGTAGATAACAAATTATTAATCAGATTGTACAATATGATCTGGCAAGATATCGAATGGAAATGAAAGATTTATCCTAGCCTAATAAATAATCATCTGATAAACTACAATATGTAGCATATAATTCAACCACAAAGATTTTCTTTGCAATTTTTGCTGGTTTCAGTAGAACCTCCTCCCTCCCCGTTTGCCTTTTGGACTCTTATAGTTTTCCATCAGTTGATCGATCAGGGTGCTTGCTATTGGCAAGAAAGGCTTATTCCAATCAGCGTGCTGGAGCTCAGTTCCATCTGCCTGTCCCTTCTTCATTGACAGCACCTGCTTTTGGGTCTACTTTTCCAGATATGATACAGTAATGCCACCGTGGTGGCATGCTTCAACCATCAGGGTGGAAGTCTTAAGGCCCCGTCACACACAGAGATAAATCTTTGGCAGATCTGTGGTTGCAGTGAAATCATGGACATATTGTTCCATTTGTACACAGCCACAAACCTGGCACTGATTGTCCACAATTTCACTGCAACCACAGATCTGCCGCAGATTTATCTCTGTGTGTGACAGGGCCTTTACTCGAATGCCATCAATTTCAGCAATTCACATACCTGAAGTGGACTATTGAGCCACAAATTTTTTAAGATGCGAGGGGTTAGCCACAGGAGAGTAGTCACTTCATCCGGGGGTCTTCAGCCAGATTTGTCTTTGTTTGGGCACACCGGATGTCGATCTATTGGTATCCAAACTGGACTACAAGTTGCAAAAGTTTGTAGCCGACATATTCGCTATTCCATGGTCATATTTCGCATTCCCTTATCTATTTCCATTACATATCCTTCTACCCAGGCTTCTTAAAGGAAATCTCTCACCCTTTTATGTTTTTTTAGTTATTAATATGTGCATACAGGTGGCATAAAGATGAAATTGGCCATACCTGTATGCCTCCTGGATGAGGAGTCCTTTGGCAAAAATTCTCTTTTATATCTTCTAGGCTTTGGGCATGTCCTTACCCAGAATATGAGCTGCCTCCAGTCTTCATTATACAGGATTCCTCCTATCCTTCTCTCCCCTGTTGACTCTGTAACATCAGATGCGTTTGCGGAAACCTCGCGCCTGCACATTGTGCCTGCCGTCCCTTGCTTCACTATTTCGCTCTTCTCTGGGCAGAGCCTTCATTTTTGCTGTGCACAGGTGCCAGGGAGTCACTGCTGCTTCACAGTGCAGGGGAGAGATAGCAGACATAATGCGCAGGTGCGGGATTTCCGGCCATGCACCTTACATCACAGGGACTCTGAAGGGGAGGAAGAATCCAGTATAATGAAGACTGGAGGAAGGCCCATCTTTTGAGTAAGGACATGCCCCATAACACAGAAGATAAAAAATATAAAAGAGAATTTTTGCCAAACAACCCATCATACAGGAGGCAAAAAGATGTGGCTACTGTAATTTCACCTCTATGCTACCTCTATGCCCATATTAAGAACTAGAAAACTCAAAATGGTGACAGATTCCCTTTAAGAAGATTAAGGCAGCAGGTGTTTGCATCATACTGATTAAATCAGACTGGCCCTTTAGATTCTGGTACACAGACGTGGTCAACCTCATTGTAGACGCCCCATAGACCTTCTTAGCCATCTAGATCTGCTTTCCTTCGGTCACCTCTTCCAATAAATTTCACAAATTCTCAATTTAACTTATTGGCTTTTAAAGCTGTGGTCAGGTCTTTCTGACCCAGTTGCCCTGACAAGGATTAGGACAAGGAAACCCTCCTTGTTGTGTATCTATCATCATACTTGTAAGGCCCATTCTCATTGTTACTCCAACGACTTCAATGCAGTGTTTTTGTCCCTACCAATTTGTCTCTCCTCTGTGCATCATGGAGTCAGGACTAACCCCTAGTTACCCCTTAGTTACCTAATGGGCCAGATTTCTACCATAGTCCAGAGAGATCTGGCTTCAAAGTCTACGATCAAAACTTTTCTCCAGGGGTTGTGCACTTGAAGCCATGCTCCTGTACGTCCTCCATCATGGATCTTTGAGTCCTCAATCTTGTTTAAGATGTTCTTCAGTCCCCACCTTTTGAGCTAATGAGGTACATCTCGCTGTCCCATCTCTTCTGTAAGGTGGCTTTCCTTAAAACAATTACCCCTATCAGGCGGGTTTCAGCGCTGCCTGCCTTCCTCCTGTCGCTCTCCATTCCTTATTCTTTACTTGGACAAGCTAATGTTGCAGCCGGTACCTAATTTTCTTCCTAAGGTGGTTTCGGCTTTCCACATTAATGGGGCCATTTTCCTTCCTTCTATCCTTTGCCCTGTCATTTTGCTAAAAGAGCTTTGCACAAGCTGGACGTGATCAGAGCTGTGCATCACTACTTTCCTGTCACAGCTCCATTTAGAGGCCTTGTTTTTCATTCTAGAAGGATGACTGATGTGACCATTGCTTGCTGGATTCTATCTGCCATTCTGGAGTCATATCAGGCTGGCTAAGGCCAGATTTCTTCTATTCACATTTAGAGTTCACTCTACTCGTATTGTGGGAGCCTCCTGAGCATCCGGCACCAGGCATCTATTCTGACTTGGTCATCAATTCACATATTTTCTAAGTTTTACAGGGCTCATACCTTTGTAGCAGCAGACACAATTCTTGGCAGAAAGGTGTTGCATTGAGCAGTTGCTCATGTGGTAGCATAAGTGAGATAGATTCTTCCTGTGTGAATTTTGTTATTCCCCACCGCAGGGACTGCTTTTGCGTGTCTATTAGTTCCTGTGTACTCCAATGACGTGCATGAGAAATTAATATTTTTTTCTCATAGGCTTCATTCAAGAACAGAGCACCCTTCCTTGCTTGTCTCTTCGGGCATACATTTAGGCCCTGTGCGCACTAGGCGTTTTTACCCACAATTTTACCCGCGGTTTTGCTGTAGAAATTTCTTGAGAAATGTTTGTAATCTTCCTGCAGACATTTCCCAGCAAAACCTATGGGAAAAAAAAATAGCTGTGCGCACACTGCGTTTTTTTCTTAAGAAAATTCTTTCTGAAGAATTTCTTGAGAAAATTTCATGAGAAAATGTGCATGTCACTTCTTTTCCACAGGTACCCCCGGTATTTCACTCCATTCACTGTAATGTAATCACGAAATACTGGGGGTATACTGCAGGTAGCAAATGATGTGCGGTATACCCTCGGTATAGCCGCGATTTACCTGCGGTAATGCTCATCACTGCCTGCGGTTTTGCAGGGGAATTATGCCAGGAAGAGGAAGCGGAGCAGAGTAAACACACACATCACACTCCCTGGACGACGCACAGAAGCACTTCCGTGTGACGTCCAGGTGCCCGTGCAGTCTGTGTCCTGCTCCAGCCCCGCGGCTGCCTGCACAGCAGTGTCAGTGTCTACCCGCAGTATCAGCAGCTTCTCACCCTGCAGTGTGTGCAGCCGCGGGGATGCCGAGCGCTTCTGTCAGGAGGTGAAATGAGATCATTACCTGCGGTGATGATCTCCTGCCTCTTGACGTCACCGCTGTCACTGCCGTCTATGCCCGCGGCCCGAGACTGTCACTAGCGGTGACGTCACGGGCTCTCGTGATACTGCTGAGAACGCGGAGGGCATAGAAGGCAGTGACAGTGCTGATGGCAGGACTGCAAGAGATCATCACAGCAGGTAATGATCTCATCTAACCTCCCGATGGCAGCGCTCGGCATCCCCTGCAGTGACCTGGGCTGACCTATTGATGTTAGCTCAAGTCACTGCATTGCTCTCCAAGCTAATGGGGAACATTCTGTTCTTCATTGACTGGGACAGTGACTATGGTATGGATCGCCGTGGGACCCACTTATTGGATTACGCCGGACCCGGATTTGATTGTTCTTGTCAATAAATTGGTGAAAGAGGGAATGTGGGGAGTGTTTTTTCAAATAAAACTTTTTTTGTTGTCTATTTTTTATTTCTTACTGACTGGGTTGGTGATGTCGGGTATCTGATAGACGCGTGACATCACTAACCCCAGGGCCTGATGCCAGGTGACATTACACATCTGGCATCAACCCCATATATTACCCCGTTTGCCACCGCACCAGGGCAACGGGATGAGTTGGGACGAAGCACCAGGATTGGCACGTCTAATGGATGCGCCACTTCTGGGGCGGCTGCGGCCTGCTATTTTTAGGCTGGGGAGTGTCCAATAACAGTGGACCTCCCTAGTCTGGGAATATCAGACCCCAGCTGTCCGCTTTACCTTGGCTGGTGATCCAATTTGGTGGGGACCCCACGTTTTTTGTTTTAAATTATTTATTTAATATAAAATAACAGCGTGGGGTGCCCTCTGTTTTGGATTACCAGCCAAGGTGAAGCTGCCAGCTGTGGTCTGCAGGCTGCAGCCGTCTGCTTTACCCTAGCTGGCTACAAAAAATGGGGGGACCTCACGTCATTTTTTTTTAATTATTTATTTATTTTTTGGCTAAATACAAGGCTAGGCACTCTTTAGTGCCACATGAAAGTCACTAAAGGGTGCCAGCTTAGAATATGCAGGGGGGTGGGACATTATATAGGTCTTTCTCATCTATCTATCTATCTATCTATCTATCTATTCATCTATCCATCTTTCCCTCTATCCATTATCTGTCTATCTATCGATTATCTATCTATTATCTACATTATTTATTGCAGTTCAGCATAAAAAAACGCAGGGACCAACCTGCGGAAAAACCGAGGCAAAACCGCGGCAAAACCGCATGTGTTTTTCCCACGGTTTTGGTGTGGTTTTTTACCGCACCTGCGGTAATCTTCAACTCCCAGAAGTTTCTCAAGAAATTTTCTTGAGAAAAATCACTTTTCTAGTGCACACATAGCCTTATGTTGTTTTCCTCTCAGGGTCTTAGGGGTACTTTACATCCTGCGACATCGCTAGCATCGGCTAGCGATGTTGAGCACGATTGCACCCGCCCCCGTCGCACGGCTGATATGTGGTGATCGCTGCCGTATCGAACATTATCGCTACGGCAGTTTCACACGCACATACCTGCTCTGCGACGTTGCTGTGACCGGCAAACCGCTTCCTTTCTAAGGGGGCAGTTCGTTCAGCGTCACAGCGACATCACAGCAGTGTCACTGAACCGCTGCTCAATAGAAAAGGAGGGGAGGAGATGAGCGGCCGGAACATGCCGCCCACCTCCTTCCTTCCTCCTTTTCCGGTGGACGCAGGTAAGGAGATGTTTGTCGTTCCAGTGGCATCACACATAGCGATGTGTGCTGCTGCAGGAACGACACACAACATTGTACCTGCAGCAGCATCGATATTATGGAAATGAACGACGTGTCAACGAGCAACGATTTTGCACGTTTTTGCGCTCGTTGATCGTCGATCATAGGTTTGCAATGTCGCTACCGGCGCCGGATATGCGTCACTAACGACGTGACCCCGACGATATATCGTCAGCGATGTCGCAGCGTGTAAAGTACCCCTTAGTTTAAACCATGTATTATGAAAAAGATGTAAAAATGATTTGAATATCTGAGCGAAAAAAAATGTTAAAGCTTTTTAAGAACTCGTTGATGAAAAAAAAAGAAAATGTGCTTAGCCGGATTGGGGGGAAAATGGCCTATTCTTGGACTGGTTAAAAATTAAATTTATGTGAATTAACTGGTAGGCAAGCACACAAATACACTTTTCAGTATTGGCCTACTGTCTGTCCTTACCCGATTCTGTCCTGGGAGCCTCTCAGCAGCCCACGAACATGCAAAACATACACAGTGACAGACCACAAACAGCAACAAGAAGATACAGTATGAATGGTGGGGATGGGGCCACCAAAATGATACTGAGAAGAAGGGACCTGAGTGTGAGTAGACTAGATGGTCTTGTAGAGTGTCGCAGGTCACATACTGCCGCTAACGTTGGCTGGCCAGGACCCGATGGCGACTCACACTCACAAGGAGACCAACAGTTAATTTCAAACAACAATGGTTCATTCTCTACATAAACGTTACACTTCATATAGTGGGCAGATATCTTCCAGCACATTACAGTTCTACAATGCATATTCAGTCGTAGTTCCCACTGGGTTGCTTTAGATCTTATTGGTTCTGGAAGTTTAAGCATAAGCCAGCCCATTGTTAAAGTACAACTTGTGACGGCCACATTCCTTTGTATCAGCTCCACGATCAGTGTCCTTACAGGGGTAGGATCAGAGGTCTCATCATCATGGTCAGAATAGAGCTTGCTATCTCAGAAGCTAAGGTAGAATCTGCTCAGATAAGCCGACTACTGTCACATGCCAGTTAGAATCAACCTGTTATCTTGACATCCTGTCCTCTGGCTCCTATTGAATGGAGCCATTCTGTTTGGGGATCGGTCTCTCATTTCTACACTGTTCACACTCTGCGTCTCAGTCAACTCTTGAGGTTCACACTATCTTCTCTCCAGTCTTCTTTCTTCCCATTACTGCCACTAACAACTCCAGTTTGTGAGCTGCCAGCTGCTCCAGTGTTTCATGGAGCAGGCTGGAGGTCACAATTCCATACAAATCTATGTATCTAATTAAGAGCTTCCTGCCAGTCAGAAGTTAGTCACAAGATGACGGCATGGGATGGGAGTGACGATGAAAAAGGTGAAGATGTCGTAGGGTGTATATAAGACTGAAGATCGGGGACTTAGACTTAAAACATCACTCCAGTGTTGAAATAAAAAAAAAAAACACTGGAGTGATGCTTTAAATAGCAGAAGCATAGAGAGATGCACTCACTGTTTCATTATGTAATAAACAGTGCTGTGTACAGACCATTTAGGTCAATGTCTGCCACAGCCTATGATTCCCAGATATAATGTGGATCTCTAAATGAACAGTACAACCACCATAATTAGCGTTGACACCCACTGGTTGAACTCATTACCCTGCTTCTAAGGGTATGTTCACACAGTGCATATTTTCAAACCACAAAGATGCAGCGTTTCTGGGCCCCAAAAATGCACAAAAACCACACCTGCAGCAAAAACGCATACGTTTTTGTTGTGTTTTTACCACAGTTTTCCCAATGCGTTTTTTTAAGTCAAATCTGTTGACTGGAAGGGCTCAAAAATGCTGGAAAAATGCAAAAAGAATTGACATGCTGCTTCTTCAAAAACTAAGCCAAGATGCAGACAATAAAAGATGCCCAGTGTGGACAGCAAAATAGAAATCATGCAATAAAAGATGCACTGTGTGAACATAGCCTATGTCAATGTACTCCACACAAAAAACAGACAAATACGTCATATGGCACAGATCAACTCTACACCTTGGAGCTTAAAAACCTCTGACAAAAACTTGCACTTTCCACTTTCATTTACATTTTTTTTTTTACAAATTACTTGAATTTACACTACTAATCTGTTTCAGATGCTGCTCATGACCCTATGGAGCTGGACATCAAAGACTGTTTAAGACAAAATAAGGAACCAGATGTTTCTGAAAACTCAAATACAAAGCGCAGATGCCTCGAAGACACAAGTGTAGAGACTGTGAAATCTCTTGACCCTTGCAAACTGAAAGTCTGTTGAATGCAGCATAGTATGAGCTGGATTTCTTATATAGTTGATATCTCAGATATCGATTGCTTAATTTTCTTTGAATTTGTCATTGTCAAATTTGGTTTTGACCACATGAACGCAGGAAATACGCATGCGTTTTTCTTGCATTTTTTCCGCGTTTTGACCGCGTTTTACATGCATTTTCAGTGCTTAAATTGAGATGCGTTTTCAATACAAAGACACTACTAAATAAAGTTTGAACATTCAAACAGTAGGAAAAAAATGAAAAAAAAAAAACAAATTGTCATGCTTTAATGCTTTAAATCATACAATATAATGTTAATTTTCAGGAAAAGATTATTGATATTTCTTATTTATTAAAAAATTAAATTTAAATTATGGTTTGACTATTTTTTTTGTCAGGCTGAATGTGAGGGCAAAAGGAACCTCTTGACCTCACTATAATGCCAAAAACGCAAGCTTTAATTTTGATAAAAAAGCATGCGTTTTGCATCAAAAATGCATGTAAAACGCTAGGATTTTGATTTAGGATGCGTTTTGAAAAGTCTCATTGACTTCAAGGTTAGCAAAATGCTGCCAAAATGGCAAAAATAATTGACATGTTGCTTTTCAAACGTAGAGATTTTGACAAATTTTTGTCACACAAAACCCAGTGTTTTTGGATGCATAGTGCGCACACAATATGCCTATTTGCCATAGACTTTGCTTGGAAAACAAAACTCATGCATTTTGGCATTAGAACGCTGAAGTTCAAAACGCTGCGGAAACGCATGAAAAAACGCAACGTGCGCACATAGCCTTACATTCAAATTCCATGTAAAGTAGATAGACGATACTTTATAAAAACAAAAAGTGCCTAAACACTAACAGGCAGGTAGTTGTCACCTACCTATCTGTTGTGCCATGTCATCGCCAACATGGAGCAGTTACAGATCGGTCCTTTTGGCGATTCTGCAGCTCCCATGAATGTCTCGAAAGCAGAACTGTGGCTTCTCATCTGCTTTGCTTTGTAGATGGGCGTCACTGCCAAAGTCATTCTGATTGATAGCCGGCTCCCCCAATTAGGCAGCGGAAAGGTAGGAACTACCTGTCTGTTAGTGCTTATGCCTTTTTTTATTTTTAAAAGTCCCAGATAAATCCTTTATGTTTCCTGTTAGTTTAAATTGGAACTGTACTTTCAACAAACTTTGCATAAATCAATAGTACTGGCGATTATATTAAACTTTGCAATGTTTCTTAAAGAGAATCTATCAATAGGTTTTTTCTACGTTATCTCAGGACAGCATGTTGTTGGGGTTAAAACATAGATCTCAGCAGCGCTATAACAGCCTCCATATTAAGAGGATTTCTAATGCATCAATAGAATAGAAGGATAAGGGGAGAAGTACAGCGTAGCCCAAAGAAATGAGTACTCAGAGAGAATTGCCAGGGAGACAGTCTTCCAGTGAACTGATCTAATAAGAACATTTTTCCGAGAGGTCTGCCTGTCTGCATGTGTGGGTTCAACTTCAACAGTGAGTGCAGAAAACACTGACCAGCTATTACCTCCTGCCTGTATATAGGTATCCATCTTGTTGTCAACACTAAAATTAAAACTGTTCATTCCAAAGGCGTAGTTGTTTTATGATTGAAGATCAACTGCATCAACACCTGTCACCACCATCAGACTCTGCTGAAGAGACAGCTACAGTGAAAACATATCTCATGGTTATATTCCTTATTTATTTGAAACTTTGTGTGTCTGCAAAGTGGAATGGATTATCTGTGGCAATAAGCTTGGCCACCGTGTGGCAGAATACAGGCCAGCAGGAGCACAACCCCTGCTGCATAACACACAAGGTTACCACACCATGGGAGAATAGTCTTCCCCCGTGGTACCCACATAGCTTCTCATACAGCCAGATCAGATACCCACACTTTGCACTGACGAGGGGCAATCACCCCGAAACACCGTGTCTGCAAATTGGGATTCTGATCTGGCATATATCCTAGGTCATATTAAAAGGCTTGTTAAAAGGCCAATTTTGACTTTTAGGATTGCTGCTTCCAATAGGTGGTGCTAGAGTTTGTCTCCTTTCCTGGAGAGATAATTTTTATTATGTTGAGTACCGTGGACAAAGGAACATCAAGATCTATGGAGATGGATTTGTAACCTTGATATTGTTGGATATTTTTCAACGATATTGGTTTTCAAGTCCTCAGTACAGTTTTCTCTTTTCTCTTCTTCTCTTTCAGTTCTGCAGTCTTAGACTGGCGCACACGTACACACACACACACACACACACACACTCACACACACTGCAAAGATTGAGTCAACTTCACTTTTGATCTGACTTTAGGTGTTATTTTCGTATTCTCCACACCTGTTATTTCCAACATGTGAGTTTGAATGAGCATCACTTGCTTGAACAAAGTTGTTGACCCATAATTTTGGAAAGGTGCTAACAATTTTTTCTTGCCCATTTTTGGAGTTTTGTGTGAATTTATGTCCAATATGCCTTTTTTAATGATATTTTTTTTGTGTTGTTCCAATACACAAAAAGTAAGTAAAAATTCCTCAAGTACTTTCTGTTGGGTTTACCTGCTTGAAAAGACTGGCGGTCTTTAAGTGGCACAATCCACACACCAATTCCGGTGCATATACTCTTAAAACCTACGTGTGAGCTGATCGTGTGCTACCAATAGGTATGTGACACATACAGCTGTTTTTAATAAACTACAATCTTGGAGTATCAAATGAACGTAGGTAAAAAATAAAGAGAAAAATGAAGAAAAACCTTCAAATTACCCAATGTTTCCCCATTTGAAAATTAAATAAAAAAATGTTTTTTGGTTGCTGATTGTCCCTCCAAAAAGTATAATAAAAAGCAAAGGAGACATAATTTATACTCTAAAATACCAATTAAATCATCAACTCACAATGCAAAATAGAAGCTCTAAAGCCGCTCCATCGAGCAAAAAATATAAATGTTGTGTCTCAAAAAAATGGCTAGACATGCCAAATGTTTTCACTTATCTAAGAAAAAGCTATACAAGATTGTAATCATACTAACCTAGAGAATCAATAAATGTTGTAATAACAAAACCCTATTAACGATGGTGGAATTGGGATTTTTTTTATTTATTTTATTTTCTTTTACTGTTTCAAGCATTTTTCTTTCTACATCCTTTGAATGATATATGCAGTCCTATTGCATCTACATTTTTATATTTTATTGGGACATTTTTTTTGTGACATTTTTCTTTTATTAAAAGTTCATAAAAGCGTATGTCTCCATTATTACAGAGTTGAAGAAACCCTTTTATATACATATTTCACTCAGAAAACAACACGTGAGGTATCTATTTGGCTAAAAAATTCACAATGACACAGTTACATGTATACTTTTTAATACATTATATCTTTAAGAAACTGTGGAAAAATATTCAACACTATTTTGTAACAAAAACAAGCTGCTTTCAATAAATACTTTGCAAGTAAAACACAGTACAAAAAAATAGCAAAGGCCAGTATAAAATAGCTACATATACATTAGATTAATTCTACTGCCAACCATTAAAGGGAATCTGTCACCAGGTTTTTGCTACTTCATTTGAGAGCAATGTAATTACAAAAATAGATCCTGATTCCAATGATGTGTCACTTAGTTTACTGGGTGCAGACGTTGTTGCGGCGCCCCTGACCTAGTCAGGCACCACAGAGTACTGCACCCATGCTCGGACAGTACTTCCAGGTAAATCCAAAGGCCGGAAAAGGGTGTGTACGCTCAGACACATAGCAACCAGGTCTCCCACACCTTAGAGGGGACCCTTGGGCAGACCCAAGAGGGGGCTTTCCTCCACATCTCATCTAGGGGTGTAGGGGAGGGGCTGGAAGCTAAGGTGGCAGCGGCTGTAAGGAAAGTAGGAGGAGCTAGCCAGTCTGGTAGCAGAAGGTGCGAAAAGAGGGTTGCTGGAGGAGAGATGCGCGCTGACACGCTAGTCAGACCCTGCATGTGTAGTAACCGTTGGCGGGGGAGAACGGTTACCAGCAAGTCGGTCAGAAAGATGCTGAGGAAGTCAGCTGGTTGTGTATGGAGTCTCCTGGTGACTAGGCATGCATGGGGGAGCAGGTCCCTAGAGTAGACGTCCATTTAATGATCTGCTAAACCTGCCGGTGAGGGGAACCACAAGTCCCACACCAACCAACTAGAGGCCGAGCCTCAGCAGCAACAAGGGGCCCCATAAGGGGGATCGAGCCTGGAGCTATCTCCCTTGGTCCACGCTGCCGGCAAACGGGCCAAAAAGGGGAGAAAAGGCAGTAGCGACTTCACTGGACGAATCCCACGGTACTTCAAGTCAGGGGTTATCCGAAACAAGAAGTGCTAGGAAGGCGAGTTAACAGTTACCCTTAGACCGGCCTAAAGGATACCTGGTTCCTCCTGGTTTATCTCAGCATCGCCCGGGTTCCTCACAGAACATCTGAAAGTGAGTAAAGAACAGTTGAAAGCCATCTTGGACTGAGACTGTGTTATTCTGGGACCTGTTGTTCTACACACCCGAGCCCCTGGGGCCAGCCTCACTCATGGGAGGCTACACCACCAGACTGCAGACTCCATCAGCCCCAGACGCTCGTTAAACCTGCAGTGGCGGTCACCCATGTCCCTGACTGCAAACCGTGAGTGGCGTCACGACTCCCATGTAAATAAACCTGACATACCTGTGGCCAGAGATACCAACAAGTGGAGACCCTGTGGCATCCCTGAAGGTGGAGTGGTGTCCCTGGGGTGATTGCGGCAGGTGGGCAACACATTGTGACTCAATCAGAGTTCTTAGATATAGCATGTAGCAGAGCTCAGAAAGCCAACCCCGCCCACACCACAGCTTTCTGTGTACATTGTCTATTGACAGTGAGCTGCTTATCAGAGGAGGTGTGGTCAGAGGCAGATAATGTTTTACTCATAAAACATTCATTATAAGTAAACAGCAGCACACAGCTTAATAAATGACACATCTCTCAAATCTGTGTTTCAGCCCCATCTCTTAATGTCTTCAGATTACATAGCAAAAACCTGCTGAGAGATTTCATGTAATGTTATGTTCCCCTTACTGCTAACCTAAGTTATCACATTTTTCTGATCCTTTTCGGAGGTAAGAATGTCCTGCTTTGCAGTGCCATTCAAATATTCAATAGATCCAAATGCAATCTGGGATCCATCACAATTCATGAGCATGCATTTTAAACTCATTCTTTAAAGCTAATAAATCCATTAAAAGAAATCTGTCAGCAGGTTTTTGCTAGCTCATCTGAGAGCAGCATGATATAGACAAGGAGATTCTGAATCCAATTGTGTATCACTTAGATTACTGGATATAGCCATTCTGACAAGATCAGAATTTTTCCATTTAGTCATGCAGCAGAGTCCAGAGGGCTGTGCCCGCCCACACCAGACTCTCAGTAGAGATCATACCTTGACATTGAGATGTCAATCACAGCAGGGGGCTTGTCGGACTGCCATGCTTGTGAGTTTCTAGTCCTGTAATGATAAGGGTCCAGCTGCTTAAACAAACATAGCAAATAAACAAACTATCAGACTGTGACAACACCAGCATGCCTGAACTTTCTTTGTTACACCTTGCAGCATGCTGACTTCAGCTTATGTAGTAAAAACCTGCTGACAGATTTTCATGAAACAGATTGCTCAAGATTTTTCATCAGGTGCATACAACTCCATGTCTCAAGGCTTACTGTTTGTTAGGGGAGATGTGCTCCTGAATGATTGATTGTCCTTAGGACTAGTGGCATGTATGCCTTTATAGCATTGGAGAGGCACAAGGAGACTGAGTGCATCAGAGCAGCACTTACAAACTATTTAGGAAAGAGCTTGTAAGTGTTGTGCACTTTGTGTAGGATAACGGCTATCACTGACACACTACAATGACCAGTAACTCATGCAACAAGCAGTAAATTTAGGCTGCGTTTGCAGATTTGTTGCATTTTTCAGTGCAGATTTGTAACAAAATCTGAAGGATTTCCTGATGTCAGTAAAGTGAATGAGAATCCTGAAATCTCATACACACGTTCAGTTTTTTCTCCTTACACATTTCGTGCTGAAATAAATCTGCAGCATGTCAATTCTTCACTCATACTTACACCCATACTAATAAATGGGAAAAATCTGCACTGAAAACACATATAAAATGCATTTTTTGTTGCTTTTTTTCCTGCCAAGAGATGCAGAAATGGTGCAGAATACTTTACCTGTGCATAAAGCTTTAGAATAAAAAATCCCTCCAGTCATGAGAATAAAGAGGATTTTTAATAAGAGGTAAGTTGCAAAGTTGCTTGTTTATACAAACGTTTTGCTGTTGTAGCCATTAAAGTCATGACACTAATGTGAACAGAGCTTAAGCTACCAGATGAAACATATAAAGAATACCAGAGAATCACTGTAATAGCACAGCACAACATATCGTGCAACATTTACATTAATCTATACAGGTGACCTTTGTAGGGAATGTCACAAAATAAAAAGTAGTATTGTGTTGACGACCGTTTCAAAAACTTGCAGACTATGAATATATTTGGAAGCAGTGACGTCACTTTATAATCACGGTCTTCTTATAAAATAATCTGCGGCATTTTAGAACAGCCAAATACACTGATGTAAGCTATGCAAACAATGCAGGATTACAGCCATGGATATTTTTAAAGTTTACTTTTGCTACTATATAGACAAAACACAACCACACATGGATGATCTGGTGATCAATGAGGCCTGGGCTTTCCATCTCTATTTAATATAAGACCCACTGCTTCTTGAAATGTGGCAGTATAATGTCAATGCGAAAGACATTCCCAGAACCTGCAAAGTAAAACAGACATATTTAGTTATCAGTAATGAAAGGGTTTTTCCATGCTAAGGCTGGAGTCACATTTGCTTGTGACTCACGTGAAGATCGCATCGCACTGCCCGGACTGTCCGCTGGCTCTTCTAACAGGAGCAGGTCAGCTTCATGTATTTCTATGCAGCTGACTTGCTCCTGTCAGGAGAGCCGGCAGCCAGTCTGGGTGATGTGATGTGATCCTCGGGTAAGTCACGCACAAGTGTGACTCCAGCATTAGGCCGCTGTCCCACTTGTGATTGCCTCGCGTGTATCTCTCTCGAGTTTCGTGGTGCATTACCCATCACGGATTCACACTCAGCTCACATGAGCAGGTTGGCTGCATAGAGATGCATGTAATCAACCCGCTCCTGTGAGCACAGTGTGAGTACGTGATGGGTGATGCACCGTGAAACACGCAAGGCAATCGCAAGTGGGACACCGGCCTTAAGGCTGCTTTACACGCAGCGACATCACTAGCGATGTCGCTAGCGAAAGCACCCACCCCCGTCGTTTGTGTGTCACGGGCAAAACTTGCCCGTGGTGAATAATATCGCCGGTACGCGTCACACAAACTAACCTTCCTAGCGACGTCGCTGTGGCCGGTGAACAACCTCTTTTTTAAGGGGGAGGTTCGTGCACCGTCACAACGACATCACACAGCGGGCCGCCAATAGAAGCGGAGGGGCGGAGACCAGCCGCATTAACGACACGCCCACCTCGTTGCCGGAGGACGCAGGAACGCTGTTGTCCGTCGTTCCTGGGGTGTCACACGTAGCGATGTGTGCTGCCTCAGGAACGACGAACAACCTGTGTCCAGCACCAGCAACGATATTTGGGAAAGGAACGACGTGTCAACAATCAACGATTAGGTGAGCATTTTTGATCATTAGCGGTCGCTTGTAGGTGTCACACGCAATGACGTTGCTAACGAGGCCGGATGTGCGTCACGAGTTCCGTGACCTCAGCGATCTCTCATTAGCGATGTCGCTGCATGTAAAGTGGCCTTTAGAATAAAAGTCTACAGTCACAAAATGTGACTGAAGACTGCAGAGTCCTATATCATGGTATTCCCAGGTAAGTCATATCACTGTATGTATGCTAAATGCATCCAGCTTTTATCAGTCAAAGTTAATTTAGATTAGCTGGATGTGATTAGATTGCATCTGACTGCTATTATACAGGCATATATTTGGCGTCAAATGACGGCCCACTCACACTGGAAATACCAGGTAATCCTGACAGTGTGCACACTACTCACTGTTTGGCAGTTTGCAGTCAGAGTGACTGCAGAATTATGTCCCAAGCCTGGACTACCTCTTTAACTTTCACAGATAGGGCTCATGCGCACGTAACTGCTGAATATTCTGCAGCGATTTGACAGCACATGTGCTCTTCAAATTGCTGCAGAAACACTGGATAATGGATGCAGTTTTTTGTTTAAAAAAGCCGATTTCATGCGCTCGGGCTGCTGCCCCCACTATAGACAGAGTGGGAGCTGCATCCAGAACGCACAAATAATGGACATGCTGCTGTTATGAACGCACGGTTTTGGGTCAAAATTTTAGCACCCAAAGCACTGCGTTCAAAAAAGCAACGTGCGCACGTGTCATGCACAATCTTCATAGATTGTGCAGGGGACGCAGGACACATGCAATTACGCAACGTGCGCATGAGCCCATATTTGGTAAAGGGTTGTTCACACCGAGTTCCTGACTTTCATTCAAAATATAAGCAGTAACTCTGTGCCGACTCTGTTTCCTAATATATCAAAACTGTGACTGAAGCCCTCATTGAGTAATAAAGGGGTATGTGGGGGCTTCTTCCAGGTCTCGATAATTTTCACTAGCTTGAAATATGGTATTAAAAGAAAATCTAGTATGCCACGTGCACACGTTCAGTATTTGGTGAGTTTTTTTCCTCAGTATTTGTAGCCAAAACCTGGAGAGGAACAATCAGAGGAAAAATATAATATAAACACGGGCACCACTTCTGTATTTTTCACCCACTCCTGGTTTTGGCTACAAATACTGAGGTAAAAAACTCACCAAATACTCAACATGTGCACGTGGCCTTATCTATTATAGGAAGGGGGGGGGAATAGTACATTGCCAGATTAAATTTAAAGTTGCCCTGTAGTCCTGGTCTGAATGTCACATTTTCTGTATGCATACAATGTTTCCCATCTCTATTTTGACAAAGTGCATCCAATTCCTTCAATTGCCATTCAGACCATTATTACGCTGCACTCACTTACATGTATTTCCAGAACTGGCTTTGGATATAAAGAAAATTATAAAGAAAAGCCAAAAACACTATATGCTACTGCCCCTACAAGTATACACCACACTGATAAATAGAATGACCTTGGCTCTTACCTCTATAAGAGAAGTGCAGATGGTAACTATCCCGACATAAAGGAAATTTTTTTCAAACCACTCTCTGAGAATATCGGCACATCCCTTCAGAAGAAATTAAGAATAGTCATCAGCCGGTAGATAAATGCCAGTACATGAAATAAAACATACATTCTTTGTTTTATTACGTCTTTGTATTTATAGTAATTCCAGCATGCTGTCTTTGGGATGTTATTATTAACTAGAAGGTGACCCGATTCTACGCATCGGGTATTCTAGAATTTACGTATTGTGTAGTTAATGTATGATTTTTGTTTTTTTTTATATATATATATATATATATATATATATATATATGTTGTGTGTAGTTACCAAGTGTTTGTGTAGGGCGCTGTACATGTTCTGGGTGTTTTCTGGGTGTGGCGGGGGGTGAGAGTGGTGTTGTTTGTGTGTTGCGTTGTTTGTGGAGCGCTGTGTGTCTGTAGCGTTGTGTGTGTGTGTTGCGTGGTTTGTGTGGGTGTGGGGTGTGTGTGTGTGTTTTGGTGGGAGGTATGTTTTGTGCAATGTGTGTGTTGTGCGGCATGTGCGTATATTTGTGTGTGCCGCGGTGTTTGTGTGTTGGGTGTTGTGTGTGTGCGGCGTTGTCTGTGTGTGTGGGTGTCTGTGTAGGGCGGTGTTTGTGGTTCCCAGGGTGTGTGTGGTGTGTTGTGCAGTGCGTGTGTGGCGGTGTGTGTGTGTGTGTTTTGGGGGGAGGTGTGCACCCCCCATCGTGCTCCATCCCCCATGCTGCGCACTCCCCACCGTGCTCCATCCCCCATGCTGCGCACCCCCATCGTGCTCCATCCCCCATGCTGTGCAACCCCCATCGTGCTCCATCCCTCATGCTGCGCACACCCCATCATGCTCCATCCCCACATGCTGCGCACCCCCATCGTGCTCCAACCCCCATGCTGTGCAACCCCCATCGCGCTCCATCCCCCATGCTGCGCACCCCCCATCGTGCTCCATCCCCCATGCTGCACACTCCCCATTGTTCTCCATCCCCCATGCTGCGCACTCCCCATCGTGCTCCATCCCTCATGCTGCGCATTCCCCATCGTGCTCCCTCACCCATGCTGCGCACTCCCAAACGTGCTCCATCCCCATGCTGCGCACTCCCCATTGTGCTCCATCCCCCATGCTGCGCACTCCCCATCGTGCTCCATCCCCCATGCTGCGCATTCCCCATCGTGCTCCATCACCCATGCTGCGCACTCCCAAACGTGCTCCATCCCCATGCTGCGCACTCCCCATTGTGCTCCATCCCCCATGCTGCGCACTCCCCATCGTGCTCCATCCCCCATGCTGCGCATTCCCCATCGTGCTCCATCCCCCATGTTGCGCACTCCCAAACGTGCTCCATCCCCCATGCTGCGCACTCCCAAACGTGCTCCATCCTCCATGCTGCGCACTCACCATCGTGCTCCATCCTCCACGCTGTGCACTCCCCATCGTGCTCCATCCCCCATGCTGCGCACCCCCCATCGTGCTCCATCCCCCATGCTGCGCACTCCCCATCGTGCTCCATCCCCCATGCTGTGCACCCCCCATCGTGCTCCATCCCCCATGCTGTGCACCCCCCATTGTGCTCCACAGTCACACATCAGACAGTATACACGCACACATCTGATCGCATACACTCACACCCCACTTCTGCCTGTGCCCTCCGGTGGGAGGTCCCAACAGCTGTGCTGCACGCCGTGCTCCTCTGCTTTCTACCGACACGCACACACCCGATCGCATACACGCACACACCCGATCGCATACACGCACACACACACTGACGATATCGCACATACGCGCTCACACACTCACAACATCCGGAGATACCACATGCTTCTGGCCATGTGATCCTCCGGCAGGTCCTGGAAGATCACTGCACGCACAGGATCGCCGCCAAGAAGCAAGCGATATCACGGGATGTTGTGAGTGTGTGGATGTGGTGAGGTGTGTGTGAGAGTGAGTGTGATCTGATGTGTGTGTGTTCTTATGTGTGTGCGTGTGTGTGTGTTCTGCCGCTGCAGGTGCAGGACCTTGATGCGCTCACCTGGGAGCCGGTGTACGCTGGTAACCATGCTAGACAATATTACATGGTTACCAACGTACCCCGCCCACCGCTCGCACGGGAGCCCACACCAGCGTACGCCGTCAACCCCAGCAATGCGAGAGTATGTGTCGGCTGGGTTGGCGGCGTACGCTGATGTGGGCTCCTGGGGGTACAGCACTCACCTGGGAGTCGGGTCTCCGTGTCGTTTCGGGGAATGCGTGCAGGGGGCGGGGCCAGAGCGAGTGTGCAATGCGTGAGGGGGGCGGGGCGTAGCCAAGTTGCTAATGCGTGCAGGGTGCCGTGGCGAGAGGCCAATCCGTGTGGGGTAGCGGAGCCTGGGCGAGCAGCCAATCTGTGCGGGGAGGGCGGAGCCGAGGCGAGGCGAACGGCCAATCCGTGCGGGGGGGCAGAGCTGAGGCGAGGAGAGCGGCCAATCCGCTGTTTGTCACCGTAAGGACACAATTTTGAAGCAAGACAGACAGACAGACAGAAAGACAGAATAAGGCAATTATATATATAGATGACTTCTATGCCTGAATTCCCAAGATGAGTATGGTATTTGGTGCATTTTTAACCCAGTAAACTAAGTGATAGATTGTTGGAATCAGGGTCTCTCTTCCTTTATTATGCAGCTGTCAAATGACTAAAGTGGGCTTTACACGCTGCGACATCGCTAGCCGATGCTAGCGATGTCAAGCATGATAGCACCCGCCCCTATCGTATGGCCGATATGTGGTGATCGCTGCCGTAGCGAACATTATCGCTATGGCAGCGTCACACGCACATACGCACATACCTGCTCAGCGACGTCGCTGTGACCACCGAACCGCCTCCTTTCTTAGGGGGCGGTTCGTTCGGCGTCACAGCGACAACACTAAGCGGCCACCCAATCAAAGTGGAGGGGCGGAGATGAGCGGGACGAACATCCCGCCCACCTCCTTCCTTCCTCATTGCTGTCGGGACGCAGGTAAGGAGAGGTTCCTCGTTCCTGCGGTGTCACACGTAGCGATGTGTGCTGCCGCAGGAACGATGAACAACATCGTTACTGCAGCAGCAACGATAATTGAGATTGGGGGGATGTCACCGATGAGCGATTTTGAACGTTTTTGCGACAATTCAAAATTGCTCATAGGTGTTACACACAACGATATTGCTAAAGCGGCCGGATGTGCGTCACAAATTCCGCGACCCTAACAAGATCACTTTAGCGATATCGTAGCGTGTAAAGCCACCCTTAACAAAAACCTGGTGACAGATTCCCTTTAAGAGGTTTGCGCCTTTTAATGAATCAGGTGCCTTGCACTACAACAAGTCCCCCTTCTAGACTGTTGTGAAAGCATTGGTTTGGACTGGGCCATAACATGTTATTAAGGCCAGTGTCACATTTGCGATTGTCTCATCACGTGTATCTCGCACGAGTCTCGCAGTGCATCACCCGGCACGGACTCACACCACACTCTCCTCCTCTCCTCACAGGAGCGGGTTGGTTGCATAGAGATGAATGCAACCGACCCGCTCCTGTGAGGAGAGTGTGAGTCCGTGACGGGTGATGCACCCTGAGACTTGTGCGAGATACACGCAAGGCAATCGCAAGTGTGACACCGGCCTAAAGCTAAGCTAAGCTACAGGAAGTGTCCAAAACGAGCAGTGTTATGTAAAACATGATATTCCAAAAAGACACAAAAAACGCAGCTGAAAAAACACAAGTATTCTAATTTAGCTTAGAGGTGCAGAAAAGTTTACACCGTGTAAAAAAGAAGCACGGTGGACAACAGATTTCTATAAATCCCATCCACTTTGCTGGTCCTGCAAAACCCATCTAGTGTGTTTCATCTTTCTGCAGACCGTGTACCTCCTGATTGTGCACTTTTTTTTACCTTAAATGCATTATTCCCATTGCATTTGTCTTCTGGACAACATGAATTGGGAATGTCTTTATTCCAGTCCGATGAACCATTGACTCCACAGCATTGCAACTAGAAAAAGCATTACATAGAGTTATTACATTTTTTGTAAGTTTTAGAGATATTAATATTTCAACACAACACTAAACATGTTAAGATAAATATCATTTTAACCTATCTAAAAATTATGTCTGAATTCTATTGGAAAAGATTTGTCAATGACAGTATTGAAAAAATGTTATCTTACCTCTGCAGGTTGGCAACCATCTGTAAATTCACGAAAAGTCCATAAAAAACATGTGGTTTTTTTTGCGGCCTTGTGTAGTGTCCGGGCAAAAAAACCCACTTTTTTTTTTGCAACGCCCTCCCAAAAAAAAAACCTCCAAAAAAAAGTACGGTAAGTGAAAGCTGCCACGACTGCATAATGTACAATCCAAAGAATATAGCAGCACACTGTACATGGTAATATATATGCAAATATTGAATATATGAAATTAAACATATGAAGATAATGTACAAATTAGCCAATTCATGAAAGACCATCAGCCACAAAAAGGAAATCTGATGTGCCTAAGTTAAATACTTGTCAAGCATGACTCCGAGGCAGAAAGCCTACACATATAAAGGAAATGGTAGGGTCCAGCACTAACCAAAAACAATGTTAGGCCGATGGGAAGCAGTCACCACCTCCAATATTAATAACTAATAGCCAGAGTCAGAATGATGATCCAGGACTCAGGTAGACTGCAAGAGGTAAGACTAAAGGCCCCGTTACACGCAACGACGTATCTAACGATATATCGCCGGGGTCACGGATTCCATGATCGTTAGCGACGTCGGTGCGTGTGACACCAACAAACGGCCATTAACAATCAAAAATACTCACCTTATCGTTGATCGTTGACACGTCGTTCATTTTCAAAAAATCGTTGATTGTTGCAGGACGGAGGTTGTTCGTCGTTCCCGAGGCAGTACACATCGCTACGTGTGACACCTTGGGAACGACGAACTACAGCTTACCTGCGGCCGCCGGCAATGAGGAAGGAAGGAGGTGGGCGGGATGTTACGGCCGCTCATCTCCGCCCCTCCGCTTCTATTGGGTGGACGCTTAGTGACGCCGCTGTGATGCCGCACGAACCGCCCCCTTAGAAAGGAGGCGGTTCGCCGGCAACAGCAACGTTGCTAGGCAGGTAAGTCCGTGTGACGGCTCCTAATGATTTTTTGCGCCACGGGCAGCGATTTGCCCATGATGCCCAAACGACAGGGGAGGGTGCTTTCACCAGCAATATCGCTAGTGATATCGCTGCATGTAAAGCCCCCCTTAAGACTAAGGTAGACCAAGAGGAGGAACAGTAAAATAAAAAAACTGACACGCTATAGAAGACAGAGAGGACCCCACTGATCATAAGAGCTTACATTCTACAGGAGAGAGAAGACCTTCCTGATAAGTGCTTACACATGAGAGAATTGTGAAGATATGCAAGTAGAAAAGGGTTAATACACAATACAAAAGAGAGAGAACTCTGCTGTCCATAAAAGCTTACGCTCTACAAAAGTGAGAGAAAGAAGACCTTGCTGATCATAAGCGCTTACATTCTACAACAGAGAGAGGACCTAGCCTACTATAAGAGCTTACTGTCTATAAAAGAGAGAGAAAGGACCTCTCTGACCATAAGAGCCTACAGTCTACAAAAGACTGAGAGGAAGCGAAGACCGCACAGACCATAAGAGCCTACACACTACAGAAGAGAGAAAAAAAGAGAACAGTATGAGAAATCCGATGTGACCACACAAAAATACATGAGTGCACTCGTTGATGCTTCAGCAGTATTGGCAATGGTGCCAGGTTAGTTTGTTTTATTATGCAAACTGCTAATCGAATCTCTGTGTTTGATTTTGGTGAAACTGGAAACTTTCAGGAAATTCAATCTTGATCCTTCATGGATTGATCCTCTCATCTCTAATTATTATTATTATTATTATTTATTTATAGCGCACCATTAATTCCATGGTGCTGTACATGAGAAGGGGTTACATACAGAATACATACACAAGTTACAGTAGACAGACTAGTACAGAGGGAAGAAGGCCCTACCCTTGCGGGCTTACATTCTATAGGATTTTGGGGAGGAGACAGTAGGTGGGGTGTAGATTGGGCGGGCAGCGGCTCTGCTCGGTGGTCGGGCAGCGGTTCCGCTCGGTGGTCGGGCGGCGGCTCCGCTCGGTGGTCAGGCGGCGGCTCCGCACGGTGGTCGGGCGGTGGCTCCGCACGGTGGTCGGGCGGCAGCTCCGCACGGTTATAACACTATGGGACATCAGATTTCATTGTCATAGCCGGTCGGTTCTCATGAATTGGCAAATTTGTGGATTCATATCTTCATTTTATATCATCTATATAGTGGTAATGCAGTACTAATTCCCAGCAGTCCCATTAACAACAATTGCAGCTTTAGTGCACATGCCCTGATAGAACATTTAATTTCATAAACCTTTGATATATTTGTAACTGAATAATGATACTCACTTTTCTTTGAAAATCATCCCAAATTGTGGAATTATCTTTACTTTGTTTAAGATTATCAAAACTTTTTCTGAGCTGTTTTGTTACATAAGGCTCAATCTAGAATACAAAATACAGAGAATTAACAGATCACTGAGAACCTGGATGTATGGTTGGTAGGAATATGGTAAAATTAAAGGATTAAAGTGATTGTCCCGCCTAAAGGCCGCTTTACACACTGCGATCTCGCTAGCGAGATTGCTAGCGTCCGTACCCGCCCCCATCGTTTGTCTGTCACGCTCAAACCGTCACACTACTTACCTGCCTAGCGACGACTTTCTAAGGGGGCGGTTCGTTCGGCGTCACAGAAACATCACTAAGTGGCCGGCCAATAGAAGCGGAGGGGCAGAGATGAGCGGGACAAACATCCCGCCCACCTCCTTCCTTCCTCATTGCCGGCGGCTGCAGGTAAGGTGAGGTTCCTCGTTCCTGCGGTGTCACACATAGCGATGTGTGCTGCCGCAGGAACGAGGAACAACATCGTACCTGCAGCTGCAACGATAATTAGGAATGGACCCCCATGTCACCGATTAGCTATTTTGAACGTTTTTGCGACAATTCAAAATTGCTCATAGGTGTCACACGCAACGACATCGCTAACGCGGCCGGATGTGCGGCACAAATTCCGTGACCCCAACGACATCACTTTAGCAATGTCGTAGCGTGTAAAGCGGCCTTTAGTCAACAAGTCTGTAGTTACTATATGTGTCTGCAGAATTGTGAATCCTCACATTATGTGCACTGCGCGCTGTGGGGATTGTCAAGTGCCGATCCCCAGAGTGTTGGGCACGTGACTGCAGATGTGATTTTTATACATGTGGTCACGTACTGACTAGATGGGTGTGGCCTTCTCAATACAAGTGTATTGAATGAGTCGAGACACGTGTAGCCAGAATATGGCCAGAAATATTCAAATTGCATGCAAGACCACCTGTTCTGAACTCCGACACCAGAGAGTCTTCCCATTGCACAGTGTGCATGATGTGAGGATTCACATAAAGTGACTGCAGACTTGTAGCCTTAAGCGGGCTTTACACGCTGCGACATCGCTAATGCGGAGTCGTTGGGGTCACTGAATTTGTGACGCACATCCGGCCGCATTAGCGATGCCGTTGCGTGTGACACCGATAAGCGATTTTGCATCCTTGCAAAAACGTGCAAAATCGCTAATCGGCGACATGGGGGTCCATTCTTAAAAATCGTTACTGCAGCAGTAACGAAGTTGTTCCTCGTTCCTGCGGCAGCGCACATCGCTGCGTGTGACGCCGCAGGAACGAGGAAGCTCTCCTTACCTGCCTCCCGGCCGCTATGCGGAAGGAAGGAGGTGGGCAGGATGTTACGTCCCGCTCATCTCCGCCCCTCCGCTGCTATTGGGCGGCGGTTCAGTGACGCTTCAGTGACGTCGCTGTGACGCCGCACGGACCGCCCCCTTAGAAAGGAGGCAGTTCGCCCGTCACAGCTACGTCGCCGGACAGGTAAGTATGTGTGACGGCTGTTGTGCGACACGGGCAGCGATTTGCCCGTGTCGCGCAACAGATGGGGGCGGGTACCCACACTAGCGATATCGGGACCGATATCGCAGTGTGTAAAGTAGCCTTTAGGCTGGACAATTCCTTTAAAGAGAATCTGTCATCAGGTTTTTGCTACCTCATCTGACAGCTGCATAATGTAGGGAAAGAAACCCTGATTCCAACAAGGTATCACTTAAGGGAGAAAAGGTTGCTCACTCACCCACTCTGGGACTGCCAGCTTAAACCCTCTATTTTTACACTATGGGTAAGTCTGAATTACTTTGTCTCTACAGTATGACTATTTGACCCTGTGGTGTTCCTCTGTTATATGGCTCACTAGACTTAGTATCTACTACTCAGCTCATGGAGCAAAGATGGGTTAATGTGGCTAGTTTCCCAGGTGGGTGGGTGTGATAAAATCCACCTACCTCATTATTGATTATATGGAAAATGCACATTCTTATTATTGTATGTTTATTCTTCAATAAAAATTTGTTTTTATATTGGAATAAGTCTCCTTTAGTGTGTTTGCACTAAGTATTTAATTGTTTGGGAGTATATTCTATAAATATTGTCCATACAGGGGATTGTGACTGTTTTCACTATGACAAAATTGCGAAACTTTATTTTCCCCCTTTTGTCTATGACCTATTTGATATCACTTAAGGCCCTGTCACACACAGAGATAAATCTGCGGCAGATCTGTGGTTGCAGTGAAATTGTGGACAATCAGTGCCAGGTTTGTGGCTGTGTACAAATGAAACAATATGTCCATGATTTCACTGCAACCACAGATCTGCCAAAGATTTATCTCTGTGTGTGACAGGGCCTTTAGTTTACTGGGTGCAGCAGTTGTGACACAATCAGAATTCTTAAGGCCGCTTTACACGCTGCAATCTCGCTAGTGAGATCGCTAGCGTGTGTACCCGCCCCTGTCGGTTGTGCGTCACGGGAAAATCGCTGTCCGTGGCACACAACATCGCTCGGACCCGTCACACTTCTTACCTGCCTAGCGACGTCGCTGTGTCTGGCAAACCGCCTCCTTTCTAAGGGGGTGGTTCATTCGGCGTCACAGCGACGTCACTAAGCGGCCACCCAATCCAAGCAGAGGGGCGGAGATGAGCGGGCGAAATATCCCATCCACCTCCTTCCTCATTGCGGGCGGCCGCAGGTAAGGTGAGGTTCCTCGTTTCTGCGGTGTCACACATAGCGATGTGTGCTGCCGCAGGAACGACGAACAACCTGCGTCCTGCAACAGCAATGATATTTGGTAATGGAGCACCGTGTCAACGAGCAACGATAAGGTGAGTATTTTTGCTTGTTAGTGGTTGCTCATACGTATCACACGCAATGACGTCGCTAACGAGGCCGGATGAATGCATCATGAATGCCGTGTCCCCAACGACATCACTTTAATGATATCACTGCGTGTAAAGCGGCCTTTAGACGTGTCATGTAGCAGACTTTGCAAGTAGTAAACTGCTTATCAGTGTGACACGCTCACAGGGTCTGGGGGGGTTACTCGTCACCGGGTTGGTGTAGGGGGTGGGATGTCACAGCGGCCAGGCCTGGTTCCGTGACCCCAGCGATGTCAATAAAGATGGAGGAGTTATTTACAGGGGAGTAGAGTTTGTATTCATAATGCCACCTGTAGTTTGCGGGTAATATAGAAGCCGCCGCTGCGGGAGGTATCCTCTGGGGCAGATGGTAGCGCAGCTTGGTTGGTGCAGCTCTCCACAGGCAGAGCTCCGGCCTCAGGGATGTTGGGAGTCGTAGTTTCCTGCTGCCGTGCAGCTACGGCGAGGGTAGGGCGCGGGAAGGATTGGACGACACAGGGTTTGCAGTCAAACTTACTGACTGAATTATCACCGCCTCTGGAGTGCGGAGCTCCGCTGTCATAGGCTCCAGCCGATTCCGAATAGTTCAGAGGCCAATGGTGGTGCTTCTTCCTGTGTCCCCTTCCTTTTGGTAGTCCTTACACTCCAGCCCATGACTAGTGGAACGGGTCACGGGTGCCTGTCGCACTCCCCGTGAGCCCTGGGATCCCCCCTTCTATCTGAGAACCTGGGTCGAGCGCTCTAGCTCAAGACCACGACTCCCTGGCTTTTCTGAGAGCTCTTCCAATTCGTGTCTGATGACGGTTGGTTTCCTTTTCCTTTACTCGGTGTGTGTGTGTGTCGCCTCACTCCCCTTTGATGATGCCCCACCCCCCGGGTTGCTGAACTAGTGGGCAGGAGGTCCCATACCTCGTGATGGCCACCCCCAGCACCCTACCCTAACCCAGTCCCAGTGGGAGGGCAACTGACTATGTGTTGTATGGATTGTGGTGTTTACCGGCAATGACCTCCTCTGTACCCGGGATGAATACTGCACCTCAGCCGAGGTGCAGTACCCTGTGGCGATTGAAGCCTCAGGGGCGCCACAAGTGCTGGGTGCTAAGTTGGACCAGATCTCATGAGGAACCTATTCTGGGCAGTTATACTCTCCTGCTGAAAAAAACCCTCATTGTATTGAAACTACAGCATACAGCCTAATAAGTGATACATCCTTGAAATCAGTGTCTCAGCCCCTATCTCATGCTGTCCTCAGATTACATAGCAAAAACCTGCTGACATATTCCATTTAAATAGGACCAACCACCAGGATTTTCATATATAAACTAAAGCCAGAACTATACTGGCACTATCATGCTGATTCTAAACAAGCCTTTACTTGTGAAATTGGATGTATACGAATTTGCTAGTTATTCCCACCCCTGTCTGCCTGCCTGTCCTTTCTCCTCCGTCTCAGTAATTACAGTGGGAAGAAGGAAGGAGGAATGACAGGGGGAGGAAGGACAGGCAGGCAGACAGGGGTGGGAATAGCCAGCAACACCTGACCCACCTATTAGATATTCCGTTGCACCTATCAAACAACAGTGCATTTCACAAACTTTACTTGCCTGTATTTCAAAAAGTATACATCTGATCTCACAACTAAAGGTATGTTTCGAATCAGCATGATAGTGCCAGTATAGTACAGGCTTTAGTTTGTATATGAAAATCCTGGTGGTTGTTCCTCTTTAAGCTATGCTTCTGCCCAGAAACATAAAAGTAGAATGGAACCCATTGCCCTGTGGCTGTGAGGGTATGCTGGGAGTAGTTTGAGAATAGTCCCGCAGACTGCTGATCCTTGTTAGAAAAATATATTACTGTACTTTTAATAGACATCTATTTGTAATGTATAACCAACCAGATATAAAATGGTACATGTATCACATACATCACGTAGAGTAAAGCACTAAACAATAAAAAAAAAGTTTATTATTATACTTCCACTACACTACGAGCAATGTGAACCTGGGCAAGGCTACTGGCTCCACAATATTAGCACATAGGAAGTAGGAAATGCAATTTTTATCCTCCAAATTACAAAAAATAGTTGGACATAAATAAATAAATAGATTTAAATATATACATTTTCTGACAATAGGGTGATGATAGTGTGGCGCCCTGGACAAGCTAGGTCGTCACAGGTACTACACCAACACACCCCACATCCCGGCTAGCCACACCTAAGTCAAACACAAATCCTTGTTGCCTTCCTCCAGGGGCTGATGTCCACACCAGGGGGTGGGCCAGGCGGTTGGTCCCGCCCACCGAGGAGTTCACAGTCCTGGAGGCGGGAAAAGTTAGCAGATTAGTTTTGGAGTTTGGAGAGTGAAGTGGTAGAGGAGCTGCCTGACTGTGTCCGGGTGTGTGGCCTGGGCACATACAGCAAAGTTGGCAGACGGTGGTGACCGTCTGCAGGAGAGGCTGATTGCAGTGAACCGTACGGACCGGGGACGGGCGGTGGCCCGCCGATACCGGATCGGGGAGTGAAGAGAAGCCAGCACCATTCGGCAGGGCCTAAGGACCCCGACCAGGCTAGGAGTCGCCGTAAAACCGTCAAATTCGTTAGCGAAGGGAACCTCCGGGGTTTCCCAGCAGTCAAGACCCGATTGAAGGCAACAGCTCACACCGTAAAGGGAAACACAGTCACCGCCAAGGCTACAGTTCCCAGGGCCAGAGCCTGCGGGCAAAAGGGGCTCCCTCAGCATCCATCCAAGCTGGGGAGCGGGTTACCGGTGGGAAGCCATTGGAACCGTAAACACAACACAGGTGCAGGGAAAGGCAGTCACCATCAACCTACCGGGAGGAGAACAACCGCAGCCGCCTGTGGGACCCGTCCATCCAGCCGTTTGTTTGACCAGAGACTCCGTGTGAATTACTGGCTGAGTGAGTACCACCGTGCCGTGCGGCACAGCGCTGTCCCCGCGACCCTGCACCTCACCAGGCCCCGTAACCCGCCTGTCATCCCTAAAACCCTCACCGGGGCCCCGGGACAACCAACCCCCTACCCACGGAGGGGAGAACTAACATCCAAGCTGCTCCCTGTCATCGCTCCCGGGATCCCCGTCCAGAGCAGCGGTGGTGACACAACTTCACCACAACCGTCAGTGGCGTCACGGACAATATCCCCAAATCACACACCAACCCCCCGTTTCACTCATGGGCGAGGAACGCAGCTCGAGTCCCCGGGATCCGGCCCACCACCGAGCAGCAGCAGCCGGACCTGAGCAGTGGGTGAGCGCAGCGTCCCCTCCTCCGCCCGCGACAACTTGACATCACAAACAGGATCTTACCGCTCTGCCGTCTGGTAGAGGTGCGCCTTGTGACCCCCAGAGGTGTCCGGCCGAAATTTTTGAAAAGCCGCCATTTTGGGCGCGAAAAGTCCCCGCTCGAGCGTCTTCCCGAGTAGTGAAAACTCGAAAGCTGAAACCCCGCCCCGAGAGAGGAGGAGCCGGAAAAAGACTAAGGGGGATGGATGGCGTCTGGCCGCATGTAGCCCGCGGCCATAAGAGCAGGGACGCCAGGACATGCAGCGATACTGGGTTCCTGGAAAGCACCATGGCCGAGATGCACAGCCCCACCAGCAACCCCGTAGTCCCCGCACCAGGCACCGCGGCGTGGGTGAGGGACCGGACCGCCCCACTGAGTAACCCTCTGCAGGCCCACATGCAGCTCCTCTTGGAAGAGTGGGAGGCCGACATGGCGAACGTGGTGGCTGCTATGCGGAGACGCGAGGTGGAGGAAGATCTGGAGGAGCGGATAAGAGACCCACGCCCCTGTATTCCCGAGAGATCGGCCACTGCGGCTGAGGGGCCCGGCCTGTACCCGCTCACCCTGTCACCTCCCCCGCGTTAGTCGCTGCCGCCCCGCCACTAGGCCCGCTACCCGCCCAACCGGTAGCGGTACCCTGCCCGTCCGCTCGAGCGCACCAACCGGCTGCAGACGCTCGGGGCCGCCCTGAACCGCTCCTGTGGGAGCCGCTGGGACCGCTGCCCCTTAACGAAGACGTATCAGAGGCCCCGGCAAGGATTGCACCAGGCGCTGAGCTCGAGCCCGGGACCTTAGCGTGGATGAAGGCCAGAGTAGTTGAATTCAACCACCGCCAGCAGAACCAGATATACCTCATGATGGAGCAGTGGACCAACGAGGTGGAGGCGCTGATTGCGACTGCCCCAATGTGTGAGAGGGGAGCCGAAGTGACGGAGCCAGCGATTGACCCACGCCTCCATGTCCCACAGGGACTGGCCATTGCTGCTGGGGGGCCCGGTCAGGTCTCGGCCCTCGTACTGTCCCTGCCCTTACCCATGGGGCGCCTCAGTGTTGACCGACCTGACCTGCTGCCCTGTGCTATCACCGAAAAACCTGGCGTGCTGAGTGCCGGAAACCTGGAGACTGCGGCAGCTGGCGGCAACCCGCCTGGTGCAGAGACAGTTGATAATGACTCCGGCCCCGGCCCCCCCTCTGAGTTCGAGGAGGCGAGTGAGCGCCTCCGCTATGAAGGAGAGTCGGTGGTTTTCTATAGTCCGCGCACTGGTGGGAATGGATACCGGGCGCCCCTCTCCCAGCAGGCCTGCCACTGCATGTTCGAAATGTTGGTGGCAGAGGATGAGGCCACCTCAGAGGAAGAGTCAGAGTGATGGCAGCGGAGCCCCGCTGCAAGTTGTCCCCGTTGGGACCACCTGTACCAGTTTGGAAGTTTGAATGATAAGTGAAGAATAATCAACCGAAGAAGTTTACCTGATTGAACCGTGATTGAACCAGCCGTTGCCGGCAACTGTTGTCCCCGTAGGGACAGTCTGCAACCGTTGCGTAAGGAACTGCTTACGGACAAGCCCGAGAACTTGCAGGGCAACCACAAACTTAGTGGAATGTAAATAAAAATGTTTTTGGCTTGATACCGTTGCCGCCTCCGGAGAGGCTAATTTGGGAGGATGGGCCTGGAGGAAAGGGATGGCCCAGGCCAGCCACTATCGTAACCGGTGGCAATCCTCCAGGGGGTTCAGAGGTCCCAATGGACACGGGTCCCCTGAAAGAGACAAAACCCGCTCGGGCAACTTGGTGCTGGACTGGGGTCAAGGGGTTCTGCCCGCTTCTTAGGGGCAGCATCAGGGCCAGGTTGTTTGGGTGGGAGAAGAGCGGAAGCCATACCGTAGAAAATATTTGTGATGTTTTTATATGTGCTTTTACCGTTTTTACTCTTTTGCAATTAAACAAAAATAAAACCGGTGATGGACGGGCAGCCCACGGATGGTCTGCATTTTACTAAGGGGGAATGTGGTGCCCTGGACAAGCCAGATCGTCACAGGTACTACACCAACACACCCCACACCCCGGCTAGGCACACCTAAGTCAAACACAAATCCTTGTTGCCTTCCTCCAGGGGCTGATGTCCACACCAGGGGGTGGGCCAGGCGGTTGGTCCCGCCCACCGAGGAGTTCACAGTCCTGGAGGCGGGAAAAGTTAGCAGATTAGTTTTGGAGTTTGGAGAGTGAAGTGGTAGAGGAGCTGCCTGACTGTGTCCGGGTGTGTGGCCTGGGCACATACAGCAAGGTTGGCAGACGGTGGTGACCGTCTGCAGGAGAGGCTGATTGGAGTGAACCGTACGGACCAGGGACGGGCGGTGGCCCGCTGGTACCGGATCGGGGAGTGAAGAGAAGCCAGCACCATTCGGCAGGGCCTACGGACCCCGACCAGGCTAGGAGTCGACGTAAAACCGGTCAAATCCGTTAGCGAAGGGAATCTCCGGGGTTTCCCAGCAGTCAAGACCTGATTGAAGGCAACAGCTCACACCGTAAAGGGAAACACAGTCACCGCCAAGGCTACAGTTCCCAGGGCCAGAGCCTGCGGGCAAAAGGGGCTCCCTCAGCATCCATCCAAGCTGGGGAGCGGGTTACCAGTGGGAAGCCATTGGAACTGTAAACACAACACAGGTGCAGGGAAAGGCAGTCACCATCAACCTACCGGGAGGAGAACAACCACAGCCGCCCGTGGGACCCGTCCATCCAGCCGTTTGTTTGACCAGAGACTCCGTGTGAATTACTGGCTGAGTGAGTACCACCGTGCCGTGCGGCACAGCGCTGTCCCCGCGACCCTGCACCTCACCAGGCCCCGCAACCCGCCTGTCATCCCTAAAACCCTCACCGGGGCCCCGGGATAACCAACCCCCCTACCCACGGAGGGGAGAACCAACATCCAAGCTGCTCCATGTCATCGCTCCCGGGATCCCCGTCCAGAGCAGCGGTGGTGACACAACTTCACCACAACCGTGGGTGGCGTCACGGACAATATCCCCAAACCACACACCAACCCCCCTTTCACTCACGGGCGACTCCCCGGGATCCGGCCCACCGCTCGAGCCACCACCGAGCAGCAGCAGCAGCAGCCGGACCCAAGCAGTGGGTGAGCGCAGTGTCCCCTCCTCCACCCGCGACAATAGCCTCATAACATCTGTGTGTGTAACTGCCACAATACATTTCAGTCAGTTCACAACATGAAAAGTCTGAGGGCCTTTATATGTGAAAATGGTCCGGGATAGCACTTTGTCCTTTAACACCGCTCTCTCAAGTTCACAATGATCTGTGAACCTCCTCTTCTGGCAGCCCCATAGAGAATAAATGCCATTTTATCATAGCGATAAACGTATCTTACTTTTAGATCACATATCTTACCTCTTTATCGTATACGAAGAGGACAATTGCCAGTACAACTTCGATCAGTAGGATAAGCAGGAGCAAAATGAAGAACTAAGACACACAAAAGCAAAAAGTCATTCTGAAAAATTGCAAAATTAAAGGGGTAAAATCAAATATTTCTAACAGAAATCATAATGGGGCCCATATTGGAGTGCTGATCTTAATGCAGTACATTTGAATGCAGATTTCTATAGACATCCATATGGTTTTTTTTGTCTATCACATTTAAGTATCTTTACTTGATTTTTCAACATGTAATGGGAACAGTCACAGTGTCACTGCATAGCACAAGGTATCAGCGTGCCCTGAACAGAGCCTAAAGCTGGCCATGGAGAAAAAGCCAGTTTCACACATCTATGTCTTGTGATCGGTAGTTTCACTGCAATGAACGGTCTTGCAACATGTCTCTTCTTGGGTCAGAAAAGTGCATTACAGTCCAAGAACAAACCACAAAACATGGATGTGGTAAATCCGCCTTAGACACCTCTTGACAGTAAATGTTTGAGAAAAAAGGATCAGGCAGTTGCATTTCAGCATGCCCAATCCTTTTGTTCCCAGGGAGATAAGCTGAGTGGCACCTGGCAGCTGCTTACTCCCCTTTTCTTACATAGAACACATAGACACTCAGTAAGGCCTAAGCCACATGGCATGAAAATCGGTGCGAGTGGAATGCTATAAAAATATCGCATTCCACTCAGACCAATATTAGCCTGTGTGTCAGCACCCATGAGCGATTATTTTCTCAGCCCTAATCGGACCGAGAAAACAATCGCAGCATGCTGCAACTGTAATGCGATCCTGTTTTCTCTCTCACTCATTCAAGTCTATGGGGCGAGAGAAAAATCGCACTGCACTCGCGGTACACCGGTGTACCATGAGTGCAGGGCAAGAATGGCAATAGCTGGCTACGGAGGAGAGAGGGAAATAAATTCCTCTCTCCCCTCCTCAGCGCCGGCCCTCCCCCCGCAGCTGAGATCCGCTTGCACGATTAGACCTCAGTCGCAGGGACACTCGCATGACACTTGGCTCTGCTGTGCTGCCAGTGTGAGCAGAGTGTCATGTGAGGGGATCGCAGTAATCCCCGTGTGGCCCCAGCCTAAAGGTAATAGATATCAGCTAAACAAGCATTTAACAGGTGACTTGTATTTAATCTGTACATTCTATGTAGATTGTATATTGCCCAAAAATCCCCAAATGTAAATTGTCCCACATAACAAAATAACTAGAGATGAGCGAACCTGAGGTTCGATGTTCGTACCAAGCACAGACATTACGGGTGCTTTACATATGCAAACCACTCTCATGAGCATCTAGGGCTTGGGTACGCTCGGTTCTCAGTCCAGAGTGAGTTGCTTGCAGTGTTTGATCGGCTCGCACTCGGTGTAACAACAGCGTGATCAGATGTTGAGTGCACCAAAAAAATACAAAACCTGCCCATCCACCCCAATAAGTCATCTGTTTTGGCTGGCCGCATGGGCGCGGAAACCTGAACTGCCCAATTAGTAACTTCCAATATTTCATTTAATTTTCTAAATGTATTAAAATAATTAACACCAATACTCACAGTAAGAAGTAAACATTTGTTCTCTTTTATTGCCCCCATACATCCTAGAAATCCGAATACCATTATAACACAGCCAAACAGTATAAGGACATTGCCAATTGTAATAGAGGGGCTATCGGGAAACAGGGTCCCATAAACATTGTGAACAACAAAGTAGATTCCAATGGCTATTACGGCACATCCGGTAACCTACAAAAGGTGGACAATATCAGAACAGGTTTACACTTTATGAACGAACTGATAAAAATAGCAAGTATAAAGACAGGAAAGCAAACATTATATACTAACATTCTAGAACAAAACTAGTTGACGGATGGATCTTATTCAGTGTGTTTGGTAAAATTGCTAAACAATAAACAGGAATCAACAAACAGCTTTACACTACCTGCACACCTAAATAACAACATTGAGAATTAGCTATTAAAGGGAACCTTTCATTTCCCCAAATGCTATTGACCTGCAGATATGAGGTTAATTTACAGATTAATATTGTTAGTTACAATGCTGTCTATCCATATTGCTGAAAGCGCAGCTACCAAGAGGAAATTAACTTTATTCCTCCAGGAAGCCACCGGCTTTAAGTCATAAAAGCTTGCCCAGAGCGGCTTCAGTCACCATTCAATACATAGTGAGTGGTGGCCATAAGCATGTTACGACACTCTGACAGCCGGTTCTGCACAGATGCACTGCAGAGTGAGCTGTGAAAGTGCTGGTACATGCTGAACCTGCTCCATTACCCGTATGACTGAAAGCCAGTGACTTCCAGGAGAATTTTCACCCGGTAGCTGGGCTTTCAGTAAGTTAGCTGAACAGCATTATAACACTTTTAACCTGCAGATTAAAGCCTTTCGAGCAGGTTATTGATCACAGATCCATGGGGGGGCTGATGCCCGGTAGTCCCACAATCAACTGTTGCCAGTTCTCTTTAACCCCTCTGGTGATTTTCCAATTTCCATTTTTGTTTTTGCCTTCCCCTCTTCCGAGAGCAATAACTTTTTATTTTTAAGTCAATATTGCCATATGAGGGCTTATTTTTTTGCGGGATGAGTTGTCATTTTTAATTAAATCATTAGTTTTACCATATAGTGTACTGAAAAACGGGAAACAAATTCCAAATGTGGAAAAATAGTGAAAAAAGTGCAATTGCACGATAGTTTTGGGGCAATTTTATTCACCATGTTCACTATATGGTAAAATTGATGTGTTATTATGATGCTACATGTCTGTACAAGTTCACAGATACCAAACATGTATACTTTTACTTTTATCTAAGGGTTGCAAAAAAATTCAGAAGTTTGTCTAAAAAAAGAGTAGCGCTTTTGTCGCAATATTCCGAGACCTGTAGCTTTCTCATTTTTTAGTATCTGAGGCTTAGTGATGGCTTATTTCTTGTGTCTTGAGCTGATATTTTTAGTTATTCAATTTGTGTGTAGATGAGATGTTTTGATTGCCAGTTATTGCATTTTAAAAATGTTGCAGTGATCAAAAAATCTCGTCACGCCATGTACCAATCAGATTAAGTGAGTTTATATTTTGATAGATTGGGTATTTCTGAACATGGCAATACCAAATACAGTATATGTATTTTTTATTTTTTCAACTATTTTAATTTTAATACTGAGGGCAATTTGTACTTTTTTTTTTTTTTAAACTTTTTTTACATTTTTTTATTTTACTTTTAATTTTATTTTGCCTGTGCATTTCTGCTGATCAGAGCAGCATTGCTCTGATCAGCAGAAATGCTCATCTCCTGTGCGTGACGGCACTCTGTCATCTCTCACAGGAAGTGAACCATGACTGCGGTAGGGGTCATGATTTGACCCTGCGCTACCATGAACACACATTGGCACCCTAGTGATCGTGTCACAGGGCTGTTGAAAGGGGTGGGGAATGGCGCGATCCCTGCTGTGGCCATTTAAATCGAGCTGTCAATATTTGACAGCACAATCTAAGTAGTTAACAGGTGTGCATTTAAGTAGTAAATCAACACAGCAATATAGGATCTGCAGAGAGATCAGCTTACAAGAACAGAGTATGTAGCAGAACTATATTGGGAAAGTGTTAGATAGGAAGTGTTAGGACAAATTGAAAAGGGGGTGTCACATTAATTTTGGAAAACCCCTTTAATGTAAACAGTGTTGGAACCAAAACAGCATAGCTCTGTTCACTGTGCAGTGGCCGTTAATGTGGCCATAGAGACTATACATGGACAGCATAGTGTTGTCATGTGAATATACCCTTAGTTTACGGTGTTTCTCCTGCTTTATAACATGTTGCCTAAAGATTGGGCACCATGTATTATTGACATGTCCCCTTTAAGTACAGGTTTTATTTGCATCTATACTTAATAGATATCATAACCAAATAAGATGGCAATACTCATTTGGAAGTATATTGAAATGTGCTTGTTATTCAAGACATGTTCTATTCGCAATGACTAGATATATACTGTATATACTGTATATACCTATTTAAACTTACCCAAAACAATAAATTGAAGACAAATAGTGTATACTTCAGCATTTGTATATATTTTCCCATGGTTACTGCGATGTATAATTCTGGAAGATGAAAAACGAAAAGATGACATGTGAAGTATAAACAGTACTAACCTTGTTTTACTATCTTACATTATTAATTGCATCGTATAGTGACTGCAGAGTGTAAGGATACAGGCACCAGGTACAGCTGTAACTCCACCACTATACACTATATATCGGAAAACCAGGGTTTCAAAAAATTGATTGTTAATTCACTGTTAATTGGTTTTTCACATAAACAATAATCTAAAAATGTCAGTTGCTCATATGTATGCCCCAGTGGCGTACCACCAATGGAAGCAGACCACGTGGCCACAATGGGGCCCGTGAGTCAGGGGCGTCCAGTGCCAGCACATTCAACTGTATCGGCATTCTCAATCATTCTCCCACTACATCTGAAATCTGATGTCTCAGCGTAGTGGGTATGATGCTCACTGTGCCAAGATGTGCATAACTGTAGACTACATACTGAGGAGAACAGAGCAGCCAGTTAACGGGGCGAGGTAGCTATTTATTTTGTATTAAATCAGTGAGTACACTGGTGGCCATAAATCTACATGTAGGACTATAGGGTGTATTATACTATATACAGGACCATGGTGTATGCATTATACTATGTGCAGGACTATGGGACGTGCATTGTACTATATGGAGGACTATGGGGTGCATTATACAAAATGGATGAGGATGCATGGTGCATTATTCTATATAGAGGATTATACATGGAAGGAATATCAGGTGCATTATACTATATGAAGGACTATGGGCTGTGCATTATATTGTATGGAGGAGTATGGGGTGCATTTTACTGTATAGAGGACTATGGGGGATGCATTACACAATATGCATGACTATGGGGGTGTAGTATACTATTTTGAGAACTATGGGGGGAATTATACAATATGGAGGACTACAAGGAGTGCATATAAGAAGGTTGATTTCTTTGGTCGATCATGGTGAGGCCTGTTCTCAGTGGAACCTGTGTTGTTAAACTGCTGTATGGTCTTGGCCACCTTGCTGCAGCTTAATTTCATGGTTTTGGAAACCTTCTTATAGCCTAGGCAATCTTTTTGTAGAGCAAAAACTCTTTTTTTTTTCAGATCCTCAGAGAATTCTTTGCCATGAGGTGCCATGTTAAACTTCCAGTCACTATTATGACAACGTGTGAGGGGTAACTCCAAATTTAACACACCTGCTCTCCATTCACACCTTAGACCTTGTAACACTAATAAGTCACATAATACAGGGGAGGGAAAAATAGCTACATTATATAAACATAGATAGGGGAGAATAAGTATTTGATATACTGCCGATTTTGTAATTTTTCACAAAGAATGGAGAGGTATATAATTTTTTATCGTAGGTACACTTCAACTGTGACAGACAGAATAAAAAAAAATCCGGAAAATCACATGTATGATTTTTAAATAATGAATTTGTATTTTATTTGACAAAATAAGTATTTTATATAATAGAAAAACAGAACTTAATATTTAGTACAGAAACGTTTTCTGTTGTCCATGACCAAGTTTACACACACTGCAGCAGGGATTTTGACCCATTCCTTCATACAGATCGCCAAGTCTTCCAGATTTTGTGGCTGTCTTTGGGCAATATTGAGTTTCAGCTCACTCCAAAGATTTTCTATTGGGTTCAGGTCTGTAGATTAGCTAATGCTTCTTACAGAGTCACTCCATAGAAGGCCTGATTGTGTGTTTAAGGTCATTGCCTTGTTGGAAGACCCAGCAATGAACCATCTTGAATTCTCTTACTGAGGGAAGGAGGTTTTTGGCCAAAATCTTGCAATACATGACCCCATCCATCCTCTCTTTAATATGGTGCAGTTGTCCTGTCCCCTTTGCAGAATAGCACCCCCAAGGTATGATGTTTGCACTCCCATGCTTCACAGTTTTGAATGGTGTTTTTGGGGTTGAACTCATCCTTCTTCTTCCTCCAAACACGGCGAATGGAACTGATTCCAAAAAGTTCTATTTTTGTCTCATCTGACCACATAACCTTCTCCCATACCTCCTCTGGATCATCCAGATGGTCACTAGCGAACTTCAAACTAACCTGGACATGTACTGGCATGAGCAGGGGGACATTGTGTGCCCTGCTGAATTTTAATCCATGAAGTCATAATATGTTACCAACAGTAATCTTTGAGACTGTGATCCCAGCTCTCTTCACTTTATTGGCATGGTCCTTCCGTGTAATTCTGGGTTGATTCCCATGAGGTGATATCTTGCATGAAGCCTCAGACCGAGTAAGATTGACAGTCATCTTGTGTTTCTTCCATTTTCTAATAATTGTGCCAACAGTTGTTGCCTTCTCACTAAGCTGCTTGCATGTAGCTCACCTCAGCTTCTGCAGGTCTACAATTTTGTCCCTGGTGTCCTTAGACAGCGCTTTGGTCTTGGCCATGGTGGAGAGCTTGGAGTGTGATTGACTGAGTGTGTAGACAGGTGTCTTTAATAATGGTAATGAGTTCAAACAGGTGCAATTAATACAAGTAATGGGTGGAGAGTAGGAGGGCTCCTTAAAGAAAAAATAACAGGTCTGTGAGAGCCAGAATTTTTGTAGGTTGGTAGGTGATCAAATACTTATTTCATGCAATAAAATGAAAATTAATTATTTAAAAATCATACAATGTGGATTTTCTGGATTTTCCTTTTGGATTCTGTCTGTCATAGTTGAAATGTAACTATGATAAAAATTACAACAGACCTCTCTATTCTTTGTAGGTGGGAAAACTTGCAAAATCGTGAGGGTATCAAATACTTATTTTCCCCAATGTACATATATTTATATATGTCCATATATATATATATCTATATATATATATATATATATATATATATATAGATATATATATATATCTATCTATATATATATAAATATATATATATTAGTGTGTCCACCCATATCTTATCCACCGCCATTAACTTGAGAACGGCGGCAGCTATAGGCATATAAGTGGTGTCTAGGTATAGTAAAGTAGCCATGCGCAACTCAATGAAACCACCTATAGTGCCACCTGGTGGAAGACAACGAAGTTAGCATTTTTATCTCGAAAACAGAACGAGATAGAGAAAAAAAGTGAATTAAAAAATTGTAGGGCATCATCAATTCAATACGAATCGACACCTTGCATACAGAAATGCTATGATATGAAACGCATGACCCCCCCCAAAACATTGAATGCTGGTCACGCGTATGGCACTCATTTAACTTTGATGCTCAAAGTGGCCACCGTCAGCTGCAATGCACATCTGGACTCTGGACAGCATACTGTATCTTGCGGCACGTTGTGCAATATGGTAGGTAACATGTTTGCACAAGCATCTGTAATACATCGTCGTAGGTCCTGCAATGTTGGTGGAGGGGTCGCATACAGTTGCTGTTTGATGTGACCTCACAGAAAGAAGTCCAATGGAGTCAGGTCAGGTGAGCGTGGAGGCCACTCCACGCAGCCACCAACCCAATACCTTGTAGGAAGGTCTCCATGAGGTATTGCTTCACGTCCGCAGCCTTGTGAGTTTGACACATTCTAATCATAGATTTCTGTATGCAAAGTGTCGATTCGTATTGAATTGATGATCCCCTATAACTCTGTAATTCACTTTTTTTCTCTATCTCGTTCCATTTTTAGATAAACATGGTGACTCTGTTGTTTTCCACCAGGTGGTGCTATAGGTGGTTTCATTGAGTAGTGCATGGACACTTTACTATACCAAGACACTACTTCTATGCATATAGCTGCTATTCTGTCTCTTCCTGGTAGCAATGAATCCAACCGCTCTAATTATCAGTCCCTTAGATAACTGTATGGTTTTACTCACTCTACCGGCTTCCACAGATAATTCAACTCAGCCCAACGATGACTTGTAGAAAGACAAGGAGAAACGCTGTAGTTTTCTTCTAGAATCTTGTATTAAGTACAAAGTATAGGCAGGTGAAAAGGAATAATCTGTACAGGGTTGCAGATATGTCTCTTCAGTAATGGTTCCTCTAGACTAAACTGAAGGAGGAGGGAGGAGCTTTCTATACAGAAGCCAACTAAGGGAGGTACATAGGGACAAACTTCATACAGTCTAATCTACCTAGTAACAATAAGGAATTTCCTTATAGGAGGAAAAAATATGCAATGCAAGAATTATATACAACAGGTTGTTCCCATTCATGGGACACAACAGCTGCCACTGTTCTCAAGTTATTGGCGGTGGACAGGATATGGGTGGACACACTGTATATACATACATTTGGCTGTCGGTTCCGTCCGGGGCTCGTCATTATGACAGCCGCAAAAACAGTGCATGCTTGTTTCGGGCTGTTTACGGGTGCTTTCACATCAGCGTTTTTTTGCCTGTAGGCAAAAAAACACAAACCGCATATGACCACAATTGTTATTTTACCGGATCCTTCTACTTTTTATGGCTGCTGCGATAGATGCAGAGTGACATAGAATTTATCAGCCAGCACTGGAGTCAGCTGATCGGGGAATCAGCTGAACTCCTGATCTCACAGCCCGCACACGCTGCAATGGATGCAGGTTAATAGCAGTCTCTGCCTGCTGCCGATTACATGTGACCATGTGCGGGCTATGTGGTCAGGAGTTCAGCTGAGTTCAGATCAGCTGACTCCAGTGTCGGCTGATTACTTGTTCTGTGTATCCCTGCATCCATTGTAGAGTGTGCGGGCTGGAGTTCAACTGAGTTCAGATCAGCCGACTCCAGTGCCGGCCAAATTCAGCTGACCTGACAGCCCGCACACGCTGCTGCTGCTGGATGCAGGAGGACACAGATCAAGTAATCGGCCGACACTGGAGTCCGCAGATCTGATTATTTGTTCTGCTGGCTGAGTGGTCAGCAGTAGGGATGAGTGAGCAGTAAAATGCTCAGGCGCTCGATGGGCGAAGCCCATGTCAATTTTTTTTTTAAATTCATTAAAAAATTAAAAAAACAAAAAAACTTCCCAAACACAAAACCCTAACACTAGGGTTAGTGGTAAAAAAAAAATGACATGGGCTTCGCTATATTTTTGTATGCTAGCCAGGTACAGCAGGCAGGTACAACCCCCAGCTGCCTATTTGTACCCGGCTGGGAACCAAAAATATAGGGAAGCCCTTTTTTTAATTATTTCATGAAATAGTTAAAAAAAAAAACAACAACGTGGGCTTCGCCCAATTTTTGTGTCCAAACAGGTACAACTAGGCAACTGGGGATTGGAATCCGGAGTGCATGGTGGCCTCAGCTTTCTGGGCCCTCCCCCGCTGTGAATTGCAGTCTGCAGCCGTCCCAGAAAATGGCGCTTTCATAGAAGTGCCATCTTCTGGTGCTGTATCCAACTCTTCCAGTGGCCCTGGTGCCGGGTGGCACGCTGGGTAATAAGGGGTTAATACCAGCTTTGTTTTACTAGCTGGTATAAAGCCCAAGATTCTTGATGTCAGGCCAAGTTTGACACGGCCATTAAGAATCTCCAATAAAGGGTTAAAAAAAAAGATATCACACAGAGAAAAAATACTTTATTAGAAATAAATACACAGACACACTTAGGGACAAGAGAGAGAGAGAAAATTGATAAAAATGAATGGAAAAAAAGCACACAAAAACAGAAGAAAAACATGCAAGTAACCTAATAGGTGAAGAAATATTGCATCTAAACATCTAAAACTTGCCAAAAGCTCAGACACTGTCATATTTTACTACAAACTTTCAACTAACATATGACTACAATATATTAGCACAAGAAAAACACCATAAAGTGCAGCGATAAAATGCTTGCTTCATGGCACATTTGAAAGAGATTCTTCTAATGAAGATTAGAAACCTGCCATGTCCTACAACAATTTAACTTTATATGACCGTGACGCTAGCCACTACACTGACAAGTTGTGAAGGCCATGTCTCACTAAGCGACATCCCTAGCGACATCGCTGCTGAGTCACGGTTTTTGTGACGCAACAGCGATCTTGCTAGCGATCTCTTTATGTGTGACATCCAGCAACGACCTGGCCCCCGCTGTGAGGTCGCTGGTCGTTGCTGAATGTCCTGGACCATTTTCTTCAAAGGCGATGTCCTGCTGGGCGGGACGCATCGCTATGTTTGACACTGTGTGACAGAGTCCCAATGACAGCAGAGATCATTATACAGGTTGCTACTGTGACCTGTATCGTTACTGAGTCGTTGATAAGGTCTGACTGTGTGACATCTCACCAGCGACTTACCAGTGACTTTCCAGCGATCCTTGTCAGGTCGCATCGTTTTCGGGATCGCTGGTAAGTCGCTAAATTAGACGGGGGCTTGAGGCAGGATAGTCAAACGTTCCAGACGTTCCAGGAGAGCACGTCAAAATTAAGGGGATAGACAGAGGCGTACTCAGGTCATGGAATTGAGTCATAATACCTGGAGGGTAGCGGATCAGAACAGAGGCACAAGGCAAAAGGAAGGTCAAAAAAATCAAAGATCAGGCAGCATGAGATCAATTTCCAGAAAAGAGATACAAGAGGCCAACTAGCACAACTGAGTAGAAAACTAAGACTGGCAGTGCTCTGGGATAAACTGCTCATCTAAAAAGCTGGGCAATTACAAAAAATAGGGATCAACTTCAAAAACCCAGCACCTCCCAAAATGCGAGATGACAACTGAGCTGTCACTCAAAACACTGACAGCTCAGCAAGCTCCAGCTCCAGGTTGGACAATTGAGCTGTCACTCACCCAACTGACAGCCCAGCATGCCCTGAACAAAGAGAGGGGAATTGTGACAATGACTATATAGTCCTCAATTTTTATTTTTTTCAGACACTTTTTTTTTTTATCTATTGTTGGGGTGTTTTGTTTTGTTTTGTTTTTTCCCCCAATCTCTTTGTTTGTTGAAAACTTTAAACAAAAATGGAAAAAATTTAACTGAAATATAAACACACCCAAAACCTCGAATGCTAAAAATATATACATAAGAGGAAATACACATTAGTTTCATTACTGCTTTTATCTTCACTCATATTGTCTTTTCACTTTTGGTAGTAATGTACAAATACAAGTTATAGGATAGGCATTAACATGATTTAAATGAAACAACATGTATTTTTTGGTTTATAAACCGCACTTTTTTCCCCAAAAAATTGGGTGGAAAATTGGGGTGTGTCTTATTAGCTGAATGTAGCTTACCGGGGGGCGGTGAAGTGGGGTCTCAGGAAGTCTGATCATGGTTACGGTAATTCACATAGGTGCACTGTAGAGGCAACAGGAAGAAAACCCCCAAAACGGGAATGGTTAGCCAGGCGGTGGCAACAGACAATTACTCTCCTACCTTTCCTTAGTGAATGGTGAAAGTTTTGTTGCCTACAGCCTTATTCAGCATGAGTAGTTGTCACACATGTGACTAGTGGGGTTTATCTAGTACCTGGTAAACCCCAAGATGTTACAACCCACAGGGAACACAGAAGTCACGTTACAACAGAGGTCCCTGCCGCTAGGGAGAGGGTGTGAGGGGACACCTTCTGAACTCACCTCAAGCTGACTCCTGAGCTCCCTAGCGTACCTATATAGGTTCTTGTAACTTGTCGTCGAGTCGGATACCTTAGGCCTTCAGCTAGCCCTCCACTCACCCTGGCTAGGCAGACAAGATCACTAGACTCATCACTACAATACAGAAACACAAAGGAAGGAATATAAACAGGGGAAATAGACATGCAAGGAAAAACACTCCAGGTGGCTTCAGTGCAACCAACACCACTGCTGCACACAACACGACAGACTTCTTCCAGAGCAGGCTCCTTCCAAAGTGGACTACATAGAAATAAGGATTCAGTTTCTATGACAGGCATCATGTGATCAGATCACATGACTTAAATAGGGAAGGAGAATGATCCCAAAGACCCACACATGAGATTGGCAACTACAGCCCACAGCCAGGCAGGAAAGAGTGCTTAACTCTTGCAGCACCACAAGGAAGGAGATTATTATTATTATTATTATTTATTGTTATAGCGCCATTTATTCCATGGCGCTTTACAAGTGAAAGGGTATACGTACAACAATCATTAACAGTACATAACAGACTGGTACAGGAGGAGAGAGGACCCTGCCCGCGAGGGCTCACAGTCTACAGGGAATGGGTGATGGTACAATAGGTGAGGACAGAGCTGGTTGCACAGTGGTCTACTGGACTGAGGGCTATTGTAGGTTGTAGGCTTGTTGGAAGAGGTGGGTCTTGAGGTTCCTCTTGAAGCATTCCACGGTAGGGGAGAGTCTGATGTGCTGAGGTAGAGCGTTCCAGAGTATGGGGGATGCACGGGAGAAATCTTGTACGCGATTGTGGGAAGAGGAGATAAGGGAGGAGCAGAGAAGGAGATCTTGTGAGGATCTGAGGTTGCGTGCAGGTAGGTACCGGGAGACTAGGTCACAGATGTAGGGAGGAGACAGGTTGTGCATGGCTTTGTATGTCATGGTTAGTGTTTTGAACTGGAGTCGTTGGGTGATGGGAAGCCAGTGAAGGGATTGGCAGAGTGGCGAGGCTGGGGAGTAGCGAGGGGAGAGGTGGATTAAGCGGGCCGCAGAGTTTAGGATAGATTGCAGGGGTGCAAGAGTGTTGGAAGGGAGGCCAGAGAGCAGGAGGTTGCAGTAGTCGAGGCGGGAGATGATGAGGGCATGCACTAATGTTTTTGCTGATTCTTGGTTAACGAAAGCACCGATACGGGAGTTGTTTTTGAGTTGTAATCGGCATGAGGTGAAGAGGGCTTGGATGTGTGGCTTGAAGGATAGAGCAGAGTCGAGGGTCACTCCAAGGCAACGAGCTTGTGAGACTGGGGAGAGTGAGCAACCATCGAGTTTGATGGAAAGGCTTGTTGGAGGAGATGAGTGAGGAGGAGGAAAGACAATGAATTCTGTTTTTTCCATGTTAAGTTTTAGGAATTTAGGAGATGTGATTAAATAACAGTAGTGAACCTGCCAGCAGAAAGACACTGTGACCTTTTGACACCACATTCACCTGGGGTCTCCTCTGAGCGAGATATATACTCATGACAGCAGTTTGTTGATGAGTTAGTTTGTCCTGGGGAAATATATTTAGAGGTAGGCACAAATCTTCACAAAAAACGGCACTCCAACTGCTGTTAGGTACTGGGATGAAGTCATCAGAACCATTGTCAAACCCTATACTGGTGAATTGGGCCTTGAGCTTCTCCTGAAGCGAGACAATGCCCGGCGTCATGTGACCAGAATGTGTTGACAGTTCCAGGATGGTAAAGCCTAACTTAATTCCAATTGAGAACTTCTGGAACCTTATGTCAGTTTATTCAATGCCAAAAAGTAGCAACAGAAACTGTCTAGGAGCTCACTGACTCCCCGCTCCATGTTTTGGAGACCATCCTCCATGACACCATCTGCTGTCACTAGTGATTGGCAAGCACTAAAAGGCCTGGGTGCCCATTACTTGAGCCAAACAATTTCTAATGCTTTGGTGCACGCCTTGAGTAACGAGCATAATGTGACGCCCTGGCAAAACCAGGTAGTCACAGATAGGTCCCGCATAACACCATCCCCCACTTAGGAAGCACACAGCCAACCTAAAACCCTAGTCACCCCCCCCTTAGGGAAAGATAGACACACCTGTGGGCATGATCAGGCGGTTGGACACACCCACCCAGTGGTCCAGATAGCCCGGGGTGGAAAAACAGTAGTTAGTCTAGTTTGGAGTTGAGTTTGGAGAGGAGTGTGGGCTGGAGCTAAGTGTAGCTCCAGCAGTGAAAGTTCAAGTTGAACGGTGCCAGGGTAGGAGCCCTGGTACCTTGGCTAGGAGGCAGACGATGGTCTCCATCAGCAGGAGACGGGAAGATGGCTCGGCAGAACCGAGGTGGACCGGGACAGGGTTGTAGCCCGCCGGTACCGACACGGGGAACCGACCCGGAAACTGGAGCACAAAGGGGGGTACTCGGACCCTGAAGCCAGGACCGAAAACAAGCGGCCTGGTTAATTAACCGATTGAGGCCAGGACTACAGGTTCTGTCCCACCCAAAGTCCCTCATAGAAGACAACAGCCCACCGATAGGGATAAGAGTTCACCGCCAGGGCCCATAGATCCCAAAAGCCAGCGTCTGTGGGCACGGCTCCTTAGGCCACATCCAGCCGGGAGCGGACTCCTGAGTTTCAGACTAGGAAGTCCACCTTACACAAAAAAGTGCAGAAGAAAAGGATAGAGACCACCAGCCCGGGTGGGGGACCCGAATGCAACCGTCCGCGGCACCGGCCACCAGCACCTTGGTTTACCAGAGACTCGTGTGATTTATTGTGAGTAAACAAACCTCCCCCTTGCCGTCGCTATACCCTGCACCAGACACTGGGCCCCGGGGCAACCATCCCTACCCACGGAGGGGTTAACATCCAGCTGCCACTACATCTCCCCCGGGTACCCCATCACAGCAGCGGTGGTGTCCCAACTCACCACACACCGTGGGTGGCATCACAAACTTAATACAGCCTAGCTCGTACATCTACGTCACCCCCATTTTATTCGGCGTGTCCGTGAGACCCCTGAGACCCTCGAGCCACTACCCAAGCAGGCCCGGATCCGAGCAGCGCCGGCTACTGGCACGGGGGCGGCACAATAACGGAAGTGAATGTGAAACTCAAGCATTTTTCCAGCAGGTCCCCCCAGGAGGTCTTACGGGGGCCTGGAAATCACTGAAATGGATGCAAACATTGATAGAATGGAATGGGAATAACATGTACAATATGCCTGTATACACCTGACTCCCAAGTTGCTTTTGAAAACAATGTTATCAAAGTATTATGCCCCGTTAAATGACAGACAATAAAATATACAAAACCGACAATAAAATAGATTAATGACATGTTTCTATGGCAGATTTATCACTCCATACAGAATAATGGGCCTCACATAGCTATCCATACGGAAAAACTGGCCCCACATAGTCCTCCAAACAGAATAACTGACCCCACATAGAACTCAAAACAGATTAATTAGCTCAAATAGCCCTCCATATAGAATATTGTGGCCCACATATCTCTCCATATGGAATAATAGGCCCCACATAGCCCTCCATACAGAATAGCATCACGGCCAAGTAAAATCGGCCTGCAGGCTAGATTTGTGCCTTGGGCCAGAGGTTGACATATGTGGTATAGGGGGAAATAAAACTGAAAGCCACCAGTAAATTAAATTTGTATATTTTACTACCATATATGGGCATGTGGTGTGTGTGACATGGTCAGATACATCCTATTTAATTTCAAGCAGGGACTCAAAGCCTATGTGGAAAATGCAAAAACTTTGCAAAATTAGAAGAAAGAGGGACTCCAATACACCCTGTATTAGACATAAAGGAGGCCCACATTCTGCTAAAATGATCAGCTAGTGGGACTACTATACTCATAATCGCTATGCACTATGTGCAAGCGCTGCCATAAAATATAAGGATGAACTGCAGTACCCCATAGAACACACGTAGAGGAGGGCCTCAGACAAAAATTTTTGACCATTGCCTATGCTTAAGTAGAAGAGCTGTCAAAAAGTAGAAGGAGGGTCTCCAGCAAGAGACAGAGAAGAAAGACTCAGATTCACTAATGGTATAATATTACAAAGACTTTGACTCCAAAACTAGCAAAGGCTATGCACTCAATACACGGCCTAGCTATAATTCCAACGACGGATTGTAATACACACAGCAAGAGTCACCGTGGAGGAGGGCCTGGGATTAAATTTTGTGTCAATTGTAAAAAGATTCAGCGTTCTACCCTGGTATAGCCTATGTAGTTATGATAGTTATAGACTATCTAGAATTGAAAGGAAGAATTGTACACGCAGCAAGAGATAGATCGTAGTTATGCTACAAATTCTGGTGGCCGGTCACCACCATGCCATGCACGCCTGATTTTGGTTTGCTTTGTATTCCTCCTGTTGGTAGCTGTTCAGATTCAGTTACCTCACCCCTTTCCACAGGCAATGCTAATTAAGCACCATCTTGGATCTGGTCCGCCTTTATCAATGGTTGCTGTTTGGCACTGGGAGGATCAGTTCTGATATAGTCCTGGTATGGTGCAGAGCTTGCTCCACATGCTGGGACCTGGGCTGGTCTCTATCCACAAGTGCCTTTTTTGCAACATAGAAGCGGTTATATACAGGTTACAGGTATGTGTGCTCTATTATGGTTCTGCTTTTAACTTTATCTAGGAGGCCGCATGGCACATGAAATACAGAATGTAGAGTAGGACCCCCCTATTGAGATTTGCCGTGACGTTGGCAGGGGTGGCTCAAAAAATTGATCAATTATTTGCTAAAAATCTCAATTTTTTTTTTTATTGTAGTACAGTTGGAATAAATCTGTGAATTTTCACTTTTTATATGATGCATGCCAATTTCAGATCGTGCTGGCTCCCCTCTCTCTCTGTTTGGTCGTAGTTATGCTACAAATTCTGGTGGCCGGTCACCACCATGCCATGCACGCCTGATTTTGGTTTGCTTTGTATTCCTCCTGTTGGTAGCTGTTCAGATTCAGTTACCTCACCCCTTTCCACAGGCAATGCTAATTAAGCACCATCTTGGATCTGGTCCGCCTTTATCAATGGTTGCTGTTTGGCACTGGGAGGATCAGTTCTGATATAGTCCTGGTATGGTGCAGAGCTTGCTCCACATGCTGGGACCTGGGCTGGTCTCTATCCACAAGTGCCTTTTTTGCAACATAGAAGCGGTTATATACAGGTTACAGGTATGTGTGCTCTATTATGGTTCTGCTTTTAACTTTATCTAGGAGGCCGCATGGCACATGAAATACAGAATGTAGAGTAGGACCCCCCTATTGAGATTTGCCGTGACGTTGGCAGGGGTGGCTCAAAAAATTGATCAATTATTTGCTAAAAATCTCATTTTTTTTTTATTGTAGTACAGTTGGAATAAATCTGTGAATTTTCACTTTTTATATGATGCATGCCAATTTCAGATCGTGCTGGCTCCCCTCTCTCTCTGTTTGGTCGTAGTTATGCTACAAATTCTGGTGGCCGGTCACCACCATGCCATGCACGCCTGATTTTGGTTTGCTTTGTATTCCTCCTGTTGGTAGCTGTTCAGATTCAGTTACCTCACCCCTTTCCACAGGCAATGCTAATTAAGCACCATCTTGGATCTGGTCCGCCTTTATCAATGGTTGCTGTTTGGCACTGGGAGGATCAGTTCTGATATAGTCCTGGTATGGTGCAGAGCTTGCTCCACATGCTGGGACCTGGGCTGGTCTCTATCCACAAGTGCCTTTTTTGCAACATAGAAGCGGTTATATACAGGTTACAGGTATGTGTGCTCTATTATGGTTCTGCTTTTAACTTTATCTAGGAGGCCGCATGGCACATGAAATACAGAATGTAGAGTAGGACCCCCCTATTGAGATTTGCCGTGACGTTGGCAGGGGTGGCTCAAAAAATTGATCAATTATTTGCTAAAAATCTCAATTTTTTTTTTTATTGTAGTACAGTTGGAATAAATCTGTGAATTTTCACTTTTTATATGATGCATGCCAATTTCAGATCGTGCTGGCTCCCCTCTCTCTCTGTTTGGTCGTAGTTATGCTACAAATTCTGGTGGCCGGTCACCACCATGCCATGCACGCCTGATTTTGGTTTGCTTTGTATTCCTCCTGTTGGTAGCTGTTCAGATTCAGTTACCTCACCCCTTTCCACAGGCAATGCTAATTAAGCACCATCTTGGATCTGGTCCGCCTTTATCAATGGTTGCTGTTTGGCACTGGGAGGATCAGTTCTGATATAGTCCTGGTATGGTGCAGAGCTTGCTCCACATGCTGGGACCTGGGCTGGTCTCTATCCACAAGTGCCTTTTTTGCAACATAGAAGCGGTTATATACAGGTTACAGGTATGTGTGCTCTATTATGGTTCTGCTTTTAACTTTATCTAGGAGGCCGCATGGCACATGAAATACAGAATGTAGAGTAGGACCCCCCTATTGAGATTTGCCGTGACGTTGGCAGGGGTGGCTCAAAAAATTGATCAATTATTTGCTAAAAATCTCATTTTTTTTTTATTGTAGTACAGTTGGAATAAATCTGTGAATTTTCACTTTTTATATGATGCATGCCAATTTCAGATCGTGCTGGCTCCCCTCTCACGCAGCAAGAGATGCAGGGAAACCTGGAACGCAGTACAGTGGAGCGCAAGGACCTGTGATGGAACGTATGGAGAATTTAACGCACAATCTGGCATCCTCGCATTCTCCTACTCCCCTCCCCCAGTATGGACGTCGGTTCCCACACCCGTCCAGGCATCCTGCTGTGCTGGTTCCATCTCTGTCCCATGCTGCAGCTCCACGGAGTGTCTGTACTCTTAGCAGGCTCACAGCCTCTCTCCATAGGGCAGGCCTGCGGCCATGCTCCCTTTCTTAAAGGGCCAGCATCCTCCTAACCCAGAAGTTCCTCCCAGGTCAGCTGGGAGGTTGCAGGTATTGAAGGCAACTTTGGCCTTTTGAGAGTTGCCTGTGCAATGAGTAAGGGGTACTTTGCACACTACGACATCGCAAGCCGATGCTGCGATGCCGAGCGCGATAGTCCCCGCCCCCGTCACAGCTGCGATATCATTGTGATAGCTGCCGTAGTGAATATTATCGCTACGGCAGCTTCACATGCACTCACCTGCCGTGCGACGTCGCTCTGGCCGGCGAACCGCCTCCTTATTAAGGGGGCGGGTCGTGCGGCGTCACTGTGATGTCACACGGCAGGCGGCCAATAGGAGCGGAGGGGCGGAGATGAGCGGGATGTAAACATCCCGCCCACCTCCTTCCTTCCGCATATCTGACGGGAGCCGCGGTGATGCCGGTAGGAGATGTTCCTCGCTCCTGCGACTTCACACACAGCGATGTGTGCTGCCGCAGGAGCGAGGAACAACATCGGACCGTCGCGTCAGCGTAATTATGCTTTTGTGCTCGTTAATCGTATCATCTAGGATTTACACACTACGATGTCGAGAGCGACGCAGGAAGTGCGTCACTTTCGACATGACCCCACCGAAATCGCACCTGCGATGTCGTAGTGTGCAAAGTACCCTTTAGAGTTAAGGCCCCGTTACATGCAACGACATATCGTTAGATATCACTGGGGTCATGGATTCCGTGACGCACATCCAGCATCGTTAGTGACGTTGTTATGTGTAACAGCTACGAGCGAGTGTTAACGATCAAAAATACCTTATCGTTGATCATTGACACGTCGTTCATTTTCATAAAATCGTTGCTGTTGCAGGTACGATGTTCGTTGTTCCTGCGGCAGCACACATCGCTACATGTGACACCGCAGGAACAAGGAACATCACCGTACCTGCGGCCACCCACAATGAGGAAGGAAGGAGGTGGGTGGGATGTTACGCCCGCTCATCTCCGCCCCTCCGCTTCTATTGGGCGGCTGCTTAGTGACGCCGCTGTGACACCAAACGAACCGCCTCCTTAGAAATGAGGCGGTTCGCCGGCCACAGCGACATCGCTAGGCAGGTAAATCCCATATGACGGGTCCTAATGATGTTGTGCACCACGGGCAGTGATTTGTACGATGTCGCTGCGTGTAAAGCCCCCTTTAGACTCATTGCTGTAGTCAGGTTCCCTAGCACTGTGCTACTGTCTCTGAGCTAAAACTGTTTCTAACACCTGTTGCTTTACAGAGGGCTGCTGCCGTCACTTCCACCAGCTTCTGCTGCCTTACCCATCTGTCCATCAATCCTAGATGGATTCATTACACCCGCTGCTGAAAGCATCCTCTCCAGCCGCTGCTGTTGTATCCATCTGTACATCCATACAGCCAGCCATCACTGACGGATCCATTACACATGTGTCGCGGGCAGGGAGGACGCTGCTGCCGCGCTCGCTAACGCTCGGGTCTGGCGCTGCTGCGGCTGCTGCTGCTCGGTGGCTCAAGCGGTGGGCCGGATCCGGGTACTCGAGCGGCACTCCTCGCCCGTGAGTGAAAAGGGTGGTTGGTATGGGGGATTTTAGTCCATGATTCCACCCACGGGTTGTGGTGAAGATGGGCACCACCGCTGCTGGTGACGGGGATCCCGGGAGCGATGGTATGGAGCAGCTGGGATGTTGTTTTCCCCCTCCGTGGGTAGGGGTCGGTGGTCCCGGGGCCCAGTGGTGTGACGGGGAGGCAGGGTTGGTGAAGGTGCAGGGTTGCCACGGTTTTACGGTATGGTAGGCATGGGTGTACTCACTCAGTAAGAGATGCACAAAGTCCTTGGTAAACCAAATGGCTGGATGGACGGGTCCAGCACCAAATGGCTGGATGGACGGGTCCTGCAGCCGGCTGCAGTGTCTCTCCCCAGACAGGTGATGGCGGCTGTCTTTCCCTGCACCTTTGTGTCCTGTTTTGACTACGATGGATCCCCAACGGTAGTCCGCTCCCCGGTGTATGGATACTGGAGGAGCCCGTTTGCCCGCAGGCACTGGCCCTTGGGTCTCTAGCCTTAGGCGGTAGCTGTATACCCTCACGGTGCGGACGGTTGCCTTCTAATGGGTCTTTGGCTGTTAGGAAACCCCTGGGGTTCCTGTCACACTCGGATTTGACTGTTGACGGCGACTGCAAGCCTAGCCGGGGTCCGATGGCACTGCCTGTGTGTGCTGGCTTCACTTCGCTCCCTGGTCGGTACCGGCGGGTCAACGCCCGACCCCGGTCCTACGGTTCCGCGTTGATTCACCACTCCTGCAGACGGCCACCACCGTCTGCCAACCTTGTTGTCAGTGCCTGGGCCACAAACCCAGACACTCCTCATTTCAACCTCCTCAACTCAACTCCTGAACTCAACTGTCACTTTTCCCGCCTCCAGGCCTGTGAACTCCTCGGTGTGCGGGGTCAACCGCTTGGCTCCGCCCCACCTGGTGTGGACATCAGAGCCTGGAGGGAGGCAACAAGGATTTTGTGTTTGGCTAATGTTACTGTCTGGCGGGTGGGGGTGTGTGTGTGTTACCTGTGACGACCTGGCTAGTCCAGGGCGCCACACATGCTGCAAGCACTCTTTCCTACTGCTGCTGCTGTAGCCTTCCATCCATCCATCTATCCATCCCAGACAAATCCTCAACACCTGCTGCTGCCCAACCCATTGTCAGATACTGTTGATTCTACACTCCTGGGGTCAGCTGTCGCAGTACCAATCTTTCGTGGCACCTGGACTCGCACCTGTGCCGTAACACCTCCACCATCAGGGCTCTGGAGACCAGGTGATGGTTCGTAGTCAGGTTCCTCTGGGTTTTCTGTGTTCTGTGGCCCAGTGAGTTTGCTAAACATCTCGGCTCGCCCAGCGAGCGCAACAGAGGACATGTGGTGGAATGGATCATTGCGTTCCACCGAGGGTCCTCTATGCATTCCACTGCAGGTCCTCGTGCTCCACTGCACTGCATCCCAGGTTCCCCTGCCAGCAGGAAGCAATCGGTATCACCGGATGTAGTGAGTGTGTGTGTGCGATCTGATGCATGTGTGTGTGCGATCTGATCTATGTGAGTCTCGTCAAGAAGCAGGGGAGGGCAGCATGGAGCACAGTGGCTGGGAGCACCCATCAAAGATAGCAAGAGGATCTAAGAGCTATGCATATGTCTGGAAAGTATGATTCACCTGGGAAAGGCGGTCTGCTTTTTTGGGGAGTAAACTTACCCTTAACCGTGTTTACCTGAGAATAAGCCCTACCCCAAAAATAAGCCCTAGCACATTTTTCGGTTCAAGAAATAATATAAGGCAGTGTCTTATTTTCGGGGAAACACGTTAACAGCGGTATTAATAGGTAAATTTGTAAGGATTTGAAGTCAGCCAAAATGACTATGAGACACAGTTAAAGTTATGGGAAATAAGGTTGTGTAAGCCAGGGACGCCACACTGGGAGAAATAGTGAGGGCTAGGGATCAGCTACCGAGGGACGGCCGCTATCATCAGGTTGTGGAAATCATTAGTCCACAAACCTAAATGACAACATTTGCAGGAAAACAGTCTGGAAATGCAGTCATTAATTGGCCTGTGGTTGGGTAGCTGCACATTAACGTTTGAGTTCCAAGGCCTTGGGTAGAGACAGCTGGATGCTGTACTTGGACAAGGAAGTGGACATGTGGACATGGTTCCTGATGGTGTTTGTAAATGTGCAAAAACAGTATCAGCATCCACTCCTTGTCCTGGAGAGGGGATTGACCAGCACATAGTACATGGGAACCAACAGTGGGGTCACTCAAAGAGAAGGACAGTATACCCAGGTGACCTGGAGGCATAGCAATCTAGCCAGCAACAGACGTACAGAAGACACTCTGATGCAGTTTTTTTGATCAATTTTGAACATACTCTAAATTCTTAACTCTGAAACTGACAAATGATCTGCCGTCAGTGCGAGGCCTAGCTAAAATTAGCAGAAGTCATGGCAATTTAGCCAGCAACGGACATACAGGAGAAACGCTGATTCCAGTTTTGGATCAATTTATAAAATACTTAATTTATGACTCACAAAGTGGGCAAGAATCTTCAGACAGTGTAGGACCTAGCCAAAATGGGCAGGAGGAATGGCAATACAGCCAGCAACAGACAGACAGGAGAAACTCAAATTCTAGTTTTGATCCATTTTGAAAACACTCTTAATTCTTGGCTCTCAAAGTGTCAAAAGATCTGCAGTCAGTGTGATGCCTAGCCAAAATGATAATCAGGAGGGATATCAATGCAGCCAGCAACAGACGTAAAGGATAGCCTAACCAAAATGGATATAAGGAATGGCAATATAGGCAGCAACAGACGTGCAAAGGACACTCTGATTCCAGTTTTGGATCAATTGTGAAAACACTCTTAATTCTTGACTCTCAAAGTGGTAATGGACATTCAGACATGTGTCATGCAGTGTTCGGCTTTGCACTTGCTGGTTGTCATGGTAGCGTCGGACTCTGTTCACACTGCAGAGTCTGACAGGCAACCTGAGGTCTCTAAAGGTGGCTTTACACACTGCAACATCGCAAACGACATCGCTGTAACGTCACCGGTTTTGTGACGTAATAGCGACCTCCCCAGCGACATTGCAGTGTGTGAAACACATCAGCGACCTGGCCCCTGCTGTGAAGTTGCTGATCGCTACAAATCGTTCAGGACCATTCTTTGGTCCTTTGTTTCCCGCTGTGCAGCATGATCGCTAGAAAGTCTCAGTGTGTAAAAGGGGACTTAAATGTGCAGGCAGCAGGAGCCGGCTTCTGCGGACACTGGTAACCACGGTAAACATCGGGTAACCAAGAAGCCCTGTCCTTGGTTACCCGATATTTACCTTCGTTACCAGCCTCCGCCACTCTCACTGTCAGTGCCGGCTCCTGCTCCTTGCACGTGTAGCAGAGTACACAACGGGTAATTAACCCCATGTGTGCTGTAACTAGGAGAGCAGGGAGCCAGCGCTAAGCAGGGTGCGATGCTCCCTGCTCTCTGCACGTGTAGCTACAGCACACATCGGGTAATTAACCCGATGTGTGCTGTAACTAGGAGAGCAGGGAGCCAGCGCTAAGCAGTGTGCGCTGCTCCTTGCTCTCTGCACGTGTAGCTACAGCACACATCGGGTAATTAACCCGATGTGTACTGTAGCTAGGAGAGCAGGGAGCCAGCGCTAAGCAGTGTGCACTGCTCCCTGCTCTCTGCTCGTGTAGCTACAGCACACATCGGGTAATTAACCCGATGTGTACTGTAGGTAGGAGAGCAGGGAGCCAGCGCTAAGCAGTGTGCGCTGCTCCCTGCTCTCTGCACGTGTAGCTGCGTGCGCTGGTAACCAAGGTAAATATCGGGTTGGTTACCCGATATTTACCTTAGTTACCAAGCGCAGCGTCGCTTCAGTGCGTCGCTGCTGGCTGGGGGCTGGTCACTGTTTGCTGGTGAGATCTGCCTGTGTGACAGCTCACCAGCAACCCGTGTAGCGATGCTCCAGCGATCCCTGCCAGGTCAGGTTGCTGGTGGGATCGCTGGAGCGTCTGACTGTGTGACCTCTCACCAGCAACCTCCTAGCAAATTACCAGCGATCCCTATCAGGTTGTATCGTTGTTGGGATCGCTGGTAAGTTGTTTAGTGTGATGGTACCTTTAGTTGTTCAGCCTGACTCGGGCGTCGGCTATTTTAGCTTCACTGCTGCAGTTATTTCCTGCTGGCTTGTGAACTGCTGCTAGAAGCTCAGACTGCTAATGATCACTCACAGCCGCCTCCACTCTTTATAAAGTACTGGATCTGGTTGCTCGTCACTTAATATAGCTCAGCTTTTCCTTTAGTGATACTGGTCCTTATCGTAGTGATCTGGTTTAGTTTATTTCCTTTCTGTGTTTTATTTCTTCCTGGGCACGTATTGTCTTTCCCCTGTGTCTGATTGCGGTGTGTATGTGTTTAGGTTTTTTCCCCTGTCTGTAATATTTGTGGGGTTTGCTTCTCCAGTCCCAGCCCTCTCCTGAGGTGGAGGAGAGGGGGTGCTACATCAGGGTCTGGACAGGAGTTAGGGTCACGCTGGCAGTCCAGACCTAGCTACCATTATGCTTATCTCTGGGATAAGGGACAGCGCAAAGTCCCTAGTCTGAGGGTCAGCTTAGCGGTCCATGCTTCAGTTACCCCAAGATTCCCGTGACATTATATTCAGCCCCGTCATATTTTCCTTATGGATCCCGTTACTGGTTTTGCAAAACAGATGCAGGCACTGACACTTCAGGTAATGGAGCTTGGGAGGGCACTGCAGCTACAAGCTAAGTTGTCTCCCGTGGCATCGGGCGCAGTCATTCTCAGTGCACAAGAACCCAAACTGCCGCTTCTCAAGTGGTTTTCTGGGGACCGCAGTTGGTTTGTCTTCTTCGGGAGGCATGCAAGCTGTACTTCTGCCTGTATCCTCTCTCTTCTGGGAGTGAGGCTCAGTGTTTAGGTATAGTAGTTTCCCTATTTAGTGGTAACCCTCAATCATGAGCCTTTTCCTTAACTTCCGATTTCAATGTGTTTGGGATGGTGGAAGTTTTTTTTCTGCACTTGGCCTCATCTATGACGACCCTGATAAGGTATCTTTGGGCAAGTCCAAAATCTGTTCATTTAAGCAGGGGAATTGACCGTTGGAGGATAACTGCTCAGAATTCTGGCACTGGTCAGTATGCATGCTGTGGAACAACTCTGCTCTCAAGAGGCAGTTTTTTCAGGGCATTTCATAGAGGGTTAAGGAGGCTTTAGTGATGTATGAGACCCCTCCTTCTTTGGAGTCTACAATGGTGCTAGTAATCCGTATTGATCACTGGTTCCGTCAGAGGTCTCACAATACCACATCTGTCTGGAAGGGGGCAGCAGCTCCAGTGTCTTTTCCGGAGACCTCGGACAAGCCCATGCAGACCTAATCTGAGGGCCAGCTTAGAGATCCCTGCTTCAGTTACCCTGACATTCCCGTGACAACATGCTTGACACCATCTGAACCAAATAAGATTATTTTGGTCTCATCAGATCACAGGACATGGTTCATATAATCCACGTTCTTAGTCTGCTTGTCTTCAGCACATGTGCCGCCCCGGGCCGTATATTTATGGGAATGTCACTGGGTAGCCGTTGCCCAGTTCCGTGACCCTGGGGTTGTGCCAGAAAGGGCGGTTATTTACAGGGGAGATGAAATAAAGTTTTTGTCATGACGCCACTTGCGGGTTGCGGTTATTTAAGTGGAACCACCGCTGCACAGTTCTCACTACAGGGGCTGATGTTTATGGCAACCTGGATGTTGGGCCCTCCGTAAGTAGGGCCAGGCCCCAGGGGATAGATGATGTTATTGGGTGCGGAAAGAAGGTAGGCCATACAAGGAATTGCAGTGTAACTGGTTGCTTTACTAACAGCGTTGTTATGGCTGGCAACCCGAGGAAGGCTGGTCCTCATTGCTGTTCCTCTTAGTCCCAGTGCCAGTTTGGTAACCTGGTAGCTTCTTTCCCATGCACCTGTCTCTGGTTGGTGGGTCCCTGTCGCTTGAAGCATCTGGGGGTCCCATCCTGGTTCTCGTTCAGTCTTAGTCTGTATAACAGGTAGTTTGAACCCTGTGGGGTCAGTTTCATTGGTCCTGTTCCCAGGTTATCCTGTTGCTACCGTGTCCCGAACTTTACGGTCAGTGAGGTCCTGGATGGTCCCCTCACTGTGCAGATTTTATCAGGTCTGCCTGGAGCGTTTGCCTGACCTAGGATTCTGTACCCCGTTGGTGCTATGGTTCCGGAAGTACTCCACCGTACTCCACCGGCAGCCACACGCCTAGGCCCTCAGGTCACCTTTACACTCTCCTCTCAGTGCGGTTACGTCCATCTCCTCTCACTTCTACTTACTGACTACTACTCCTCACTGACTGTCTGAACTCTCCTCCCTAGTTAGTGTCTAGTGGACTGGATCGGCTCCACCCATAGGTGGCCATTCATTGGGTCCAACCCTAGTCTGTCACCAGTCTTTGGGAAGTGAAAAACAGGGATAATATATGTATTGTGGTGTTACCGGCACTGGTCTTCCGGGTTCCTGGGGGTAGGCCCTGCATCTTTGACAGGATGCAGTACCTTGTAGCTCTTGATGGCTTCAGGGGCGCTACACACACAATTCGTGGGTTTTTTGTGCATCATTTTTAGAAGAGGCTTCCTTCTTGAACAACAGGCCATGTAGATCAATTTGATGGAGTGTGCAGTGTATGGTCTGAGAACTGGCAGGCTGATTCCCCACCCCTATAACCTCTACAGCAATGCTGGCAGCACTCATATGTCTATTTTGAAAAGATAAACTCTGGATATAACACTGAGCATGTGCACTCAACTTCATTGGTCACCCATGGTGAGGCCTGTGCTGAGTGGAACCTGTCTGGTTAAACTACTATATCATCTTGGCCAGCATACTGCAGCTCAGTTTCAGGGTGTTGGCAATCTTCTTATAGCCTAGGGCCTAGGCCATCTTTATGTAGAGCAACAATTTTTTTAATTCAGATCCTCAGAGAATTCTTTGCCATGAGGTGCCATGTTGAGCTTCCAGTGACCAGTATGAGAGCGTGATAACACCAAATTTAACACACCTGCTCCCCATTCAAATTTGAGAACTTATTACACTGGGGAGGGAAAATGGCTAATTGGGCGCAATATGGCCACTTTCACTTAGGGGTGTACTCACTTTTGTTGCCAGTGGTTTAGACAGTAATGGCTGTGTGCTGAGTTATTTAGGGGGCACACCAAATTGATACTGTTATACAAGCTGTACACTGATTTCTTTACATTATATAAAAGTGTCATATCTTCAGTGTTATTCCATGAAAAGATATAATATTTACAAAAATTTACTGTGCATCAATATTTCTATAAGTATAAAAAATTAGTCTTCTTTATAGTCTAGAGTTTCAACAGAACTTCTTGATGGCTGACGCTGGGATCTTCAGCAGACCCTCAGCTTCCATATCAACCCATCAATGCCCTGCATTTGAGTTGTATAGGCCTGATGGGAGCGTGGAACTGCGCATCCCCATGCTGTGACTAGTACTATTACTGACAGGGGAATTTCACAGGTGGAGCGGGTGGCAGTGTGGCGCCCCTGACCTGGTCAGGCACCACTGAGTACTGCACCCATGCTGGGGACAGTACAATACAGGTAATCCAGAAGGCTGACCGGGGTGTGGTACACAGGCGCATAGTGATCAGGTCTCACACATGTACCCATGAGAGGACCCCTGGGGATCCCAGGAGGGGGAAAAACCTTCACCTTCACTGGAATAGTGGAGGGGGCCAAAAGCCTCCATCTCCTCTCAAGGGGTGTGGTAAGAGAATCTGGTTGCTAGGTGGCGTAGGCAAGAACAGGAGAGGAGGAGCAGTGAGCCAGTTCAGAGCAGAGTCCAGGGAGCTCCGAGGAGAGCTGACCCCTTCCCCTGGGCTGCTGTAGTCTGACAGCGTCCGCGCAGTGGCTACCGACGGGGGAGAACGGTCAACTAGGAGGGCTACCCGAAACCCATCTCCAGCTAGAGAGAGAGCACAGAGTGGGAAGTAAGGAGACTGCTAGGGAGTACCAGGCCCAAACGGGCGGCAGATCCCGAAGCGGAGATAGATCCAGCTTTCTTTTGCTAAACCTGCCGGTGTGGGGCTCTCAAAGCCCACGCCACAACACCACAAAAGCCGCAGCCACGTAGCCACAGTTAGGGCCCATAGCTCACAGGAGGCAAGAAGCTGGAGTGATCTGGCCCAGGCAACAAGCACACGGCAAACGAAGGGGAGTGAGGCTTCAGCAACTTCCCTGGGTGACCCCCATAGGGACTCAAAGTCGGGGTCACCCCAAACCACCAAGGGCTAAGGAAGGCGAGTTGGTAGTCACCCTCACAAGTCAGCCTGAAGGACACCTGGTTCCAGCCTGGTTCATCCCAGCTACGCCCGGGTTACTCACCCTGCCACCTGAAGTGAGTAAAAACCCTGAAAGACATTCTGCCTGTGTGGAGTTATTCTGCGCCTTGTGGTACTACGCACCTACACAGGGCCCTGGGGCTTGCCTCGCTCTCAGGGGGCTATTCCAACTAACTGCACTCACCATCAGCCCCAGGCGTCCCTCAACCTGCAGTGGCGGTCCCCCACTGACCGCAATACTGAGAGTGGCGTCACGACAAGAAGAAGATCTCCTACCTGTGACAAGATCCAGCCGAGTGGAGTCCCTGAAGGTAATGCACCGACACAATACTTGCGGGGCTTCACATCTGGCGTCACGAACAGGATAAGGACTAGACCTGTTCAGACAGGTGACCATGTGCCTGGGCGGTCCGCTTGAAAAATTGGAAGCGCCGCCATATTGCCACCATGAAAAGCGCGCTGAAAAACAACAGCAGCCCGCGCTGGGAGAAGTTACCGCCCACGAAGAGGTGTGGCTACCCAGAGATCCCCTGCAGAGTTCTGACCTCGCTTGTGAAGAAAGCGGAAGCGTCCGGAGACGGCGGGAAGGAAAGGGAGCCACAAGCCTGCTGCTGCAGAGAGAAGAGATGGAGTCCGGACGTGGATACCCAGAACCAGGCTCTGCTGCCTGGTGGTGCCGGGAGCTTGCTATCTTCTGCGATCAGCTGGAGGCCAGGATCATGCGACAGCTCAGTGAGGGACGCACGGAGCTTCTGGAGATGGCTGCGGCGGTTCGGACCTACGAGGAGGGAGCCGCGCGACGCCTGCCAGATCGAGCGGCGACGACTCAGATCCCGATGGTGCCACTGATGGGTGAGTCCAGAGTTGCCCCGGCCAGCGCAAGTGCTCCAACCCCTGCTGCTACGACCGCGGTCCCAGAAGAGGCGCCCGGCGCGGCGACGCTGAGCCAGGCCGCAGCCATGCCAGGTGCGGCCCCTCAAGCCCAGGCCGCCGCAGCGATGCCCTGCTCGGCCCGCCAAGCCCCGGCCGCCGCAGCGATGCCCTGCTCGGCCCGCCAAGCCCCGGCCGCCGCAGCGATGCCCTGCTCGGCCCACCAAGACCCGGTCCCTGCAGCGACGCCCAGCCCAGCCTGCACAGATCCCATCGCAGCTGCGACGCCGATCCAGGCCGCCGCCATACAGGGCGCGGCCCGCCAAGACCAGGCCGCCGCCATACAGGGCGCGGCCCGCCAAGACCAGGCCGCCGCCATACAGGGCGCGGCCCGCCAAGAGATTGCATCACCATTTACCCCGGCCTGCAAGGCCAGAGCAGACACCGCTCCCCAGCCTAAGGAAGTCCCTACTAGGAAATCCCTGATAGGTGAAGACTCCGCATACTGGCAGCTGAAGGCTGACCTGGAGGCTAAGTTCCCACAGGAGATGGTGGACCGATACATGCTCCCTCCGAACACCCCTAAGGCAACCCCTGCAGCAACCACGCTGAAGAGTCCACCGCCTGGGCCAGCTGAGGAACACTCATCCCCAGTGCTGCCACGACCAGAGTGCAGCGAAGAACTAAGGGGGAGAGGAGGGCAAGAAGCTGAGGAGTTGCCCCCGGAGCCAGCAGCAGTGCTAGTCCCAGAGCCGGAGATGCTGCCATATTCCCGCTGGGACGAGGAAGACCTGACACCTCCTGCTGAAGAAGAAGATCTGCCCCAAAGCCTCACCTGGGAGCTTGTAAGCTGCACTTCGCAGAATCCAGCCCGCAAGACACAGCGCCGCAGCAGAACTCAGTTTTCCCCTGCACCGCCATCCCCAGAGCAGAGAGATGACATCACGGCCAGAGACCTACAAGAAAAAAGGTTCCTGAGAAGAGCCAAAGCACGGGTCCGAGGACCCCTTTGCAGAGGAGTAGTGGAGGACTTCAGCCTCAAGTCAGGATACGGGTTCATCGTAGCACCTGGCATAAAGGAAGGTATCTTCGTCAACAGAAGAGACGTCAGAGCTAATCTGCCCAGAGGACATCCTGGAAGGAACCTGCGTACAGGAGACTCCGTACAGTTTACCCTGCATCAAGGAGAAAGAGGCTGGTATGCCCTAGATGTAGTTCCATGTCCCAAAGAAGAAAGGAAAGACAGCCATAAAGAAAGAAAAGACCAAAGACCTAATGAAGAGACAACTACAGATGAGGAAAAAGGTCAAGAAAGCAACAGGTGCCGCAGCCCTACAGGCCCAAGCCCTGGTGAAGAGGAATCTGCCTAAGTTTAAGTAAAGTACAGCAAGTTTTGACCAGTTTGGAAAGTTTGTTTTGCAACGTTTTAAAAGTTCAAGAATGTGCCCACAAAAACTATAGTGAGAAATAAACCTTAAGGCTATGAACTGGCTATAGCCACAAACTCTCGCAGTGTAAATAGTTACACCAGAGGGCACCACCACCACCAGAGTCAGCCTGTTTAGGGGCTTGGCTCGTCTGCAACCAGGAGGAGCCCGTCCGTATATAGGGCCTTGGCTCACCTGCGACCAGAGAGCATGCCTGTTTATGGGGCCTGGCTCTCCACCACAAAGAGGGTACCTGGTCAGCACCAACTGTGGAGGCCGCCTCTGCATCCTGCCAGAAGAGGCTGAAGGCGCGGATCCACCAGGCCAGGTATACCCTGAAGACCACCAGCCCATTAAAGCCGCCTCTACATCCTGCCAGAAGTGGCTGAAGTCGCGGCCAACGTGAAAGGGTTTTGGGTGGGTTAACGGACTTGTGGGTGGAGGGTGGTGATGTATGGTACCTGGTGCTTTTAAAAATGTTTTACATGTTTTAATGTTTTATGCATTTTAAAATGTTGTCTTGCAGCCCGAGGACGTGCTGGTGATAACTAAGGGGGAATGTGGCGCCCCTGACCTGGTCAGGCACCACTGAGTACTGCACCCATGCTGGGGACAGTACAATACAGGTAATCCAGAAGGCTGACCGGGGTGTGGTACACAGGCGCATAGTGATCAGGTCTCACACATGTACCCATGAGAGGACCCCTGGGGATCCCAGGAGGGGGAAAAACCTTCACCTTCACTGGAATAGTGGAGGGGGCCAAAAGCCTCCATCTCCTCTCAAGGGGTGTGGTAAGAGAATCTGGTTGCTAGGTGGCGTAGGCAAGAACAGGAGAGGAGGAGCAGTGAGCCAGTTCAGAGCAGAGTCCAGGGAGCTCCGAGGAGAGCTGACCCCTTCCCCTGGGCTGCTGTAGTCTGACAGCGTCCGCGCAGTGGCTACCGACGGGGGAGAACGGTCAACTAGGAGGGCTACCCGAAACCCATCTCCAGCTAGAGAGAGAGCACAGAGTGGGAAGTAAGGAGACTGCTAGGGAGTACCAGGCCCAAACGGGCGGCAGATCCCGAAGCGGAGATAGATCCAGCTTTCTTTTGCTAAACCTGCCGGTGTGGGGCTCTCAAAGCCCACGCCACAACACCACAAAAGCCGCAGCCACGTAGCCACAGTTAGGGCCCATAGCTCACAGGAGGCAAGAAGCTGGAGTGATCTGGCCCAGGCAACAAGCACACGGCAAACGAAGGGGAGTGAGGCTTCAGCAACTTCCCTGGGTGACCCCCATAGGGACTCAAAGTCGGGGTCACCCCAAACCACCAAGGGCTAAGGAAGGCGAGTTGGTAGTCACCCTCACAAGTCAGCCTGAAGGACACCTGGTTCCAGCCTGGTTCATCCCAGCTACGCCCGGGTTACTCACCCTGCCACCTGAAGTGAGTAAAAACCCTGAAAGACATTCTGCCTGTGTGGAGTTATTCTGCGCCTTGTGGTACTACGCACCTACACAGGGCCCTGGGGCTTGCCTCGCTCTCAGGGGGCTATTCCAACTAACTGCACTCACCATCAGCCCCAGGCGTCCCTCAACCTGCAGTGGCGGTCCCCCACTGACCGCAATACTGAGAGTGGCGTCACGACAAGAAGAAGATCTCCTACCTGTGACAAGATCCAGCCGAGTGGAGTCCCTGAAGGTAATGCACCAACACAATACTTGCGGGGCTTCACAGCAGCCTGCGACATGCAGGCATTATCTGCCATGGAGAGGCCATGCATAGACGGTTGAAGGAAACCTTTTAGTCAATTCAAACCACATTTTGTAATCGTGCAGCCAGGCTCGGATTAATGATTTCAGCAGCATGAATTGCCTCACAGGTTCTCGTTAATATTTGTTCCCAAATTAAATACAGTGTGATCAAAGACTGTCTGTTCTCCTTTTGTTATTAACTCTTTCTCATAACTAGTTTGGGAATTCTTACATTTTAGTAAATGTATTAAAAATATCACATCTTTGAAATTCCCTTTAGCCTGACTTCTATTTTTCCACTTAAACGAGAAAAAAAAAATCTATAGCTTTAAATAAGTTGTTTCAATGTGTTCAAAATATAGATGAAACTTGGTCCAGTCACACTAAGCAACTTACCAGCGATCCCAACAACGATAGGGATCGCTGGTAAGTTGCTAGGAGGTTGCTGGTGAGATGTCACACTGCGACGCTCCAGCGATCCCACCAGCAACCTGACCTGGCAGGGATCGCTGGAGCGTGGCTACACAAGTTGCTGGTGAGCTCACCAGCAACCAGTGACAAGCCCCCAGCGCCGCGTGGAAGATGCTGCGCTTGGTAACTAAGGTAAATATCGGGTAACCAACCCGATATTTACCTTGGTTACCACCGCACGGAGCTACACGTGCAGAGAGCAGGGAGCAGCGCACACTGAGCGCTGGCTCCCTGCTCTCCTAGTTACAGCACACATGGGGTTAATTTCCCGATGTGTGCTGCAGCTAAATGTGCACAGAGCAGGGAGCAGCGCACACTGCTTAGCGCTGGCTCCCTGCTCTCCTAGTTACAGCACACATGGGGTTAATTTCCCGATGTGTGCTGCAGCTACATGTGCACAGAGCAGGGAGCAGCGCACAATGCTTAGCGCTGGCTCCTTGCTCTCCTAGTTACAGCACACATGGGGTTAATTAATCCGATGTGTGCTGCAGCTACATGTGCACAGAGCAGGAGCCGGCACTGACAGTGAGAGCGGAGGAGGCTGGTATCAAAGGTAAATATTGGGTAACCAAGGACAGGGCTTCTTGGTTACCCGATGTTTACATTGGTTACCAGCCTCCGCAGAAGCCGGCTCCTGCTGCCTGCACATTTAGTTGTTGCTGTCTCGCTGTCACACACAGCGATCAGAAAGCCACGGACCCACTTGGGGGGAGGGGCGACATGACCAAGGGGGAGGTAGGGAGTGATGGGTTAATAGGGACAGTGGTATATGCCTAATATGGCTTTGGGGGATGGTTTTAGCCGGGGAGGAAGAGGAGGAGCAGGGAAAGGGTTAGCTGGGAGAGGAAGGAGTTACCTCCTCTTCTGTTTCCGGACGCCGAACGATCTGCACGTGCACCTCCATGGCAGATCTTCAGGAGCTCCAGCGTCTGATTCAGGCAGCGGTCGCAGCGCACGGGCCCCTGGCAGTGCAGACCCACATCAGGGCTGCCGGGGTTAACCCGTCGGCGCTTGCCCCTCGTCCCCCCAGCAGCGGCGGGCGCCAGTCGCGGCCCCCCCGCAGGTATTCCCCGGGCGCGGGGGGGGGCGAGGAGGAGATGTAAGAGCCCCTCCAGGGACCCTCCGCAGAGTGCAGCGCAGCAGCAGCGTCTGGCTGCTGCAGAGGCCGGCGGGAGGAATCTTCGTTCCAGCCGCGGCGGTCGGGAGGTGGGAGTGGCCAGCACGGGGCCTGCTTCCGGTCCCGGCCTCCGGGCTGGAGTTACTGAGACTGCAGCGGCTCCAGGCCGGGAGCGCGCTCGGCGCAGGAGAGAGGCCAGCAGATCCCCCTGCAGTCGGCGGGGGGACCGCGGGGCTGCACGTGGCGGTAGGTCCGGCGCCGGGGGGGGGGTCTGCGGTGCCTGACCCCGGTGCGGCTGAGAGAAGGAGTGACGGCGGGAGCCCTGCGGCAACCGCCGGGTCACTCAGTACCGCTGTGCAGCCCCCGGATGTGGCAGTCTCCCGTGGGAGCGGGAGGACTCGGCGGATGGAGGCCTGCAATAGCCCAGGAGGGCCAGAGGCGACGACGGCTGAGATCCGGAGCCGGGCGTCTGGTCGTCCGCGCCCAGAGGCCCCTTGCAGTCGGCAGGGGGGCGGGCGCAAGAGGTCGAGGCCCGGGGTGCCGGCGCGGGGGACAGGACGGTCTCCTGGGTTGTCACCCCGGGGCAAGAGATGGAGCGGGGATGACTCTGCCCACGCGGCGGCCCTGTCTGGCGGCCGTGGTGGGGGGGGTGCTGCGGCGGCGCCCCCCGGATGTCGGATGGAAGATGAGGCCAGCGGCGAGGAGGGGGAAGAGGCTTTCGGTTCGGAGGAGTCGGATGGACGACAGACGGAGGACAGCGAGGCGGCGGTCTCGGGAGACGCCGAGCGGCGGTCGGGTGAGACGGCCGCGGAGGCGGCAGGGGCTGCGCTGGCGGGGGGCTTCGGGGGGGGGGCGGCTGCGGCTACGGCAGCGCCCGCTGGTTTCGCAGTGTGGAGTCAATTGTTGGGGCTGTTGCAGGGGCTGGCGGCGGCTTCGGGAGCGGGGGGGGGAGGGGGCCCAGGCGCCGGTGGCGGCGTGGGTGGGTGCAGCCGGTTTAGGGGCCTCGGCGGCGACGGGGGGGTGACGGAGCGGGTGCGAGTAGAGGGGGGGGCGAAGGGGGGAGTGAGACGGGGGGGGGAAAGGAGAAGGAAAAGGAGAAGGAAAAGGAGAAGGAAAAGGAGAAGGAGGATGAGGTGGTGCGCTTAGATGATAGGGCTAAAAGCGAAGTTTATGTTTGTTTTGAGGGCCCGCTGGGGGCCCATTTAAAGAAGGAGGTGCGGGAAAAAATTTGGAAAGGGGAATATGTGGAGATATTTTCTCTGCTTCCCCTGGAGAAATTTAATTTGGATAGGGTTAAGCCGAGTGATTCCAAAAAGGAGAAGGACGAGGAGGAAAAGCGCCGTTATAGGCTTATTCCTCGGACTTTTGCCAACTGGCTACAGGCATTTGCGATTTTGGCGAGCGTGGTCGGGGAGAAGGAGCCGGAGCATTGTTCGGCTTTGTTCGGCTACATGGATGCGATAGGGGAGGCTTATCGAGTTTATGGCGGACTGGCGTGGCTGCGCTACGACGAGCAATTTAGGCAGCGGAAGGCATTGCGGCCAGATATGCGTTGGGACCATAAGGATATTTCCTTATGGATGCGATTGATGTCGGCACCGGCTCAGCCCTTTCGGGGGGGCGCCGGGGGTTCGGGGGGGGCCGGGTCCCCGGCCAGTTTCAAGAAAGGTTTGTGTTGGCAGTACAATGAAGGGCAGTGCAGGTTTGGAGCGGCGTGCCGTTTTAAGCATGAATGCTCCGGATGTGGGGGGGGACATAGCTTGTCCAAATGTTTTAAAAAAGGAAAAGGAAAGGCTGGTGATGGGGCTGGTAAGAGGGACGACGCCGGTGAAGGTAGAAGTGATGGTTCCGTTTTTAAATAGGTATCCGGACAAGGAGGCGGCGGCGTTGTTAAGTTCTGGTTTTTCGGATGGTTTTCATATTCCGTCGGTTGTTAATGCATCGGTTCCGCCGTATCGTAATTTGCGTTCCGCTCGGGATCACCCGGAAGTGGTGGATGAGAAGCTGGAAAGGGAGGTGGCTTTGGGCAGGATGGGCGGCCCTTATGTCGCCCCGCCGTGCGGGAATTTGGTGGTGTCACCGTTGGGGGTGGTACCAAAGAAGGAGCGGAATAAATTTCGGCTGATTCATCATTTGTCTTACCCGGAAGGGTTATCGGTGAATGATGGCATTGCGCCGGAGTTGTCGGCGGTATATTATGTGTCGTTCGATAAGGCGTTGGACCTGGTTAGGGCGGCGGGGCGGGGTGCATTGATGGCAAAGGCGGATGTGGAAGCAGCGTTTCGGTTGTTACCGGTTCATCCAGATAGTCAGCATTTGTTGGGTTGCTGGTGGGATGGCAGTTATTATGTTGATCGTTGTTTGCCAATGGGCTGTTCCATTTCGTGTTCGTACTTTGAGGCATTTAGTTCGTTTGTTGAGTGGGTGGTTCGGGACGTGTCCGGGCTTACGTCCATCATTCATTACTTGGATGATTTCCTGTGTGTCGGGCCGGCGGGTTCGATGGTTTGTGCGGGTTTGCTATTTGCGTTGCAAAAAGTTGCGGCCAGTTTCGGGATTCCTTTGGCGCCGGATAAGACGGAAGGCCCGGCGCCGGTGATGTGTTTTCTGGGAATTGAAATTGACACCATTGCTATGGAATGCAGGTTGCCGGCGGAGAAGGTCCGTGATTTGAGGTCCGCAGTGTCAGGGGTAAAAGCGGCGAAGAAGGTGCGGCTTAAGGCGGTGCAGTCTTTGCTTGGAAAATTGAATTTTGCTTGCAGACTTGTGCCAATGGGGAGAGTGTTTGCGAGGCGTTTGGCGACGGCGACGGCCGGGGTACGGTTGCCGGCGCATTTTGTGCGGATCACAAAGGCGATCAGGGACGATTTGGAAGTATGGGATCAATTTTTGCAGCATTTCAACGGCCGGACGCTGGTGATGGAGAGGGTGGCGTCTAACGGGGCGTTGCAGCTGTTTACGGATGCGGCGGGGTCGGCCGGGTTTGGGGCTGTCTTCAGAGGTCATTGGTGTGTCGGGCAGTGGCCACAGGCGTGGCGGGAGAGCGGCTTGGTTAGGAATTTGGCTCTGTTAGAGCTATTCCCCATTGTAGTGGCAGTGGAGCTATGGGGGTCGCACTTTGCCGGAAGGAAAGTGTGTTTTCATTGTGATAACCAGGCGGTGGTGCACGCGATTAACAACTTGTCTGCTAAGTCGGAGCCGGTGGTGGTGTATTTGCGGCATTTAGTGTTGAGATGTCTGCAGTTGAATGTGCAGGTAGTGGCAAGGCACGTTCCGGGTGTTGACAACGAGGTGGCTGATGCTTTGTCTCGTTTTCAGTTCAGCAGGTTTCGGGCGCTGTTGCCGTGGGCGGACGAAGTTGGAGTGGAGTGCCCCGAGGATTTGTGGCATCTGGTGAGGCGGTGATCTCAGACTTGATTCGGAACTCGGTGACCGAGGTGACTTGGTGCCGGTATGCTAAGGTGTGGGCTGAATGGGAGGAGTTGTTGCGTCTGATGTTTGGTGGGGAAAGCGTGGATTACTTGGTGGCTTTGTTGTCATTGGTGAGTACGGATTTTTCAGCCGGGCGATCGGCATCGGCTGTGGCACATCGGGTGTCGGCAGTGGCATTTTGGTTAAAAATGAGAGGGGAGCGTGATGTTTCACAGGATTTTCGGGTTCGTCAGGCTTTGCGGGGCTTTCGCCGTGGCGTACGGGAGAGGGACAAGAGGCGCCCTGTATCGTTTGGTTTGTTGAGACGGATGGTGGGTGGCCTGAGCGGCATTTGTGAGTCTGTGTACGAGACGGTTCTATTTACAACGGCTTTCGGTCTCGCTTTTTATGGGGCGTTCCGGATAGGCGAGCTGGTGAGCCCGTCCAGGGTGACGGGTGGTGGTTTGATGTTTGAGGACGTGCAAGTGAGCAGTAGTCAGGTGGAGTGCCGGATTCGCCGGTCAAAAATGGATCAGCTGGGCCGTGGTAGATTGGTGGTGTTATATGCGGTTCCAGGAGAGGAATTGTGCCCTGTGGGTTTAGTCGAGAGATTTATGGCCGTGAGGGGAGGCTTACCTGGCCCGTTGTTGCGGCATTTGAATGGGTCGTTTTTGTCGAGGTTTCAGTTTGTGGCGGTGCTGCGGCTAAGTCTACGTAACGCGGGGGAGCGCCCGGAGGAATTCGGGTCGCATTCATTCCGAATTGGTGCAGCAACGGAGGCAGCCCGTTGGGGGCTTGGAGATGAGGTGGTAAAGCGTATTGGTAGATGGGAATCTTCTTGTTTTCGGCGGTATGTGAGACCGCAGTTGTTGTAGCATCATGGGACTTTGGTTACGTGCGGAAGGTTTGAGGAAAGGGGTGTTTTTTGATGTGTTGGTGGTTGTGCTGTTATTGGTTTTGATATTTTCGTTTTGTTTTATTTGTTATAGGGAAGTGCCTGATCTGGATCTTGGGGCACTCCTTCGTATTTTGGGGTGCCCGTCGGGCGGAGGTCCGCCCGAATGGTCGACAGCTGGGTTTGGATCGTGCGCAGGCGACTGTTCGATGGATCGGAGTTCGGGGCATGGAGTGGGGCAGGGTGGTCCCGGAATTTCGTTTCCATTGTAAAGTTGAGCGGCCCCCGGATGTGCTGGTATTGCATGTGGGGGGTAATGATCTTGGTGCCAGGGCGTCGCGGGATTTGATCCGAGACATAAAGATTGATTTACTGCAGTTGTGGAAGCGGTATCCTGGTTTGCTGGTCGTATGGTCTGACATAGTGACCAGGTTGGCATGGAGAGGGGCTCGGTCGGTGGAGAAGGTTAATAAGGCCAGGGCCCAGGTGAATAGGGTAGTGGCTAGGTTTGTGACCAGGAATGGTGGAATTGTGGTACGGCACAGGGATTTGGAGCCGGCTGATTGGCGATTTCGGAGGGGTGATGGTGTGCACCTCAACGAGGTCGGTCTGGATTTATGGGCGTTGGGTCTGCAGGATGGTGTGGAGCGTGCTTTTGGTGTGTGGCGGGTCCAGGCCACGTAAGGTGTCACGTGGTCTGTCCTGTGGCGGTGGGGGTAGGTCTGGTCCAGAGGTTTGGAAGTGATTGGTGGCTGGACCGGGAGTCATTGTCTTGGTATGGTGGCTCTCGGTTTCCGGGATGTGGCAGGCACGGGGTTCTGCCAAAGTGTGGGGGTCAATCCGTGGGTGATTGGCACCTCGTCTCTGGGTCGGTGTGTTGCGGCCGGGGACAGGGGGAGTAGTAGTAGTGGACTGGGCCTACCCCGGGGGGTATTGTAAATGTTATTGTCTATTGTTACCGTTATGTGGTTGTTTTGGGTCGCCCGTTGGACGGCGTCCCTAAGGTACTAGTCTGTAAAACAATAGGCAATAAAAAGGCTGCTGTGGCCATTTGAACCAAGTCGCATGCAGTCCGTGTGTTTAATTTTAGAGGATAAAGGGGGTTTGGTTACACAGACATCATGACCGGAGAATCCTCCCTCAGCTGGTCAAGAAAGCCACGGACCCACTTGGGGGGAGGGGCGACATGACCAAGGGGGAGGTAGGGAGTGATGGGTTAATAGGGACAGTGGTATATGCCTAATATGGCTTTGGGGGATGGTTTTAGCCGGGGAGGAAGAGGAGGAGCAGGGAAAGGGTTAGCTGGGAGAGGAAGGAGTTACCTCCTCTTCTGTTTCCGGACGCCGAACGATCCCCGCCCACCCTCCCTTTGTGTTGTCATGTGGGAGATGTTTTTGGGTAGTTGGGATACCTTTTGTCACAGTAGCGGTGGGGGTAGGTCTGGTCCAGAGGTTTGGAAGTGATTGGTGGCTGGACCGGGAGTCATTGTCTTGGTATGGTGGCTCTCGGTTTCCGGGATGTGGCAGGCACGGGGTTCTGCCAAAGTGTGGGGGTCAATCCGTGGGTGATTGGCACCTCGTCTCTGGGTCGGTGTGTTGCGGCCGGGGACAGGGGGAGTAGTAGTAGTGGACTGGGCCTACCCCGGGGGGTATTGTAAATGTTATTGTCTATTGTTACCGTTATGTGGTTGTTTTGGGTCGCCCGTTGGACGGCGTCCCTAAGGTACTAGTCTGTAAAACAATAGGCAATAAAAAGGCTGCTGTGGCCATTTGAACCAAGTCGCATGCAGTCCGTGTGTTTAATTTTAGAGGATAAAGGGGGTTTGGTTACACAGACATCATGACCGGAGAATCCTCCCTCAGCTGGTCATGTGCTTCACAGCGGGACAGCAACAACTAAAAAATGGCCCAGGACATTCAGCAACAACCAACGACCTCACAGCAGGGGCCAGGTTGTTGCTGGATGTCACACACAGCAACATCGCTAGCAACGTCACAAAAGTTGTTCGTTAGCAGCGATGTTGCTAGCGATGTTGCTTAGTGTGACGGGGCCTTTAAAGTAAACATGTCAGAAACTTTTACAAGCCCCCTCCACACCATACCATTAATATGCCTGCATAGCACTTAATGGGTTTGGCAAGCTTATCTTTTAATGACCCCATAGTGCTCCTTCAGCAGCGAAAAATCGTGTTTTGTAGTTCAGTGTAGAAGTGCATTTGGACTTGACGAAGCACTTACAGCTCCTTAAGGCCGCTTTACACGCGGGGATTTATTGTGCAATCGCACCCGCCCCCATCGTTTGTGCGTTACGGGCAATTTGTTGCCCGTGGCGCACAAAGTCGGTAACCCTCGTCACACGTACTTACCTCCCGAACGACCTCGTTGTGGGCGACGCACATCCTCTTCCTGAAGGGGGAGGGACATTCGACGTCACAGGGACGTCACACAGCGGCCGCCCAATAGAAGCGGAGGGGCGGAGATGAGCGGGACATAACATCTTGCCCACCTCCTTCCTTCCGCATTGCCGGCGGCCACAGGTAAGCTGCAGTTCATAGTTCCCGAGGTGTCACACTTAGCAATGTGTGCTGCCTTGGGAACAATGAACAACCGACGCGTAGAAGGACGATTGATTTTTTGAAAATGAGCGACGTGTCAACGAGCAACGATAAGGTGAATATTTTTGCTCGTTCACAGTTGCTCGTAGCTGTCACACGCTATGATATGTCAAACGATGCCAGATGTGCGTCATTAACAACGTGACCCCGACGACATATCGTTAGATATATCGTAGCGTGTAATGGGCCCTTTAGTCTCCACTGTATTCTGGAACTAGCAGCACTCTCCACTTATTGATTCATAGGTCATATACTTTACTTTTACTTTACAACAGGGCCGTATTTACCATTAGGCACCCGTGGTCCCGTGCCTGGGGCGCCACGTTGCGGGGGGGCGGCACTTTCTGGCTGCAAAAAAAAATTAATTTTTTTTTTTTTACATCTTCTCCCCCTCCGGACAGTCTATTAAATCCGCTGTGTTTTCAGAGGGGGAGGGGAAGGGGTCGGGGGGGGGCGGGGGTGAGAGACGCACTTTCATTTATCTGTATCTGCGTCTTTAAGACGTGAATACAGATAAACTGTGGGCGCCGCCGGGCACAGAGAACTGATTGACCCTGGAAGTGCCTGCACTTCCGGGTCAGAGGCGCGCCAATCCGCTCCGTGCTGTGGCATCCAATGCTGCAGATGCCGCAGAGGACAGCACACTCACCGGAGCCAGCAGCAGCAGGAGGATGACGGACACCGTAGGAGGAGCGGCAGCAGCGAGAGGAGACGGGAGGCACAAGAGCAGGTAACCGCTGGCAGAGTTCCAGTGCTGTGAAGTGAGGATTCTGGGGGAGGGGCAGGCAGGCTACAATGTGAGTATAGTGGACAGGCAGAGGCAGAGGCTACAATGTGAGGATAGTGGAAGAGGGACAGGCAGAGGCAGAGGCTGCAATGTGAGGATAGTGGACGAGGGACAGGCAGAGGCTGCAATATGAGGATAGTGGACGAGGGGCAGGCTGAGGCTGGAGGGAGGCAGAGGCTGAGACTGGGGGGAGGCTGGAGGGAGGCAGAGGCTGAGACTGGGGGGAGGCTGGAGGGAGGCAAAGGCTGAGACTGGGGGGGAGGCTGGAGGGAGGCAGAGGCTGAGACTGGGGGAAGGCTGGAGGGAGGCAGAGGCTGAGACTGGGGGGAGGCTGGAGGGAGGCAGAGGCTGAGACTGGGGGGAGGCTGGAGGGAGGCAGAGGCTGAGACTGGAGGGAGGCAGAGGCTGAGACTGGGGGGAGGCTGGAGGGAGGCAGAGGCTGAGACTGGGGGGAGGCTGGAGGGAGGCTGAGACTGGGGGAGGCTGGGGGGAGGCAGAGGCTGATATTGGGGGGAGGGAGAGGATGAGACTGGGGGGAGGCTGGAGGGAGGCAGGCAGAAGCTGAGACTGGGGAGAGGATGGGGGAGGCAGAGGCTGAGACTGGGGGGAGGCTGGAGGGAGGCAGAGGCTGAGACTGGGGGGGAGGCTGGAGGGAGGCAGAGGCTGAGACTGGGGGGAGGCTGGAGGGAGGCAGAGGCTGAGACTGGGGGGAGGCTGGAGGGAGGCAGAGGCTGAGACTGGGGGGAGGCTGGAGGGAGGCAGAGGCTGAGACTGGGGGGAGGCTGGGGGGAAGCAGAGTCTGAGACTGGGGGGAGGCTGGGCGGGAGGCAGAGGCTGATGCTGGGGGAGGCTAGGGGAAGAGAGGCTGAAGCTGGGGGAGAGAGGCTGATGCTGAGGGAAGAGAGGCTGAGGCTGGGGGAGGCTGGTGGAAGACAGGCTGATGCTGGGGGAGAGGCTGCTGCTGGAGGCGGGGGGAGAGAGGCTGCTGCTGGGGGAATGGGAGAGAGGGGCCAATGCTAGAGACAGAGGACAAGGGTTGAGGGATAGTGCAATGACAAAATCGTTTGGGTGGGGGGAGTGTAAGGACTCAGAATAAGAGGGGGGCAGCATTGGGAGCTCATTATGGAGAAGGGGCAGCATGTGTGGGCTCAGTATGGAGTGGAGCAATTTAGGGGAGTCAATATCAAGACTGGGGTAGTGTGTGTAGGGGGGTGTCTCAGCATAAGCTCTAGTGTGGTGGTCTTAGCATGAGTGGGGCAAAATGGAGGTGTCATTATGGAAAAGAGGAAGGCAGCATTAGGAGCTCATGGAGAGGGGCAGCATGCATGGGACATTGTGAGGAGGGGGCAGCATGCATGGGACACTGTGAGGAGGGGGCAGCATGCATGGAACACTGTGAGGAGGGGGCAGCATGCATGGGACACTGTGAGGAGGGGGCAGCATGCATGGGACACTGTGAGGAGGGGGCAGCATGCATGGGACACTGTGAGGAGGGGGCAGCATGCATGGGACACTGTGAGGAGGGGGCAGCATGCATGGGGCACTGTGAGGAGGGGGCAGCATGCATGGGAGACTGTGAGGAGGGGGCAGCATGCATGGGACACTGTGAGGAGGGGGCAGCATGCATGGGACATTGTGAGGAGAGGGCAGCATGCATAGGACATTGTGAGGAGGGGGCAGCATGCATGGGACACTGTGAGGAGGGGGAAGCATGCATGGGACACTGTGAGGAGGTGCCAGCATGCATGGGACATTGTGAGGAGGGGGCAGCATGCATGGGACACTGTGAGGAGGGGGCAGCATGCATGGGACATTGTGAGGAGGGGGCAGCATGCATGGGACACTGTGAGGAGGGGGCAGCATGCATGGGACACTGTGAGGAGGGGGCAGCATGCATGGGACATTGTGAGGAGGGGGCAGCATGCATGGGACACTGTGAGGAGGGGGCAGCATGCATGGGACACTGTGAGGAGGGGGCAGCATGCATGGGACATTGTGAGGAGGGGGCAGTATGCATGGGACATTGTCCTCACATCATGCCGCTCACTCCTCACAATGTACAGATCATATTTCATAATCGAGGAAGGTGTGGGGGGTATAATTTATAAGGAGGGGCAGTGTGGTGTTTTAGTTTATCAGGGGCAGTGTCACAGTATATAAGTGGGGACGGTGTGGTGGGAATATGTTATATTCATGCTATGTTTTGATGTGCCTGTGGTGATCCCCATGGGGTGGGGGGGGGGGGGGTTAGTGCCCTTCGTTTCGCATTGATACTTTTTAAAGTGTTTTACAGAGTAGATCTGCCTTAAACAGATGTCGTGTGCGAAAACTCAGTTTTACATTGTCACTAAGGGGCGCAACCACTTAAAGTGCCTAGGGCAGCATGAAGGCAAAATACAGCCCTGTTTTACAACTAACTTGTCATTCAGCCTGTGAAGAATCCTGCTAGTTTGTGAATCCAAGTAAAGCAAAGGAGCTGTAAGTGCATCTTCTTGGCCTAATGCACTTAACTGATCTTCAAAAAGTGATTTCTTCTAGCAGAAGTAGCACTTTACAGTCATTATGGGATCGACTGGCTTATCTTGTAAAAGGCTTTACAGTCATATTAATGATTTGGGGCGATTAATGTTTCTGATGAGTTGACTTTAAGATCACATGATTACTCAAATGATTGTAAAGAATTTATTTAAAATGTCTAATTAGTTAGACTGTCTTAAAATGTGTTATATTTTATGCTAGTTGTGCACATGTATCATTAATACACATCTAAATATTTTTTTAACCAAAACACTTGTTTAATTCTATAAGTGTATAGAGTGTCGCGGAGTGATAGTCATGGGTGAGTGATTGACTCTGAACATCCCGCCACGCTAAATGGTAAAGCCGATCCTGCCTAGGTGTGGACTTGTGTAGTGTGGGCTGTGAACCCATGCAGGCCGCATACTGCCACTGATGTCAGCTGGTCAGGATCCAATCACGACTTGTACTCAGGAGACTTAAGCGCCATTTACACGCTGCGACATTGCTAACAATATATTGTCGGGGTCACGGTGTTTGTGACGCACATCGTGTAACACGTATGAGCGACCTTAAACGATCGCAAAAGAGGCAAAAATCATTTGTCTGCGAGAGGTCGTTCACTTACCATTTATCATTGTCTGGTCAGTAGCAATGTTGTTTGTCGTTCCTGCGGCAGCACACATCTCTATGTATGACACCACAGGAACGAGGAACAACATCGCACCTGCAGCTGCCGGTAATGAGGAAGGAGGTGGGCAGAATGTTAGTTCCGCTCATCTCCGCCCCTCCGCTTCTATTGGGCGGCCGCATAGTGATGTTGCTGTGACGCTGAATGAACCGCCCCCTTAGAAAGGAGGCGGTTCGCCGGCAACAGCGACGTCGCTAGGCAGGTAAGTATGTGTGATGGGTGTTAGCGACGTTGTGCGACACGGGCAGCGATTTGCCCGTGACACACAACCGACGGGTGCGGGTGCGCTCGCTAGCGATATCGGTACCGATATCGCAGCGTGTAAAGTACCCTTAATAGTTTGTTTAAAAAAACCAACTTTTTACTCAATTCATTCTTTGTGCCAATTTCCCATTTCAGATAGCAGGCACATATCTTCCAGCACATTACACTTCTACAAGGCATAATCAGACACTGTATTAGTTCCCATGGGGTTGTATCAGATCTTACATATCCTGTGAGTTCCAGAAAAATCCAGTTTAATGATAGAGTACCACCCGTGACAGTCAAATTTCCGTGCAGTGGCTCCATGTCTAGTCTCCTAACAAGGGTGAAGATCAAGTGTCCTGTTACCATGGTCAGTGAAGCTTGGGGAGAATCCGCTTGGTTAGGTTGTGAAGACACGAGAGTCAGTGGGTGCTCTTGTCCACTAGCTTGGCTGTCTTTAGAAAGACTGCACGGACCAAGGGTAATCCCACTGAATGCTCGCAGCCATTCCCTGTAGGCAGAACACTACTCAGACAACACAGGGTGAGGAAACCTCACATTAGGAAGATTTATTGAGTAAACAACAGTTAAAAGCATATTGCACCTTTCCAGCAAGAACAGCCTTCCGCTGGCTCACCAGTAATTAGAATCAATGTGATTTTGGGGCTTCCAGGGCCAAATATCCCAGCCCGCAGCACCGTGCTTTTGGCATACACCCACTGAGAGGAGATAGTGGCAAGCTTAGGAAGTTGACTTAGTATGGCAAGGTATGTAGCCAGGTGACCAGATTGTCCCAACCTAGGTTATACAATAGATTTTGAGGGCTCATTGGTGTACAGTAAAACAGTTCTATAATCTTCCAGGTAGAACTATGGTTCTTAATATGTCTCTTAATATGAAGTCCTGTAGAATGATCATGGTGACAGGAGCAAGGTCCTTTTCACACCGCTCAGATTTCATTTTAGGGTATTGTGTTACAGGATTGCTGGGAGATGGCTATTCTTTCATTGATTGCTAGTTCAATCCAACTTCAGAATTGTCCTCTGAATAATGTAATCAAAGGGGGCTGAGGCAATCTGCCCTTAGGAGGCAATCCAAAAAATTAGCAGACAAAAGGGCTCCGGTCAGTCTGACATGAAGTAATGGCTGATTTATCTTTATTTACTGAACAAAGGAACAATACATCAATACATATGGCCTAATTAAGAATAGTTCAACCCTCTTCAACAAGTTACCAGATGCTGAGTCATCACACAGGCAACTTCAGCCACACGCCTGTTATGATAAACATGTAACCTTGACGGCTAATGGGCCAGGCACTAGAGTCCTGTTCTCTGGCTGCTATTGTCTTGGGCCATTCCTTTTGAGGATCGGTCTCTTGTTTCAATGCTGTTTCCACTCTGTGTCTCAGTGAACTGTCAGGTTCATGCCATCTCATCTCCAGTTTCCTTTCTTCTCGTTGCTGACACAAGCTGCCCACTGTATGTGACTTCACAATCTACAGACTATCCATCTGTAACTGTCGCTCACTAGATTTTCACTCTTGAGCTCAACTGAACTGAATCTTCTATAATGAACCGTCTCTTACCCTATCGACTAGCTCTTCTCATTGTGGATTAGTCCCAACACTTAACTGTTGCTTACCATATGGTCAGGTAATTTCATACACAAGTGCTGTGCATTAGATATCATGGGTTATACTGTATACTATACAGGAGCACATTACAAGACATCACAGTACATTACGACCCACACATTCATAGTTCATATAACATATTGGTGAATTCAGGGGCAGGAACATGACAGCAATAGGCCACCACTCTTACAAGTAGAGAAGGGATTTGGAGCTGTAATAGCTATGAAAGTATTGCGCTAGAAAACCACGATTCCAAGGGATATGATGAAATCCTTTCCTTTATTGGCACGAGTCAACGCGTTTCGAAGGCATAGCCGCCTTCTTCATCAGGACAAGACAGTACAAGAAAAGAACTTGCTGTTCTTTTCTTGTACTGTCTTGTCCTGATGAAGAAGGCGGCTATGCCTTCGAAACGCGTTGACTCGTGCCAATAAAGGAAAGGATTTCATCATATCCCTTGGAATCGTGGTTTTCTAGCGCAGCATTTAACCCGGTTTTTCTCTCACCCATCTTGTGATCTACATTTCTCCATCGGAGCTGCTGCTGACCACTACCGCATAATCTGCTCGCATATGAGTTGTGCCTGTCACAGCCGGAACAGGTGAGTACCTGTCTTTTCACGTGTATCCCCTCATCCACCAGATAAGACCCTATTTTGCGCTTTTCTCCTCCACAGTTTTTCCGCCTGAGCTATGAAAGTATGAAAGATCAGATATGCAATAAATTGATTACTTAAAATATTATATTCAGGAGTTAGTTTAATCCCTCACTGATATAGGACATACAGTTACTTCATATGACTGCTCCCTTACTTTGCTGAGGGCTCGCACGCCGAGCCTGCATCTTTCCTACCACATGTTGGCTGATTAAATCAGAGATCCGCTAGCAGTTGTTAACCTGTTAACCTGTTATATCCCACTGTCAAGCTTTAACAGAGGGATTTAACATCTGTCATTCCTCCTGCCTATCGGTGCACCCATGATGTAATCACAGGACACAGATGGATTGTCATGACAACCGTGGATCTGCTGATGAACCCCATGCCAGTCATTACGATACTCCTGTGAACACCAGTTCGTGGTCGACATTCATAGAAGATCATTATTTAGGCAATACAGAGCAGTGCTGCTGCACTTCTCTGGATACCACGAATGATTGGCCAATTGTAGCTTTAAGTTCCCTAAGGGAATTATTAAATCTGATAAAAAAAAGAGAAAAAAGATTTAAAGTATATGGAGAATAAAAAGTTCAAATTACCATCCCTTTCCCATTGAATATAAAAAAATAAAAATATTTTGTATGCTCAGTTTAAAAATGTCAAATCTATCAAAATCTAAAATAAATTAATCTGACCGGTAAACAGTGTAATGAATAAAATGTGTAAAAACTCAAGAATTACACTTTTTTGGGCTGATGCAGCACTGCAATAAAATGTAAGAAAAGGTGCTAAAAACATCGTATCTACCTCAAAATGGTATCCGTAAAAATATCAGCTCATGGCGAAAAAAAAAACAATAGTGGCCACAGCCAGTTACTGCACATCTGCCTTCGGGTGATGTGAATAGCAGGCAGATGTATAGAACTCGCCCATGGCCGTTTTCAGAAGACAGGGCAACTCCATAACTGAGCATTTCCGGCTACAGGCTGCTACCACCGACACCGAAAACAAGTAATCGGGGTGTTGGGTGTCGGATCCCGACTGATCAGACGTTGATGACCTAGCCTAAATCGGGCTTTACACGCTGCGATCTCGCTAGCGAGATCGCAAGCGATCGTACTCGCCCCCGTTGGTTGTGCGACACGAGCAAATCGCTGCCTGTGGTGCACAACCTCACTTAACCCCGTCACACGCACTTACCTGCCCTGCAACGTTGCTCTGGCCAGCGAACCGCCTCCTTTCTAAGGGGGCAGTTCATGCGGCATCACAGTAACATCACACGGCAGGCGTCCAATAGAAGCTGAGGGGCGGAGATGAGCTGGAAGTAACATCCCACCCACCTCCTTCCTTCCTCATTGCCGGTGGAGGCAGGTAAGGAGATGTTCGTTGTTCCTGCGGTGTCACACACAGCGATGTGTGCTGCCGCAGGAATGACGAACAACATCGCTAATAAGCAGAAAACATTTTTTTATTACAGGACAACCTCTTCGCGACAAATGATTTTTAACACTTTTGCGATTGTTTAAGGTCGCTCATAAGTGTCACACATTGCGATATCGTTAATGACGCCAGATGTGCGTCACAAATACCGTGACCCCGACGATAATTCATTAACGATATCATAGCGTGTAAAGCCCGCTTAAGGATAGGCCATCAATGTCAAAGTAGTGGACAACCTACTACTAGTTACACAGCTATACTGTTATTTACCCTGCACAATGAATGCTGCAAGAAAACAAAGTATGCAAAGAACTGTCAGATTTGGTGTTTTTGGCCAAGTCATCTTCCCAAAAAAATATAAAATGTGATCAGAAAGTTATATTCAAAACTGGTACCAATATATACGCTAACAACCATGGATACCTAAGCTGTAATACCCTGGACATGACTTAGGAGCCATGGCTATATCAGGAGAAGTATACTACATTTCTAATTGGAGGTGTTTGCTAATATTAATCTTATTATTATTACAATTATTAGTATTATTATGCCTACTACATTATTGAGAGAGGATCTTGGAGATGGAAATAACCCATTAAAGCACCACTCTAGCTGTGAAACCCCCCTTCCACAGGAGTGGTACTTTTAAAGTAGAGAACCATCAGTTTAAGGTCTCAAATAAATAATTTTTTTTCCCCAGGAGGACTAAAGCGGGCTTTACACGCTACAATAAATCTTACGATGTGTCGGCGGGGTCACGTCGTAAGTGACGTACATCCGGCATCGTGAGTAATATTGTAGCGTGTAAAACCTGCGTGCGATTGCGATTGAACGATAAACCGTTCATTGCATGTACGTCGTTCAATAGCTAAAAATTGTACGTCGGGTTGTTCAATGTTCCCGAGGTAGCACACATCGCAGTGTGTGACACCCCGGGAACGATGAACAGATCTTACCTGCGTCCCGCGGCTCCCGCCGGCAATGCGGAAGGAAGGAGGTGGGCGGAATGTTTACGTCCCGCTCATCTCCGCCCCTCCGCTTCTATTGGCCGGCTGCCGCGTGACGTCGCTGTGACGCCGAATGTGCCTCCCACTCCAGGAAGTGGATGTTCACCACCCACATCGAGGTCGTATGGAAGGGTAAGTACGTGTGACGGCAAATAATCGTTTGTGCGACACGGTCAACAAATTGAACGTGCCGCACATACGATGGGGGTGGGTACGATCGCATACGATATCGTATGCGTAATTGCAAGGTGTAAAGCAGGCTTTAGTAATACTTGTTGTTTTTCCTATAAGCAGCCAACCTTCAACGATGATGCAGACTAACCAAATTAATGTAATACAGCAACAATAGCCCCATCATTAAAATGGCTGGTGGGAGATAGAGAAAGACAGTACATGAAGGTGTAAATAGAAGCTCCCGGGCTTGAACAAGCTCTGGCGTCTGCCTAATAGATGTGTCATGTGGTGCCTTCTTAGTTGGCCGTAGTGACCTGTCCAAATTTTTTGGGGAGGTAGAAGTATTTTTCAAAGTTAATATGGAGCAGCTAGATAATGATTGTGTTTTACGATACAATACATGATGTTTAAAAGGAATGAATATCTAGTAAGAAATTGATCTCATCTTCTACCTTCAGGAGTGAGCTGCTCCTTTACCTCCCAGATTTCTGCTTGCTGTAAGGATGCGCTTGTACTGAATGACAGTCAGACCAGAGGCATGGCTGCACCTCTGTCCAAAAGTGTGCACTCCCCAAGCTGCAAGCAGAGACCGTTTACCACTACAGCATCGGAGGAGTGCAGGAGTACTCAAACTAGCTGAATCCAGAGATCCAACCAACTCCTGAGCAGTATTTGGAAGCACTACAGCCATCTCTAATGGCCACCTCCGATAGACTGCAGAAGTGGATGGTAACCAAGGCAACAAACAGTAAACTATAGAGTTAGAAATTCTTCAGTTCTTGAGAACGTAAAACTTATTCAATAGAAGGTAAATTGCCAAGTTGTTTGTTTTTACAAGCACTTGCAATTTTAAACATTTAAGAAGTTTAGACTACACCTTCAAAAAAGTCGGAGCCTTTATATTAGGAATTTATGACATTAAATGCAGCAAAGTTAGACTAATGTGATAACATTGGGTAGACCCAGTAATAAACTGACTTGAACACGAGCAGCATGCTGTCAACCCACAAACAATAGTGGATTTATTTTACACGATTGTGCCATCTGCTTTATACCCACTATTACATTATGATGCTTAATGTACACAATGGAGAACACTGGCGGACATAGACAAAAAAGGGCCCCTGTGCAAGAACAGTATATGGGCCCTTTTCAGTCCAATATTTCATCATCATACACAATTCCACCTGTTTTGGAAGTAGAAATGGGCACCCCAACTTCTTGCGGCCACACAGGTTGCACCAATCATACCGTACGTCCGCCTCTGATGGAGACAGTATTCATGTAACTGATTCATAGTGCTTCACCAAGACTATCTTCTATCAGATGCTGTCTACATTAGTTTTTTTCCCAAGCCAAAACCTACAATCATACTCGAGATCAATATTTCCAAATCTTTAGATCTCATGTTCCACCAACAGATAGTGTTTTCAGGATTTCCTCAGTATTGCACAGGTGAGAGAACCTGTGACAAGTTCTAATACATTGATAACACTGCTCTACATCAATTTTGCTGACAACAAGATAACGTGATCTTTATGAATTTTGGTCTGCTGAATTCTAAAATCACATCCATTTCCTCGAGTCATGTACATTTTTTTTAGATATGATGAATCCACAAAAAGAAATACTGAATATGCAATTGGTATAACTAATAGGAAGACTGCTTAATAAGCAGTTAAAAACTGCCAATGTCCGAATGCTATGGCTATATAAGCTGTGTGAAAACAAAAGGTAGCATTGAGTCATTCAAGAGGTTTACAGGTTGCAGCAAATTTAACTTTATTGTAAAGGTTTGTGTTTCAACAAGACATCAGGGCCATGTAACATAGATATGAAGGCAGATGGAACACACACATGATGGCCGACTACTGCTGATGTTTACAGCATGACAACCTTGATCATAACTATTCCAGAGCATCCAAAAAGACAAAATATCTCACAACTATTGCTCTCTTGGTTAGACGATAAACTCGTTTTTTGCATGAAATAAATACAAAACCAATTCACAAAATTGAACCAAAACAAAACAGAATAAAATACATAATCTTTATTATGAAATAGAAAGTTTTTAAAAGATTATGGTGTAGTTTTTGTGTTACTACATCTCAATCTTTTAAAAACTTTCTGTTTCATACTAAAGATTATATATTTTATTATGTTTTGTTTTGGTTCAATTTTGTGAATTGGTTTTGTATTTCATACTTTGAACCAGTATACCCATGGCTATTTCTGAGTAGGGGGTGGTAGGATTTATATTTAAATTGGATATTTTTACATACATATATATGCCCCCCTAATCAGTACATAGGCTGAAATTTGGTGTTTATGTAAAAAATACAGTATATTACATGCTATTGTTCAGAATTTCCTATTACCCCTGATAGTCTGCATTAAAACCTTTCATCAAAAATTTCTAATATCTGACAAACGTTTCATAATGCACATTGTTTTTTTATTTCATATCTGGAATCAGTACCTTTCTCATTTGGGTAAAATCAGCAAAAATACAATTTTTTTTTTCAAATGTAGACCAGTGTAATAATTCTACCCCCTGTGAATACTAAAGAAATTCTGAAAACATCAACTTTTTTTGGTGCAGTGAGAACAAGAGTTTGGGAAACAATGTACAAGATGATCCTGCCTATCAAAAGCATAATATGAGCGCAGAACAAGTTCCCCTAGAGACATCAGAAGTCCACCCTGACTTCTGCATACCACAGAATGGAAACAAGGTCTACATAATTACAAATCAATATCAACTAACTGATCTGAATCTGTATAATAGTTTCAGGGTCCCTGTATCAGCCTGAAATGTGAATATAAGTTTACAAAATGCATCTAAACCACCCTATGAAGACCAACCAAGAAAATGTAATAATAGTGTTCAAAACATGTCAGTGCTGAAACTTGAATGCTATTAGTATAAAATAATTTAACATCTAGTTTGCAGAGATATACATTTATTAAAACCTTATTTACTTACATATTTTGAGTTAGATGCAGATCTCTTAACACCGAATAAATGCGACATAAACGAATATTCTAATTAAGTCATCTTACCTTTAAATCTTGAGAAATGAGTTACATCCAGTAAACGGCTGCTTCATTTACTGCTATAAGATCTTCTTTGTGTGATAACTGTATATTTCCTGTGTAAAGAGGAAGCGGATAATGGAAGAAACAAGAGTATTGACTGATTGCAACAGCGACATTTGTGTACTAACTGAATTATGCTGTGCTCTGGGTAGTCAGACCAAGACTGTGAGAAACCACCTAGAAGTCAATTCACTGGAACATTACTACTTGTTTTGAAAGGGGTTTTCCGATTTTGTTATATTCTAGCAAGTGACTAAATGGAAAATATAAAAGTATACTATATTTACTGTTTAAATTGCAACCACTGGTAATGCTGTGCACAACCCCAGTGACTCCAAAGTTTACTTTAGATTCAGTTTCTTTAACTGTTGTATACTTCTTTGGAATATTGTATTGTGACGTCCCTGGACTATCAGGTCGTCACAGGGTATTGTACAGTCTGCCCTCCCGTGCATTTTCCACCTCCTCCTTGGTTTAGGGTCCCCAACTATATGGCGTTGCCTACAACAGCTAATAAAATCCTAGGTATGTACCGCCCCACTCTCAGCAGCAGAGCTGCTCGGATTCGGTCCTTCTGTGGGTGGCTCGAGGGTCTCCGGACCCGGGGGTCTCGTGGTCACTTCAATTGAAAAGGAGGTTATGGTGTATGGGATTTTGGAAAGTTTGTACGTGATGCCACCCATGGTATGTGGTAAATGGGGTACCACCATTGCCATTAAGGGGACTCCCAGGAGAGTTGGGCTGGCAGCTGGATGTTGTTAACCCTCCGTGGGTAGGTATGGATGCCCCGGGGCCCAGTGTGGTGTGAGAGGGATTCAAGGGAGCAGGAAACTCACTGTTTGGTTGACCTGGTGTTGGATGAGGCTGCTTTCATGTGTAGGGTCAGAAAACACAGAGTCCAGTACTTAACCAGAAATTGCCGGTGTCCGTAGGCGTTTGCTACGGGGGTGTTCGGATCCCACACCCAGTACAAGAAGCAGGGCCATCTCTCTCTCCTGCACTCCAGCTAAGAGTCACCTTCTCTGTTTTGGACGGGGGAAGTCCTCTCTTTGCACAAGTCCGGGATCCCGTGCACACTACCGGCAGGCCACTACCCTGCCCCGGTCCACTACGGGTTCCTCTGAGCCTACTCTCCACTTCAGCTCCACGAACTCAGCTTTCTTTTTGCTTCACTTCCCCTGCAGCACAGGAGCTAAAACCCCTGTCTGCACTCCTCTCCCTCCTTCCACGACTGACTCAACTCCTCCCCTCCTGCTCCTTTAGCTACACTTTGGGGGGGAGAGCAGCTGCTTCACTGTACCAGTGTGGGATCAGGTGGTACGAGGGAGGTTTAACTCTTTCTGTGACTATCTGGTTTTGCCAGGGCATCACATTCCCCCTTGGTTAAACATAGCCCGTCTGCGGGCTGTCCAGACACTGACATTTTTTATTTTTCAGGAAAACTGCAATGGAAAAACGGGTAAAACATTAACATTTTATCCCCCTAAGGGGAGGCATTTTTGCTTACAACGTTGCTAAACTGTCCTTCCTGCCAGTCCATAAAACAAGATTTTTACAACTGCTGCCGCTCCCAATACAGGGCATGGGTCCCGTGCTCCGCCTCCTGCTCAGGAGCCAGGCCCATACGGATGCCCTCGGCGCTGGCTACAACCGGCCTTGCTAACTGCCGAGAGCCCCAACGCTCAGTGGCCTGCTCCTCCTCTCGGCAGGTGCACCACGCTGTTCCACAGCCGGGATCGGGTGTTTGGGAGCGGCTGGCGCTGCTGGGGGAGATTTCAGGACGGGGGCTGCCTCCGTTGCGGCCAGGCGGACTGACGGAGCCGACATCATCACTGTTGCGGCCGGGCAGACTGCCGGAGCCGACGTCATCACCGTTGCGGCTGGGCTGACTGCCGGAGCCGACGTCATCACCGTTGCGGCCGAGCGGACTGCCGGAGCCGACGTCATCACCGTTGCGGCCATGCTCGGGACCAGGTGAGATGTCATCGGGGTTGCAGCCTGCTGTGACATCTTGCCATTCTTGTGTCCAGGAACGGAATTTTGCAGAGTCCTGGTGTCCCTGCACTTTACAGTTCTGGTTGCATGCTGCAGATTCTTCACCCGCCCCCCTTGGTCTTTTGCCAGCACTCCCTTGTGCGGCTGGTTAGTTTCGTTTTACGGCCTCGGATCACCTCTGACTGTCCAATTCAAGGCACACTTCCACCAGGTAGGTGAATAGGTTTGAATCCTGTTCGTGACACCAAATTTTGAGGTGTACCGCCTCGCTCTCAGCAGCCAAGCTGCTCAGATCCGTTCCTTCTGTGGGCGTCTCGAGGGTAAATGGGGTACCACCGCTGCCATTAAGGGGACTCCCGGGGGCGTTGGGCTGGCAGATGGATGTTGTTAACCCTCCGTGGGTAGGGATGGATGCTCCAGGGCCCAGTGTGGTGGGAGAGGGATTGCAGGGAGCAGGAGACTCACAGTTCGGTTGTCCTGGTGTTGGATGAGGCTGCTTTCATGTGTAGGGTCAGGAAACACAGAGTCCAGTACTTAACCAGAAATTGCCGGTGTCCGTAGGCCTTTGGCACAGGGGTGTTCGGATCCCACACCCAGTACAAGAAGCAGGGCCATCTCTCTCTCCTGCACTCCAGCTAAAAATCACCTTCTCTGTTTTGGACGGGGGAAGTCCTCTCTTTGCACAAGTTCGGGATCCCATGCACACTACCGGCGGGCCACTACCCTGCCCCGATCCACTATGGGTTCCCCTGAGCCTACTTTCCACTTCAGCTCCACGAACTCTGCTTTTTCATTTCTTTAATTCCTCTGCAGCACAGGAGCTACAACCCCTGTCTGCCCTCCTCTCCCTCCTTCCACCGACTGACTCAACTCCTCCCCTCCTGCTCCTTTAGTTACACTGGGCGGGGGGACGTGAGGCTGCTTTACTGTACGAGTGTGGGATCAGGTGGTACCAGGGAGGTTTAACTCTTTCTGTGACTACCTGGTTTTGCCAGGGTGTCACAGGTACACTCTGCACCACACCCACCAGACACACCAGTGGACGGCCTGAGTGGAATAGGGTCGCCCACTTGTGGGGTTGGTTAAGGGGAGGTCAGGAGTGTCAGGAGTAAGTCAGTGAAGTGTAGGAAGTGAAGGAGAGAGGAGGTCAGGACCCGGGCTCCTTGGAAGCAACTAGGTAGCAGACGGTAGTCTGGGCCTAGTGGAATCTGGACCCCCGGTTGCAGGGGATCGCGACAAGGGGCACGGAACTGTCGAGGAGAACAGCCGGTGGCCTTGTACCATCACCAGGCTGGGACCAGGGCACGACGGGGTACATGGACCTTAGGTCAGGGAGTAGCTTCAGGCAACTTAACAATTTACCCGACGAGAACGGAGCCTTCAAGATCCACTCTCCATCCGCTCCAAAATTGGGGTACTAGCACAACGAGGGGATAGGACTTTCCACCAAAACGGTCCAGAAAATCCAAAGCGTGAACCCTGAGAGCAAGCTCCCACAGTTAGCCACACTGGGGAGCGTGACCCAACTAGTTTTATACTACAGGGACCAACAAAGAAGTGAACTCAGTGCCAGGAGGAAGGTCACAGATCACCAGGCAGCACCATCGAGGACGGGACCCAAACTAGCTCCCTTCAGTGGCAGCGGTATCCAGAACTGTGGTTTATCCAGTTGTCGGTGTCAGCTTTTTGGACTGAGTGAGTACGCAAGTGACCCCTTTCACTCCCCACGGCACTCCCCGAACACCATCACCGAGTCCTACCCGTGGAGGGTCTTAACATCTGGCTGCCCCAATCCATCGCCCTCGGGTACTCCCAATTGCAGCGGTAGTACTCCACATTACCACACACCACGGGTGGCGTGACGAATTCTAACTACAATCCTCTGTAATATCCCCTTCATTTGAGTGGCCGCACAACCCCCGGGTCCGGACGCCCCTCGAGCCACCACAGATCCAGATCCGAGCAGCCCGGCTGCTGACACGGGGGTGGCACAGTATTATCACTGTCCAACCTCAACAATAGATCCTACTGTCAGCTCTATGATGATTGTCTGAAACCATGAAGGACCCTTTTAAGATGAAGGGATGAGGAGTCTGATAAGTAATAAATCCCTAATATAATATTATTATTACACATATAAGGCATTATAACCTTCATTTACTAATTTGAAAGTCTGTTGAGCTTGTAATTCCCCATAGATTTTTGCACAACTGTCAGGAGATACAGGCAGTCATTAATTTAACTTTTAAGTCTGTCTGAGGCTTTCAGTTCAAAAAGGCTACTTCAGACAGAATTGGCGCTATCCATTCTGTGTAAGAGATCTCAGAAAATCTTAGCCTCCACACTTTAACCCTTATACAGGGATCTGTTCTGCCAATGGAATGACCCAACTTGTGTCCCCGTGGTGGACATTGCCTGAAGGAGCACCCTTAAAGCAAGAGTTGCCAAACTAGCCACGGCAGTAACAGGAGGGACAGAACTACAGAAAGAATCACAACAAAAAACCATAGTCAAGGAAACAGCTGAAGTAGATACCCGGTGGTTATTCAATGCAAATACAGGCTAGGAAGGGTCAAAGTCAGGAGGGATTACGGAACAAACAGGGTCAGGGTTAAAAAACGAAACAGGTCAGAATAAGGGCATCAGGAGTGGCATCACTGAAGCAGGATAAATCCCAGCAATAACTGGCAAAGCCCTTCAGTGTGCTGGAGTTTAGTATGGGGTACTACCCCCATTGTCAAAAGCAGGGCTGATTGCTCCTACTGAGCTGCTGGACTGCACACACACCTATTTTGTATAACTGGGCTGCAACACAGGTACATTAGTAACTCCTCCATCACAATAGCCACCCTCAGAGTGAATATGGAGAAGCCTAGTGACTAGAGATGAGCGGTGTTCGAAGTGAACTGGTCGCCAATTTCAAATTCGAGTTGTTTTGGGCGGTGTTCGAGTCGTTCGACGAATTCGAACGATTTGCTTAACGTTCGACCATTCCAGTTACTGTTCGAAAACGGTTCGATCACGAAAAGCGTAGCTGTTACTAGCTGGCTTTTCACTAATACTGTCAGTCACTGTTACTAATGATATTATCAAAATTCAGCATATAATGTGCGGAGGGGACAGGGTTTAGATTAGTGCTGCTGACTGCTGAAAGAATGGCGATCACCATTTTTTTTTTCCTAACCGCGCGTACAGTGGGGCGGGCCAGGCTGTCAGCCAATCACAGACACACACACAGCAAAGTGGATTTTTGACAGACAAGCAAGGGCATGTTTCATTGGCTGTGCATGTCACATGTCCTTGCCCTATAAGACCCGACCATTTTCCCCATCGCCGCCATTATCTCAGTGCTGCGGGTATGTGACAGTCACCACTCCCACTGCTGCTGCTGCTGCTGTGGGCGCTATAAAGTGTAATCGAGACATCGGTTTAGGGAGTAGGGACTAGTTTTAATTTCTTTTCAGGGCTAAATTAGAGCAGTTCATAGCCATTTTTGCTAGGCAGGTCTGTGCCAGCGCTGTGCAAGGGTTTTTCACAGCGTCTCTCTAAATCCGCTCAGGCAATTCCTTGGGGCATAGTATCATTGTCTGGGATAGTCAGTGACGTTCCTCTGCTGACAAGAAAGCTACACCACCTCTGCATTCGACATCACCTTTACATTTCTGCTATGCAATTGTAACTGCAAAAAGTGCAGGCAATTCTTTGGGGCATAGTATCATTGTATGGGATAGTCAGTGATGTACCTCAGCTCTCAAGAAAGCTACACCACCTCTGCATTCTACACCACCTCTACATTTCTGCTACGCAATTGTAAAGGCTGCTTTACATGCTGCGATATCGTTAGCATGCGCACCCGCCCCCATCGGTTGTGTGACACGGGCAAATCGCTGCCCATGGCGCACAACATCACGTGGACCCGTCACACTACTTACCTGCCTAGCAGCGTCACCGAACCACCGCCCAATAGAAGCAGAGGGGCGGAGATGAGCGGGACGTAACATTTTTTTTTTCTTGTTTTTCTACTTTAACGTTTATCCCCATTTAATAGGTGCTCCATGGACGATGCTACCAGGTGTGTATCTTGTCAGATGTATGCATGCCTTGAGCAGCCGTTCGAGGGTGAATATGTCTGCACTCGATGCAAGCATGTTGCGTATTTGGAAGCCACGGTAACTGATCTAAATATGCAGCTTGCAACACTCAGGGGCATTGCAAACCTGGAGAGGAGTTTAGAGCTCACTGAGCTTTCTCTAGCTGGGGCCAGTGATATGGAGGAGGGTGGAGGTGGAGAAAATCAGGACCCAGAGGTAGGTAGTTGGGTAACAGATAGAAGAAGAGGTAGGGGGAAAAGTGTCGGGGAGCCTAGTCCTGACCTGGCATAACCTAGTAAATCCTAACATACCTGAAGTAGCTCCTAACATACCTGAACAAATAGAGGGTGAAATGCTGGAACAAATTGAAAAGGCAGCTAATAATAATAATAATAATAATAATAATAATAATAATCGGGTTCTTATTACAGGGGATTTCAACTATCCAGACATACAGTGGGACATATAATCTTCTGGTTGTGCTAAAATCTGTAAATTCTTATCTACCATTCAAGACCATTTCCTCTCTCAGATGGTAGGTGAACCGACAAGGGGAGATAATTTGCTAGATCTGGTCCTGTCAAATAGACCGGATACAATTTCAGATCTACAGGTCCGAGAGCACTTGGGCACCAGCGATCATAATATGGTAAGCTTCAACGTAATATTCAATAGAACATTTCAAAGGGGAAATGCTAACACCTGGAATTTTAGGAAAGCTGATTTCAACAAATTAAGGGAAGAGCTTAAATGTGTAGATTGGGACAATGTCATGGTAACTGGGGATACTGAACATAAATGGGGAAAGTTTAAGGATATACTGCTAGAGTCCTGTAAAAACGTATACCCTTTGGTAATAAAATGTCCCGGAATAAAAAGAAACCACTATGGATAAATAAGACTGTACAAAGTATAATAAAACAAAAACAAAGGGCGTTTAAAATCTTGAAGGCTGAGAATACAGAAATAGCATTTCAGGAGTATAAAGATATCAATAGGAAATGTAAAAAAGAAATCAAACAAGCAAAACTAGCTACTGAAACAAAAATCGCCACTGACATTAAAATAAATCCCAAAATCTTTTATAAATACATTAATGCCAAAAGGAAAACAAAGGATAGTATTGGCCCCTTAAAATATAATAACAAGTTAGTTATATAGGACAAACAAAAGACTGAGATATTAAATAGGCATTTCTCATCTGTGTTCACCAAGGAACTGCCTGTACCAGGGATCATTTAACAAGTGAAAAATCAAAGTTCACCACCCGATATAATTAATTTAACACAAGAAGAAGTACGCCTACGTCTGAGTAAATTAAACATTGACAAATTCCCAGGGCCAGATGGCATTCATCCACGAATATAATGAGGGAATTGAGCTCCATAATTGACAGACCACTGTATCTCATCTTTTTAGACTCGCTTGTAACAGGGTTGGTGCCTCAGGATTGGAGGATTGCTGATGTGGTACCGATATTTAAAAAAGGTAAGAGGATAGATCCAGGCAACTACTGTCCAGTAAGCCTGACATCAGTAGTATGCAAAGTTTTTGAGGGCATTTTAAGGGATGACATGCAAAAATATGTTGCAGAAAATAATATAATAACTGACAGACAGCATGGATTCATGAAAGATAAGTCGTGTCTAACCAACCTGTTGGGGTTCTATGAGGGGGTAAGTGCAAACCTGGATATTGGTAATGCAGCTGATGTGATTTATTTGGACTTTACAAAGGCATTTGATACTGTACCACATAATAGCCTTATACTAAAGCTCCAGAAGCAAGGACTAGGGGAAACTATATGCAACTGGGTAAGGAATTGGCTAAAAGATAGTAAACAAAGAGTAGTCATAAATGGTACATTCTCTAAATGGGCTATAGTCAGCAGTGATGTGCTGGGGTGATCTTTGCTAGGACCAATTCTTTTTAATTTCTTTATTAATGACCTTGTGGATGGGATTGATAGTAAAGTGTCAGTCTTTGCTGATGATACCAAACTATGTAGGATATCAAAAACTGACCTTGATAGTACAATATTACAAAAAGATCTGGATAAGATGTTAGAATGGGCAGATACTTGGCAAATGAGATTTAATGTTGATAAATGTAAAGTAATGCACCTAGGACGGAGTAATCCTATAACTGTGTATACATTAAATGGAAGTAAACTCTGGACTACAGAACAGGAGAAGGACTTGGGTATTCTCATTACAAATAAGCAGCACTCAATGTCAAGCAGCAGCTGCAAAAGCAAACAAGATTCTAGGGTGTAAAAAGAGAGATTAGATCCTGTGATCCCAACGTATTGTTACCCCTTTATAAGTCACTTGTAAGGCCACATCTGGAATATGGGATCCAGTTTTGTGTGTGACATCTGCTGCGCACGTTGGGACCTGGGCCAGCTTTTATCCGCAGTTGCCTCTTGCTGCGACATGGAAGCGGTTATATATAGGTTACAGGTATGTGTACTACAATATGGTTCTGCTTTTAATTTATTTATCTAGGAGGCCGCATGACACATGAAAAACATAATTTAGAGTAGGACCCCCCCCTATCGAGATTTGCCATGAAGTGACAGGGGAGGCTCAAATAATTGATCAATTATTTGCTAAAAATCTCATTTTCTATTATAGTGCAGTTGGAATAAATCCGTGAATTTTCACTTTTTATATGATGCATGCCACTCTCAGATCGTGCTGGCTCCTTTTTAATTGTTGTATATGTAGTTAGTTGGGATATGGTACTGTATCTATGTAGCAAGTGTGGTTTTGCTCCCATATCTATATAGCAAGCTCAGTTTTTGTACCATATTTAAGCAGTAAGCTTAGTTCTGGTACTATGTGTATGAAGTAAGCTTGTTCTGTTCCTATATCTATGTAGGAGGTTTGGCTCTGTTCCTGTTTCTATGTAGTAGACTTAGTAACTACAATTTTGTTCATGTATGGATACAGTAAGCTTGGTTCTGCTGCCTTATCTCTGTAGTAAGCTCGGTTCTGCTCCCATGTCTCTGCAGTAACCACTGTTCTGCTCCCTTATCTCTGTAATAAGCTCAGTTCTGTTTCTGTATTTCTGTAGTAAGCTTGGTTCCTTTCCCATATCTCTGTAGTAAGCTCAGTTCTGCTCCCATATTTCTGAAGTAAGCTCAGTTCAGTTCCTGTATTTCTGTAGTAAGCTCGGTTCTGTTCCCATATCTCTGTAGTAAGTTTTGTTCTGCACCCTTATCTCTGTAGTAAGCTCAGTTTTGCGCTCATATCTCTTTAGTAAGCTTGGTTCTTCTCCCATATCTCTGTAGTAAGCTCAGTTCTGTTCCTGTATCTCTGTAGTAAGCTTGGTTCTGTTCCCATAGCTCTGTAGTAAAGTTGGTTCTGCTCCCGTATCTCAGTAGTAAGATTGGTTCTGCTCCCATATCTCTGTATCTCTGTAGTAAGCTCAGTTCTGCTGATTTATCTCTGTAGTAAGCTCACTTCTGATGCTTTATCTCTGTAGTAAGATCAGTTGTGCTCCCGTATCTCTGTAGTAAGTTTTGTTCTACACCATTATTTATGTAGTAAGCTCAGTTTTGTTTTCATATCTCTATAGTAAGCTTGGTTCTGCTCCCATATCTCTGTACTAAGCTCATTTCTGCTCCCTTAATTTTGTAGTAAGATTGGTTCTGCTTCTGTATCTCTGTAGTAGGATTGGTTCTGCTCCCATATCTCTGAAGTAACTTTGTACTGCTCCCTTATCTTTGTAGTAAGTTTGGTTCTGTTCTCATATCTCTGTAGTAAACTCTGTTCTGCTCCCTTATCTCTGTAGTAAGGATGGTTCTACTCCCTTATCTCTGTAGTAAGCTTGTTTCTGCTTCCTTATCTCTGTAGTAAGCTCAGTTCTGATCCCATATCTCTGTACTAAACTCAGTTCTGCTCCCTTATCTCTGTAGTAAGCTCTGTTCTAATCTCATATCTATGTAGTAAGCTCTGTTCTGTTCCCTTATCTCTATAGTAAGCTCTGTTCTGCTCTGTTAAGGCCATGTCACACTAAGCAACATCGCTAGCAACATCACTAGCAACATCGCTGCTGAGGCACGACTTTTGTGACGTAGCAGCGATGTTGCTACTGATGTCGCTGTGTGTGACATCCAGCAACAACCTGGCCCCTGCTGTGAGGTCGCTGGTTGTTGCTGAATGTCCTGGACCATTTTTTAGTTGTTGCTCTCCCGCTGTGAAGCACACATCGCTGTGTGTGACAGCGAGAGAGCAACAACTGAATGTGCAGGCAGCAGGAGCCAACTTCTGCGGACGCTGGTAACCACGGTAAACATCTGCCTGTTTGACAGCTCACCAGCAACCCGTGTAGCGACGCTCCAGCGATCCCTGCCAGGTCAGGTTGCTGGTGGGATCGCTGGAGCGTCGCTTAGTGTGACGGTACCTTTAGCTCTGTAGTAAGCTCTGTTCTGCTCCCTTATCTCTGTAGTAAGCTCAGTTCTGATCTTGTATCTCTGAAGTAAACTCAGTTCTGCTCCCTTATGTGTGTAGTAAGCTGGGTTCTGATCTCGTATCTCTGTAGTAAGCTCGGTTGTGCTCCCATATCTCTGTAGTAAGCTTGGTTCTGCTCCCTTATCTCTGTAATAACTTGGTTATGATCTTGTCTCTCTGTAGTAAGCTCGGTTGTGCTCCCGTATCTCTATAGTAAGCTCAGTTCTACTCCCTTATGTCTGTAAATAGTAACAGGAGGAGAGAAAGGGTTAATCTCGCTGCTGTAAGCGCAATTAACCCTTTCTTTCCTCCTGTTACTATTTGAATCCCCTGGGTACGCAGCAGTCAACATGGTTTGACATTATGCTCTAATGGTAGTTGTGACCATCACAACTCCCAAAGGTAAGTTTTTCCAAATTTCCTTCATTCCGCTCCACTAAGATAATACACCATTTGCACCACTTTCTCTTCTCTTTTATTTCACTCTTATCTATGTAGCAAGATTGGTTGTGCTCCCGTATCTCTGTGGTAAGCTTTGTTCTGTACCCTTATCTCTGTAGTAAGCTTGGTTTTGCTCCCATATATCTTTAGCAAGCTGGTTCTGATCTTGTTTCTCTGTAGTAAGCTCAATTCTGCTCCCTTATCTCTGTGGTAAGCTTGGTTCTGCTCCCTTATCTCTGTAATAGGCTTAGTTCTGCTCCTTTATCTCTTTATTTTTATATAGCGCCAACATATTCCGCAGCGCTTTACATACATCAGGAACACTGTCCCCATTGGGGCTCACAATCTAAAGTCCCTAATTGTATGTCTTTGGAGTGCGGGAGGAAACCGGAGTACCCGGAGTAAACCCACGCAAACACGGGGAGAACATACAAACTCCTTGCAGATGGTGTCCTTGGTGGGATTTGAACCCAGGACCCCAGCGCTGCAAGACTGCAGTGCTAACCACTGAGCCACCATGCCGCCATGAAAGCTTGGTTTTGCTCCCATATCTCTGTAGTAAGCTCTGTTCTGCACCCTTATCTCTGTAGTAAGTTCAGTTCTGATCTCGGAGACCCACTTATCTCTTCTTTACAGCCAGTTTTCATTTCCACTGTAACAGGGGCCATTATACCAGTTAAAGGTGTAATCAGACTTAAAAAAGGATTTAAATGTTGAAATGCCCCCAAAAGGTCTTTTTGACCTTAAGAGGGCATAATATGTAAAATAAATGAAAAATAAATAAAAAGTAAATAAAAATAAATATTAAAAAAGCCACTTCCAATTCAAACTGTAGTTACTAGACGCATCCCTGTTGAAAAAATGTTTTTGAATATATACAGTAAATATAAATGTTAGAGAACGGGGAACAAAGTTTGCAATGTATGTTGGAATTTCCTTTATTTTCTCATTGTTATTGCCAGACATAGAAAAAAAGATGTGTATGAAAATAACATGTAAACTATGCCCCATGTATCATGAAAAACAGATGCAAAAATTATTTGAATATCTAGACAAGAAAAAAAAAAGTACAGTTCTTTAAACCGCAAGTAAAAAAAATAATTAAAAGACGTGCCTCGCCAGGAACTGGGTTAAATGGCCCAGTCTTGAATTGGTTAATATTGCAGTGCCACGAGTCTACAAAAAATATGTGTAAGGTGAATAAAAACAAAAAACAAACAAAAAAAAAATCATTCAGTCACATTCTATGGAACCATTTTAAAAGTTCCTTTTAAACCTACTTGTATAAATAGATGACAGCACTAGATGCACAACCCTGCTATAAACTGTTTACATTTCATTTCATTTCTTTTTATGTATTTGGAGACATCTGGATTTTTAAGTTTCCTAAGCAAGTCCAAGAAATTAAAAACCTGTAGGTACTGTACATCTGACGTTTTTTAAACTCAGGTGAACCTGCTGATTTTTTTTTTTAAGCAGAAGATGCTTCAGGAAATTAGTTTTTTTTTTCTCTGAAGCATTTTATTGTGTTATTTCTTTGGTTGTATACTGAGCATTTTTCCAAAGGTTTTGCCTCTGGTGTCTTTCGGAGAGCTTGTCAATGGTTCTTGACTTCCTTTTTACTGTTGCTTTCGAGAGGTTTTTTTTCCTCCTTGAATAATTGGAATTTTAAGGCAAAAACTATGATAAATTGGTCCAAAAATGCCTGCAAATCTTCTGATGAAAGCTAGGGATAGAAAGCCCAATAAGGTCTTACCCAATAAACATATGAAAAGTGATAAGGAAGAATACTCACCTTGTGTGGTTGTGTGACACACAACCAGCATCAAAGCACGTAATCACCTGCTGCAGAGTCCACGTGCACAAAAGCCGGTATAGATCAGGAACTGAATAAAGGTGGAACTATTTCTACGCTGCTGTAGGAATGACACAAATCCAAAAATACTTAAGTGTAGGTGGTCTTGTTCTAGGCCTTTCAAAGGATTTTCCTGATGAAGAAGTGAGGACACACTTCGAAACATGTAGAATAAAACCACCTATACTTCAGTATTTTTGGATTTGTGTCATTCCTACAGCAGGGCAGAAATAAGTCTACCTTTATTCACTTCCTGCAAATCTTCTGGGCATCTTTTTCAGCTTTCGCTTTAACCTGTATTGTAATTTCTTGAGCATCGTCTGAGGTGAAAATGCCAAAAGAATGGACATAGTAATCAAATATATGCCAGGCAGCACCAGTTCTCCCAACACCAGCCAGGTAGTCAAAAATCCAAAATGGTGAGTGTGTACAATGTCAGGCTCAGACTGTAAAGCCCTAAATTTACAAGATAAAGAAAAGGTATATCACAGCACTCATGTAGGTAGAAAAATTTATTTATCTCATTAGTGAAACAGACAACAGTGTTTCGACTCTAAATAAGTCTTTCTGAGATAGAATATAGAACTTTTTCTACCAACTTTTAGCCACTTAATTTTAGAGACCTGAAGCTGTTCAAATATAGTTAAAGCCTGAATATGTGCACAAAAAATAATTTTTACACCAAAATGCATATATTCATTCTATTGAACAATTTCAGATAGGTATTTCAGGCGAATTCTGCAATGGAATCAGACCAAAAAAAAGACATTGGGTACATATACCCTCAAGGTGTGTACAAATGAATATTTCCAAGATGGTTTCAGAGCAGAAATTGAGTGCAAATTCTCCAACACTTCCTCAAAACTCCCTATAAATTATGCTCCGACAAAAAGACTCCATGTGTACATAACCTTAGAAGCAGAAGGCTTTCACACAATGGATATTCAAAAGTCCCACCACTTGCAGAAGGCACATTACAGTAAATGCAACATATTAAGGAATTTTGGATAATGCAGTAAGACAATGTCATATGCTAATAGCTCGTGATGAGCTAGCGTGCTTGCTACAGCTTGGTTCTGGATTGAGTCTTTAGTATTTGAGTTTGAAAATGATTGAGTTTCCAATTGATGTACATTACACTTGGTACTCGAGTTGTGCAGAGCAACCCGATGCTCAATCGAATAACTAGAAGTAGCGAGCGCGCTCGCCCATTACTAATAATAACTAGTGATGGGCGAGCATTAAAATGCTAGAATGCTCGCTGCACGATTCCAGCTGGTCAGACGCTCAAATGAGCTCAATGTGAGTAACGAGCATTATGGAAAGTCAATGATTGGCCTAGCTGGGTCTCCGCCCCCATACAGCCAGCCATATACTGAGCAATTCTGGCTGGTGGGGGAGTGGGTTTTTTTTGCCACACCACATCCAAGAACTTTGTTTTACCCTTGAGAACCATTCAGATACTGTGACTGCCTCTCCCTGGGGGCCTGCACGCATCGTGCATTGAAGCAAGCCTGTGCGTTGTGGTCGTTATTTCACAGACAAAACATCTGAGCACCCGCAATACTCGACTGAGCACCGCAAGCACTCTAGCACCCCGATGCTCGATCGAGTAACGAGCAGTGCCGAGCACACTCGCTCATCATTACTAATAACATCTTTAACAAACATCTTTAAAAAATGATTAAAAACCTGCATATTCCTATCAAATGATGTTCATTAGCTACAGTTAGGTCCAGAAATATTTGGACAGTGACACAATTTTCGCGAGTTGGGCTCTGCATGCCACCACATTGGATTTGAAATGAAATCTCTACAACAGAATTCAAGTGCAGATTGTAACGTTTAATTTGAAGGTTTGAACAAAAATATCTGATAGAAATTGTAGGAATTGTACACATTTCTTTACAAACACTCCACATTTTAGGAGGTCAAAAGTAATTGGACAAATAAACCAAACCCAAACAAAATATTTTTATTTTCAATATTTTGTTGCGAATCCTTTGGAGGCAATCACTGCCTTAAGTCTGGAACCCATGGACATCACCAAACGCTGGGTTTCCTCCTTCTTAATGCTTTGCCAGGTCTTTACAGCCGCAGCCTTCAGGTCTTGCTTGTTTGTGGGTCTTTCCATCTTAAGTCTGGATTTGAGCAAGTGAAATGCATGCTCAATTGGGTTAAGATCTGGTGATTGACTTGGCCATTGCAGAATGTTCCACTTTTTTGCACTCATGAACTCCTGAGTAGCTTTGGCTGTATGCTTGGGGTCATTGTCCATCTGTACTATGAAGCGCCGTCCGATCAACTTTGCGGCATTTGGCTGAATCTGGGCTGAAAGTATATCCCGGTACACTTCAGAATTCATCCGGCTACTCTTGTCTGCTGTTATGTCATCAATAAACACAAGTGACCCAGTGCCATTGAAAGCCATGCATGCCCATGCCATCACGTTGCCTCCACCATGTTTTACAGAGGATGTGGTGTGCCTTGGATCATGTGCCGTTCCCTTTCTTCTCCAAACTTTTTTCTTCCCATCATTCTGGTACAGGTTGATCTTGGTCTCATCTGTTCATAGAATACTTTTCCAGAACTGAGCTGGCTTCATGAGGTGTTTTTCAGCAAATTTAACTCTGGCCTGTCTATTTTTGGAATTGATGAATGGTTTGCATCTAGATGTGAACCCTTGGTATTTACTTTCATGGAGTCTTCTCTTTACTGTTGACTTAGAGACAGATACACCTACTTCACTGAGAGTGTTCTGAACTTCAGTTGATGTTGTGAACGGGTTCTTCTCACCAAAGAAAGTATGCGGCGATCATCCACCACTGTTGTCATCCGTGGACGCCCAGGCCTTTTTGAGTTCCCAAGCTCACCAGTCAATTCCTTTTTTCTCAGAATGTACCCGACTGTTGATTTTGCTACTCCAAGCATGTCTGCTATCTCTCTGATGGATTTTTTCTTTTTTTTTCAGCCTCAGGATGTTCTGCTTCACCTCAATTGAGAGTTCCTTAGACCGCATGTTGTCTGGTCACAGCAACAACTTCCAAATGCAAAACCACACACCTGTAATCAACCCCAGACCTTTTAACTACTTCATTGATTACAGGTTAACGAGGGAGATGCCTTCAGAGTTAATTGCAGCCCTTAGAGTCCCTTGTCCAATTACTTTTGGTCCCTTGAAAAAGAGGTGGCTATGCATTACAGAGCTATGATTCCTAAACCCTTTCTCCGATTTGGATGTGAAAACTCTCATATTGCAGCTGGGAGTGTGCACTTTCAGCCCATATTATATATATAATTGTATTTCTGAACATGTTTTTGTAAACAGCTAAAATAACAAAACTTGTGTCACTGTCCAAATATTTCTGGACCTAACTGTAAAAAGGTTGAAGAGGCAGCACTACTAAAAAGGCCATAAAACCTGGAGAGCATTGTGTTATGAGACGAAAATTCAGTTATACTAAATACTCCATTTAGGCTTAAAGGTTCTCTTGAAATATCATATATACAGAAACAAATCAAATCATTATTTATAGTCACAATGTAACGACCAGTTGGTCACTTTGCTCTAATATACCCAGCGGTTCAATGATAATAGCCCCCTTAATGAATGTTTATAAAAGTCTAAAACATAATTCAACTAATCATTGTCCCTTACCGCCATTTTCAACATAGATTTGGTTATTATCACTCTTAGGCTTTGGTCTCTAGGTATTAACACAAGGGAATCTTCATCATGATGGTCTGGTTTAGATTAGTTTATAAGAATCTTTACCTCCATGGTGAGGTTCAATATGCGCCGGAATGGGTATATATATGTATACCTATACACCATCTGAGTATATTGATGTAGAATCTTATTTGGCAGTTTAAGATGTTCCTTTATTGACTCCTTAACTCAGGTAAAAAATAATTTTCCTAGTAACCCTTATTCAATCAAATTACCATGTTCCTGGTTATGAGACATTTATGTATGTCACTGTCCCTTCCTTTACCTTCAATATCCTATAATGTAGGCTCATAATTTCATTGATTCATTGAGCGCATTAACGTTCCATCTAACCACCTCCTAGCTGATCGAAAATTTGTAGGGGCGATAGTGGGGTGTATTTGCGTTTCACTGACATCACTTCCACCCGACGGCCAGTGGGAAGTATTTCCGTTCCACCTCCCGCCCCTGTTATAGTACTTTGAGGCCACAGGTTTGCATTCTTTGTGATCGGTGGAGCACAGTTTCGGCGCCATCGAGTCACTTCCTGGGTACTAATAAAGGTGGTATCCTCCTGATATATGATAGGTGGAATGCATTTGCGCTCCACTGTCATAATTTCCAGCCTGAAGTGTAATGCATTTGCATTTCACCCGCGTCACTTCTGGACCATGGACCCGAGGCTGGAAAGCCAGTATATATTAACCTCCATTGCGCCTCCTCCCACGCTGGAATCACACGTGGAGGAGGCATGCTTTCACAATGGGCACACCACAGAATGGACACACACTGTAGATGAGATGCCTGAATTTACCTTGGTGTTAAATGGATAATCTACTCCACTATATCATATATGGCATTTTGCTTGTTTTACCTTTTTTGACTTACAAGTTGTTATAATAGCATGGCAGTAATTTTTATGGATGGGCATGATTAAGCCTTTTATTATTATTTTTTGTAGATGGTCAAAATATCTAATGGATTATTGTTAAGTCCTTATCTTTTGTATCCCCTGATGAACCCCAGTGACCAAAAAAGGGGGAAACGCGTTGGGATCGCTTTGAGGACCTTATTGGCTAAGTACCTCCATTTACTAGGCCAAAAATAATATATCAATATATATTTTACTAGAAGGTGGCCCGATTCTACGCATCGGGCATTCTAGAATTTACGTATTGTGTAGTTAATGTATGATTTTTGTTATATATATAGATGTTGTTGTGTGTAGTTACCAAGTGTTTGTGTAGGGCGCTGTACATGTTCTGGGTGTTGTCTGGGTGTGGGGGTTGGGTGAGAGTGGTGTTTGTGTGTTGCGTTATTTGTGGAGCGCTGTGTGTCTATAGCATTGTGTGTGTGTGTTGCGCGGTTTGTGTGGGTGTGGGGTGTGTGTTTTGGGGGAGGTATGTTTTGTGCAATGTGTGTGTTGTGCGGTATGTGCGTATATTTGTGTGTGCCGCGGTGTTTGTGTGTTGGGTGTTGTGTGTGTGCGGCATTGTCTGTGTGTGTGGGTGTCTGTGTAGGGCAGTGTTTGTGGTTCCCAGTGTGTGTGTGTGGTGTTGTGCAGTGCGTCTGTGGTGGTGTGTGTGTGTGTGTTTTGGGGGGAGGTGTGTGTGGAGACACGGGGCTCAGTGGGTGCTCTCGTCCACTAAAACCCGCCGCCTTTAGAAAGACAGCGTGGCTCAGGGCTCACCCTAACTGAACGCCGGCCTCCTTAACCGTGGGCGTAACACTACTCAGACAATACAGGATGAGGGAACCACAATAATTAGACTTTATTGGATCCCCAAACAATTAATGGCACATAACACATAACCAGCAAAACACACAAATGTAACAGGCAACAGAGTCTCACCCTTCCGCTGGCTCACCAGGGATTTAGAATGTCCTTACCTCAGAGGTTCCAGGGCCGCTTACTCCAATCCAGCAGCACCCCGCTTTTGGCGGGCACCCACCGAGAAAGGAATAGCGCCAGATTTAGGAAGCTGGCTGAGGTCTGCAAAGTCTGTTCCAGGTGACTGAACTGTCCCAACCTGAGTGTCCTCCTTAGGTAGTCCTGTATGATGTTACAATCCTGGCAGCTGGAGTCGAAATCCCTAGGCTGTGGATATGGTCTCCAACCGGAACCGGAGTCCCTAGATTGAAGCCATAAGATATCCTGATCATCTAGTCAGCTCCAAAGAGCTTAGACTGGATCCATCAGCATCCATCAACAACAACATGGTGGCTTAAAGAAATCCCTTTTATAGCCACAGCCTTCCACTTGGATACACTGCGTCCTCATCGATTAGTTGGACAAGATCGCCTCTCCCATTGGATGAATCTCAAGCTGTGTGGACAATGTTCATTCAAATGATGTCTACAGAAAGACTGAGGGTATACATGAAGTCTGGGAGTCACCGACTAGACAATGGCTACTAAGGTAATCACATTAGCAATACACAACTACAATACAATGATTATTGGAAAAGTCTAGAGAACAATACGTCTGGCTTTCAGTGGCCAACACAATTACATTGAGTCAACAAGAGTCTTGTAAAAACAATGAGGGACTTATCCCCCGTCTATAAACAATCTATCATCCTGTCTGACTGAATGTTAAGAAACTTTAACCCATGAGAGTCCATGTCGTCACAGTGTGCACCCCCAATCGTGCTCCATCCCCCATGCTGCGCACCCCCCATCGTGCTCCATCCCTCATGCTGCGCACCCCCCATCGTGCTCCATCCCCCATGCTGCGCACCCCCATCATGCTCCATCCCCCATGCTGCGCACCCCACATCGTGCTCCATCCCCCATGCTGCGCACTCCCCATTGTGCTCCATCCTCCATGCTGCGCACCCCCATCGTGCTCCATCCCCCATGCTGCGCACCCCCATCGTGCTCCATCCCCCATGCTGCGCACCCCACATCGTGCTCCATCCCCCATGCTGCGCATTCCCCATCGTGCTCCATCCGCCATGCTGCGCACTCCCAAACGTGCTCCATCCCCCATGCTGTGCACTACCCATCGTGCTCCATCCCCCATGCTGCGCACTCCCCATCGTGCTCTATCCCCCATGCTGCGCACTCCCAAACGTGCTCCATCCCCCATGCTGCACACCTCCATCGTGCTCCATCCCCCATGCTGCGCATCCCCCATCGTGCTCCATCCCCCATGCTGCGCACACCCCATCGTGCTCCATCCCCCATGCTGCGCACTCCCCATTGTGCTCCATCCCCCATGCTGCGCATTCCCCATCGTGCTCCATCCCCCATGCTGCGCACTCCCAAATGTGCTCCATCCCCCATGCTGCGAACTCCCCATCATGCTCCATCCCCCATGCTGCGCACTCCCCATCGTGCTCTATCCCCCATGCTGTGCACTCCCAAATGTGCTCCATCCCCCATGCTGCGCACTCCCCATCGTGCTCCATCCCCCATGCTGCGCACTCCCCATCGTGCTCCATCCCCCATGCTGCGCACTCCCCATCGTGCTCCATCCCCCATGCTGCGCGCCCCCCATCGTGCTCCGTCCCCCATGCTGCGCACTCCCCATCGTGCTCCATCCCCCATGCTGCGCACTCCCCATCGTGCTCCATCCCCCATGCTGTGCACCCCCCATCGTGCTCCACAGTCACACATCAGACAGTATACACGCACACATCTGATCGCATACACTCACACACACATCCCCCTTCTCCTTGTGCCCACCGGTGGGCGGTCCCAGCAGCTGTGCTGCACGCCGTGCTCCTCTGCCGACACTCACAGATCCGATCGCATACACTCACACACACACACTCACACATCAGAACACACACATCCGATCGCATACACTCACACACACTAATGATATCGCACATACGCGCTCACACAATCACAACATCCGGAGATACCACATGCTTCCGGCCATGTGATCCTCCGGCAGGTCCTGGAAGGTCACTGCACAGTATCGCTGCCGAGAAGCAAGCGATATCACGGGATGTTGTGAGTGTGTGGATGCGATCTGATGTGTGTGTGAGGTGTGTGTGAGAGTGAGTGGGATCTGATGTGTGTGTGTGTGTCTGTTCTTATGTGTGTGCGTGTGTGTGTGTTCCGCCGCTGCAGGACCTTGATGCGCTCACCTGGGAGCCGGTGTACGCTGGTAACCATGCTACACAATATTACTCGGTGTACCATGGTTACCAGCGTACCCCACCCCCCGCTCGCACGGGAGCCCACACCAGCGTATGCCGGCAACCCCAGCAATGCGAGGGTATGTGTCAGCTGGCTTGGCGGCGTACGCTGATGTGGGCTCCCGGGGGTACAGCACTCACCTGGGAGTCAGGGCTCCGTATCGGTTCGGGGAATGCGTGCGGGGGGCGGGGCCAGAGCGAGCGTGCAATGCGTGAGGGGGCGGGGCGTGGCCGAGTTGCCAATGCGTGCAGGGGGCCGGGGCGAGAGGCCAATCCGTGTGGGGGGCGGAGCCTGGGCGAGCGGCCAATCTGTGTGGCGGGCGGAGCCGAGGCGAGTGGCCAATCCGTGCGGGGGGGCGGAGCCGAGGTGAGGCGAGCGGCCAATGAGACGCTTGTCGCGGTAAGGACAGAATTTTGGAGCAAGACAGACAGACAGAATAAGGCAATTATATAAAGACTAGAAGGTGGCCCGATTCTACGCATCGGGTATTCTAGAATTTAAGTATTGTGTAGTTCATGTATGATTTTTGTTATATATATATATATATATATATATATATATATTAGATGTTGTTGTGTGTAGTTACCAAGTGTTTGTGTAGGGCGCTGTACATGTTCTGAGTGTCGCGGGGGGTGAGAGCGGTGTTGTATGTGTGTTGCGTGTGTTGCGTTGTTTGTGGAGCGCTGTGTGTCTGTAGCGTTGTGTGTGTGTGTGTTGTGCGGTTTGTGTGTGTGTGGTGTGTTTTGGGGGGAGGTATGTTTTGAGCAATGTGTGTGTTGTGCAGCATGTGCGTATATTTGTGTGTGCAGCGTTGTCTGTGTGTGTGGGTGTCTGTGTAGGGCGTTGTTTGTGATTCCTAGTGTGTGTGTGTTGTGCAGTGCGCGTGTGTGTGTGTGTGTGTTGGGGGGAGGTGTGCACCTCCCATCGTGCTCCATCCCCCATGCTGCGCACCCCCCATCGTGCTGCATCCCCCATGCTGCGCACTCCCAAACGTGCTCCATCCGCCATGCTGCGCACTCCCAAACGTGGTCCATCCGCCATGCTGCGCACTCCCAAACGTGCTCCATCCGGCATGCTGCGCACTCCCAAACGTGCTCCATCCGCCATGCTGCGCACTCCCAAACGTGCTCCATCCGCCATGCTGCGCACTCCCAAACGTGCTCCATCCGCCATGCTGCGCACTCCCAAACGTGCTCCATCCGCCATGCTGCGCACTCCCAAACGTGGTCCATCCGCCATGCTGCGCACTCCCAAACGTGCTCCATCCGCCATGCTGCGCACTCCCAAACGTGCTCCATCCGCCATACTGCGCACTCCCAAACGTGCTCCATCCGCCATACTGCGCACTCCCCATCGTGCACCATCCGGCATGCTGCGCACTCCCAAACGTGCTCCATCCGTCATGCTGCGCACTCCCAAACGTGCTCCATCCGTCATGCTGCGCACTCCCAAACGTGCTCCATCCGCCATGCTGCGCACTCCCAAACGTGCTCCATCCGCCATGCTGCGCACCCCCCATCATGCTCCATCCGCTTGGGAGTGCGCAGCATGCCGGATGGTGCACGATGGGGAGTGCGCAGTATGGCGGATGGAGCACGTTTGGGAGTGCGCAGTATGGCGGATGGAGCACGTTTGGGAGTGCGCAGCATGGCGGATGGACCACGTTTGGGAGTGCGCAGCATGGCGGATGGACCACGTTTGGGAGTGCGCAGCATGGCGGATGGACCACGTTTGGGAGTGCGCAGCATGGCGGATGGAGCACGTTTGGGAGTGCGCAGCATGGCGGATGGAGCACGTTTGGGAGTGCGCAGCATGGCGGATGGAGCATGATGGGGGGTGCGCAGCATGGCGGATGGAGCACGTTTGGGAGTGCGCAGCATGGCGGATGGAGCACTTTTGGGAGTGTGCAGCATGGCGGATAGAGCACGATGGGGAGTGCGCAGCATGGCGGATGGAGCACGTTTGGGAGTGCGCAGCATGGGGGATGGAGCACGTTTGGGAGTGTGCAGCATGGCGGATAGAGCACGATGGGGAGTGCGCAGTATGGCGGATGGAGCACGTTTGGGAGTGCGCAGCATGGCGAATGGAGCACGTTTGAGAGTGTGCAGCATGGCGGATAGAGCACGATGGGGAGTGCGCAGCATGGCGGATGGAGCACGTTTGGGAGTGCGCAGCATGGGGGATGCAGCACGATGGGGAGTGCGCAGTATGGCGGATGGAGCACGTTTGCTCAGCCTCTCTCCTTCCAGCCTCCCTCAGCATCAGCCTCCCCCTCCCAGCCTTCCCCAAGATCAGCCTCTCTGCTCCCAGCCTCCTCCAGCACGCCGTGCTCCTCTGCCGACACTCACCCACACAACCGATCGCATCCACTCACCCACACAACCGATCGCATCCACTCACACACACAACCGATCGCATCCACTCACACACACAACCGATCGCATGCACTCACACACACAACCGATCGCATCCACTCACACACACAACCGATCGCATCCACTCACACACACAACCGATCGCATCCACTCACACACACCCGATCGCATACACTCACACACACAGACACTGACGATATTGCACATACGCGCTGATACTCACAACATCCGGGGATATCACATGCTTCTGGCCATGTGATCCTCCGTCAGGTCCTGGAAGCTCACAGCACAATATCGCCGCCGAGAAGCAAGCGATATCCCAGGATGTTGTGAGTATTTGGATGCGATGTGATGTGTGAGGTATGTGTGAGTGTGATCTGATTTGTGTGTGTGTGCTGTTATGTTATGTATGTTCCGCAGCTGCAGGACCTTGATGTGTGGATGCGATGTGATGTGTGTGTGAGGTGTGTATGAGAGTGAGTGTGAGCCAGTGTACACTGGTAACTATGATACACATCGGGTAACTAAGGGACCTTAGTTACCCGATGTGTATAATGGTTACCAGCTTTCACGGCCTCCGTTAAGATCCCAGCATCGCAAGGTTATGTGTGGCGCTGCCGGGATCCTGACAGAGCCGGTGTAGAAGCAAGCGATATCCCAGCATGTTGTGATGTGTGAGGTGTGTGTGGATGTGATGTGTGAGGTGTGTGTGAGAGTGAGTGTGATCTGATGTGTGTGTGTACTCACCTGGGAATCGGAGCTCCGTGTCAGTTAGGCCAGAGCGAGCGTGCATTGCGTGAGGGGGGCGGGGCCTGCAGAGAGCCGGGGCGAGAGGCCAATCCGTGTGGGGGGGCGGGGCCATGGCGAGCCCAGCGGCCAATCAGCTTTGTGTCACCGTAAGGACACAATTTCGGAGCATGACAGACAGACAGATAGACAGACAGATAGACAGACAGACAGACAGACAGACAGACAGAATAAGGCAATTATATATATAGATTACAGATTTATTGTACAGTCACATATTGATAGCAGCATCAATCTGCATATCATACCCTTAGTATAAGGGAGAATTTGATAAGATTAATAAGTGACTGATTTTGTTTAGAAGACTTTTATTTGCACAAAAGCACTTTATAGGTTATGGTGACAGATACCACAACACGTGGTAAGTAGGGGCAGAGCAGGGTTAGCCATCGTGGAGCAGGGGCACAAAAAAAAGTAGACTGTAAACCTCCGCTGATAGGCAGAAATTAATAGATTCATATGTATAATATATAGAAAGAATAAATCCTATATATAAATTTGCACTGAACCACAACAATGTAAACTTGGAAAAAAATAGTATTTTATTTTATTTTATTTTGTTCTCCACTCACACAATAAAAAACAGGGGGTTTCACACAAACTCTATTATAAAACACCAAAAGTCAATAAAGCATATGGAGCCTCGGCCGACGGCTATCATCTGCTAATATAGATTGCAAAAATACAAGTACTTGTATACAATTTGGAATTGTGATAAAATCACTAAATAATCTCAGGGAAGGTTTTCTAATAGTTCACAAAGTGCACAAAACAAATCTCCGTTTTAAGGATAGATGACTTCTGTACTACAATAACATAAGATCTTCAAATATTGCTTTAATTCGTGCACTCCACAAAAGCCACAATTACCTTTAACAGGATTATTATTGTCAGCACATCTAGCGTATTACCGCTCAATATTTCCAAGAATGTAGCAATTTAACAGATAGTTGCAGTCTCTGCGCTACAGGTTTCTCGGTACCTGGATACAAAGTCTCCAGCAGGATTTAAGCAAGAATACAGCAGGTTTTTCCCTTGTGTAGGCTTCTGGATTCCTGGAGAGAAGATACCGCCTGAGCGCTTTTTAGCAGTACCTGATCACAGGATTTTCAACGGAGACATAACAAATTCCTCCCCTGTGTAGGCGCCTGATTTCCTGAAATGAAGATACTGCCAGGACTTTTGAATTGCGGCAGACCTCCTAGGTGCAGGATCCTTCCAGATTCCAGAGGATTAGCTAGGGCGTTAACCCCATTCAGCAGATTTGAGATAAATAAAAAATAAAAATAAATAAATTTTTATATAGCGCTAACATATTCCGCAGCGCTTTACATACATCAGGAACGCTGTCCCCATTGGTGTTCACAATCTAAATTCCCTATCTGTATGTCTTTGGAGTGTGGGAGGAAACCAGAGTACCCGGAGGAAACCCACGCAAACACGGGGAGAACATACAAACTCCTTGCAGATGTCGTTCTTGGTGGGATTCGAACCCAGGACTCCAGCACTACAAGGCTGCAGTGCTAACCAGTGAGCCACCATGCTGATCCAGAAACTTGAATAGACACACGATCCGGCTGTTCCGCCATGAAAAGAAAATAGGTGCACTGAGGAAGGGGACCGGTAACGCCCCCAAAACACGTGTTGGATCAAGCTCAGTGCACCTATTTTCTTTTCATGGCGGAATAGCTGGATCATGTGTCTATTCAAGTTTCTGGATCTCAAATCTGCTGAATGGGGTTGACGCCCTAGCTAATCCTCTGGAATCTGGAAGGATCCTGTACCTAGGAGTTCTGCCGCAATTCAAAAGTTCTTGCTTAAATCCTATACTCAGGTACATGTAAAAACTCACAGCGCAAAGACAGCCTGTTATATTTTGCTGGAGACTTTGTATCCAGGTACCGAGAAACCTATAGCACAGAGACTGCAACTATCTGCTAAATTGCTACATTCTTGGAAATATTGAGCGGTAATACGCTAGATGTGCTGACAATAATAATCCTGATAAAGGCAATTGTGGCTTTTGTGGAGTGCACGAATTAAAGCAATATTTGAAGACCTTATGTTATTGTAGTACAGAAGTCATCTATCCTTAAAACGGAGATTTGTTTTTTGCACTTTGTGAACTATTAGAAAACCTTCCCTGAGATTATTTAGTAATTTTGTCACAATTCCAAATTGTATACAAGTACTTGTATTTTTGCAATCTATATTAGCAGATGATAGCCGTCGGCCGAGGCTCCATATGCTTTATTGACTTGTGGTGTTTTATAATACAGTTTGTGTGAAACCCCCTGTTTTTTATTGTGTGAGTAGAGAACAAAATAAAATAAAATACTATTCCCAGTTTACATTGTTGTGGTTCAGTGCAAATTTATATATAGGATTTATTCCTTCTATATATTATACATATTAATTTATTTTTTCCCAGGCAATAAAGGTTTTTTTGCCTAAAAAATTAGCTGCAGAACCATTTGAAACATTGGGTTTAGCGCTGACCTTGTATTTATTTGTAAGAAATTAATATAGGGTAAGCCAGTAACCCAATCATCATATGTTCGCACCGAAGCATTAGTATGCAGACATCGACTGATCTCACGCACTTGCCCAATATACCACAGAAAGTTATCCGTTGTGTTTCACTTGTTGCAACACCTGTTTGTCAGTTTTTTCATTTTTTTGGTTTCTACTGTTTTAATTTATTATTTAATAAAGTATCTAATTTTAGAGGATCTACATGGTCTTAGGTTCTTTGGAAATATCAACAACATTTTTAGGTGAACCACATTACTTAGCAGCTGTAGATGTATATTTGATGAAATCGGACATTGCTCACCTAATCTAAATATTTTTACTTCCTTTTTTCAGGTTTCTGTATATGTTCAGCTTCTTTCCTACACTTTCTGAATGAACAAATCAAGAAAATTCAGTACATCCATCAATAAAATGTATTCTTTATTTCTCCATATTAAAATTAGTCAAAGGAGATTGACATATCAGACAGAAATGTATTTACTTAAATTGGTGACGTGTTCAATACTTCTTTCCCCCACTGTATATAGACAATCAGGCTGTTCGTCAATGTGTAGAGTAATGATTACAGCCCATTCCATGCATAGCGAGTGATGACTCTAACAGATTCCTGCACCACATCGATGACTGGAGTTGAGCAGTTCAGTAGCAAACACTTGAGCAACACATCTAGACAGTAAAGCTGGATTTACACACTGCAACATCGCAAAGGACATCGCTGTAACGTCACCAGTTTTGTTACGTAACAGCGACCTCCCTAAGTCTCTGCTAAGTCGCTGGTGAGCTGTCAAACAGGCAAACCTGGCCAACAACGCAACAGCGATCCGGACCTGCAGAGCGACCTAGCTGGTTGTTGGGGACGTTGATAAGCAGCCTTTTGAAAGGGAAGTTGCTAGCAAAGTCGCTGCAAAGTCTTTCACACGCTGAAACTTTCCAGCGATGCATGCTGCACAGCTGGAAACAAAGGACCTAGGAATGGTCCTGAACGATTTGTAACGATTACAACTTCACAGCAGGGGCCAGGTCGCTGATAGGTTTCACACACTGCAACATCGCAAACAACATCGCTATTGCGTCACAAAACCGGTGACGTTACAGCGATGTCGTTTGAGATGTTGCAGTGTGTAAACCCAGCTTAATACAGCACTATTTACCTAACAATTACTAGTGATGCAGGATACAAGATAAGCAATGTTCAGTGTAAATACCCTATTGTTGTAATCACCATCTTCAATGACATGACCGTCAAGGATAGCATTAGGATGGAGATAGAATGAGACGAGGTAAAGGTTCCTATTGCTGTATATTGTGACAGGTGGCATTTCCTAACAGGTGCCTGTGAATATTCCTGGATAGGCAAATATGAGTATGCTAGTATGCTGTAATACAAAAATACATTACATGGTAGTTCCTCTAAAAACTTTCAGGAAGGGATGAAAATAAAAATAAGGAACTGATGTCAAAAGAGTTCTCTAGAACAGTTGTTTCAAAACCCAATGCTTGACCTTATACTCATTATTACATATGACTTACAATTATTCTATGGAAGTCTAAAAACTAGAAAATAACTTCCTGGTACATGACACAGTCTTTAGCGATAATCAGTACTGTTAGTTTGGGATACTGAGCCTACTGTCAGACCAGGATTTGTGGTTACAATGCAAAGTTAAAAAAAAGGTTTTGTTAAGCATTGTAGGGTTTGCGTTTTTTTCTCCAGATTTTATTTAAAAAAAAAGTAGAAAATAAACCTTTGCATTGAAATTAATGGATATTTTTGATGGATATCAGCAGCAGTGTGCAATATTAGTCATATCTCTTTTAGGAATTTTAAGTGAAATCATCTCTCCTCTATGCCTTTGAACATCAAATAATATAATATGTTTTATGATTGCTCGGGAATCCAATACAGTACAGCTATGGATGGTATACTAAAGCAGGATTTCTGGCTTATTGCACGGACATACACTTAATAGTGCCACAAACAAGGGAAACTTATCACCAAAAGATATAGCCAATAGGAATTTTGGGGTGTGAAAAGAAATGGGAACCTTTTCCTCCCAACAGTGTTATTTAATCACCATAGTAGACAGGAGTTATGAAACAAGATGGATACTAAAGGTGGCTTTACACACTGCAACATCGCAAGCTACATCGCTGTAACGTCACCGGTTTTGTGACGTTTTAGCGACCTCCCCAGCGACATTGCAGTGTGTGAAACACATCAGCGACCTGGCCCCTGTTGTGAAGTTGTGATCGCTACAAATCGTTCAGGACCATTCTTAGGTCCTTTGTTTCCCGCTGTGCAGCATGCATCGCTAGAAAGTTTCAGTGTGTAAAGGGGACTTTACAGCGACTTCCCTTTCAAAAAGCTGCTTTACAACGTCCCCAACAACCAGCTAGGTCGCTCTGCAGGTCCGGATCGCTGTTGCGTCGTTGGCCAGGTCTGCCTGTTTGACAGCTCACCAGAGACCTTGTAGCGATCCCGGCCAGGTTGGGATCGCTGGTGGGATCGCTAGAAAGTTTCAGTGTGTAAACCCAGCTTAAAGGTCCAATCACACTAAACAACTTACCAGCGATCCCAACAACGATAGGGATCGCTGGTAAGTTGCTAGGAGGTTGCTGGTGAGATGTCACACTGCGACGCTCCAGCGATCCCACCAGCAACCTGACCTGGCAGGGATCGCTGGAGCGTTGCTACACGAGTTGCTGGTGAGCTGTCACACAGGTAGATCTCACCAGCAACCAGTGACCAGCCCCCAGCGCCGCGTGGAAGATGCTGCGCTTGGTAACTAACGTAAATATCGGGTAACCAACCCGATATTTACCTGGGTTACCAGCGTACGCAGCTACACGTGCAGAGAGCAGGGAGCAGCGCACACTGAGCGCTGGCTCCCTGCTCTCCTAGTTACAGCACACATCGGGTTAATTACCCTGTGTGTGCTGCAGCTAAATGTGCACAGAGCAGGGAGCAGCGCACAATGCTTAGCGCTGGCTCCCTGCTCTCCTAGCTACAGCACACATCGGGTTAATTAACCCGATGTGTCCTGCAGCTACATGTGCACAGAGCAGGAGCCGGCACTGACAGTGAGAGCGGCAGAGGCTGGTAACAAAGTTAAATATCGGGTAACCAAGGACAGGGCTTCTTGGTTACCCGATGTTTACTGTGGTTACCAGCCTCCGCAGAAGCCGGCTCCTGCTGCCTGCACATTAGTTGTTGTTGTCTCGCTGTCACACACAGCGATCTGTGCTTCACAGCGGGACAGCAACAACTAAAAAATGGCCCAGGACATTCAGCAACAACCAACGACCTCACAGCAGGGGCCAGGTTGTTGCTGGATGTCACACACAGCGACATCACTAGCAACATCGCTGCTACGTCACAAAAGTTGTTCGTTAGCAGCGATATTGCTAGCGATGTTGCTTAGAGTGATGGGGCCTTTAGAGACAAAATGGAATATGCCCTCTCACATTCCTCTCTTTGTGAGCAAAGTATTTTAATAGGTATATAGAGATGGGCCACTCGTGTCCTCGGGACTTTTCTATCTGCTTCACCTCAGCTCCCTACCTGAATACCCATAATTATATCACAACAATGGTTCTCTTCTTGTTTAGGGGTAATATACAACCAGTTCTTTGATAAGTTGTCACTTAAACATGGACTCAATTATCTAGGGTTTAGCATAGTTAAGTGCTTAATTGTTGAGAGCCACCTGCTTAGACCCTTGAAGTTTTTTTCAATCTATCCTTCCTTGTGTCGGACACATGTCATACAAGATTGGTCTTAACTAGCCACCTTGTCTATCAAAGTGTACATAGATGTTTTTGGCAAATGCATTAGTCCATGGGTTACATGGGCTTTCATGGAGTAGAGAGGTCATGGCAGACAAAGCTGACTATACTTTTTCCAAAGACTTTCCTAAATCAGCTCAACTCCCTGCATTTTCCACTCCTTCTTTTCCTGTTGTGACACCTGTATCTGTGGAGATTTAAAAATATTTGGATTGACTAGTGCCGTTGAGATCATGGTCTGTATCAGTATCACAATCTTGCCATCTTTTTGGTGACTGTATCTGCGCAAGCATATCCTCTTACTTCTTTAGTATCAGTTTGGGTGTGAGCATTTATCTTCATTAAACCAGGCTTAGTTGGAAACAGGAGAGCCTCCATCAGGGCTCATATGGTCTCTGTGGCTTTTATGGGTTTCCAAATTAGACATTAGGAAAGATCTACTGTCTACATACTCATTGGCCATTTTACCCTTTCCTGCTCCTACATGCCTCACTGTGTGCCTTCATCTCTGCCTCCTGTGCCAACTGGTGAGGAGGGAGTGGTTAAGCTTCTTTTGCCTCCTTTTACCTTAAGGTACCGTCACACTAAGCAACATCGCTAGCAACATCGCTGCTGAGGCACAACTTGCTAGCGATGTTGCTTAGTGTGACATCCAGCAACAACCTGGCCCCTGCTGTGAGGTCGTTGGTTGTTGCTGAATGTCCTGGACCATTTTTTAGTTGTTGCTCTCCCGCTGTGAAGCACACATCGCTGTGTGACAGCGACAGAGCAACAACTAAATGTGCAGGCAGCAGGAGCCGGCTTCTGCGGATGCTGGTAACCACGGTAAACATCGGGTAACCAAAAAGCCCTTACCTTGGTTACCCGATATTTACCTTCGTTACCAGCGTCCGCCGCTCTCAGCTGTCAGTGCCGGCTCCCTGCTCTCTGCACACGTAGCCGGAGTACACATCGGGTAATTAACCCGATGTGTACTGTGGCTAGGAGGGCAGGGAGCAGGGAGCCGGCACTGACAGTGTGACAGCGGCGGACGCTGGTAACGAAGGTAAATATCGGGTAACCAAAGGAAGGGCTTCTTGGTTACCCGATGTTTACCGTGGTTACCAGCATCCGCAGAAGCCAGCTCCTGCTGCCTGCACACGTAGCAGAGTAAACATCGGGTAATTAACCAGATGTGTACTGTGGCTAGGTGTGCAGGGAGCCAGCGCTAAGCGGTGTGCGCTGGTAACCAAGGTAAATATCGGGTTGGTTACCCGATATTTACCTTAGTTACCAAGCGCAGCATGCTTCCACTTGTAGCGACGCTCCAGTGATCCCTGCCAGGTCAGGTTGCTGGTGGGATCGCTGGAGCGTCGCTTAGTGTGAAATCTCACCAGCGACCTCCTAGCAACTTACCAGCGATCCCTATCAGGTTGTATCGTTGTTGGGATCGCTGGTAAGTTTGTTTAGTGTGACTGGGCCTTTAGAGCCATGTAATCATGAGATGTAAATATACCCACTATTTCCACCTCTGTTAGGGAATGTAAGAATAAGCAATCATCCACATCTTCTCCTCCTTTGAATCCAGTGGCAGGATTCAAGACTGTACATTGCTTGATTTCTATATTTGGAAGCATGAGAAGTTCACATCATAGTTGAGGTTGCTGGGCAATTGAAATGTGTCTAGGTTGTCCCTTGCTAAGGACACTATGAATATCGTGTTCAATGTAAAGTGTACCTTTGTAATTTCAAACTATTTTTGTGGCCTCACTCCATTTGTTTTACAATTCTGAACCCTACACCCCATTAGCTGTTATGCAGTAGGCCTTTTGAATCCTTCCCTCTCCACTGAGGGCATGCGTCATTCACAAAAGCAGTTCCCAATATAAATACATTAAAGACAGTTGGTCCAGTTCTGGGCAACCCACAAATTAAACAACCATTTATCCTGTACTTTACCTACTGTACATTTTCACTCTACCGGTCAGTTGTAAGGGGGAGGAACTGATGGTTCTGTTTACTTAAGTCCACTCAGTCCATTGTAAAAATATTCACGCAACACTATCTACTACATATAGTGGTTTCTCTAACCATCCCTTATGATCATTTCCTCAGCCATATTCTTTCACTGCTCAACCTTAAATGTCAGACGGACCACTGTCTTGTAACCACCATGCTGCTCTCTCATGAATAGCTACTACTGGTACCTTCCCCCAGCAGTATTATTTGATAACCATAGTAAACAGGAGTTATGATGAGACAATATGGATATACAGAGACAAAAAAAAATATGTTCTCTCACAGGATACACCAACTCTGAGGCAAGGTGAAGATAATTTCAGAGATGGCAGCCTTCCTTGTCTGCAGGGTACACTGCTTTTCAGGATGTACTGTACAGTCATGCACTTTTCCCATCTGAAATGAATGATTTAATTTTCACGTTTTCTCTTCCAATAGCAAAAAAGACTATAAAGCACCTCAGAAACGGCACTAAATCAGCATTCTGCATTTTCATAAATAGCTGAAGCATTTAGAAGAGATATGAAATGCTCCGACTCCCACAAAGAAAGACAATTTGACACATACCGGAAGGTAGAAATTAATTATGAAAATGTATTTATTACTTAATCCACAAGCAGCTTACAATATGTATACAAAGCAACTCGGGAATTAAAACGACACCTTATCTAAATAATAAAGTTTGGTTTATCTTTAGGAGAGCCAAAAAGATTAGACGTGTAGCTGTAATTTTAGTGGTACTTGTCACACAATGCCAGGCATGATAAACTATATATTATGTTACCTTATTATTTTCAGTGGCTCATTTTGCATTAATGTTTATATTTTGGCTGTTAGCCTGGGGTCACACTAATGTATAACATCCGATACAAGAGCTGATTCTCGGCTCAAACTCTGCTGCGAACGTGAGCCAAGTGTCATGTTACTGTGCTCTGATTCTCTACAAAGAACTAGACAAAGAGGGCACCACCTGAAAGTGGGATCACCTAGGTACCTGACCAACTGGCACGATTTAGGAGAAAGAGTGTACCTAATACATGGGATCACCACATACAAAGAAAGAAATAGAGATGATTGGCAAAAAATATACATTTTTATTTATGCTTTTCAAAGAATAAAGCCACACAATGTACAAAAAACACTAATATGCTCTGATTCTCTCCCATGACTACTTTACATTGTATCATATCTAAAGTGTCATATCTAAAGAGATAATAAAATATTTACAAAAAGTGAGGATGTACTTACTTTTGTTATATACTGTATGTCTGCCTAGAATGTATGGCTTCCTTCTGGTATATACAGTATATTACAAAAGTGAACATACCCCTCACATTTTTGTAGATCATTTATTATATCTTTTTATGGGACAACACTGAAGATCTGACACTTTGATACAATCTTAAATAGTCAGTCTCCAGCTTGTATAACAGTGTAAATTTGGTGTGCCTTTGAAATAACCCAATACACAGCCATTAATGTCTAAACCGCTGTAAACAAAAGTGAGTACACCCCCAAGAGGAAAAAGACAAATTGTGCCCAATTAGCAATTTTCCCTCGTCAATGTCATGTGACTCATTAGTGTTACAAGGTCTCAGGTGTAAATGGGTGTTAAATTTGGTGCAATTGCTCACACGTTCTCTCAAACTGGTCACTGGAAATTCAACATGGCACCTCATGGCAAAAAGTTCTCTGAGGATCTAAAAAAAAGAATTGTTTCTCTACATAAAGATGGCCTAGTCTATAAGAAGAGTGTCAACAACCTGAGCTGCAGCAAGGTGGCTAAGACCATAGAGTGCTATAGCAAGACAGGTTCCACTCTGTACAGGCCTTGCCATGGTCGACCAAAAAAGTTGAGTGCACATGATCAGCATCACGAGTGCTGCCAGCATAGCTGCAGAAGTTAAAGAGGTGGAGGTCATCCTTTCAGTGCTCAGACGATACAACATACACTCAATCAAATTTGTCTGCATGGCTGTTATCCATAAAGGAGGCCATTTCTAAAGACGATGCACAAAAAAGCCTCCAAACAGTTTTTTCAAGGCAAGCAAACTAAGGACATGGATTACTGGAACCATGTCCTTTAGTCTGATCCTACCAAGATAAACTTATTTTGTTCAAATGTTGTCAAGCCTTTGTGGAGGCAACAAGGTGAGGTGTAGAAAGACAAGTTTATTTTGCCTACTGTCAAGCATGGTGGTAGGAGTGTCATGGTTTGGTACTGCATGTGTGTTGCCGGCTGTGCGGAGCTACATTACATTGAGGGAACCTTGAATGTCAACATATACTGTGACATACTGAAGCAGTGCATGACCCCTTCTCTTCAGAAACTGGGCCGCAGGACAGTATTCCAAAGATAATGACACCAAACACACCTCCAGTTTGACCACTGTCTTACTGAAGAAGTTGAGAATAAAGGTGCTAGACCTAAACTCTAATGAACATCTGTGGAGCATCCTCAAATAGAAGATGAAGGAGCGCAAGGTCTGTAACATTCACCAGCTTTGTGATGTCATCATGGAAGAGTAGAAGAGGATTGCAGTGCCAACTAGAGTTGAGCGCGGTTCGTGGTTCGTGGTTCTCCAGTTCTAGGCTCGAGTGATTTTGGGGCATGTTCTAGATCGAACTAGAACTCGAGCTTTTTGCAAAAGCTCGATAGTTCTAGAAACGTTCGAGAACGGTTCTAGCAGCCAAAAAACAGCTAAATCCTAGCTTGGTTTCTGCTGTAATAGTGTAAGTCACTCTGTGAATCAAACTATTATGACATTTCAGTGTATAGTGTGCGTGAACAGCGCCTTCAGATCACTGCTGTTTCTATAATGGCGATCGCCATTTTTTTTTTTTTTTTCTTGTCTTCCTTCCCTAAGCGCGCGCGTCTTGTGGGGCGGGCCAGCATGTCAGCCAATCACAGACACACACACAGCTAAGTGGACTTTGAGCCAGAGAAGCAACGGCATGTGTGATAGGATATGCATGTCACATGTCCCTGCATTATAAAACCGGACATTTTCTTCACGGACGCCATTATCTGCCTTCTGCGTCTTTGGTGTCAGACATCAGTGTCGCAGCTCCGTCCTCCTGAGTCCTATAGCCGATACAGCTGTATGCGCTGCATACACAGCGCTGGACAGCATAGGGAGAGCACTTTATAGCAGTCCTTTTAAGGGCTCAAACCGGCAGGGTCAGAGTTAAGGTGACAGGTCCTGAAAACAGCGTCAGCGTCTGTGCAGCCAAGGTCAGGGATTTCCTCCCTGCATTTCACCATTAGGAGGGAATAGAAAGGCAGGCTTCCATTCCTCTACCCAGAGCACCACAATCCTGCCACTGTACCCTCTTGTCCTCTGCACACTCCAACTGATAACTAAGCCATTATACTAGCAAACACTCAGTGTACCTAGTGGCATCCTATCTGTGGCTATTGGACTTTGCTTTAGTCCCACTAGTGCCAAGACATTTGCAGAGCGCATCTGCCTGCGTTGCACACTCCAACTAATTATAACTAAGCCATTATACTAGCAAACACTCAGTGTACCTAGTGGCATCCTATACGTGGCTATTGGACTTTGCTATAGTCCCACTAGTGCCAAGACATTTGCAGCGCGCATCTGCCTGCGTTGCACACTCCAACTATTTATAACTAAGCCATTATACTAGCAAACACTCAGTGTACCTAGTGGCATCCTATACGTGGCTATTGGACTTTGCTATAGTCCCACTAGTGCCAAGACATTTGCAGCGCGCATCTCCCTGCGTTGCACACTCCAACTAATTATAACTAAGCCATTATACTAGCAAACACTCAGTGTACCTAGTGGCATCCTATACGTGGCTATTGGACTTTGCTATAGTCCCACTAGTGCCAAGACATTTGCAGCACGTCTGCCTGCGTTGCACACTCCAACTAATTATAACTAAGCCATTATACTAGCAAACACTCAGTGTACCTAGTGGCATCCTATACGTGGCTATTGGACTTTGCTATAGTCCCACTAGTGCCAAGACATTTGCAGCGCGCATCTGCCTGCGTTGCACACTCCAACTAATTATAACTAAGCCATTATACTAGCAAACACTCAGTGTACCTAGTGGCATCCTATACGTGGCTATTGGACTTTGATATAGTCCCACTAGTGCCAAGACATTTGCAGCACGTCTGCCTGCGTTGCACACTCCAACTAATTATAACTAAGCCATTATACTAGCAAACACTCAGTGTACCTAGTGGCATCCTATACGTGGCTATTGGACTTTGCTATAGTCCCACTAGTGCCAAGACATTTGCAGCGCGCATCTCCCTGCGTTGCACACTCCAACTAATTATAACTAAGCCATTATACTAGCAAACACTCAGTGTACCTAGTGGCATCCTATACGTGGCTATTGGACTTTGCTATAGTCCCACTAGTGCCAAGACATTTGCAGCACGTCTGCCTGCGTTGCACACTCCAACTAATTATAACTAAGCCATTATACTAGCAAACACTCAGTGTACCTAGTGGCATCCTATACGTGGCTATTGGACTTTGCTATAGTCCCACTAGTGCCAAGACATTTGCAGCGCGCATCTGCCTGCGTTGCACACTCCAACTAATTATAACTAAGCCATTATACTAGCAAACACTCAGTGTACCTAGTGGCATCCTATACGTGGCTATTGGACTTTGCTATAGTCCCACTAGTGCCAAGACATTTGCAGCACGTCTGCCTGCGTTGCACACTCCAACTAATTATAACTAAGCCATTATACTAGCAAACACTCAGTGTACCTAGTGGCATCCTATACGTGGCTATTGGACTTTGCTATAGTCCCACTAGTGCCAAGACATTTGCAGCGCGCATCTCCCTGCGTTGCACACTCCAACTAATTATAACTAAGCCATTATACTAGCAAACACTCAGTGTACCTAGTGGCATCCTATACGTGGCTATTGGACTTTGCTATAGTCCCACTAGTGCCAAGACATTTGCAGCACGTCTGCCTGCGTTGCACACTCCAACTAATTATAACTAAGCCATTATACTAGCAAACACTCAGTGTACCTAGTGGCATCCTATACGTGGCTATTGGACTTTGCTATAGTCCCACTAGTGCCAAGACATTTGCAGCGCGCATCTGCCTGCGTTGCACACTCCAACTAATTATAACTAAGCCATTATACTAGCAAACACTCAGTGTACCTAGTGGCATCCTATACGTGGCTATTGGACTTTGCTATAGTCCCACTAGTGCCAAGACATTTGCAGCACGTCTGCCTGCGTTGCACACTCCAACTAATTATAACTAAGCCATTATACTAGCAAACACTCAGTGTACCTAGTGGCATCCTATACGTGGCTATTGGACTTTGCTATAGTCCCACTAGTGCCAAGACATTTGCAGCACGTCTGCCTGCGTTGCACACTCCAACTAATTATAACTAAGCCATTATACTAGCAAACACTCAGTGTACCTAGTGGCATCCTATACGTGGCTATTGGACTTTGCTATAGTCCCACTAGTGCCAAGACATTTGCAGCGCGCATCTGCCTGCGTTGCACACTCCAACTAATTATAACTAAGCCATTATACTAGCAAACACTCAGTGTACCTAGTGGCATCCTATACGTGGCTATTGGACTTTGCTATAGTCCCACTAGTGCCAAGACATTTGCAGCGCGCATCTGCCTGCGTTGCACACTCCAACTAATTATAACTAAGCCATTATACTAGCAAACACTCAGTGTACCTAGTGGCATCCTATACGTGGCTATTGGACTTTGCTATAGTCCCACTAGTGCCAAGACATTTGCAGCACGTCTGCCTGCGTTGCACACTCCAACTAATTATAACTAAGCCATTATACTAGCAAACACTCAGTGTACCTAGTGGCATCCTATACGTGGCTATTGGACTTGGCTATAGTCCCACTAGTGCCAAGACATTTGCAGCACGTCTGCCTGCGTTGCACACTCCAACTAATTATAACTAAGCCATTATACTAGCAAACACTCAGTGTACCTAGTGGCATCCTATACGTGGCTATTGGACTTTGCTATAGTCCCACTAGTGCCAAGACATTTGCAGCGCGCATCTGCCTGCGTTGCACACTCCAACTAATTATAACTAAGCCATTATACTAGCAAACACTCAGTGTACCTAGTGGCATCCTATACGTGGCTATTGGACTTTGCTATAGTCCCACTAGTGCCAAGACATTTGCAGCACGTCTGCCTGCGTTGCACACTTCAACTAATTATAACTAAGCCATTATACTAGGAAACACTCAGTGAACCTAGTGGCATCCTATACGTGGCTATTGGACTTTGCTATAGTCCCACTAGTGCCAAGACATTTGCAGCGAGCATCTCCCTGCGTTGCACACTCCAACTAATTATAACTAAGCCATTATACTAGCAAACACTCAGTGTACCTAGTGGCATCCTATACGTGGCTATTGGACTTTGCTATAGTCCCACTAGTGCCAAGACATTTGCAGCGCGCATCTGCCTGCGTTGCACACTCCAACTAATTATAACTAAGCCATTATACTAGCAAACACTCAGTGTACCTAGTGGCATCCTATACGTGGCTATTGGATTTTGCTATAGTCCCACTAGTGCCAAGACATTTGCAGCGCGCATCTGCCTGCATTGCACACTCCAACTAATTATAACTAAGCCATTATACTAGCAAACACTCAGTGTACCTAGTGGCATCCTATACGTGGCTATTGGACTTTGCTATAGTCCCACTAGTGCCAAGACATTTGCAGCACGTCTGCCTGCGTTGCACACTCCAACTAATTATAACTAAGCCATTATACTAGCAAACACTCAGTGTACCTAGTGGCATCCTATACGTGGCTATTGGACTTTGCTATAGTCCCACTAGTGCCAAGACATTTGCAGCACGTCTGCCTGCGTTGCACACTCCAACTAATTATAACTAAGCCATTATACTAGCAAACACTCAGTGTACCTAGTGGCATCCTATACGTGGCTATTGGACTTTGCTATAGTCCCACTAGTGCCAAGACATTTGCAGCGCGCATCTGCCTGCGTTGCACACTCCAACTAATTATAACTAAGCCATTATACTAGCAAACACTCAGTGTACCTAGTGGCATCCTATACGTGGCTATTGGACTTTGCTATAGTCCCACTAGTGCCAAGACATTTGCAGCGCGCATCTGCCTGCGTTGCACACTCCAACTAATTATAACTAAGCCATTATACTAGCAAACACTCAGTGTACCTAGTGGCATCCTATACGTGGCTATTGGACTTTGCTATAGTCCCACTAGTGCCAAGACATTTGCAGCACGTCTGCCTGCGTTGCACACTCCAACTAATTATAACTAAGCCATTATACTAGCAAACACTCAGTGTACCTAGTGGCATCCTATACGTGGCTATTGGACTTTGCTATAGTCCCACTAGTGCCAAGACATTTGCAGCGCGCATCTCCCTGCGTTGCACACTCCAACTAATTATAACTAAGCCATTATACTAGCAAACACTCAGTGTACCTAGTGGCATCCTATCTATGGCTATTGGACTTTGCTTTGATCCCACTAGTGCCAAGACATTTGCAGAGCGCATCTGCCTGCGTTGCACACTCCAACTAATTATAACTAAGCCATTATACTAGCAAACACTCAGTGTACCTAGTGGCATCCTATACGTGGCTATTGGACTTTGCTATAGTCCCACTAGTGCCAAGACATTTGCAGCGCGCATCTGCCTGCGTTGCACACTCCAACTATTTATAACTAAGCCATTATACTAGCAAACACTCAGTGTACCTAGTGGCATCCTATACGTGGCTATTGGACTTTGCTATAGTCCCACTAGTGCCAAGACATTTGCAGCGCGCATCTGCCTGCGTTGCACACTCCAACTAATTATAACTAAGCCATTATACTAGCAAACACTCAGTGTACCTAGTGGCATCCTATACGTGGCTATTGGACTTTGCTATAGTCCCACTAGTGCCAAGACATTTGCAGCACGTCTGCCTGCGTTGCACACTCCAACTAATTATAACTAAGCCATTATACTAGCAAACACTCAGTGTACCTAGTGGCATCCTATACGTGGCTATTGGACTTTGCTATAGTCCCACTAGTGCCAAGACATTTGCAGCGCGCATCTCCCTGCGTTGCACACTCCAACTAATTATAACTAAGCCATTATACTAGCAAACACTCAGTGTACCTAGTGGCATCCTATACGTGGCTATTGGACTTTGCTATAGTCCCACTAGTGCCAAGACATTTGCAGCACGTCTGCCTGCGTTGCACACTCCAACTAATTATAACTAAGCCATTATACTAGCAAACACTCAGTGTACCTAGTGGCATCCTATACGTGGCTATTGGACTTTGCTATAGTCCCACTAGTGCCAAGACATTTGCAGCGCGCATCTGCCTGCGTTGCACACTCCAACTAATTATAACTAAGCCATTATACTAGCAAACACTCAGTGTACCTAGTGGCATCCTATACGTGGCTATTGGACTTTGATATAGTCCCACTAGTGCCAAGACATTTGCAGCACGTCTGCCTGCGTTGCACACTCCAACTAATTATAACTAAGCCATTATACTAGCAAACACTCAGTGTACCTAGTGGCATCCTATACGTGGCTATTGGACTTTGCTATAGTCCCACTAGTGCCAAGACATTTGCAGCGCGCATCTCCCTGCGTTGCACACTCCAACTAATTATAACTAAGCCATTATACTAGCAAACACTCAGTGTACCTAGTGGCATCCTATACGTGGCTATTGGACTTTGCTATAGTCCCACTAGTGCCAAGACATTTGCAGCACGTCTGCCTGCGTTGCACACTCCAACTAATTATAACTAAGCCATTATACTAGCAAACACTCAGTGTACCTAGTGGCATCCTATACGTGGCTATTGGACTTTGCTATAGTCCCACTAGTGCCAAGACATTTGCAGCGCGCATCTGCCTGCGTTGCACACTCCAACTAATTATAACTAAGCCATTATACTAGCAAACACTCAGTGTACCTAGTGGCATCCTATACGTGGCTATTGGACTTTGCTATAGTCCCACTAGTGCCAAGACATTTGCAGCACGTCTGCCTGCGTTGCACACTCCAACTAATTATAACTAAGCCATTATACTAGCAAACACTCAGTGTACCTAGTGGCATCCTATACGTGGCTATTGGACTTTGCTATAGTCCCACTAGTGCCAAGACATTTGCAGCGCGCATCTCCCTGCGTTGCACACTCCAACTAATTATAACTAAGCCATTATACTAGCAAACACTCAGTGTACCTAGTGGCATCCTATACGTGGCTATTGGACTTTGCTATAGTCCCACTAGTGCCAAGACATTTGCAGCACGTCTGCCTGCGTTGCACACTCCAACTAATTATAACTAAGCCATTATACTAGCAAACACTCAGTGTACCTAGTGGCATCCTATACGTGGCTATTGGACTTTGCTATAGTCCCACTAGTGCCAAGACATTTGCAGCGCGCATCTGCCTGCGTTGCACACTCCAACTAATTATAACTAAGCCATTATACTAGCAAACACTCAGTGTACCTAGTGGCATCCTATACGTGGCTATTGGACTTTGCTATAGTCCCACTAGTGCCAAGACATTTGCAGCACGTCTGCCTGCGTTGCACACTCCAACTAATTATAACTAAGCCATTATACTAGCAAACACTCAGTGTACCTAGTGGCATCCTATACGTGGCTATTGGACTTTGCTATAGTCCCACTAGTGCCAAGACATTTGCAGCACGTCTGCCTGCGTTGCACACTCCAACTAATTATAACTAAGCCATTATACTAGCAAACACTCAGTGTACCTAGTGGCATCCTATACGTGGCTATTGGACTTTGCTATAGTCCCACTAGTGCCAAGACATTTGCAGCGCGCATCTGCCTGCGTTGCACACTCCAACTAATTATAACTAAGCCATTATACTAGCAAACACTCAGTGTACCTAGTGGCATCCTATACGTGGCTATTGGACTTTGCTATAGTCCCACTAGTGCCAAGACATTTGCAGCGCGCATCTGCCTGCGTTGCACACTCCAACTAATTATAACTAAGCCATTATACTAGCAAACACTCAGTGTACCTAGTGGCATCCTATACGTGGCTATTGGACTTTGCTATAGTCCCACTAGTGCCAAGACATTTGCAGCACGTCTGCCTGCGTTGCACACTCCAACTAATTATAACTAAGCCATTATACTAGCAAACACTCAGTGTACCTAGTGGCATCCTATACGTGGCTATTGGACTTTGCTATAGTCCCACTAGTGCCAAGACATTTGCAGCGCGCATCTCCCTGCGTTGCACACTCCAACTAATTATAACTAAGCCATTATACTAGCAAACACTCAGTGTACCTAGTGGCATCCTATACGTGGCTATTGGACTTTGCTATAGTCCCACTAGTGCCAAGACATTTGCAGCGCGCATCTGCCTGCGTTGCACACTCCAACTAATTATAACTAAGCCATTATACTAGCAAACACTCAGTGTACCTAGTGGCATTCTATACGTGGCTATTGGACTTTGCTATAGTCCCACTAGTGCCAAGACATTTGCAGCACGTCTGCCTGCGTTGCACACTCCAACTAATTATAACTAAGCCATTATACTAGCAAACACTCAGTGTACCTAGTGGCATCCTATACGTGGCTATTGGACTTTGCTATAGTCCCACTAGTGCCAAGACATTTGCAGCACGTCTGCCTGCGTTGCACACTCCAACTAATTATAACTAAGCCATTATACTAGCAAACACTCAGTGTACCTAGTGGCATCCTATACGTGGCTATTGGACTTTGCTATAGTCCCACTAGTGCCAAGACATTTGCAGCGCGCATCTGCCTGCGTTGCACACTCCAACTAATTATAACTAAGCCATTATACTAGCAAACACTCAGTGTACCTAGTGGCATCCTATACGTGGCTATTGGACTTTGCTATAGTCCCACTAGTGCCAAGACATTTGCAGCGCGCATCTGCCTGCGTTGCACACTCCAACTAATTATAACTAAGCCATTATACTAGCAAACACTCAGTGTACCTAGTGGCATCCTATACGTGGCTATTGGACTTTGCTATAGTCCCACTAGTGCCAAGACATTTGCAGCACGTCTGCCTGCGTTGCACACTCCAACTAATTATAACTAAGCCATTATACTAGCAAACACTCAGTGTACCTAGTGGCATCCTATACGTGGCTATTGGACTTTGCTATAGTCCCACTAGTGCCAAGACATTTGCAGCGCGCATCTGCCTGCGTTGCACACTCCAACTAATTATAACTAAGCCATTATACTAGCAAACACTCAGTGTACCTAGTGGCATCCTATACGTGGCTATTGGACTTTGCTATAGTTCCACTAGTGCCAAGACATTTGCAGCACGTCTGCCTGCGTTGCACACTCCAACTAATTATAACTAAGCCATTATACTAGCAAACACTCAGTGTACCTAGTGGCATCCTATACGTGGCTATTGGACTTTGCTATAGTCCCACTAGTGCCAAGACATTTGCAGCACGTCTGCCTGCGTTGCACACTCCAACTAATTATAACTAAGCCATTATACTAGCAAACACTCAGTGTACCTAGTGGCATCCTATACGTGGCTATTGGACTTTGCTATAGTCCCACTAGTGCCAAGACATTTGCAGCACGTCTGCCTGCGTTGCACACTCCAACTAATTATAACTAAGCCATTATACTAGCAAACACTCAGTGTACCTAGTGGCATCCTATACGTGGCTATTGGACTTTGCTATAGTCCCACTAGTGCCAAGACATTTGCAGCGCGCATCTGCCTGCGTTGCACACTCCAACTAATTATAACTAAGCCATTATACTAGCAAACACTCAGTGTACCTAGTGGCATCCTATACGTGGCTATTGGACTTTGCTATAGTCCCACTAGTGCCAAGACATTTGCAGCACGTCTGCCTGCGTTGCACACTCCAACTAATTATAACTAAGCCATTATACTAGCAAACACTCAGTGTACCTAGTGGCATCCTATACGTGGCTATTGGACTTTGCTATAGTCCCACTAGTGCCAAGACATTTGCAGCGCGCATCTGCCTGCGTTGCACACTCCAACTAATTATAACTAAGCCATTATACTAGCAAACACTCAGTGTACCTAGTGGCATCCTATACGTGGCTATTGGACTTTGCTATAGTCCCACTAGTGCCAAGACATTTGCAGCACGTCTGCCTGCGTTGCACACTCCAACTAATTATAACTAAGCCATTATACTAGCAAACACTCAGTGTACCTAGTGGCATCCTATACGTGGCTATTGGACTTTGCTATAGTCCCACTAGTGCCAAGACATTTGCAGCGCGCATCTGCCTGCGTTGCACACTCCAACTAATTATAACTAAGCCATTATACTAGCAAACACTCAGTGTACCTAGTGGCATCCTATACGTGGCTATTGGACTTTGCTATAGTCCCACTAGTGCCAAGACATTTGCAGCACGCTCTGCCTGCGTTGCACACTCCAACTAATTATAACTAAGCCATTATACTAGCAAACACTCAGTGTACCTAGTGGCATCCTATACGTGGCTATTGGACTTTGCTATAGTCCCACTAGTGCCAAGACATTTGCAGCACGTCTGCCTGCGTTGCACACTCCAACTAATTATAACTAAGCCATTATACTAGCAAACACTCAGTGTACCTAGTGGCATCCTATACGTGGCTATTGGACTTTGCTATAGTCCCACTAGTGCCAAGACATTTGCAGCACGTCTGCCTGCGTTGCACACTCCAACTAATTATAACTAAGCCATTATACTAGCAAACACTCAGTGTACCTAGTGGCATCCTATACGTGGCTATTGGACTTTGCTATAGTCCCACTAGTGCCAAGACATTTGCAGCACGCTCTGCCTGCGTTGCACACTCCAACTAATTATAACTAAGCCATTATACTAGCAAACACTCAGTGTACCTAGTGGCATCCTATACGTGGCTATTGGACTTTGCTATAGTCCCACTAGTGCCAAGACATTTGCAGCACGTCTGCCTGCGTTGCACACTCCAACTAATTATAACTAAGCCATTATACTAGCAAACACTCAGTGTACCTAGTGGCATCCTATACGTGGCTATTGGACTTTGCTATAGTCCCACTAGTGCCAAGACATTTGCAGCACGTCTGCCTGCGTTGCACACTCCAACTAATTATAACTAAGCCATTATACTAGCAAACACTCAGTGTACCTAGTGGCATCCTATACGTGGCTATTGGACTTTGCTATAGTCCCACTAGTGCCAAGACATTTGCAGCACGTCTGCCTGCGTTGCACACTCCAACTAATTATAACTAAGCCATTATACTAGCAAACACTCAGTGTACCTAGTGGCATCCTATACGTGGCTATTGGACTTTGCTATAGTCCCACTAGTGCCAAGACATTTGCAGCACGTCTGCCTGCGTTGCACACTCCAACTAATTATAACTAAGCCATTATACTAGCAAACACTCAGTGTACCT